>NC_088683.1:235146783-235771783 GCF_028017835.1 Emys orbicularis | reverse complement strand
TTTGAGTGGAGCACTTTAATATACTAGTTGAACTAAAGAGGAATTTCCACTAGCTGTCACCAATAGTGACACTACTATGCCCATACAGGACTACAGACTTGTAACAGAAGGCACTCAAGGCACTAACTGAGTCAGCAGCCTTTAAAAAACAGCTTCAGTTGTTGTTTTCATTGTAGAATTGCAGGTCATGCGTTCTATTCCCAATGCTGCATGTATGTGGTCAGCTGACAGCTGTGGTGTGTGTACATATGTGCGGCTCTGGCTCATTACCCTGAGGGACAGCCCAGTGTGACAAAACATTGATAACATAACTACCTGCAGTTAAAGAACATTATTTTTGTTCTCCCAATAGCAGTGAACAATTGTAGCTGATATACAAGCTTGGCACATACTCCTACTAAAATAAATCCAATAAAGAACATAGCGGTTCTCTGAAGATGGCATATTTATCATCAATATTATTCTACTTGTAGACGAAGATGGCTATAGTTTTCATTAGAAAGTCACTGAAAGCAGCTCTGCATTAACTCTCCAGGACTGCTGTGTTCAGCAGGGTACATACAGCTGCTGGTCCTCAATGAGCTCTAGGTTCCTCACATATTTTTGGATGAGTGGGATGCGTAGTTTTTAAAAAAGAAAACCTTTGCCAGACCACACATAATTTCATTTGTGCAGGCCGTATGTTTAATAAACTATTGCTTCTTCCACAACATTGTAATATTTTCCACAACACTCTCCTTTTCCAGAGCATTGTCCAAATCTCCTCTGCACTAGGCAGCAGCCAGTACTCAAATCTTGATATGATTTATTTCCCCAAACACACCTCTCGTTCTCCTATGGGTATCAAAGGGGTGAGACTTTTATTGATTGGACTTTAAAACTACCAAGACTTTTTGCAACTGTATAAAAACTTTATGAAAGCAGACGATCAATTTAAAATCTGAAGGGCTCTCGATTGTGGGGCTATGTCCTGCGTGGTCTTCAATTATCTGAAAGGTGTTTTCCATTTTTAATTACTATAGTATGGATCTTTAGGCACTGGATAACATATATAAACTAATTTGTCTGCACTTCTTGAAAGACCTACCAGTCACAGAATGCAAATATCAAATTCCAGTTTAACAGTTTTATAGTATAATTTAACTTTGAATATTTCTAAAGCTCCCTAAATAGGCAAGAAAATCAGAATTAGTGCTTGCCACTTATAAAGGATGCTACAAGATATTTTTTGATAAGGTAAAATCTGCCATGCATTACATACTAAGGCAAACATTTTAAAACTCGGGTATCTAAGGTTAGGCACCTGAATCCAGACTTAGTCACAGAAATAAAGTGTCCTGATTTCCAGAAGCAGTGAAAGCTCATATCTTCTCCTGACTTCAGAGGTATCTGGGGCTTTTGGGCACTTCTGAAAATGGGGACTCTTTTTAGGTCCCTAAATATGTTGTTTAGTTTCCTAAAGATTGGGTACCCAAATCTGAAAATTTTTTGACTGGAAATATATTATATTATTATGGGGTTTACACCTACCCACAGAAGCAACAGAAATGCCTTGATGACTGAAGTCAAATTATTGATTGGCTTGAAAAAAAAAACCCGGAACCTGTAGCTGAACCAGCAATAGCAAAAACCTACCCTCATCATGGATATATTTGCTGAGCACAACACAGAACTTCCCTTTGCTATAGAAAAGGACTTAAGCTGCAAGGTTTGGAGGGTTGTTTCAGCTGTGGCTTAACATATTTTCTGGGCATAGTCCACATGCTTGCCAGTACTGGGAGTGCTCTTTCACAGTCATGCATAGTTAATTTTTTCATAGATTTTTTCTTTTTTGGTAAGGCGAAAAGATACCATTATGTTCATCCAGTCTGACCTCATGTGTAACATAGGCCAAAGAACCTCACTCTGGAATATCTGCATCAAGCCTATAATCTCTGTTTGAACTAGAGCATATCCATTAGAAAAATATCCAGGTCTTGATTAAAGACTTGAAGTGCTGAAGAATCTACTGCACCCATAAGTAAATTGTTCCAATAGCTCAGCGGTTCTCAAACTGTGGGTCAGGACCCCATTTTAATGAGGTTGCCAGAGCTGGTGTTAGACTTACTGGGGCCTGGGGCCAAAGCCCAAGGGCTCAGATTACAGGCCCCCTGCCTGGGGCTGAAGCCCTTTGGCTTTGGCCCTCCTGCCCAGGGCAGTGGGGCTCAGGCTTTGGCCCTCCTGCCCAGGGCAGCGGGACTTGGGTGGGCTCAGGCTTTGGTCCTCCCTTCTGGGGTCATGTAGTAATATTTGGTGTCAGAAGGTGGTCGCGGTGCAATGAAGTTTGAGAACCCCTGAGTAGCTAACCACCCTCATTGTAAAAAATGTGCACCTTATTTCTGAATAAGTTGAATTTGTTTAGCTTCAGCTTCCAGTCACTTGATTTTGTTATGCATTTATCTGCTAGATTAAAGAGCCCTCTACTATCAGAAATATTTTCTCCATGCTGGTAACTATATACTGTGATCAACTTACCTTTTTAACCATATCTTTAAGCTATTATTTCTATGAGAGGTTAGTAACTTGTAGACTTTGAGGGTCATTTTCATTTATTTCTGCTATACTGAATTATTTGGGGGGTTTTAATTGCTTACTATAATGTAAAGTAACTAAGAATAGTAGTGACATATAGAGTTCTCACACAGTACTTTTTGTTTTAAATCTCATTTTTAACTTCCCTTGTTCTTCACACTTACAGGAATAAATCCCACAGCACTGACTCAGGCACTCTTCCTTTTTCAGTCAGGCTAATGCCCAGATAACTTCAGCAAGCACTTTGCTTTGCCAAAGAAAGGGCTGAAGACGCAGTTATACTCCAGTGAAGTCAGCAGAAGATTTCCTGTTAAATTCAACAAGAACAGGATTAGGACCTGCTTGAGGCCCCCTAGGGGGCCCCGGACCCCTGGTTGAGAACCACTGGTCTAGATAATATTTACTCCTGCCATGAGTGCAGGGAACTGGACTAGATGATCTCTCGAGGTCCCTTCCAGTCCTATGATTCTATGACCCGAGCGAGTATTGCAGGGTTTGGCCCAGAACAATTGGCTGCACATTACAATAAAGCATCAAATTGACATTACACTTTTATTATCCTGTTATTTAAACCATATGTGAAAGTATTAAAGCATGACATTGAAAAATAATTTAGAATGATGTACGTTAACTGATGTCTGCCACGCTGACTCAACTCATGTATAACGACCATTCGGCTATAACAATTAAATGGCATAATACCCAGATCATTTCTTATAACTAACTTCTGCTACATGCTCACACACACTATCTTTTACCATCTCCTTAATCTAAAAGAAAGGCTGATTGCTGTTTAAAATAACCCAAGGCAGTATTTTTATAGCATTCTCCTCAGTCTCCCAAGATCCAAATATGTGACAAAAGCCCAAAATGAGGAACCCAATAAAATGAATAATACAGGAAAACTAAAATGTGGTGGGATTTATTCCTTTAGAGTAAATAACTCCTTCCATAACGTCAATGGCATCATTTCTATTTCTGATAAAAATAATTTTCAACAATAAAAATGAAAGGACACCAGACTTGTGTAGAACACAGGTAACTTTGGACTAAAATAAATAATGTCCCTCAAAACAAGGTACACTTGAGAGATATAGTCCTTAGGCCAGGTCTAAGGACTATATAATTTACTTAAAATTTAGGTCAACCTCACTACATTGTTCAGAGGGTATAAAAAAAAAATCACACCTCTGAGCAATGTAGTTAACCCAACCTAATCCCTGCTGTAGACACTATTAGATTGATGGAAGAATTATTCTGTCAATCTAGCTACTGCCTCTCAGAGAAGTGGATTAACTACAGCGACAGAAAAACACCTTCTGTCACTGTAGGAAGCATCTCTACTGTGCTACAGTGGCATAGCCTCAGTTATATGGGTATTAAGCAATTTACCAGGAGGATTCCTGGGAATCCTACCCAGGTAACTGAAGGCAGAAATGGACTGATATCTATTGATAGTTCTTGTCAAGGCTGATTCCCCACTCTGTCACTCCGAGTGCAGAAGGTGGAGGCCCGCAAGGATTCTAAAAATTAATACTTGCCACTCCAGGTTTCTATTATACTCCCAAGGTTACAGCTTTTCTCTAACCTTGGCTTGGTAAACGCTACCAGCACGCAAATGCAAAAAAAAAACCCTTTGAACCCAGGAAGGAGCACTTGGGAATTCCTCCCTGTGAGGTACCCTCAAACCCTTTCACCCCTCCCCCCCTCTGGGGAACAGCTGAGAAAGAAAACAAAGCTAATCAAACAACATGCACAAACCTCTTAGGACACCAAAAATCCAATCCTGTTCTTAAAAAAGGTAAATTTTATTAAAACAAAAAGGAAGAAAATACATCTGGAACTTAGGCTTTTGCTATATTTTAAAAGAGCAATTCCAAAAATTAAGCACCCAAAAGAGCTTTCTTGGGGGTTCAGCTTAAAGGTTACAAGCAAACAGAAGCATCTGGGGTTAGCACAGAGGACTCTGCAAGCCAATAAGAAATAAATGAAATAACCCTAATTGTGTCTTTTTAGACATTCCCTAATTTTACTTACATATCTGAGGCTCCAGATAAGTAGGTTCGAGGTATGAATTGATAATCTATAACCATACCTGGTTTAAAGCTGGTTACAGCATTGCTGCTCCGTGTCCCTGCAGCCCAGAGAGCACAACAACAGACAAAGGGAAAGTTTCTTTCCCAATTTTAAAAAGTTCTACCTTCCCATTGGCTCTTTTGGTCACGTGCCCACTCCTGTTCTTTTACCTGTGGGCTTGTTAACCCTTTACAGGTAAAGCAAGCAGAGAACAGACCAAGAGGGATTTTACAGCTAACTGGCTGGCTGGGTGACCATCAAAGGGAGCTACTCCCCCCCTCCACCCCCTTCATGTATCACAGTCCTTAAGGTCAAAATTTTCAAAGATTGCTAATGATTTTGGATGCCTCCGTTTTTGACTCCAAGACTCGAGGCGTGCTAAAAGGATTTTCACCATAAAGGATTTTCAGGAATTTCTGAGCACCTGTCCTCTGAAAATCAGGCCCTTTTAAGGTATCTCAAGTTGAGCATCCAAAAACTGAGGCAGCTAAAAATCACTAGTCAGTTTTGATAATCTTGGCTTAATGTCTTATCCAGAGTTTGTGAAATACATTTTCTGTCTACTTTACTGAAATGTAAAGGTTGAACACAGTTCAAAGGCTGGAAAAGAAACTGCAGATGTAGTAAGATTGGCACTCTCCAGTAAACAGTTCATGGATTCGTTTGAGCTGTGGACGCTACTTTAACACAAGGCAAGCCAAAGTGTGTACAAACACCTAATGCCATTACATTAGCCAGGTCAGTTTACTAAAGGAAAAATAGGCTTGGATGACAATTTAGAAGTGCATTTTTACCAGGAGCTTACATGAATAGTGTTCTAGGCTTTTGGGTTTAAAGGAAAGGGAAAACAGATTTAGACACTAATGCTTTGATTTTTATACTCTGTGTCACCTTGTGTTAGTTCCTGAACAAAAGTAAAACACTGGATAACAAACAATACTCTATCTAGGACTAAACTATGTATTTATCATTTGTTTTTGTTGTTCAGTGGAAACACAAAGCATTTCTTCTATGTGTTGAGGTCAAGTTGGAAATCATACTAAGACCGGTATTTCCCACAATTCTTTGAGGGACAAAAGCATTGTGGAGGCACAAAACATGATGCAAAATCTTAACACTAATAGCTCCAGACTGAGGCTGAAATCTCAGGTTAAAGCCTTGTCTTCTGCTAAGGAGCCACCTTAGTTTCCCATCAATGTTAGTCAGCCAGGGATTGCGAGAGTTTAGCGCACTCTGGCCTTCCTACCTCCTGCACTACACCTGTGCCAAGGTGGGTCAGGAGGAGTTTGCATACAACCGGCTATGCTGGTTCTACAGCAGCTAGGGATTTCCCCTGCTGAATCAGTTTTATGGTTGCTCTGTGCCACAGCCGAGGCTGGGCCTGAGCAGACTAAGCAATTGCTTAGGGCCCCGAGGAGGTCAAGGGGGCCCCCATTCACTTTTTATTATAAGAATTTGCCTGTTTTAGTATTGGGGGTGGGGTGGGAATATTCCTGCTTAGGTCCCCCAATAGGCTAGCCCTGGGTTTAGCCACAGCACAACACAAAGGGTCCTATCTGCGGATGAAGATCTGACCCTAAATATGTCTAAAGGGTTCAGCCTCTATTTCTTCCCTGTTTCCTCAGACAATTCTGCATTTTGGCCCTATTCAGTAAGGTCCCTAAGCAAGTGGCTAGTCCCATTGAGTTCAGTGGGGCTATTCTCATACTTCAATTTATATACCTGCTTCAGTACCTTGCTGAATGTGAGCCTTTGTAACAAGCTTGTTTCAAATAAGTGCACACGCTTTTATTATTAAATTCTTGAATCACCATAGTGCCGAGAGGCCCCAATCATGGACCAGGACCCCATTGTGCTAGGCGCTGTACAAACACGGAACAAAAAGACAGTTCCTGCCCCAAAGAATTTACAATCTTAGGCTATGTCTACACTAGAGACCTTACAGCGGCACAGCTGTACCAATGCAGCTGCGCCACTGTAAGATCTCTCATGTAGCAGCTCTATGCTGACGGGAGAGAGCTCTCCAATCGACATAATTAAACCACCCTCAACGAGCGGCAGTAGCTATGTCAGCGGGAGAAGCTCTCCTGCCGACATAGCGCTGTGCCCACTACCACTTATGCCGGCGAAACTTATGTTGTTCAGGGGGGTGTTTTTTGTCACACCCCTGAGCAATATAAGTTTTGCCAATGTAAGTGATATGGCCTAAGTAGCCAATCCATTGCTACTGGCCGGTATTATATGCACCCTCAGCTCTTTGTAGTGCCTCTCATAAAACAGCACATTGAGCTCTAAACCCATAACCTCACAAGGTCATTATACACACTACTATAATACAAAATACAAAGCACTGACATTACTTAACATGTACACAAAGGAACTGATCTTATAAGTTGAAGAGTATCTCCTGGAAGGTGAGGAGTGCACACATTGTATTCAATGGCAGCTAAGGATATTTAGCACCTTTCAGGATCTGGCCTCAACAAAGCAGGTGTCATTCAACGTGGAAAACTGCTAGCAGAGTGCTAATAAAAGTCCTAATGAAGAACAAAAAGCCCTGCCACTACATCACTAGAAATGTTGTGCCAAATCCTCTGCTGGTATAAATGAATGCAGCTCACTTGACTTCACTGGAGCTGTGTCAGTTTACCCCAGCTCAGGATTTGGCACGTTATGACTTGTGCATGTGTGCACCCATGCTTTATAACAGACTGAAATTGACTTCATATGAGTGCATCCTTCCTGAACGTCACAAACCCTTGTGAGTTTCACTATCACATCAAGAAAGCTGCGGGAAATTCCCCACCAGTGAAAGGATGTGTGCAAATCAAAAAATCTTCACAGAATGTTTTGCTAACTAATAGCCTTTAAACCTTTTCATATTTATTGTTTTCACCTCTGACACATCCCCATTGTCGTCTCTGCATTATTTAGTCTGCTTTCTTTCAGAGAAAGTTGCTGTGTTCTGCAGCTTCTCTTCAAGTTACCCTGGAAGGGATGGACTAAAGAGTGACCTGGCCAGAGGCTCAAGGTGCAGGTAAAGAAACCACTGCAGGGGGTGCCATATGGGGAGACAGCTGCTATGCCATGCCTGGCCACAAAGAGGTGTTCCTGCAGTGAATGAACCCCTTTACCACCCCTGTCAATTGCAACTGCAACATTTTAACTTTTTAAACCATTTTTCGTAAAACTTATCCAAATTTGTCAGCATTAAATTTAAAATCACATTAACCTAGAGAATGGGCAATTGTATAGGCAGGTACCCACATATATGGTTGCCTTAATGTACACCAGTTTGGTTTGTGAGTGCTGTCGTACATGGAAACTTGGGATGTGCAATTTAAGTGACCACTGCTAGTAACTTTTCCTTAGAATGCAGAGTTCACAACCACATCAGGAGACCTGATCATAGCGTGGCTATCCCCTGTGCTAGTTATAAAATAGTTATAAAATGGTTAACTTTGCACTGTGGATGGAACCCAATAATTATACTTAAGTCCTAGTTAGATATGTAAACAGATCGTGTAACTGGGCTATAGAGTGACCAGATGTCCCAATTTTATAGGGACAATCCCGATTTTTGGGTCTTTTTCTTATATAGGCTCCTATTACCCCCCCACCCCGTCCCGATTTTTCACACTTGCTGTCTGGTCACCCTACTGGGCTACAGCCATAACTACGTCCAAGGCATTACCTCAATCATGTGTTTTATTTAATGCTGTCCAAGCTACATATTTTAACCATGTAACCAGGACCCCTGACTCAAAAGCTTTTTATAATATAGATCGGGTCTGTCTTAAACCAGCACCAAAGCAGGAAAGTTCATAGTTGATGCCTTTTCACCTTTAATTTGCAGACTTACACACTGGGCTGTAGCAATGAGGAGCTGCTCTGAGGTATTAGCACATCTGGCTAGGGCAACTGTGAAGTGCTTTATGATATTAGTGGGGAGCTCATCTGTCCCTTAAAAGAAGGAACATCCCTCATTCCGTGCCTGATGTTTCATGTACTAGTTCAAGTCCAATATCTTTGTCCAATATTTCAGATTAGTCATGCAAAACATCTGTATTATAAATGTATGGTTTGGTACCACAGAACAAATTGAGATACTGTCCCTTAAAACAAAATGTTTGTCCTGCATTTTTCATGAAGTAGCTGTTGTATTTCACTGAACCACAGGTGACCATCCCAAGTATTATGGCACTATGAAGGTAACATGGGATACACAAAACTGCAGTAGTGGTTTGGTGCCCTAAAGTATTGTGGCAGAGGTCCCCAAACTGTGGGGCATGCCCCCCTAGGAGAGCATGGAGGAATGGCTGCGGGGTGAGGGGCGTGGCAGGGTCTGGGCCAGCCCCCACAGGGGGCAGGGAGGAAGCGACACACAGCCCCTCCCCACTCCCAGCTCTGCTCCGGTCCCACCCCCAGCCCCATCTCTGGCTCTTGGCTCCGTCCCCAGCCATGGCCCCACTCCTGGCCCCAGACCCACCCCCAGTGGCGGCCCCAGCCTCAGCCCCCTTACCCCTGTCCACATCCCCCCCCCCTCCCAGAGCTGTGGCCCCGCTCCCAGTCCCAGCTCCAGGGAGGGGGGCGTGGATGGGGGCAAGAGGGGATGTGACCCTCAAAAATGTGGGGATCACTGTATTAGGGTCTGGCTGAAAGCTCAGTTAAATCATTGGGAAAGGCTTCCATTGACTTCCAGGGCTTTGGATCAGGCCTTTAGTACACTGGGGTTGTAATATAAAATGTAAGGATATTGACTGCGGAGACCTGACCTATATTCCATTGAAGTAAGTGGAGTGATTCACATTTACTTCAATAGGTGTTGAATTGAGCCCTTACTTAATATCTGCTATGATCAGTAGTGCTCTTTGTTAACCCAGAAGTGTTTATATTTAGTTAATTTTGAAAAGGGACCAAAACAAAAAAAAATTTCTTCAAGACAAGCTGGGAATGAATCTCCCACACAAATCCATTTATGAACAATAATTATCGTTGTCGGCTCTTTAGATTAGAGCACCACAGTTACATCTGAACCACAGTTACATCTCCGCTTTTTAATTGCTTCATATTTTAAAAAAAAGCAAACTTGAATATCAATGATATTTCTTTTCTCTGTTATTCAAGCTTGTTTTATGTAGATTTCTCGATAATATTTCTGAAAGCTGATTCAGGACTCTGGCAACAGCACTTTTGCCACTAACAGAGTATTATGAATTATTTAAAGGTACTCTGTGTTGTGATGTAGCTTGGTGTTGGCTAAGATGACCAGCGAACAGGCTAAATGAAGGTAAAATACTCCTGAAGAAAAACAGATTTTCTTGTTTGAAATTAAGAGGCTCAGACTGAGCCTAAGTAGTTCTTCAGTGTTGAAACAATCACTCCATAATCCTAAATTTTCAGGTTTTCTTTCAGCTCCATTGAAAATATTGAAATTTTTTAGGTTCTTTAAAACTCTTTCCTTTTACTGTGTTTGCACAGAAAACTAGAGAAGGATCAGTGATGCAATTTTGCAAAGGCAGAAATTAAAGGGGGAGGGGGCAGATCCTCAGCTGGTATAAGCTGGCATTACACTACTGACTTCAATGGATCTCCATTGATTTACACTTGTTGAGGATCTGGCCATAACTAAAAAAATCTAGAATCCAACCAATGGCTTTGCTAGAACCATGTTGCAGCTACCATGAAGGAGGAGAGGGTCTCCTTCCTTGTTTAGCCCACCTAAAAAGATCAGCCACAGGCTCTGTCCACTGCCAACAACAACAAAAAATCTGTGTTAAACTAATAATGCATGTTACCTATCTCTCTGTGATGACAAGGTGCCACAGTTTTTATCACAGTGTAGCTAGGTGAGGTTCACTGTGGGTGGGGGAGATATAGTGTTGACCTTGCCTAGTTACGTCATGATAAAAACTAGCAGAGCCTTTTCTCCATTAGGATTTTATAGCGAGATAACTAATGCACCTGCAGCTATCTCACTATTTAAAAAAAAAAAATTCTGGCAGTGAAGACAGGAAACGAGATTGTGGCCTTATTCTTGGTCTCATTTGCTAAGGCTCCTGGGAGTGCACAGGGCCCCCAAATGGGTCGGAAAGGATAGAATAGAGGTGGGTTAATGGCCCCACCCCACACTGCATTGGTTCAAAGATACAAAACCTAGGTGTGCAGCCTTTCTGTTTCTTGATAATGTATAAAGAGGGTTAACAGGTTTTATAAAAGGTGTTTTGTTTTTTACCTTAAAACTATCAGGAATGGCAGAGCCGGCTCCAGGCACCAGCCTGGCAAGCAGGTGCTTGGGGCGGCCGCTCCGGAGAGGGGCGGCACGTCCAGGTATTCGGCGGCAATTCGGCGGACGGTCCCTCACTCCCGCTCGGAGCAAAGGACCTCCCGCCGAATTGCCGCCGCAGATCGCGATCGCGGCTTTTTTTTTTGGCTGCTTGGGGCGGCCAAAACCCTGGAGCTGGCCCTGAGGAATGGTAAGGCTATGGTTACACTAGAGAGCTTACAGCGGCACACCTGTACCAATTTAGCTGCGCCGCTGTAAGATCTGTGGTGTAGCTGCTCTATGCCGGTGGGAGAGAGCTCTCCTGTCAACATAATTAATCCACCCCCAACAAGCAGCGGTACCTATGTCAGTGGGAGAAGCTCCCCTGCCTACATAGGACTGTCCAGACCAACACTTAAGTCAGTATAACTTTCATCGCTCGGGGGGGTAGTTTATTCACACCCCTGAATGACATGCGTTATACCGACACAAGTGGTAGTGTAGACATAGCCTAAAACTAGCCTTCCCTGCTTCTGCTGGAGACCTCCTTGGAAGTCTCGGATGTGCACTTTGAATTTTTTCTGCCTTGGAGGAGCAGGGGAGTGACATATTTTCTCATGAATGTTTCTCAGAACTTGAGTTAAACAGGCGTTAACAAAATTAAAACCACCCATTCGGAATAAAACTCACTCTTCCTCTCAGTTAATCCAGGTTCATTTGCATGGTTTCTCTGAGGTTATAATCCTACCTGTTCTTCCTTTGTCCATAGAGAATTCCATCAGAGACAGGGCTCTAATGATAAAAAAACAAACAGCAAGTCCTGTTCCCTGAGAAACAGAAACCTTTTACTGTTATAAATCAAATAGAAGCAAAAGAGAGCTTTCTTTCTTTTGCAGGTCATCATTAAAAACAGTACCTTGTTTTACACGGTTTCAGGTGTGTCCTTGCTTACATTTAATGAATTGAGTAAGACTGGCTTGATCTCACTCACACTTTTTCTTGATGCAACCTCCCCCCATCCCCCAACCCAACCCAAACAAAATAAACACTTTTTAGATTCACACCCACCAAAAGTTGCTGAAAGCATTTTCAAAAGGAGGGTACAATACTTACCATAGCCCCAGGTCAGCAACACCGCTGACAAGTTATTCTGGTTTTACGTGTCTATTCAATTTCATATGGAATCTGTAGCTCCTGCATCTCATACTAAATGTGCTAATGCTGGAAAAGCTTCTTTTGGGTCACACAAATAAAATACATACATGTAAACTGAAATATCATCTGCTAATTCTAATATTGCCTATTTTTTTAAAATTCTGCACAACAGCCCATGCAACGTCACAGAGGACTCTCGTCCACTCACGCCCCTTCTCTACCTACGCTACATTGATGACATCTTCATCATCTGGACCCATGGGAAGGAGACCCTGGAAGAATTCCACCACGATTTCAACAGCTTTCACCCCACCATCAAACTCAGCCTGGACCAATCTACACGGGAGGTCCACTTCCTAGACACCACAGTACAAATAAGCGACGGCCACGTAACACCACCCTATAGCGAAAACCCACCGACCGCTACGCCTACCTTCATGCCTCCAGCTTCCACCCCGGACACACCACACGATCCATCATCTACAGCCAAGCGCTGAGATACAACCGCATCTGCTCCAACCCCTCAGACAGAGACCAACACCTACAAGATCTTCACCAAGCATTCTCAAAACTACGATACCCACACAAGGAAATAAGGAAACAAATCAACAGAGCCAGACGTGTACCCAGAAGCCTCCTGCTACAAGACAAGCCCAAAAAAGAAACCAACAGAACTCCACTGGCCATCACCTACAGTCCTCAGCTTAAACCTCTACAACGCATCATCAGTGATCTACAACCCATCCTGGACAATGATCCCTCACTTTCACAGACCTTGGGAGGCAGGCCAGTCCTCGCCCACAGACAACCCACCAACCTTAAGCATATTCTTACCAGCAACCACGCAGCACACCATAACAACTCTAACTCAGGAACCAGTCCACGCAACAAACCTCGATGCCAACTCTGCCCACATATCTACACCAGCAACACCATCACAGGACCTAACCAGATCAGCTACAACATTACCGGCTCATTCACCTGCACGTCCACCAATGTTATATATGCCATCATGTGCCAGCAATGCTCCTCTGCTATGTACATTGGCCAAACTGGACAGTCACTACGCAAGAGGATAAATGGACGCAAGTCAGATATCAGGAATGGCAATATACAAAAACCTGTAGTAGAACACTTCAACCTCCCTGGCCACACAATAGCAGATGTAAAGGTAGCCATCTTACAGCAAAAATACTTCAGGACCAGACTCCAAAGAGAAACTGCTGAGCTCCAGTTCATTTGCAAATTTGACACCATCAGATCAGGATTAAACAAAGACTGTGAATGGCTATCCAACTACAGAAGCAGTTTCTCCTCCCTTGGTGTTCACACCTCAACTGCTAGCAGAGCACCTCACCCTCCCTGATTGAACTAACCTCGTTATCGCCATACTGATTTATACCTGCCTCTGGAAATTTCCATAACTTGCGTCTGATGAAGTGGGCATTCACCCACGAAAGCTTATGCTCCAATACTTCTGTTAGTCTTAAAGGTGCCACAGGACCCTCTGTTGCTTTTTACAGAGGACTATGGGGTGCAAGTCTTTCCCACTCCTCTATGCAGGACCTACCCATATCTTGAATCCATGTAGGAGGTAAGCAGGAGCAGGAACAGGAGCTGAGTGTCTGATGCTCACACATTAGGAGTCAGGAAAGGGATGGGATGGGGCTAGGAAGGATGGGGATCAGTTGGAGCTATGGCAGAGCCCTCTTACTTTAAAAAGTGATGGGGCCATGGCCCCCTGGCCCTTCCTCTCCCTTCCGGCAGCCCTGTCTTCAGGTACCCACTTGAGTAACCCACCAAATAGCAGCATACACTCAGTTAATAGTGTAATACAATAGCACCTTGTCCATGGTGTAAAGTCACTTATCTTTTGCTCATGTGCATTAACTTCATAATTATTTCAGCTGCTAGTAGGGTGACCAGATGTCCCGATTTTGTAGGGACAGTCCCGATATTTGGGGCTTTTTCTTATATAGGCTCCTATTGCCCCCCACCCCCGACCTGATTTTTCACACTTGCTGTCTGGTCGCCCTAGCTGCTAGTGCTGTGGTACACCAAACCTCTACAGTACTAGTAGTTCCCCAGGTGTCCCATGACTCAGAGGCAAGTGCTAAAGTGCTTCAGCTGCTAAGCCATTTCGGCTCTAGCCCTGGTGGGTCCCAATAACCATTCAGAGATATGGCTAAAGTGAAGAGGTATTTTACTAGTGTTGACAAGACAGGGAAAGGTTGCAAATACTGTAGGTACAATGGCTTACACCAGGGGTGGCTAACCTGAGCCTGAGAAGGAGCCAGAATTTACCAATGTACATTGCCAAAGAGCCACAGTAATAAGTCAGCAGGCCCCCATCAGCTTTCCCCCCGGCTCCCAGCGCCTCCCGCCCACCGGCAGCTCCGCCGATCAGCACCTCCCCTTTCTATCCTCCCCGCACCTCCCGATCAGCTGTTTCATGGTGTGCAGGAGGATCGGGGGGGGGGAGGAGCGAGGGCATGGCAGGCTCAGGGGAGGGGGGGGGAAGGGGTGGAGTGGGGGCAGGGCCTGTGGCAGAGCCAGGGGTTGAGCTGTGAGCACCCCCCGGCACATTGAAAAGTTGGCCTCTGTATCTCCAGCCCCGGAGTCAGTACCTACACAAGGAGCCGCATATTAACTTCTGAAGAGCCGCATGTGGCTCCGGAGCCACACATTGGCCACCCCTGGCTTATACAGTTACAACTTTGTAGCAGTTCTTATTTGGGCCCCTGGGGAACAGTCCACTAGAGGGATAGGGCGCTTCAGGCCCAGTGCATGGGGCATCCTCTCCAATCCAGTCCTCTATTTTTCATTGGCAGCACTTCTCAAATATTAGCAAGCCATTTTAGCAACAAATGACCTCTGCCATTCATACACACTAGTCGTGTTCACTGCAAGGAATACAAAATTTCAAGTTGAAGAAAATGCAAATGAAAGATTACTTACCAGGATTCCCTAGGAAGACAACTGCTATATCTAACTTCCCTTCCCAGATCTGTATCTCTTTCACTGTGGTTTTTTTAGAGTGCCTCAAGAACTTTTTTACTATACTTTTTTTGGTCAAAAGCCCTTTGTTGAAGCGGGTTTTTGTGTGTGTGGAAACCCAGGAGTTTCTATGAAACTTTCCTTGGAAGATTTCTGAGGTCCAGGATGGAATTCCTGATCAAAAGAAAGAAAGATCCATCTCAGAACCAGGGTCGGCTCCAGGCACCAACTCCCCAAGCGCGTGCCTGGGGCGGCAGCCGCGGGGGGCAGCCTGCCGGTCGCCGTGAGGGCGGCAGAGTCAGGCAGCCTTTGGCGGCATGCCTGCGGGAGGTCCACCGGTCCCGCAGCTTCGGCATAATTCGGCGGCGGGTACGCCGAAGCCGCGGGACTGGTGGACCTCCCACAGGCATGCCGCCGAATCCACAATACCAGCGGACCTCCCGCAGGCATGCCGCCGAAGGCTGCCTGACCACCGTGCTTGGGGCAGCAAAATACATAGAGCCGCCCCTGCTCAGAACAATAGCCTGATGGTTAGGATACTCATCTAGGGTGCACTGCTTGATTCGGAGCAGGGACTTGAACCTGGCTCTCCACAGCCCGGGTGAGTGTTTTAGACACGGGACAGTTGGCTATTGTGGGATAGTCTCACTCTCCATTTCAGTAGGTCTTGATTTTTGTTCTGCTTCAGAATAGAAACAAATGTCAAACCATCACAATTTTCATGAAACAAAAATCTTGTCTTCCAGGCAGTCCTAGTCTTTTTACTCTCCCCTGGAGCAGTGTTTTTCAACCTTTTTGATACCAGCAATCAGCTTGCTGCCTTCCTAAACTGTGACAGGGAGATCTCGGGGACCAGTGCCAGTCCATGGACCGGTCGTCGTTGTGCAACGCAGCCCTAGCGTATGGTAATCTTAAAGCACGCCTGCCATTTTTTTAAAATGCACTTGAAACATTCTGCTTCACCCATTCATCCTCAGAAGGAAACTGGGCACCAGATCCTCAGCTGGTGAAAATTGACAGAACCCCATTGTCTTTAATGGAGCTCTGGCAATTTACACCCCTTGAGTATCTGGCCCTGGGTCTCCTCACTCCATTTTGAAAAACCTGTTGGGGGAGGAAGGGTGTTGTCTAGTGGTTAGAGACAAAGATTTGAAACTCAGACGTATTGTTCTGCTCCTGGATGCTACTGACTTGATAGGTAGCTCTGAATAAGTCGCTTAGGCTTGGTTTAAACTAGAAAAACTTACTACGTTGGTTAGGGGTGTGATGGTTTTGTGTGTGGATGCAATTGTACTGTTATAGCTTATTTTGCTTTCTGAATCAGAGTAAGCTATACTGGTATAACTGCATCAGCACTGGGAGGGTTTTGTCCTTTATCCCACTAGAGTTAAAGTGTCAAAATTTTCTAGCATGGACAGGCCTTAGATGATCTGTGCCTTGGTTTACCTCTTTGAAAAATGAGCATGCTGCTACTGTACTTCCCATAGTTGTTACAGTAATTTGTTAACTAATGTTTGTAAACTGCTTTTGAGATCCTTGTATAAACATGCTGTACAAGTGCAACGTCTCGCTGTTGTGCTGAATGATGAAATAAGATGTACAAATAGAGATGTTGTTGTTAACCATGTGCAGTAATGCAGGACTTCCTCACAGTTGGTCCTAACCTCCATGAACCCCCCTCCTTTCTCATAGTTGCCTCTGGATCTGCAAGGCATGGAGATGGGCCCCGCTGAGTAATCTGAGAGGACTTCTGCAAGGAAATCCCTGTGAGTGCATGAGATGATATTTGTAATTACAGGTCCCAGATCATACTGAGAGTAAATTTAAAGTTTCAAATTTTGTTAAAAGCAAAATTAGTTGATTACAATCTGAACATGCACTTTTTCTTAAAAAAAGTTAGAACTAGAGGTAAACTTCTTCACATGACTTCATCATTTTGAGACATGACACTGAGTAAGCTTACATTGCTTCCTTCAAAATGAGCATTAGAGGACACATAAGGAAATGATTGTTTCCTACTTTCAGGTTAAGTCTGGGACTGCACTCAGATTAATTCCAAACCTCAAGGCTTGACTAGTACCAAAATGTAAAGAGCACTTTATGGGTGTATACAATGGCCTGAGATTGCATAAAGCTAAACAATACAAGTGCTGCAATGCAACTGAAACAATAGAGTATTTCTGTTTGAACTATTAAGATACAATAGAGGACAAGTCCTGCCTGCACATTAGTCCCATTGACATCAACAGTAGAACCTCAGAGTTATGAAAACCTTGGGAATGGAGGTTGTTCATAACTCTGAACAAAATGTTATGGTTGTTCTTTCAAAAGTTTACAACTGAACATTGAACTAATACCACTTTGAAACTTTTACTATGACGAAGAAAAATGCTGCTTTCTCTTTATTTTGTTAGTAGTTTACATTTAACACAGTACTGTATTTGCAGTTTTTTGTTTTTGTTTTGTCTCTGCTGCTGCCTGATTGCGTACTTCTGGTTCCAAATGAGGTGTGTGGTTGACTGGTCAGTTCATAACTCTGGTGTTCGTAACTCTGAGGTTCTACTGTATGAGTAAAAGCTGTAAGATTGGGCCCTAAATTTGCTTGAACAAGAAGCGCTTTCCAATAGTACATATTTTTTCTAACCATCTTCCTTAACAACATTGCAAAAATTGTGCAGTTGTTTACTGATGATATCAAGTTTTTCAAGTAAGATCTTTTCAGTCAGAATGGCCTTTAGGTGTTTGTTTGTTCTTGTCTCACTCTAAAATAAAGTATCAATGGAAAAGCACACAGTGTATGTCTGCAACAGTCAGCAGGGAGCACAATTGCTGCTTGTCTCTGCAGACAGCAGGTTCCTTAGAAATATAAAGGTGTTTCACGCAGAAAAGAAAAACATAACAGCGACATAGCTAAATACAGCACTGATCTCACAACTTGTGTCCTCTTCAGTGAGTAGTGTGAACAAACTAAATTCCAATTGAAAATGTTCAAATGGCTCCTAATGGTTCCAGTTGGCAGCTAGGTTTAAGAACAGAGTAAAAGATCTATTGGGCTACCGGTTGCTAGTGCTATCACAGAAATAAATGCTCACCAGTAGAATACAGACCATTATTGTTAAGTTGCTATGACATTTGTAAATCTTGTGCCTGATCTCGCTCCCATTAAAGGCAATAGAAGTTTTGCCCTCCATTTCAACAAGAACATGATCAGGCCCAAGTTTTGAGCCTAACTCCTTGTATGCTTATTAGGGAGTGTAGCGCTGAATATAGGTATGAGGAATTTATTTTAACCACTTTAACAATTACATAAATAATACATATATTAAATATTATTTTTCAGTGTTTTTATTTAAACAGGTAGTTTTTCCAGTATCGGGCCCCTTATGAGAGAGGGTTTCTAACGTTTAATAGGATGTGAGTAGATAAACACCCAACACACAATAGGCAACATTTTAAAAATACTGGATGCATTCTTGTTAGTTTGAGTCTTTTCTGCTTTCACTGGTACACCTCTACCCCGATATAATGCGACCCGATGTAACACGAATTCAGATATAACGCGGTAAAGCAGTGCTCCGGGTGGGGCAGGGCTGCGCACTCCGGTGGATCAAAGCAAGTTTGATATAATGTGGTTTCACCTATAACATGGTAAGATTTTTTGGCTCCCGAGGACAGCGTTATATCGAGGTAGAGGTGTATATGGAGAGGAAGTTGAAGCATGTTACACTTTAAAATCAGGAAAAAGAACAGGAGTACTTGTGGCACCTTAGAGACTAACAAATTTATTAGAGCATAAGCTTTCGTATATATGCATATATGCATCCGAAGAAGTGGGCTGTAGCCCACGAAAGCTTATGCTCTAATAAATTTGTTAGTCTCTAAGGTGCCACAAGTACTCCTGTTCTTTTTGCGGATACAGACTAACACGGCTGCTACTCTGAAACCTGTCTTTAAAATCAGGAATTCTATTTAAAATGACCCACATAATTTAAAATTGGATCATTCATAAATCTAAAAATGCCTCATTTGTGTCCTTAAGTAGAGAATGTTTAATTATAATTTAATTTAAATGAAACCTCTGCCATTTGCAGAGACTCACAATTAACACTTTTGCTTGAACACTGTATGTAGTGTGGAACATCATAAGCAAAAAATCATGGAATCACATGCATCTCCTTAATATTACTCCTCTTCAGTATTAAAACAAAACACATTTATACAGAACAAATTGCATAGGGGACCCTTAAGTAACTGCAGCTTGTGAACATACTGCCAATCACAAATTTGTCATGACATAATGCAGAAGTAGTGATAATTTTGGCTTCAAACTAACAAGTCTTGTTGTTTTGGAAGCTTCTGTAACTGTATGGTTAAACTAGTAGACACATTGGGGAGGCATTCGAGGAAGATGGCTAAGAGGCACATGGGAATTCCCTTATCTCCTATTATCTTTCTTTACTTTTGTTTCAAATATATAAATTAAAGCAAACATTCAAAAATGAGTGTCAAAAGACCAGAATCATGGAACTTGATTAAAAAGGGGAAAGGACAAAATCTCGGGGGGTAGGGGATGTTACGTGCTGTATGCACCAGGTTTTCACCTTTATCATTCAAAACAATCCCCAATTTCACATGCATAGAATTCTCCTTCTTTATATATATGAAAAAACATGATTTTACTCTCAAATCTGAAAATCTCTCCTTTTCATACTTCCGTCTCATTGATTAACACTGACAGCTAAAAGGAGGACACAGAGAATGCTAAATTAAAATCCAGGGACAGTGGAGAATTAGAGAATCACCTTTGTTCTACGGGAGATTTAAACTGGGTTACTGAAGCTAGTTTCTCCTCCACCACCCACCCCTGCATATTACTAATTACACTGTTTAGCAAAAAGGTCTGTAATACAATCAAGCATACATAAAGAGGTAAATTCATCTCTGCTGCGTAATGTATATTCATTTTTTCTGACAGTTGGATTTTACTTAGTTCAAGGGTTCTATTCGGTTCCTATTTAAGTCAAAACTCCTATGGATTTAAAAGGAAACAGGACTGGGCTTTAAAATGTCTTCATTTGTAACCAGAACTATTCAATTAATTTCTTTGACCCTGAACTTGTCTATTTAAAGTAAGACACATCTTTTAAACATAATTAATAGTAGCACAGTATTAAGAAAGTACCATATGTATAGTATTAGCAAATATTTAAATATTTGCTAATACTGTACATATATATAAGACTGACCATAAAAATAAGGTGAATCTCTTCTCACAGTTTCCTTATTGACATCAAGGGAGATGCACAGGTGCTGTTGAGAATAGAATTTGGCTCATCGACTACAACTATGTGAAGTTTAAAACTGCAAAGCAAGACAGACCCACTGGCCTAAGAGTAGTGCTTCTTGCTGCTATGCAGAAGACTTGGGCTCAATTTCTGCCCCTAGCCTGTGTCTGCTTGGGCTGTGTAGAACTTGGAAGGCTGAGGAAGGCCTTCTCTAAGAGTACGGAGTTGTTCATGATGCTCAACTGTGAGGCTGCCCAAATGATTGAAGAATATCACTAGCTGGCTCTGAAATTGTTCCTTCTAGTACAATTCATCTGGAGAGATGGTAGTCCTGATGAGTCTTTGAAAGAAGTGGAGTTAAGATTGGAAACCTAATGTAGGATAATCTTCACGGATTTGATGTGGAGATGGAATTTTGCAACAGGAGAAGAACTGTGGGAAATTAATGTCTGAATATCTGTGTGACACAATGGGAAAAAAAGCTTTAGCAATTTGTAAAAATATTTTGTGTAGGAATCAGCACTACTAATCACTACTAATCACTAATCACTGGAAAGTTTGCATCAGTTCTGTGACTGTACAGCACCAAGCACAATGGGATCCTGACTCCTGATCCATAAGTAGGGCTCCTAGGTGCTCTGGTAATACAAATAATAGTAAATAATGTCTAAAATATGCCAATTTCTATGCCAAACATCTATTTGTAACTTCTATCATTTGCAGAGTTCAGAGAACTTAATTTGTATGCATGAGTACGTTTGGACAAGATATCAAATATACATCATGCAAGTCTTGAACTATAAATTCAGCATGTGATATAAGGGAAAAGGCCATCTAACTATATCACTATGGGCCCACGTTTGCCACCCTTACTCATGCTGAGTAACACCTTACACCATGAGCAATCCCATTGTCTTTAATGGGACTTGTCATAGAGTAAGGCCCAGATCCTCAAAGGTATTGGGAACGAGGCACCTAAATACCACTGGGGATCTGGGCTCAAGCTATTATTCAGGGTAATGGCAACAGAACTGGGGCCTATGGTAATAGATGTTGACTTATAAGAAAGCTTCCAGGTCACTACATCCTTTACACATGCTGTTCCTATGTAAGGGACTGGAAACTCTGAGGGTCTCCTGAGAGATTTTTTCCCACTGGATCATTCCCTGAAATATACAGCGTTTGTATCACCTAGGAATCATCAGGAGGTTTGAAACCCTTCTCTCCCAATATTGGTGGATTCCTGGATCTGTGGGTGCTCACTGCTGGCTCATTTTAGTCATGTCCAGGTCCTGGACCAGTGTTACTAGGGCCATTCCAGCTGGTTGCTTCCCTTAAAACACCTCTTTGGAAAGGGATGTGTGTGGGGGTGGGGGTGTTTCACAACAAGAAGGGAAACAAGAGGGTAACTTTTCAGAGGGTCAGAATTAACATACCTACAAAATGTGAAAGATTAGGGGAGACAGACATCCTTAGCCATAAACTCATACCCCTGTGGAGCACACATGGAGGGGCTTCTACATGGGAAGCAGAATGATGTCCTCGAAATAATACTTCTATTTCCATAGCTCTTCAGGTTTCTCACTTGGTCCCTAGTTAGAGATACTCTGTTTTAAGGCAAATATATTGCATTGGGGAAAAGAAAGTGGGCCAGGTATCCTCTGCTGTGCTGAATATTAACACAGCTGAGTCCACATAGAGCAAGGTTGGATGAGGGAAGGGAAAGAAGTGGCCACCTCTCTGTTCTGCCCCAAATCCTGGACTGCCTGGGGCCAAAATGACTCTGGAAGTATATTAAAGCAACCTAGAGACCACTACACCAGGTAAGGATCCAAAGGGGCCCATAGGATCCAGTGTGCCTATGGAGGAGTTAGCTCCACCACAATCTCTGAAGCCCCCTATGTAGAGCCGGGAAGTAGGTGATGTAGCATTATACACATGAAAGAATATGATCTATTTTACCTTAATTAAAAAAGATATATATACATGTGCATATATTATATTACATGGGAGTATTTTCCTAAATCATTTAAGTATGAAATTTTTGTATTCAGTTTGGGAGAATTAGTCAATATGGGCTCATCTCTTTTTCCATTGAGAAAACAAGAATGGCCTTGCCTTAACACTCATTTGATACACAAGTGTCCTTGAGTCAGCAGTGGGAGCTGTACATTGATTAGATACAGTAGAACCTCAGAGTTACGAACACCAGAGTTACGAACTGACCAGTCAACCACACACCTCATTTGGAACCAGAAGTACGCAATCAGGCAGCAGCAGACATAAAAAAAAAAAAGCAAGTACAGTACAAGGGCGTTGCCATGGGCACCATGCACTGCTGCCCCAGTCTCCAGCCCCAGCGCTAGCCCTGCGGGGGGTGTGCCTCATGGAGACGGGTCTGGGTAGGGCTAGTGCGGGGGCCAGAGACTAGGGCAGCAGTGCACAGCACTGGCAGGAGGGGGACGTGGCCGGGTTGATGGACACCGAGCCAGGGTCGGAAGTGGCGGGTGGAGCTCGAGTCCCAGCGTGGCCCCTCTCTGCCCCTTGGTTGCACGTGCAGCCTGTTTGCCCTGGGTGCCTGCTGAGCAGTAAGGAGGGTGGAGTGAGACGGGCCCCCCATCGCTCCCTCCCTCCTCAGGGCACCGGATCCCTCCTGTGCCCCCTCTCCTTCCTCCCCCTCCACCCCAGGGTGTCCCCTTCCTCCTGCTTCCTCCCCAGGGCATCGGATCCCTCCTTCGCCCCCTCCCCTTCCTGCCCCTGCACCTCCCCCAACATTGCCCGCCCACCCGAAAGCTGGGGCCTACCCAGTTTTCCTGTCCTAACTATGCCACTAGTACAGTATAATAAAGGGAAAGTTTAAAAAAAAATTCAAGGTAAGGAAACTGTTTCCATGCTTGTTTAATTTAAATTAAAATGGGTAAAAACAGCATTTTCTTCTGTATAGTACAGTTTCAAAGCTGCATTAAATCAATCTTCAACTGTAAACTTTTGAAAGAACAACCATAACGTTTTGTTCAGAGTTACAAACATTTCAGAGTTACAAGCAACCTCCATTCCCGAGGTGTCCATAACTCTGAGGTTTTACTGTAATGGTAAAGGAACATAAGAACATAAGAACGGCCATACTGGGTCAGACCAAAGGTCCATCTAGTCCAGTATCCTGTCTTCCGACAGGGACCAATGCCAGGTGCCCCAGGGGGAATGAACAGAACATGTAATCATCAAGTGATCCATCCCCATTGCTCATTCCCAGCTTCTGGCAAACAGAGGCTAGGGACACCATCCCTGCCCATCCTGGCTAATAGCCATTGATGGACCTATCCTCCATGAACTTATCTAGTTCTTTTTTGAACCTTGTTATGGTCTTGGCCTTCACAACATCCTCTGGCAAGGAGTTCCATAGGTTGACTGTGCGTTGTGTGAAAAAAATACTTCCTTTTGTTTGTTTTAAACCTGCTGCCTATTAATTTCATTTGGTGACCCCTAGTTCTTGTGTTATGAAAAGGAGTAAATAACACTTCCTTACTTACTTTCTCCACACTAGTCATGATCTTATAGACGTCTATCATATCCCCCCTTAATCGTCTCTTTTCCAAGCTGAAAAGTCCCAGTCTTATTAATCTCTCCTCATACGGCTGCCGTTCCATACTCCTAATAATTTTTGTTGCCCTTTTCTGAACCTTTTCCAAGTCCAATATGTCTTTTTTGAGATGGGGCAACCCCATCTGCACGCAGTATTCAAGGAAAGCAAGATTATAGCATGTACCTCTGTTTGTAACCTCATTTAAAATGTAAAAGCATCAAAACTCCTACAAAACAGATCTTCACATTTTAAAATCTGGATGAGCAAAATACCATGAGTTGTCCCATTGAAGTTAATAGGAATACACCTGCGAGTAACTACAAACAGGTATACGCAAGGTGTTTATAATCTGGTCCTATAAAAAGCAAAATAAGGCCCCAGTTCTACAAATGCTAATGCATATCCTTGACATTATCAAGTAGTCTCATTGAAGTCAATTGGACTATTCATGATAGGAAAGTTAAGTATATACATAGCAACAGAGGGTCCTGTGGCACCTTTAAGACTAACAGAAGTATTGGGAGCATAAGCTTTCGTGGGTAAGAACCTCACTTCTTCAGATGCATCTGAATGCTCCCAATACTATTGTTAGTCTTAAAGGTGCCACAGGACCCTCTGTTGCTTTTTACAGATTCAGACTAACACGGCTACCCCTCTGATACTTAAGTATATACATAAGTGTTACAAGAATCAGGACCTAATATGTCCTGGCTTCAGAATATAGACTTTCTTCACATCACAAGATCAGAGTTATATGTATTTTCACAGCTATGTCCGAACAGTTATGGGGATATGAATTATGGCCAAATTACTTGGGCTTTGGCTTGATTTTATTTTTCACTGTTACATTAAATGTATTGCGTTCATTCTGTTAGAAACACTGACATGTTTTTGTGAGGGAAAACACCAAGCATTTTTTTTAAATAATAGAATTTATTTAAAAATGACTCATAGCATTTATGCAAAGCAATTTCATTTCCTTTGGAGAGAGAGAGTACAGGAAAATATGGTGTGGGGGAGGCTATAGCTTGAAGCCCTTAGCATATAAACAACACATGAGGGTAATGAAGCACTTGTTCAGAGCTCCTTTTATGTACAGAATGAGTCCCAACCTTTTCCAAAGCATTGATTGCTTTGCTTTGGCTTTGGCTGACATCTTGGGCCTGACTTTCAGCAGCACTGAGCACTTGCTGTTCCCATTGCCTTCCATTGGAGTTGCAGGTGCTCAGCACTTCTGAGAATCAAGCTCCAGCAATAAGACTTTGAAAATTGGGTTGTTTTCTGAAAATTGGAGCACAACTCTCCTAGTTACCCAAAGGGCCCTGTGCAAATATTTATGCAGTGGAGTGAAGGGCACGCCCGCACCCTATTAAGGAGGAAGCTAATGAACCCTCCTGGGCTCAGCCAGCACTAACCAGATACAACTTTGGGGCTTGCTCTGCCTGGAGAGAGGAAGCTTAAAAAAGGGAAAGCCTGCCCTAAGAAGGGGCAGTGACTAGGGGGAGACAGCTGTGCCTTGGACAGTTGGTTACAGGATTAGATCAGCAAAGAGGGAGATAGTGGCAGACCCTGCCACCCCTGAGACTGCTTGAAGCCAGTACAGAATGGGTGTTACGAAAAGGAGGTGTCTAAGAATGGACTTTCACCCTGACCAGGACACTAAAAAGCCTACAGACCAGCTGGGCCCCAAAGGGGTGACCAAGAGACCGAGCACTTTATTTTCCTTCCTTTCTTTACTTGATCCTCCCTCTCCTCTGGGAGGGGGAAAGAACCTTGTTTGTTTGGAGAGACCCTGGGATACCTAGAGCTGGAGAAGCCCTCTGTGAGAGTCAGAGAAGGGAAGCAGCTGAGCCCCACCACCACCATGGTCTGGTGGGGACTCAGAGAGCTCCTACCCAACAAAAAGTGGTGAAGAATGTGGGTAGCGTATACCTGACACAAGTGTGAAAGAAAAGAAAAACAGTCAAACAAAAAAGCCACAGAGGAAGATGGAGCTCAGTAGTTCTGAGCATGATGGAACCTGAGCAGAGGTGTAAATGGTGAGCTGAGATGCACCATCAGCAAATGGCTGCTACGCAGCACCAAATCCAAGTGATGCAACAGCTGCTGAGGGAGCTGATGAGCCAGGAGAAGGAGCTCTACCAGGAAATGATACAAAAGACAGTGCCATCCTATGCTCCCCAGGAGTCCCAGCAGGACAAGCTTCCTCTGAAGTGGGTCCCTCACCAAAACTTGGGAAGCTAACAAAGATGGGACTGGACAATGAGCCTAAGTTTTTTTTAATTACCTTTCAGAGGGTAGCACTAGCATTCTTATGGTCCCATGGGCTTGGATTTTGGGCTCCATACTTGATGGGTCTGGAACAGGTGGCCTCCTGTAACCTGGACTTGGAGAAGGCTAAGCACTACAAACAAAAGTCCACCATTTTGGACTACTTGGACATTTCTGAGGAAAACCTCCACCAATGTTTCAGATCCAAAATCTATCTCACAGGGACCAGACCCTGGTTAGTAGGGCACCATTTGAAGGAACACTGTTGGAAGTGGATACACATGGAAGAACGGTCTGGCCCAGATGGCTAAGTTGATTGTGACTGAATGATTTAGAAGGATATTACCACAAAAGGCAGACGGTGGATATTACTGCACTGCCTGGGAATCTTGTCAGATGCATTGTGGTTAATCTAGAGCTTTCTAGAGGCTGAAGGGTCACTAGATTCAGGATTCCCCAGGGCCTCAATGCCATGCAGGCCAGATCTGAAAGGGTGGATGACCTCAAACCGGTAATACTCATTCTGAGGGGTCCACCTCTGTGGTTGTGGGGAGAATCAGACTAGGTGCTAGATTATGATAAATGCAGATGGGATAAGCGGGGCTGTCAGGCTTGGAAACAACGCTGCCAGTGGGACAACCAGGCAGTGCAAGCAACCGAATTAGGACCTGCAGAACTGGGTCCGGACATTACCTAAGAGCCAAGTTCATCCCCAGGTAGGAAAGTTGCCATTAATGCCATCCTGGTGATTTGCTACTTCTGATGGCAGACAGGACATATGAAGAAAGAATGTACTCATGTCTGGAAAAGGGCTCCCCCCCAACCAATTTGATGGTGCCAGTGAGGGGCAAAAGGAAGAGAGTTCAAGGACCCTTTTACCCTGGCTGTAGTCAGATGGGGTCCAAACCTCCTTAGTAGGACACGAGGATGCTCCTTAAAGGTCAATTTACCTAAAGTGCATAAATGGTTATATGAAAACATACCCCAGGCAACATTTGCAATTGACCGTGGAGACACATACCAACGTGATAACTGTAGCTCTGGTTGAGAAATTGGCCTACCCCATAATCATAGGCCAGGACTGGCCATTTGTTTTTTTGACAAGACAGTAACAAACAGGCCCGCCCAGTGAATGGGGTCCAGGTCCACCGTTGCAGAATGAACCCCAAAGCCTGGTTTTGGAAGATCCTGAGGAGAGAACATCATGAGCAACATGATCATCCTCCCCCATAGGGAAGGAAGAGTTAATCAACCTGGACCTGGAAGCTCTCCTACAGGGTGGGAGTCTTGTGCAGAGACAGAGGAGTGACCCTTCACTGAGTAGTGCTTATGACCAATAGGCCTCTGTACATGGGAAAGTAATGGAGCCTTGGCAAGTCAAGCAGCATCCATGCTTCATGCTCGAGGAAGGGAACCTATGCTGAATTGAAAGAGATCCACAAACCAGGACCGTAAAGACAACTGCTGGTGCAGTGCAAGTATCGCCGGACAGTGTTGCAGCTCTCACGTGATAACCATGGACTGGACACCTGGGAAGAGAAGACACTGTCACGGGTACTAGCTTGATTCTATTGGCTGAGCATGCATCTGGAGGTGAGAGAATACTGTTCCTCCTGCCCACCACGCCAGCTGTCTGGTGACAAAGGGACTCCCAAGGCCCCGTTGGTCCCTCTGCCACTGATTGAGACACCATTTGAAAGACTGGGGTTAGACATCATCCGGCCCCTGGAAAGGACCACATCTGGGTACCAGTACATTAGTAATTGTCAACTATGCAATCACGTACCAGGAGACTCTTCCACGTCTCTCAGCAAAAGCCACAGCAATAGCATCAGAGCTCCTGAAGCTCTTCTCACGTGTAGAATTTCCCAAAGAAATACTACTGGATTTGGAGACTTACTTCATCTCCAGGTGATGATACTGGTTTTGTGCTGTTCCTCTCTGCCAAATGCAGCTTACAGTAAGCAGACACAATTCTCGGTGGACCCGTTATAGCCATGTTATACTTGGCATAAGAACGGAAACGTTGGCATGGAAAAGTTGGTTTTGAATCTACCTGGAACCTCCTCTATTCAGGGGCTGACTGATGGCCTGTTGGCCACCAGTGTAAGTTAGAGCAGCCCTGAAACTGCTCTATATAGACTCCGCTTCTGAAACAATAACTTAGGATAAGGTCCAAATGAACCATGTTAGCAGCTAGGATTAGCTGGGATTCCAGCACTTCACCCTTGCTTTCTCCTTTCTGGCCATTCCCTACACCCGTGTGCTAGAGGTGATATGGAGTAGAGTCAGTAAACTGGTTCTATTCTACCAAGAAAATCCTCTTGTGCTGCAGTATTCCCTAGTGACATGATTCACCTTCTTTACTGCCATAAAGTTCCCACTGTTGGAACGGTATAACAAAGCTGTATGGTAATGGACCATCGGGCCCAATGAAATCAATGAGAATTTCACCTGCTCCTACCAGTGCTGAATTGTAACTCACCAGAATACAAAAGCAGTACACACACTTACACCCATTTTCTGATCAATTTACACCATTTCTATCCCTGCTCTTAGGCCCTCAAAAACAGAAGTGCAGGAGGTTGACTGGACATCTGATACATTGGGATTTATGTTTTGTATGGTTGATTTACATTTAGTCTCAATAGATTAGCTTTGATGGGACCAAAACTACACTGGTATCAAGAGTTTCACAGGTATAACTTTTCTTAAAAAAACAAACACCAAAAAAACCCAAACAGGGACTCACTAAAATAGGAAGACTTTTGCTATTCTGTCTCTGTTAGTAATAATGATTTTGCACCATATATCTAGATCAGGGGTCGGCAACGTTTGGCACGCGGCTCGCCAGGGTAAGCACCCTGGCGGTCCGGGCCAGTTTATTTACCTGCTGACGCGGCAGGTTCGGCCGATCGCAGCCCCCACTGGCCGCGGTTCGCCGTCCCGGGCCAATAGGGGCGGCGGGAAGCCACGGCCAGCACATTGCTCGCCTGCGCCGCTTCTCACCGCCCCCATTGGCCCGGGACAGCGAACCGTGGCAAGTGAGGGCCGCGATCAGCCGAACCTGCCGCGTCAGCAGGTAAATAAACTGGCCCGGCCCGCCAGGGTGCTTACCCTGGCGAGCCGCGTGCCAAACGTTGCCGACCCCTGATCTAGATGCTGAATATGACTCGCATTAAATTTAGGCTATAATGTTTCAGAATTTGTTGGTGTGTATGCTTTTGTTTTTTTTTGCCATTTCAGTATCATGTTTTAATGTGCATGGAGATGATCTCTATGCAGCTTCTATTCACAACATCATAATCCTTTACCATGAGAATTCTCAATGACAGCACATAGAGGGTTTATCTAAATCTGCAACAGGAACTGAAAATATAACTAGCATAACATCCTCTGTAATCTAAAATTAAGTCAAAAGAACAAGAAGACTGGCCACTTGAAAAAATATGAATTACAATGTAAAATAAATATCACCACCTAAGGGATTAGCGTATCTAAACAGACACTCCAGGAGGCAATGTATTTGCGTGATTTTCACATTTGTGTGGGATAAGGTACCAGACCAAAATATTGACACAATTTAACCACCAGAAAAGTGCAATTAATCATGTACACTTGCAGGGCCTTATAGTCTGATTATAGACAATTTGTTTCATAAGAGTAAAATAAGGCTATAGGCCACGGCCAGGGCGTTAACTGGATATTATTGACACTGGCCTTGCATCACTGACAGGGAGTCAGAAAACTATTTTTGCATATCTGTATATCTATATCTATATAAACCATTTTATAATTTAAAATATTGACACTGGTTAAGCATTTTGTTTCAAACATAGCAGTAGACTATTTACAAAGTTCTATGCTGTGCCAGAGCAAGCAAGCCAACACTGGAATCCCAGCTTTAAAAGAGTGGGTTTTACTGCGCAGCTAATAGACAGTGTGTGGTAGGAGAGGAATGTGTCACAGTAATGCAGAGAGCTGTAATGATGTCAACTTGTTATTTACTTTCCAAAGCTGAATGACTGAGCAAGGCGAAAGGAGAATCAATCAACCACGATGTGACTCTACAGGCGAAAAAAACACAGCACTCTCACCAGTAAGAGGTTGGGGGAAGGGAAGCACATGTAACCAGGGCAATGTTGCATCATTTACTTGCATTGGTTTTTATATTGCTCCCTTCTTTTCTCGATTGAATGTAATATCTCAGTATCAAGCTGTACAAATCCAGAGAAAAATAAGAAGGGCATGTTCAAGGCAAAAGAACAGCAACATTTTTGGGGGTGTTGAATTTCAACTGATATATAATAAAATCCATTCTGCTGATTCACAATTATGGAGACTGTGTAAGTCCATATTTAATGTGCTCTAATAATGTTATAGAAACAGTAGTTTTACATCACTCATGTTTTATAATAAGATATATAAGAATTTATTTTTGCTTATGTACTCTTTTGATTGCTGAGCTCCACTATTTTAAAATTAGAAAAACACCCATTGTCTTTTGATCAGATTGTTATGTTTCAGATTACTGAGAATTAGGCTCTTGCTGTCTGGCATATTATAAAGGAAAACACTTAAAAAAAATTGGAATAGGTAGAAAAATAGAAGGTGGTTCTGGAGTATTTTTCCAATTGGGTTAACACATGAATGGTTTGGTGTTCAATAACTAAACATTATTACCATATCTACTTCCTGGGAGGGTTGTGGAAATGTAAATTAGATTTATTTTAAATTGACTTTTTCAAAACTGATTTTTGTGAATATTTTCAGATTTGAAATCCGAAGACACTTTCAGCAGTCTGAAACTTGCAAAATAATAATAGTGTGCACTAATACATAATTTAATACAATTAATGTAAACTAAGCTATCCCCAGACAGTAATGGGAATATAGTATATACTCATATCTATTTACACACTATCACAGACAAACTGTATGTGTGTTTGTATGCGGGGAGGAGGGGAGGGAGAGGAGTGTTCATGCATCTTTGACATTTTTTATTGCTGAGTCCACAGGGTTAATATTTCGTTTTTCTAGTAGATGGGGGAGGGTTGATTAAAAAAAATCCCTGGGATTCAAAATAATGACAAAAATAAGCCTTAAGTGATTAAACAAGTTACCTTAGGTACTTGGAAGAAAAAACAAAGCATTTTTTGGGTAGGCGTGCTTTTTTTGTTTGAAGTTTTCTGGGGAGTGTGGGGACTGATTTTGGAGGAAGGGAGAGGTATTGAGAGAGGGTTTGTGTGTGTGTGGCTACCTTCCCCTAGTTCAGGTCAATGTGGCTGGTTGGTTCCCCCCCACCCACTCCAGGTCACTGACTATCTCTGTGTGTCTTTCTCTCAGTCCTCCTCCTGCTGCTGCTGCTTGTCTCTTGGAAGCCTTAGACACACACTCACACCAAACACATTAACTCTGCTAATGAAGTAGTGAGCAGCAGCACCTCCTGACCGCCATTCCGCACCAAAAACTTTCCATTTTCCTCTTCCCACTCTCTGGGACTTCCTTTTGATTTTGCTGTGTGGAGGAGGAGGAGTGTGTGTGTGTGGTGGTGGGATTTACAGTCTCCTTTAACGCTTGCTGGGACCTAGGAAAAGAAGAGTTACACCATGTACTGCAAGTGAAAAAGTCTCTGTGTGTGTTTCTTGCAGAAGTTGAGGCTTTTCTCTGCTGCTTCCAGAAGTGAAAGCTGTGCCTTTAATACACGTTGAGTGAGGTGAGTTTGGAGGACTGATTATTCATCATTTGGACCTTTTTGTGTGCGTCTGTGACATGCAGTTTAGTGATTAAAACGGCTTGCCTTTGCCATATTTTTCAGTGCATGGAATCAATTTCCTCATGTTCCTCTCTTCTTATTATTTGTTTCTTTTGTATCTGATTCTGCTGGATTTATGGCTGTTTCTTTTAGGATTTCCCACATTTTGCTGTGTGTGTTTCTCTCAAGTGTGTCATGATTTTGTGTGTGTTTTACCCTAAAGTGACTGGAAAAGGCTAGAAAGTCTTGCATCGTTGGAAGGTTTATTATGAATGTTAATTCTGCCGGAGTTTCTAAACCCTGGTTAAGGCAGAGAGTAGTAACACAATGTGTTGGCTTTAGAAATGTTCCTCTGAATGAGGGAAAGGAGACTTGTTTGTTTGGAGGTTTGTTTTTTGATTTGTGCTGGGGAAGGGTTAGTGAGTTTGGAGGGGAGTTTTTGAAATGATAACTTAGCCTTAAGATACTCACATTTCCCCTTAGTATTTCACTAGCAAAATAAAAGGTATTCACACTGTAGAGAGTGTGGAGTTTGCACAACCCAGGGGTGGGGGAGGGGAATCCCATTCATCTAGTGTTTGAATCAGCAAGCACAGGAGTTGATCACTCTCTGGTAAATCGAAGTTTAGCTCCAAGTAGGTAAACAAGTTAATTTTTGTTTATGATTTGTAATACTGTCATTAACTGAAAAGCAATCCTTTAACAAAGTGATGGACCAGTGCTGGCGTTATGGGAAAAATATTCAGTGTGACTTGTATTACAAGCAGAGTACTACTGCAGTGTTTGCAAGAAAATAAATTTGCAGACCTGTTGCATATATATTGAGGCAAAAATAATACGTGCTTGATCATTTATCATTAACACATTAGGACAACAGGACACTTCTACAAAGTTAGTGTGCCCAGCATAGATACTTAGCAGCACAGGATAGTGGGCACGTTCCTCCCAACTATAATCCTTTTATGATTCTGTTCCTATTTTGTGTTGGCTGTTTTAATCTCAGCAGTTTATTTTGTTTTAAATGGGTGTGAGGTCAAGTAGTATTGCAGTATGTCATGCTAATGACCCTTGGCCTATTTAATGACATGTTGTTCAATTCTCAAATAGGCATATTGCACACAAAACCACACCCTAAAAGTTGGACTTATAATAGATACAATTTTCTCACAAAGTCTGGCCTCTTCATGTTGTCTTAAAAGATCTTTCACCTTCCTGCATGAGGATTTTGTATTATTGGTATGTTTGTCCCCCCTCCCCCTACAATTCACGTTTAAAATAGGAGGCAGGGGGAAAAGCAATCTATTTTGTAGGGCCACCTGAAATGAAAAGAAAACAGGTTAGCATATTACACAAGAAGGCTTGTAATGTCACAGCTTTCTCCTTGACCCATTTATTAGTGAACCTTTAACTGAGACTGCTCACACAGCATGTACAAGATTAACTGCAGTAAACCTTGCTTACCACATAATAGCACATGGTGGATTTAGGCCTCTTGGTTGGCCTAGAACTATATGGACAAGATGTTACCAAACCTGGAGACATCTCACAGTTTTCAAATTAAATAATTCCTTTTTCTGTGATATCAAACAGGATTGGAGCAAGAGCACTATTTCAGATTTCTTAATTTTCTTTTCTTTTTTGTAAATGACAGTTAATAATTGCAACATCACAAATACAGTCATATTCAAATAGGGAACCCTTCCCCTGTAGATCTGGCAGTGGGGGTGGGCTGGACAGAGAAATAGACTCTCACATATTAAAAATATATTAAACCTTTCTTGGGCTACATGCAGTAATAGTAAAACTGGCAGAGGTTTAAACAGAGCTACTGTATCTCAATATAAGTGTTTCAGAGGGCTAAAGAACAAACAGGCCATTTTTAAGATTAAAAAGTCTGTCTTAGTACTAAAGAGGATAATAATTATACATGCATATAAACATTGGCAGCTGCATAATAGTCCAAGTGCCCTTAGGAGAAGAAATCTCTGGCAGTAAGTTGTCTTCTGTATCCATCCCCCCCGCGCCCCCAAGTAAGTTACTTATATAGCCTACATTTATCATAATGATATTGGGACTTCACCTTCTTGCTCTTTCATTGCATGGATCATAAATCCCTCTGAAGCCTTTTATAAGGCTAGGTTTTTTATACTCTTAGTTTTGAGGATGGCGTGGAGAAGAACTTTTCTCTCTTTCAGAGCCCTGAGATGTCCTCTCCGCCAGTTTTTCCTGTGTTCCATTCTCCCACTTATTTATAAATGAGTTTCCCCCCATCTCTGTAGTTACAGGGCCAGAATCAGATCTATCCTTCAAAGGGTGATAATATGGCCTGCCTCTTTGGAACAGCGGTGGCTCCTTAGACTGCAGCAATTCTCAAAAGCCAACATCCTTGAAGCTGAAAAGGACTGGATGAGACATCCTTTGGAGTTAAATAATATTGTTTCTTAATGGTACAGTTTGGTCAGTATTGAGGTATGCAGGAATACTCAGCAGTATTCTGAGCTCTGGTCATCTGGAGAGCAAGGCACCAGACTGGGAAAATTGACCCAGCAATTCTGTATGGTAGTGCTTGGTCCCTGGATCAGCGTACTTTTAATATTTTCTGTTATTTCCTACTGTTTTCAAATCAGGTGATAGAATTTACACTCTAGATGATTTTGCATGTATGTATGTATGTTTGTTTGGCCCCAAGTGAACACATACTAAGAGTTAGTTTCCACCTTGAAGAGTTTATAGTCAAAATAGACAAGACAGACAAAGGGTGGACGGGAAAACAGAGATACAGAGAGAGGTGAAGTAACTTGCCCAAGGTCATAGAGGTCAGTGGCAGAGTTGGAAGCGAACCCTGCCGGAGCTCCTGACTCCCTGTGCGGTGCTCTATCCATTGTAACCCATTGTCTCTACATCTCTTTGTGGGTGTGATGTTGAACTGTGGCACTCTATGGTGGTTTTATGATAAATAAGTCCATTCAGTCTGGGGAAGGAGTAGATTTCCTGCATCTTTGCTGTGCATTTTGCCTGCTTTGAGTTTTCATTATTTTTTTATTATTTTAATTTGTAGTACTATTTTAATACTGGCTGGTTATACTCCAGCCAACCTTGTAAAATCACAAAGAATTTTTAACTCTCATGAGCAGGCTCTTTTTTTTTTTTTTCATTACTTCCATCTTGCCTCATGATGAAAATTATTTTGTAAACTGTTTTTCAGGTGCTAAATTAAACTTAAGTCTCCCTTTCCACCCCCCTCCCCCCCCGACTATTTTTAGTTAGAAGGAAATAGCTGACCTCTTTGCAGTAAGAACACAGAGCCCTTGGGTACCATTTATAGGTTTTTACCAAATGGCCTACTTGGACAAGTTGGTTGAAATTAAACAAAAACACTGGAACTACAGCCCTGCCTAGGAATAACAGCCTCTTCTGAATATACATAATTTTAACTTGAGTAAATCTGAGAGAAATATCTGAAGGTGAAAATGTGGCTTTGGGGCATTCTTCTCCCCTTTGGTAGATGAGTCAGCATTGTAGGGTATTTGTGGCAATCTGAAAGTTAATATTGTGGGATTTCATTTAAAATTGATTTATGTAATTTATATACAGTGTTAAGAATGCTAAGAGTCCCACTTGCACTGTACTTATGTGGAAGTAAAGAAGGATATCTGTTTTCATAGGGAAGGATAATATTTCCCTTCACCTTCTCTCACATCAAACAGAACGTACCCTAACAGAGATTTCAGAGTTGTACCTATTAAAACATGGTAGTTACACAGCTGTGTGAAACCTGATTTTGCAAGCTGTTTGTGTTGGCTCTTATAGTTTCAGGTCTGAACTTATATGTAGGCTTGGAAGGATTAGATTTTTGTTGGTAAATGTAGATTTCACTGTACACACACAGAGATGAAAAAATATTTCCACAGATGATGGCAGAAATTTACAGATAAGTTGTTTTTACTTTTCCTGAGAACTTATTAGAGTTTACTTAACTTTGTATATTTTGACATCGTAATGTTGCCAATTTGTGTTTTAATGGCTATGAAACCTCATCTTTTTGAATCTCAATGCCTACTGTCATTAAATAATTATTGTCTGACTCCCCAGTGATTTATGACAACTGTAAAAAATTAAATTGATAAACATCTAAAAAAATTAAAAATAAACTACTCATATACAAAATTATTAGGACTGTCAAACGATTAAAAAAATTAACCGTGATTAATCGTGCAATTAAAAAAAACCCCTCACTATTATTTGCACTGTTAAACAATAATAGAATACCATTTATTTAAATGTTTTGGGATGTTTTCTACATTTTCAAAATATTGATTTCAATTACACGCACAATACAAAGTGTACAGTGCTCACTTTATAGCTATTTTGATTACAAATATTTGCACTGTAAAAAAGGAACAAAAGAAATAGTATTTCAATGTACCTAATACACATAGTGTAGTGCAATCTCCTTATAATGAAAGTTGAACTTATAAATGTAGAATTATGTACAAAAAATAACTGCATTCAAAAATAAAACAATGTAAAACTTTAGAATCTACAAGTCCACTCAGTCCTACTTCAGCCAGTCGCTCAGACAAACAAGTTTGGTTACAATTTGCAGGAGATAATGCTGCCCCATGTCTTGTTTTCAATATCACCTGAAAGTGAGAACAGGCGTTCGCATGACACTGTTGTAACCGGCATTTCAAGATATTTATGTGCTAGATCTGAAAGCATTCTCCACACCTGGTCCCTCTCAGATTTTGGAAGGCACTTCAGATTCTTAAACCGTGGGTCTAGTGCTGTATCTATCCTTAGAAATCTCACATTGGTACCTTCTTTACATTTTGTCAAATCTGCTGTGAAAGTGTTCTTAAACCGAACATGTGCTGGGTCATCATCCGAGACTGCTATAACATGAAATATATGGCAGAATGCAGGTAAAACAGAACAGGAGACATACAATTCTCCCCCAAGGAGTTCAGTCACACGTTTAATTAATGCATTATTTTTTTAATGAGGATCATCAGCAGGGAATCATGTCCTCTGGAATGGTGGCCGAAGCATGAAGGGACATATGAATGTTTAGCATATCTGGCACGTAAATACCTTGCAACGCCAGCTACAAAAGTGCCATGCAAATGCCTGTTCTCACTTTCAGGTGACATTGTAAATAGGAAGCAGTCAGCAGTATCTCCCGTAAATGTAAACAACTTGTTTGTCTTAGCAATTGGCTGAAGAAGAAGAAGGACTGAGTGGACTTGTGGGCTCTAAAATTTTACATTGTTTTGTTTTTGAATGCAGTTATGTAACAAAAAAAAGTCTACAGTTGTAAGTTACACTTTCATGATAAAGAGATTGCACTACAATACTTGTAGGAGGTGAATTGAAAAATACTATTTCTTTTGTTTATCATTTTTACAGTGCAAATATCTGTAATAAAAATAATAATATAAAGTGAGCACTGTACACTTTGTATTCTGTGTTGTAATAGAAATCAATATATTTGAAAAGCAGAAAAACATCCAAAATATTTAATAAATTTCAGTTGGTATTCTATTGTTTAACACTGTGATTAATCACGATTAATTTTTTTAATCGCAGTTCATTTTTTTGACTTAATCACGTGATTAATTGACAACCCTAAAAATTATAATATAAAATCTAATTATGCCATGACTACATATATGACTACATATATGTAAGACAGCCCAGAGATCATTTTGTCCCTCATATTACTTTTCACTCATGTATCTGCTTTGTCCTTGGTTTCAGTGATGTCATGGCCTTAATAAATATTGCATTGCATTAGTATTTGGTGATGCCTTCATTTGCTGAAGATAGAGGAATATACGGCTGTGGGTAGCTTACTTTCCCACCCCAGTTCCCTTGTTCAGATTAATTATGTTGCTAAAATAACACAGGCTGAGTAAGAGATTTGGTTTTAGGAGCATGATAGACTGAGATTGTTTGTTTATTTTCTGTTGACTTCGCACAGGTCTCAATAGAAGGGTGCATCACAATGTCAGTATTGCAAGTAGAGCAGGTCAAGTAATGTGGTTAAACAATCAATATGTCTGGTTTGTCCTATTTAAATTGAGACTGGGATGTAAGTATTTAGAATTTCTTAATAATGGCTAAGTAGTGTGCAGTTTTTAGGACATAATGCAATCTTATTTCAAACAAGTATGGCATTCATGTAATTTAAAACGTGTGTATCTAGTAAAGTATTCTATATTGGAAGAGGAGTAGTTATTTTTAATGCCTTTCGAAGATGCATTGAATAAATAAATATTCACTTGGGTGTTGAAGCTAACTACTGTAATTTATTATCAAAAAGTACAAGGTGCACTAGATGTGTTAATTGACAAGACCTATGGCCTGTTTATGAATAGATTAGTAGTACTAATAGTGTACAATAGTTAGATGTGCACTTGTCAAAATCCTTAAGTCTCATCAGGTTATGAGTTTTACTATGTTAATGTGTGGTTACCTTTTTCATCTTCCATTGGAGGATAGAATGATGTGGTTTGTTTGTTTTTGTTTTTAAGCAGCATTCTTTACTAATAGCCAGAGTAATATTAATCTAAATTAGATTTCATTTTCTGATCTACATTTCATTCTCTGGCTCCTGGTTTTAGTTGTAATGTACCTTGTATCTTGTCTTCACATCCTACAAGGCTTCAAATATGTTTTGTAACATATAATTTTACACAGAGAAATTTCTTCTATTGGAAAATATGGTAACATTGAACTTTGAGTTCTGTCTTTTTAGTGAAGCACAACTTCCCCCACTGGCAGACACATTATTAATTCAGTGAAGTTGCAAAGTCATTTCAATCATTTAAATGACATTGGAAAATACCATTTAAAGTTTTCTTTAAGAAAACAAACAGGAAGAGGGTTTGCTTTTAATGGGAGATTCTCTTTGTCATACTGCAGAATAACACTTTTTTTAACGCTCCTTTTTGGAACTCAGCAAACTGCACTAGACACTTAACTTTAGCTTCTGCTGTATTTTGCAATGCTGCATTATCAGCTATTCATTAATCCTAGACCAGAGAAGAGGCACTCTGGAGAGTAGTCTGTGTAGTTTAATAGTAAAAACCAACCATTTACAACTTAATACTTCAAAAATGAATAGTCATGAGGTATGATGGCACTGATGAAAGGACACTGTCATATTATCATGATTAGCACATGTGCAATTTTTATTACATAAGGTTTATGCTTGAAAAAGTGCTCTGAGTTTATACTGATTTCAACATATTTCAGTCACCTACAGCAGAATGATTCAAAAAGTCCTGCCAAAAGTACTAACCTTTATAGTGTACAAGTGAAATGTACACACACAGGTGTTTTTTGTTTTTGTTTTTTGTAAGATTACGTAAAAACATGGACTCAGTGGAAGCCAGTATGAATTAAAGGTTTGATAAAAAGAAATTTCAGCAGTTATAAGTTGGTTTACAGGTGTACACCAGTTGGTTTCAATCCAATTCTAGTGGACAGAGCATGCACATGACCCCTCCCTCCCATCATGATTAACGTTCTTGCTGGCAGTCTCAATAGAGGCCAAGGTCTGAATAGGCACAGAAGCTGAATTATCCTCTCACCTCGTTGGTACTCCTTCATAACTATGGATGAAGCTCACTGGCAAGGGTAGGGTGGAGAAGCCTAGCTCAGACGGTGCCGATGCTGTATCCACATTGTAGAGATTAGTTTCCAAGGATATCTATCTGGTACCTAACAAAAATCACTTAACCCCTTCTGCCCCCGCCCATGTGCACACATGAAATAGACCAGTAAGAAAGCTGTTTGTTGATTAAACTGCTAGAAACATGGGCCTATTCAATCACACCAAATTCTTTGTGATTTTCACAACTGATGGACTTTATATGCTTCCAAGTTTTTAAGCTGGTGGCTTGCTTGTCTTTGACTTTTTCTTCTTCTTTTAGATTAAGGTGGTTTTTTTAAAGCCTTCTTTTTTTGTGAATATTTACCAGGCACCATAACAGAGCTGCATTTTTGTGTGTGTTGAATTTCTAATGAAATTAACAATTTAAAAAGAAAAAGAAAAAGTGTTCCTAATAACCTTCACGAGACAGTAGGCAGGGCACTCACTTTCACAATTTTATAATTTATAGTGGACTTTAAATGACTTAATCTGTCTCACAGAAGTGCTAGGAGGATTAGTTAATGTTTGTAAAGCGTTTTTAAGATTGAAAACAAAAAAATGTTAATTGTTACTGCCAGTTTATTAAAAACGTAAATTTTTATATGCAAACACACTCCACACCCTCCCCTGCCAGGTTGTAAACTATTTTAGAAAGATGTCAAAAATAAATAAAACCATTTCTATCTCCTTTATGGGGTTTTGAATAGCTCCTGTTGCTTTATTTTGTTAAACTCCATCAAGATGACATCTTAACTCTTTCCTTGGCTAAGAGACAGCCGTCCTTCTGCTAGGACACAAGAGCTGGTGCTAAGCTGCTACTGGCACTCCATCATGACCTAAAGGGGAGAGTCCAGTTTAGCAGGCTTCATCTCTGCTCCACAGTCTTTCTTCTGCCACTTCCCCAAGGTGTGACTGATACCAAATGAAGGAGAACCCAATATATAACGTGTGAATTTGTGTTCCAATCCTGCAAACCCTTATCAACCAGGTAGTTCTGATGTATGCAAGTGACTCCATTGTAGTGATGGCCCCAGCCCTGCAAAATCTTGTGTGTATTTTTCACGCTGTAGATGTGAATAGTTCCATTGGCTTCATACATAGAAATCTTTGCAGGTTCAAGGCCCATGTGGCCAAGGGTTTGTGGTACAGGCTCTCGGTTGATTATGTGAACACTTTTTTCTATATATTTATTAACTAGCTAAAGACTCCTGATTTCTTGCTTTAATTCTATAAACCCTCTATTCCCAATGTTTCATTTCAGTTTTCAGCTATTGCTTGAAAAACTTATCTTCTCTAGATATGTATATATCACAACCTCTTCTGGTCTCAGGTGGTAGACTTCCCTGGAAATGTGTGATTATATATACATCTTAATGATTTTCCTTTCTTACTTTGTAAATGAAAAGAAAAACTAAAAGTAGAAATCTTAGCCAGGTCTCCATTTTTGTACATTTGTCCTTTCTTTTCCCATGTAGATGTTCTTGCAGGTGTATTTACATACAGTGTATGTGCATTATGGAGCCATGGTAAGTAACTAAACTATACTTAAGGCTGTAGAAGTGTCTGTGCCAACCCCACTGTCTCTAACAAAAACAGCTCCTTTTATCCTGAAAATTCATGTCCTTTATCATGAGCTAGAGAAGACTTTTATTTTGACTGTTAGAGGTTAATCAGGCAAGCTGTTTTCTGAGTTATGGGACATAGCAAATTAGGTGTTTTTGCTCCCCCTTGCATAAGCTCCTTTTCATGAAGGGAGCATGAGGTTCATATATAATCTCCATTAACTGTTTTGCAGGCTGTTCTCATTTATTTGAGTGCCAACAATGTACTTTGAGATTTATACAGTAGACAACACAAGATCTGTGCTCCACTGTATTTAAAGTTTTATACAGACAGCAAGTTTGCCATTACTGACCTTGTATAGGCTTAATATTTTTCAGTAAATGTCAATCGAGAACATTCAGGGATAAAAATCTTCCTTAAGAGAATTAAGTTTGTTTAAAAAAAATTAGAATGCAAAAGTTACTAAAAATATTTTTAGCTAAGATCAGACCATCCACCTTAATTCTTCTGCCACTAACTCATGTCCAACCAACACCAATAGGCTGAGAAATAAACCCCTATAGCCACTCAGAATACATCACTACTCTTGCAGTCATTGTCAAGATTCTACCATCATTGTCCTCCTGCACTTTACATGCTATATGATCTACACACTGTTCTGCGAACCATGACCTAATATAGAAGTAGCTACACTCTGCTAGTGCACCGTCTGGTGCCAGCCATATTGTTTAGGGTTATGAGTATTATATACTATATATAGGCCACATATCAACCATCCCATTTGCATGCAGTAATATATAAATCCTGCACATCTTGCTTCTATGGGAAGTAAAAAACTACATTTTTCTCTCAGATACTATAAGTCTGATCAGCCTCTACCTCATCACTTTGTACGAGCTACTATACTAAGTCTCCCTTATTCACCCACCCAATATAATCAACATATAGAATATAATCAACATAGAGCACCTTTAATTTTAAACTATGGACCTAATTCTGTAATTGATTCAGCACGGGTGCAGCTCCACGGAAATCAGGGAGACTCCAAGTGGACACAGAAGTCTGATTCTGCAGTGCCCTTTTCAGGATCTAGCTTTTTCCTAATCACTCTGCCATAGAAGACACAGTTCTTGGTGATAAATGCTGAGATCTCACTAATTCCACATGCAGGAGAGAAGAGAGTCAGAGCGTCTATGGGCTATATGGAGTTTTCATTTGAAGGATATAATTTACTAACTTTCCTGGAATAGTTACTCAACCAATATCACTGTTTGGTAGGCCCTGTGCAGTGATACAAAGGGAGAGTTAAAGTTGTTTGTCTAATCTTAACAATGAATTTTCAGACTTTAAAACATTTATTTTGGTAATTTGAATGTTCTTCTGATAGTTGTACTAAATTAATGTATAATTATTTACGTCCGTAACTCTGTCTTAATGAATGTTTTTGTCCATGAATATATGTATAATCGCTTACTTGTTCTCCTATTCTTTGGAATCCCAGGTCAATGGTGTCTTTTCCAGTCTGTTTAACACACTTAACTGTATAAGGATATATGCTCCGTGACCTAAAACACCTCTTCTATATTGGTACCTTCTTTTATCCTTCTCACTTCTGCTCAAATGTATTGCATATTAGGCTGAAGTCATTGACCCTTTCAGCTTTTTTTGGAAACATTGCACTGACAAAACTTAACCGTCTCTCATTAGAACCAGAACTTAACGTGCAATAATCCATGGATGCTTTTTGGGTGGTGACTTACTGCATTCATGAGGTCAGCAAAGTGAAAATGCAATGGTTGTCTGAAGGCTAAACTTGATTTTGATTAGATCTGTTTTTTAGCTTGTAAACTACTGTCTGTAAACCACATGATGATCCTCCCTTCAAGTCTGTGGGGTTTTTTATTTTTAGTTTAGTTTTGTTTTTTAAGTTCTTCAATGTTCTTTTGCTGCTTTTTCTTTTGGATTTTCTGGCCATCACATAGTTTAACTAGTTGTTCAAGTATTGTTTCATTGCCATGTTCTATTCTTGTATCAGCTTCTTGGAATACAGGTTATGTTTTCCTTGCTTTGTACACTTGTAGGCCAATGTAAATAACAGTAACAATAATACCTATTATCTAATTATATCATAAGCTCCTCAAAGACCTTGTCTGCTGTGCACACACATGGCACTGTGTAAGTCATAAACTCTGGTTTTACGTAGTGCAATTTATACCAAAACTTACATGACATCAGTATTATTAAATTTTGTAGATTTTCACAGAAATCCTCTTTCGTGGGATGGTTTTCTGTCTGCATAGTTGAAGCAGAGCCTATTAATACAATCCTTCTGACTGATCTTTATCAAGGTGTACAGAAAATAATGTAGAGATGATCATTTGGAATCCTTTATCCTGTGCTTATCAGGAGGACAGTCACTTCACCAGCCTACTCAAGTGGTCCTCTTTTGCCTCTGTACCATCCCTAATATCAGGTTAAGTTCAAACCACCTAAATTGGAGAGAATCCAGAGGACAGCAAAAAACATGATCAAAGATTTAGAAAACCTGACCTATGAGGAAAGGTTAAAAAAACTGGGCATGTTGAGTCTTGAGAAAAGAAAACTGAGGGGGGACCTGATAAGTCTTCAAATATGTTAAGTGCTGTTATACCAAGGATGGTGATCAATTGTTCCCCATGCCCACTGAAGGCAGGATAAGAAATAGTTGGCTTAATCTGCAGCAAGAGAGATTTAGGTTGGATATTATGAAAAATGTTCTAATTATAAGGGTAGCTGTGTATTGAAATAGGTTACCAAGAAAAGCTGTGGTACCCCGTCATTGGAGGTTTTTAGCATCAGGTTGGAAAAACATCTGTCAGGGAGAGTCTAGGTATGGTCCTGCCTCTGCTAGGGTGGACTAGGGGGCGGGCAGAGGTTGGGAGGGGGGAAATGGACTAGATGACCTCTCCAGGTCCCTTCCAATCCTACATTTCTATGATTCTGTGCTGTAGCCATCTCATTTCCATAACCCCATGGGCCTACATCTTGAAAGTTTTAGGGGATTTTTTTTTTTTTTTTTTTTTTAGTTTTTGAAGTCCCCGCCCCATATGATAAGTGTTACACTATTTAATGTTAATGGGAGTTACCCAGGGGATATGAGTATGTGCTATGTATGTGAGAAACAGGCCCCTGGTGTTTACGCATTCCAATCAGCAATGGTCCTGGTCTCTTTGAGGCCCCAAATATTTTCCTTTTGACTATCAAACTTCTAGATTTGGGGCATTTGGGCACCACTCCAATACAAATAAATAATAATCTGGTAATCACTTAGACTAAAATGTAATAAACCATATCTCTTTCTGCCTGTACACATGACAAAAAGGTTAAATTCACATGGAAAATAGAATAGCATAGAGTTATTAGCAATGCTCTAACTAGGATACCTTCTTCAGGAATTGCCTATAAAAGGAGATAGCCACATTTGATTCTTTTCTTCATACCAGATTATTCCTGAAAGAAAGCCATGTGGCCAAAATATTGTTGCTAACTAGATTTTCTCTTTTCAGCATGATAACCATTTAGTTCAAATAGCTGATGCCAAATCGTTCTTGATGTACGTGTACATGTGTATTTTTTTGTTTGCTTTGGGTGTGTTTTTAATCTCTTATGCAGTCTTTTCATCAGATTAATATATTTTCAAGCACTTGGAATTCAGAATGCTGATGTCCTATGTAGAATCAAATGTATAAAGCTGTAGTGGCCTATTTATTTTATTCTGCAGCCTGGGAGGAATTTTCTGCATGCAGCACTAAAAGAGCGTGAATTCTTTCAGGGTCTGTATAATGTAATGAACGGAGCTTCTGTATATTATTTATTATAAGCATTTTATACATACCTATTTCCTTGTCTGATGTCACTTACTCAGATCTTTTAAAGCTATGGGCTATGTATGCTGTTATTGGTATTAAACTTTTTCAATGAAATAGTAACGCCACTTTGTTGCTTCAGCAACTTATTCTGTCCCCCTGAAAGGACATATCTCAATTTGCTAGTATTTCTGCTTTCTAGAAGGAATTTGTTGTCCTCCAGAAATATTAACATAAAATTATGCACAAGAATTTGGACACTCCCATTGGGCTCACAGATGTTCCCTTAATTCTTAAGACTTCTCCTACATGTGATGTGAGATGTAATTCAGGCCTTACTGTTTCTCTAAAGGAAGTTAATTGCTTGGAACTTGCCACGTTGTTATGACTTCCATTTAACCAGCAGTTAGAGGCATTTGACCAAGTTCTCAAAAGTATGTGGCTGTATCAGCCAGACCACCAGCAACTTGGATAAACACATGGTGGTATTTGTCTTCATTTCATCTCTAGGAACGGAGTATTACTCTGTCATGTAGTGACCTGAATCTAAAGACAGAGCTTGGAGTCAAAGGTTATTTTGTGCTGCTGTCAGACAGGATCAGGTTTTTCCCCTTAGCCTAAACGTAATTAAAGGGTAAGGTTACCTGCACTTCATTATTGCAGTTCTTTTCTGACAATAGGACAGTTTGTGCATTGGCCGGATATGTTGCTAATAATTTGTGTCCCTAGCACGTGTATTTATCATGATCTGAAAGCTTTAAACCTAAAGGCCAACATTTTCAGGTGTAGGTGTCTAAGTGGCCTGGCTATTTTCAGAAGCGCTGAGCACTCTCAACGCCAATCGAAATGAATGGGTGCTGGGTGCTCAGCCCCTTTCAAAATAACTCTTTGTTAGGAGCCCAACATCAGGCAAATACATTTGAAAACTAGCCAGATAACTTCAGTTCCATGTTGCTTTGGCCAGTTAAATAAAGTCCGAAAACAAAAGCAAAACAAAAACAAAAGGGAAAACAAAAGCAACCCCCCCCCCCATGATAATCAGTGAAAGGTATGGTTAAAAAAATTGTAAAATTGGATGCAAAATTTGCTCCTAGCCCATGCAAGCTGCTCTCCACATGCTGTCCAATTATGTGTAGGTGAAGAGGACCACTAGTGGATCAGCTTGAAGCAATCAGGCTCTTTACTGAAAACAAGCAATATGACTGTGTTAATGTGTGCATTGATTTTGTTTAGTATTGTTTGCTGAAGCTGCAGTAAGGTGTACTACTGTTGTGGTGTTCCTTTGGTTTACTAGTTGTTACAAAGATTTCCTTTATGAGGATCTTGAAATGTTTTGCATTTGTTAGTATTTGTATTATTGTAGTGCCTAGGAACCTTTTTGTAATTAAAAACAAACAAAATAAAATACAAGTGAAAGGTCATTGAGTCCAGCCCCCTGCCTTCACTAGCAGGACCAAGTACTGATTTTGCCCCAGATCCCCAAGTGGCCCCCTTAGGGATTGAACTCACAACCCTGGGTTTAGCAGGCCAATGCTCAAACCACTGAGCTATCCCTCCCCCCTAATATAATTGAATATAGGCCTTGGTCCAGACAAAGATGTGAGTTCTGGTTATCATTAAATCCATGTTACAGAGGGGGGAAGACAACTTGCACAAGGTCACAGGTAGACCTGGGAAAAGAACCCACAGCACCAGACTCCCAAGCCAGATCACTACCCCCTGGGCCACACTGATTGCAAGAACATATTTTGTGTATGCCAGAATTAAACAAATTTGAATGATAAGAATTTGCAGTTCTGAAGTATTAAAGGGTCCGGGAAATTACAAAAAATTGGGGCATCACAAATTGGCTATATAAATTAATGTTCTGTTCCAAAAAAACCCAAACAGTACTTTGGTTAGGAATTTCATGGGCTGTTGTCTTGAAAGAAAACATTGGTTCAGTGAATGCCATTAAAGAGAATGCTAGTAAAGAGAATTTAATAGAGGAAAAGAGAATGTGATGAATGGTTGCTGTGTGGAGAGGACTTTATTCTGTACCTTCTGTCATACAAGACTTGAGCTTGGGCCCTCTCCTTATTTCTTTATTCCTTTTGTTTATGAAAGTATGTGTATGAGACTGGACTGTTTACATGTATGTCCGAAATCTCAATTCACAGCTTACATTGCTCTAACTTAATTGTACCATGTTTAAAACATTAAATATTGAAATTTCTTTCTAGCAATAACAGTCAGCAGACCAAAATGTAACAAATTTACATACGAGACCTAAAAGCCAGGGTTTTGACTTAATTGTATAAAAATAAAGATACTAATTCATTAAAATATAATTTGTTACGGTAGCAGCTAGGAGCCATAGCCATGCATCAGAACTCCAGTACGCTAGGTGCTGTACAAACACAGAACAAAAAGATGGTCTCTGCTCTAATGAGCTTACAACCTACAGTAAAGAAAGAGGGCATTTTAGCACCTAAAATTAATTAATATTATTACCCAAACTATTTTAATGTACATTTTATAGCTATGCACTTTTCAGTCCCATGTTTCTTCATGCCATTCCCCCCCGCCCCCTCCGAACAACCCCCGCTCCCACATACCCAGACCAACAAGAGTAGAAAGTTACACACTGCAAATTCTGTACAATTGTCCCAACCGCTGTTAGGCAAACTCCTGTTTTATGAGATCTTTCCACCACAAAGTAACCCCAAACTAAACGAATACAGTTCTGTTTCCCCTTATAAGATAGACAGATTTTTGTCAGTCGTTTGCGTTGTTGCTTAAGACGGGGGTTTCACAGCACTCTAACCTGAACACATGGCAATGTCAAGCTTTATTCTCAGCCAGTGTGCTTCCTGTGAAGAGTAATGTTTAGTGAGATGTTAATATTTCCCACATCAGGCTGGTATGAACTAAATTGCAAAGGTTTCTGATACTGAAGATCGTGTACCGTTTTATGACATATACCTTCAAAGTAGTGAGGGATAATGATAATGCAGTAGTGTTTTGTAGGAAATAAAGGCTCATATGCCAGCTTTTGGCTATGTTAATTCTTCTCAGAGTATGTTCTATCGACTGCAATCTGAAAAGAGTTTTGTACCTAAATAGTGTGTTAAGTATCTCTAGGCCTTTCCCACTAGCTTGAAAGGCCTGTTACCTTTTTTACTATGGCCACATACTGGAGTGACCATTTTAAGGATTTAATTGCTATGTGATCTTTTTTTAAAAGAGGAAATTGGTTCTATAAGTGTTAGTAAACTGCTACAAATAATTTGTGGAGTGACGCATCTTTATAATACAACTCTGCTCTAAACTAAAATTAAACAGATGACAGATTTGTTAATGTCCCCTGAAGGTTATCTCAGGACATAGGTGCTTGCATTTAGAATTGATCATAAATTGTCAGCTTGATGTGGACAGGAAGCAAAGTGAACTCAGCATGAAAAAACAGACCTATTAATGAAGTTGAGAACATTTGCTATTGACAGTTGCTCTGATACAGTTACTGTTGTATCTGAGGAAAGGTAAATAGGATGCTGTGTGCTATGGAGAATGGCTGTGCTTATCAGAGGTCGGCAACCTTTCAGAAGTGGTGTGCCGAGTCTTCATTTATTCACTCTGATTTAAGATTTCGCGTGCCAGTAATACATTTAAACATTTTTAGAAGGTGTCTTTCTATAAGTCTATAATATATAACTAAACTATGGTTGTATGTAAAGTAAATAAGGTTTTTAAAATGTTTAAGAAGCTTTATTTAAAATTAAATGCACAGCCCCCCCAGACCGGTGGCCAGGACCCGGGCAGTGTGAGTGGCACTGAAAATCAGCTCGCGTGCTGCCTTCGGCACGCGTGCCATAGGTTGCCTACCCCTGGCTTAGATCAAAGGATGGACACATTTATCTTCACCATTCTAAAATGGCTGGTTTTCCACCCTTTTAATTTATAAATATTAACCAAAAACAAACCAACCACCAAAAACCCAAACAACAAACAAAAACACCACATATTCATTGCATATATCCTTCTATGTTTTTAAGTATTAAAGCAGAGCACTGTTAGTTGTACACTGATGAGTGCATTTGAGTTAAATATTAGAAAGTTTGTTTGACAAAGCTTCTGTCTTGATTTCTCTCCCCCCCCCCCCAAAGTATGTATTTGCTGTACTTGATCTGTTTTAGATTATTATAAGAATGTAGCTTATTATAGGAATACACCAGATACCTTATGGCAGCATCCTGTAAACGCTTATGGATATTCTTTCCTTTATGCACAAGCGTAGTCCACGTGCCTGGGTAATATTATTGAATTCCATTGAAGTTAAACCTGTTTTCAGGATTGGGACTTTAATTGCTAGCTATAATCTTTCACAGTTTAGTGGATGGGGCCTCTACATAGGATATAAGTATTTTATAATAACATCAACATAATCATCTCTCTCTCTCAGATACTTTTAAATAGGAAAAATCAGTTATTAAAAGCTTTAAATGGGGATAGGGAAAAATTGTTGCTGGACCTTCAGTACCATTGACTCTAGTCGGGAATAAATTGCATGTTTTATCATGACATACGCCTCTTAATCTTTCTAGAAAAGAAGCTTGTGTGAAGGATACATTTGGCTGTAGTCTGCAATGTCTGTCTGTGTGTGGAGGAGGGGAGGTCACCAAGTGCTCCTTTTGTGTAAATGGAAATACCACATGGGAGAAAGTCAGTAGCTTTGTCAGTTGTGCACAAGAAAGACCAGTATAACATTATACTTAAAGTATGAAATTATTCATCAGTTCATCCCTGTCCCTCCCTCTCTCCTTGAATTCCAATTTCCACTAACATACATTCCACAGCTAATAGCAAGAAACAGGTACCGCAAACATTACAGTCAGGGTAGCATTTAAGTGTCTTTAGCTTAGACAGTCTGTCTTCAGAATAGAAGCAAAATACCGATGTCTTTAAGGACTGATATTGGGGGCCTACGCACAGGGCATATGAAAAAGACAGTAATACAAATAACATAACTCAAATGAATCTTTAAATAGATCGGCTTGCTTTCATTTTTAGACCCCATCTACGCTACAAAATATACTATTATCAAATTGTTCCTAAAATGCTTCAGATCCTTTGCCACATGTGGCTGGAACATGATGATTTTTTGAAAACTGTTCTCAAAACAGATCTATCTAGTCTTGAAACGTTTTCCAAAACCTTTCAACAAAATTATGCCGTGTACGTATGTGTGGCAAAACTGTCTTAAGTGAAACCGTTAAAAAAAAACCCAAAACAACTATTTGATACACCGCACATTTTGTAGTTTTGATGGGGACTTTATGCCACCCAGCCTTTAAAAATAGATATTTGTGTACATGCACATCTTCTATAATATGGAGCAAGCATATTTTAGGGCAGAAGTGGTATGTCTGCCTGAGTGGTATGTCGTGCCTTTGTTTGTATGTGGAGTGTGGAGGAGAAACTTTCGTGAGTGTGTTTACTGTGGCCAAATCAATCTGTCTGGGGATGTTTTGGGAAGCCAGTGAAAAGGTTAATAGCAACAGTAATAGGCATCAAGGCCAAACTTAGGGTACACCACCACATGGCTGTCGAAATATTGTCAAATTGCTTCCTGTCACTGAGGCAAGAAACCAGGTGTGTGTGTTCTGGGGGAGGGGAAAGAAAAGAGGAGGGGTTGTTAAGCTATTAAACACTTCCTAAGTGATTTTAACATTTACTGAATGGTTGGGACATCACTTTGTGACCTCCTCTTCTACAATTCCTAAGCAAAAGGTTATCCCTGGTTCACTGCTATTGTTTGATGCAATTAGGTTTTATTGACTAAGAAGACCTTAATAGGTTTCATTTATGTACCTTAAGTTTATTGCAATTAAGCCCTCTAAATGCCTAGAAGGCTGCTGCAATAACAAAGGTACTATTAATCAGGGGTTCCCCCACAACTTTTTCCCATGGTACATATCGTCAGTCCCTGCCGAGTCATTCTCAGGGCAGTGCCTCACCCACTCCGGGCCATGCTCAGCCTCCGTCTTGCAGCCTGGCCCACCTAGGTAAAGTGACACTCCTCATCCCTGAGAGGGGATGAGGGTTGCTGGAAGCGGGGTGAGGCTGGGCAGGGATTTGGTGCAGGAACCCTGACCCCTAAGCAGCAGCGAAGAGGACCTGTTGTTCCCGCAACCCCTCCGTCACAATGGAGGGGCCAAACCTGAGTGGGCAGTGGGGTGGCCAGAGCAGTGCTGGCCTCGCCACTGCCAATGGTATGCACCGTGAGTAACATGCACGCAGCTGGAGATACCATCACAATTAGAAGTTAAAAGGAATGTGAACTTTGTAACAATACTTTTTGTGTTTATTAGAAAAAGAAAAAAAGGATTTAAAGGGATAGCAGCAAACTCACCATGCAGCTAAAAATGTGTTTACAAGTAATATCTAAGATTACTATAAGAGAGTAGAAATAGACATAGTTCTCTTTGTTCTATGGATTTCATAGACTCATAGACTTTAAGGTCAGAGAAGACCATCTAGTCTGGCCTCTTGCACATTGCCCACCCACTCCTGTAATAGACCCCTAACCTCTGGCTGAGTTGCTGAAGTCCTCAAATCATGATTTAAAGACTTCAAGTTACAAAGAATCCACCATTTACTCCAGTACAGTGGCTCTCAAAGCCGGTCCGCCGCTTGTTCAGGGAAAGCCCCTGGTGGGCCGGGCTGGTTTGTTTACCTGCCGCGTCTGCAGGTTTGGCCGATCGCGGCTCCCACGAAGCGGGCCGAGGGATGTGCTGGCTGCCCTTCTTGCAGCCCCCATTGGCCTGGAGTGGTGAACCGCGGCCAGTGGTAGCCGCGATCGGCCGAACCTGCGGACGCGGCAGGTAAACAAACCGGCCCGGCCCGCCAGCGGCTTTCCCTGAACAAGCGGCGGACCGGCTTTGAGAACCACTGTACTGGAGTAAATGGTGGATTCTTTGTAACTTGAAGTCTTTAAAACATGATTTGAGGACTTCAGCAACTCAGCCAGAGGTTAGGGGTCTATTACAGGAGTGGGTGGGCAATGTGCAGGAGGCCAGACTAGATGGTCTCCTCTGACCTTAAAGTCTATGAGTCTATGAAATCCATAGAACAAAGAGAACTATGTCTATTTCTACTCTCTTATAGTAATCTTAGATATTACTTGTAAACACATTTTTAGCTGCATGGTGAGTTTGCTGCTATCCCTTTAAATCCTTTTTTTCTTTTTCTAATAAACACAAAAAGTATTGTTACAAAGTTCACATTCCTTTTAACTTCTAATTGTGATGGTATCTCCAGCTGTGTGCATGTTACTCACGGTGCATACCATTGGCAGTGGCGAGGCCAGCACTGCTCTGGCCACCCCACTGCCCACTCAGGTTTGGCCCCTCCATTGTGACGGAGGGGTTGCGGGAACAACAGGTCCTCTTCGCTGCTGCTTAGGGGTCAGGGTTCCTGCACCAAATCCCTGCCCAGCCTCACCCCGCTTCCAGCAACCCTCATCCCCTCTCAGGGATGAGGAGTGTCACTTTACCTAGGTGGGCCAGGCTGCAAGACGGAGGCTGAGCATGGCCTGGAGTGGGTGAGGCACTGCCCTGAGAATGACTCAGCAGGGACTGACGATATGTACCATGGGAAAAAGTTGTGGGGGAACCCCTGATTAATAGTACCTTTGTTATTGCAGCAGCCTTCTAGGCATTTAGAGGGCTTAATTGCAATAAACTTAAGGTACATAAATGAAACCTATTAAGGTCTTCTTGGTCAATAAAACCTAATTGCATCAAACAATAGCCACTGAACCACTGCTCTAGTACAAACCAGCAAGTGACCTTGCCTACATTGCAGAGGACGGCAACCTCCCTCCCCCAGGGTCTCTACCAATCTGACTGGAGGTTGGGGGGAATTCCTTTCCAACTCTAAATATGGCGATCATTTAGATCCTGAGTTTGTGGGCGAGAACCACCAGCTAGACACCTGGGTAAGAATTCTCTGTAGTAACGCAGAGCCCCCCCCCCCCCCCAGTGTCCCATCTTTGGCAATTGGAGATATTTGCTAATAGCAGACCTGTGTGTACAGTCAGATTCACTGTTTTCCTTGGTGGCGCCACCTCCCCTCTCCATTTGACTGTTTCACAGAGCAACAGGGAGAATTTTTTTTATAAAAATATAAAATGCAATTGTAAAAGCATGAAAATTGACAGAAGGGAGCTGAAGTAGCAGTACCTGAAACTACTTTTAACTTGCTTATTTAAAAGTGAGTAGCTTTCAGGCTGACAGTGTCTTTTTAAAATGGTGAGGGGGAAAAAAACTGTTGCAGCTGAAGGCTTTATGTGTAATAGAATGGACTATATTCTTTTGATTATGATAATGGCAGAAATGAAAGACTGTCAGAGGTAGGCACTTAATTGTTGTGTGCTCTGGTGCTGCGTCATTGTCATCGTTCTTACTGCTGCCTATTTGGGGCCTTGTTTCAGAACTTGTGATCCTATGCCAGGCTGTCATGCAGATCGGTCTTTCTGAGGTCCACTGATATCTGGTCTATGTATCAAGTCTTTGGTTTCCCCCCGTGCTCATTTTCCATCCACAATCATTGCAAGAGCCATCGTATCGATAGAGTGCTCTGGTCTCCGCTGCATATGCCCATACCAATGTAGCCTAGCCTCCCTCAGCTTGTCTTCAAGTGGCGCAGCTCACATTTGGCCCCTTGAAACCTGGTTTGGTTTCCTAATATGAAGTATCCAACCATTTGACCATCTCAACATCTTCAGTTCTGTGGTGGAGAGCATACTGGTTTCCTTTCTTATGGCTGGCCAAGTTTCTTTTCCGTACATTAGGATGGGTTGAATTACAGTTTTATACTCTCTACTTTTAACTGTATTGGCATCTTTGTGTCTCAGAGAACAGGGGTCAGCTGCCACCATTTGCACCACACAGCTTTAGTATGATGCCATCAGCAGCAGCCATTAATCCTAGGTATTTAAATTCTTTCATTCTATTAACCTTTCCATCTATGATGTCTTTTATGGTGAGTCCTCCTCCCTCAGTTATCATAGCCTTGGTCTTACCAACATTCACTCCAAGTCCAGCCTGCTCAAAACTATGTTGCCACTGTTCAAAGTTGGCTTGCTGGGTCTCACAATCCTCTGTACATATCACTAAGTCATCAGCAAACAGCATGTTCCAAGGTGGCTGCCTTTGTATGTTCTCACCTATCCCATCCATGACAATTGCAAACAAAAAGGGGCACAAAGCTGTCTCCTGATGCAGGCCAATGTTTACTGGACATTCTTCATTGTAACCTGTCACAGGATGGGATCCCTCTCCCCATGCATTTCACTTTGCTATAGATGGTCTTCTCTCCTTCATGTCATCCTAGTCAGTTATATAGCTCATCACAGGTCATACGGCTAAAATGTCCATATTTTGAGAGAAATCTGTATTGGGGATGAGGGAGAAAAATATGGCATCCGGTTGAAATAACCAGTTGGACTTGTGCTGAATTATAAAGCACTGAGTTATAAAGCATGAGTTCATTTTTATTTTTAGCATTCTTTAAAACATGAACCAAAGGTCATAAATAGGACTGAATGAGACACTATCAGCAACTGTGTTCTCTACAACTTGTCAGTTCCTATCCATTTGATTAGCACCTAGTCATTTTACATAACCTCTATATAGTTAACTGGCTGAAGGAGCTAATAAATAGTCCAAGATGTACTGTTGAGATCCTAATACTTTACCTTTCAGTGAGGAATTGGATATAAAACACTATATTGTTTCCAGCGTGAAATGTCCCAAACGGTTACAGAAATGGAAACCTGAAGTTCCTAGGTATGCTATGTGACAGGTCAGATGACAAAAGGTTCTAGTATGGCCCTTTTTATTAAACAGCTCTTATCTTTGGCTGTTTGTACTTAAGACGATTAAAAGGATGAAAGAAACTAGAAATTGAAGTTTTCTCCATGTGCACCAGACATGCATGGGATAGACAGCTGCATGGTGACCTTTGCTGAATGGTTTCAATCTTCACCAGTAGAAGCCCGGGTTTCTAGGGTGAGGGCTAATGGTAGGTCAGTCCAGAAACCTCCCTAGGGCAAAGATGCCAATCAATTTTTAGACTGTGCTGGAGTTGGCATGTAAATGTGTTTTGTTTTTTATTGTTTTGGGTGTTTTTATGTGGACTGCAGTCTGGTAGAGACTAGACTCACTGACTTAAGTGCAGATGGCTAGTTAGAGAAGAGGAATGAGTTGATTTCCTTCCCATTATGCTTTGAAACTAATTGTGAAATACACATAGATGAGGCAGTAACACGTGCAATCAGAAAACTGACTGTCTCTTGAGCCTGTTTCCCTTCCCCCTCCTCCACCAGACCATTTTAAATGGATTATCATCTGTTCATAAACTCTGAGTGCCATGGATGTTTAAGTGGAACGCTTTACAAAAGAATAGGGAATTTCACTTAAAAAACCCATGGCACAATTATGGCCCCTGATTTTGGAACTGCTTTTTACACAGTAGATGTTTTTGCCTTTATCAAAAGTAGGAAAGAAATCCACGAAGCAGCTGCCCCAATACACACATAACAAATGAAATGTACTTAAAGTTATCTCTCTCAACATAAATGCATCACATTCTCTATTTTTTTTTTTTTTTTTAGGAAAACAATTAGATTTATGGATGCTCTGCACATAGAAAAATATTGTTTTGCATACAACTTCATCTGATTTCATAAGGCAGTACATTGCAAGGAATAACATGTATTTTTTAAAAAAATTGTCTTCAGCACCCTGAAGTGATCTTCCTTTCTAGAAATTCAGGCCAAACTCCTGAAAAATCAAGTGCAATGTAAAAAAACAAAAAAAGCTTTTTTTATTTTTTTTTAAAGCTGATATTAATAGCACTTCAACAATTGTCACTTCCATTTTAGATGCATGAAAGCATTTTTAGATACATGAAAATTAGCTTATATAATAGATGGGATGTTAATTAGCTTATATAATACAGGATATGAAACAGCTTAAAGTTGCAAGCTTTAGAAAACCCTATGTTTGCAATGTGATGTTTTGAAAGCTAATGATCTAGTGTATTTGCAATAGTAGATCATTACAGAAAAGTCATACAACTCCAAATGTTTCAAAAATAATCCATGATGTGCTGAAATGAAATGTCTTCCAAGTTACCTTTATTTACTGTTTCAGATAACTAAAAAAATAGCACTATCAATCATTAGCACTTCTTACTTCATTTACTTTATGCAAAACTTATATTGGGAGTTTCTCCTATATTATTAAAACTGTGTAGAAGGCCATACTTTCATATTGAGGTTTTGGTGATCTATACAAATCATTAAAGGATTTTCTTAGTTCGTAGCTCATGATAAAAATACAGGCTTATGTTGTATTCTTTGATTTTGTTTGTTCCGTTTACATGGCCTCAGAAGCGTTAGTACAACCAAAGTGCCTATATCTCATAAACCTGATGAATATATATAGCCTTTCAAAGTACTAATTGAGGTATGATTCCCATATAATATGGGGCTTTAGCCCAAAAACTTCTGTTAATTATAATGTAGGTTGCACTGTTTACTGCCTCACAGATCAAGTTGAAAGTATACCTATTGCCATGTAATTGTTTTCTGGAATTAAGAATTTGGATTGGAAATTCTGTGGACCTGTGTCTGCTGCTTTTAGCATTGGGATGCAACAGTAAAGGCACTTTCTAATTTCTATACTTGGCAGTAAATTCAAAGTTTTTACAGACACAAGAAACCTTGTACCTCATGACAATTGCTACTACTTTAGTGATAATACTGCTAATGTAAAGAACAGTTCTGTGATGGCCCAGTTGGAACAGTACGCACCGTTATCCCTTAATCGTACTAATGCAGATCAATACTGGTCAGCAATGGGTTCTGTTTTTTTCACTCTGTTGGCTTGTGCTTAAGACATGGTATATTTATCTGTACTATTGACTGAGAGTCAGACAGCATGAAGTGGTTTAACTAGAGTTGCATTCTTACTGTAAATCTTTTCCAGTAAGTAGGAGTCTTTTATGAGCAGTGATTATTCTTTTTTTAGGAGTTGATATGGGGAGAAAACATGACTCTTTAACCAGGACCAGGGGGTAAAGTAGGATGACCAGACAGCAAGTGTGAAAAATCAGGATGGGGGTGGGGGGTAATAGGCGCCTATATAAGACAAAGCCCCAAATATTGGGACTGTCCCTATAAAATCAGGACATCTGGTCACCCTAGGGAAAAGATTTGTCAGGCGAGGATACAGTGCTCAATTTAGCAACTAGAGTGGAACACCTATTTCCTTTCCATTTGCAGGAGAAAGGTGGATTGATTTTAAATCAGTGATTTTAAAAAGCTGATTTTAATCATGATTTAAATCAGCAAACAGACAACCTAGATTTAATTAATCGATTTTAACATTGTTATGTATTTGTACTTTTTAGTTATTTTCCTAAGAGAGGCTGCTTCTCCCTGGTTGATAACTTTTAAAACATGTTGATTGGCAACTAGATATAGCCTTTACACTACATTTGGTGCTTGCTTTTGCTAACCAGGAAGATAAATTATATCTATACACATTTATTTAAGCAGTTATCTAAAATGGTGAATGAGGCATTTATTTATCAGATTAATTTTTACTTGTGATTTGTATCAAGCTATTTGCCTGGAAATTCAAATTCAATTAAAAGATACAAAACATTTATATTTTTAATTAAATAAAACTATCTTTAAATATCCTGGATACATAAGCAAAACAAGTTTATCAAGTTCATAAAAATATGTTTTTTGCATTTAAAACTAACATATTTTAAAGGAAGTGTTATCTGTAGTTGGTGAATTGAACTGATTGTTTCTGTTCACCAGGTCCTTCAAGATTTTAGAACTAGTAGATCTCATCCTCATGTCTCATTTTAATTTATAGAATGGAAGAAGAAAACAAGCTTTCCTGCTTTTTCAAATTCCAGTTGGTTCCTTAACTTTGAATGAAATAGTCATTGAACTGAACTATCTGAATAAACTGAAATGAAGAAAATATTCTCTCTACACTTGCAGAACAGGCTACTGCTGTCAAAAGCTAGTTTAGCAGTTCAGCAAACTCTGATACAGGTTCTCAGCCAGTCACTTCCACCTGTTCAGTGGTCTGACTTTGTTTAAATCTTCAGCAGCAAACATATACTGCTTAATATTATTTTTTGTGTTTAATTTAAATGATTTTAATAGATTATAATAACCTAGGTTAAGGCTTAAGCTTAGTAATTTAAAATTTAATTTTAAATATCTGACTTTTAAATATTTTTATTTTAAATAATTGATTTTTATCCATTGATACAGAGCAGTGCCTTATGTAAAATATTTTCCAGGCTTTAAGGCAAGTGGCAAACATTGCAAGTGAATACAGAAAATGACAAACATGGCACAACTGTTATTGAGACAAAGGTCATAATTAGTTTGGGGAATGGAACAAACCCTTGGGAGACAAATGGATGTTGGGGGTCAAATATGTCCCCTCTGTTGGTGTTCTTCCTTCGATCCCACACCCACAGTGTGACCGGTGCCTACTTCAAGTATACTTGATAACTACACTGTGCTCTCAGATTTAATCATCTGTGTTTGGGAATGCAACTTCCTTAACTGGAAAAGCAATTCCTTTAGGATCCTTTCCCAAGTATACTCCCACTGCAGGTACTTTCCTCTTGCTAGCCATCGTAGAGAAGCACAGTGCTTTCAGTTGATGACCCTGCACACACGTTGGTCTGAAATCTCATCCATATCCAGAGATTAAGTGATTAAAACTCTCAAACTTTCTTTCGCCTGCTTCTCTTCTTCTCTCCCCCTCTTTCTTTCCACTTTCCGTGAAGAATTATTAACAGGTGCTGAGGGCATAAGTGTTGCATGCCACTGAAATCTCAGAGTAGAAATAAAAGATCAAAGAATTAAAAAAAACAACCCTCGAAGTTGGGGCTACTTGTTGTAAAGGAATAGCATTGACTGTCTCTAGTAGGTGTGAGTTTGGAGGGAAAAAAATAACCATAATTGTTACAATCACATCAACCTATTTGTGGTTTTTCCATCTGTTTTCCATGTCCTACCACTAAAGAAACAATATTAGCAGAATGAGGCGGGCCCATGGACTTTTTTATGAAATGTTAAGCACAACTGCCTGGGGTTGCTGCACTGAGGGAGGGACGCAGACACTCCTCCCATCTACGTAAGGCCTGGTCTACACTTGTAAATTAGGTCAGTATAACTATGTCACTCAGGGGTGTGAAAAATCCACACCCCTAGACGATGCAGTTAAACCGACCTAACCCACGGTATGTTGACAATGCTATGTTGACAGGAGAATTCTCCCATTGAGCTCACAACTGCCTCTCGGGGAGGTGGATTACCTGTGTCAAGAGGAGAACCACTCCCGTTGGCGTAGGAAGTGTCTTCACTGAAGTACTAGAGCTGCGCAGCTGCAGCCTTTTAAGTGTAGACAAGCCCAAAGGTTATTTTCCCCTCTTCCTTCACCTCTCACCAGTATTCATCCCATCCCCCTACCTCATGCTCTTTAAGCTGCAGATTTCAAAAAGATAACATTTTTCTTTCTCCCCATATCGAGATCTTGATCTCATCTATGTTGACATTTTAGCTTTGAGAGGGAAAATGCAGTCTGTAAAGTTTCCATTAGTCTATAAGGTATTTAATAAGCGTTGAAAACATGAGCTCGGTTTCTTGGCTGAGCTAAGCAGAGCAAACCATTCATATGATTTTGTCCTCACCCAAAGCAGAAAAGATTCTTTAGAACAAATAGAGAACTTGGCTGTTATAACATCCCCTTTCCTTCCCCTCCCATTCTCCACCCTTTTCCAGAAAATGAAATGTTTATGAATAAGGGCCAAGTTCCTAATAAGGCAAGTGAAAACATAGCTATAATTTGTAGTTGAGAATACTGTGTGCAGTGTATGTGGCCACACATTCCTTTGGCAAGATGTTATTTGAGTTCCCCTTTAGCATATAATTATTATATCATTGCTTATAAAGAGAATTTTTTGTCAACCACTAAACTTCAGAGTTAACTCCAGATTTTAATGGATCATTTCTGAAGATCTTAGGAGAATCAACTCTTGTCATTTAATTTCTTTTGATTTAGGATAACTTAAGTCTCACTATAGCAGCAGTGTAGGTATAAATAGGTAAAAATATAATATGCAATATGTGTGTACACGTGTAACTGCATATAGTAGGTGTAGAGATATAAATGAAATCTGTCTTGACATGCACACATGATAACATTTTTCCTGCTTGTTTACAAAATGAAAGAATTTTCTTACCAGAGACAGATTTTCTGTTTAAAGCAGTCTCCCCAATTCTCTTTGAAGTGTTAAATCCTCCTAGGGTTTCATTTTTTGGCACAAGAGGAGTGGCTGTTTAAGCAGCCAACAACGTAAGCTTGTACAGGAGCATTCCTGTTTTATTTTTGTTTCTAGGTCTGTTTCCTGTGTTGGGGGTGGGGGAGGGAATGAGAACACAACTGCTCCCAAAGTTCAAGATGAAGCTACTTTTTTCACTGTGTGTGTTTTTAAGCTTTGATCATACTTTCTTACTGGAAGATTTGGTAAATGGACTTTAGTCTAATCTTCTATTGCTCTTTTATGGGCATGTTGCAAAAAATGTCCAGAATATGTGCAACACAAACAAACAAAAGCCTCATATGCACAAAATGTCAACATGATCTTTTCTAGAATGAAATGGATATTTGACATAACATCAATCTGGTCAATATTTGTTTTTACATCTGATTTTTCCCCTCCTCCTTTGTAGTTTTTGTGTTTGCCAACACACAAGATGAATGAGTTATTCTGGACCCCAAAGTTGAATCCATTTGAAGCTCTATTTCTCTGATAAGTTGTGTACAGTAGAGAAGGAAGATCAAACATTCATACTGGATTAGGTGATTATTGCAGTAGCAACCATTATAGTTATGGTTGAAATACAACATATGCACCCTTTCCCTTTTTTCCAGTTACTCATAACTCTTTTTAAAAAAAAGAGTTTTGGGGCTGAAATTGCCCTTGCATACATAAGCCATAACCGGAAATGACTTTTTAAATGGTGTGCTGCTTTTTATTCAGTTTTAAAAAACATTTTTGAAACAAACCCTTGTCCCGTATGTTCAATCAGGATTTTACTCTCACATTCACACACCTGAAGTGGTTTTGATCAAATTTGCCTTATCTTGCAGCTCACAGTCAGATAAAAAGAACAAGCGAAGAGGGGAGCAAATGGGTTCAGAAATTTTGAGTGTTTAAAATATTTTCCTTGCATATATGATAGGATTTTCTATTAGGAATCTTCGCCCTGGTCTACACTATGAGTTTAGGTCGAATTTAGCAGTGTTAGATCGAATTAACCCTGCACCCGTCCACACGACGAAGCCATTTTTGTCGACTTAAAGGGCTCTTAAAATCGATTTCTGTACTCCTCCCCGACGAGGGGATTAGCGCTGAAATTGACCCTGCTGGGTTGAATTTGGGGTAGTGTGGATGCAATTCGACGGTATTGGCCTCCGGGAGCTATCCCAGAGTGCTCCATTATGACTGCTCTGGACAGCACTCTCAACTCAGATGCACTGGCCAGGTAGACAGGAAAAACCCCGCGAACTTTTGAATTTCATTTCCTGTTTGGCCACCGTGGCAAGCTGATCAGTACAGGTGACCATGCAGAGCTCATCAGCACAGGTGACCATGGAGTCCCAGAATAGCAAAAGAGCTCCAGCATGGACCGAACGGGAGGTACTGGATCTGATCGCTGTACGGGGAGACGAATCCGTGCTATCCGAACTCCGTTCTAAAAGACAAAATGCTTAAGCGCAGCCAGCCATCAGGGCGGTTAGAAGAGCGCAGCAGGGCGTGCTGCGCATCAGAGAAGCTTTGAAAACCAGTTTCATGACTGGCCAGGCTACGGTGTGAAAGTTTTGTTTGTTTCTCCTTGATGAAAACTCACCCCCTTGGTTCACTCTACTTCCCTGTAAGCCAACCACCCTCCCCTCCCCTCTTTGATCTCCGCTTGCAGAGGCAATAAATTCATTGTTTCAAATTCATGCATTCTTTATTAATTCATCACACAAATGGGGGGATAACTGCCAAGGTAGCCTGGGAGGGCTGGGGGACGAGGGAAGCACAGGAGTGGGGTAGTTGTAGGGGCACCCCCTAGAATGGCATGCAGCTCATCATAGAAGTGGGGTGTCTGGGGGGTCTGACCCAGAGCGGCCATTTGCCTCTCTGGTTCTTTGGTTGGCTTGCCTGATATTCCAGGCAGGACTGAATCTCTATTAGACGAAACTTAAAGAAGGAAATGACCTGGAGTCACTCCCATTTATGTCCAGGCGCCCCTGACCGACCTCACCAAGGCCGGCCAGGAGCACACATGTTTGCCCAGGCGCCCCCTACCGACCTCACCGAGGCTGGCCAGGAGGAACCAGGAGACAGCAGCAGACGGTACAATACAGCTGCTAACCATCTTTGCTAACTTGCAAAGGCAAGGAGCTGCTGCTGTTGTGTAGCACTGCAGTGCCGTGTCTGCCAGCAGCACCCAGGAGACGTACAGTGACAGTGAGCTGAGCGGGCTCCATGCTTGCCATGGTATGTCGTCTGCACGGGTAACCCAGGAAAAAAGGCGAGAAACGATTTTTTGCCGTTGCTTTCATGGAGGGAGGAAGGGGGGGGCATGACGACATGTACCCAGAACCACCCACGACAATGTTTTTGCCCCATCAGGCGTTGGGAGCTCAACCCAGAATTCCAATGGGTGGCAGAGACTGCGGGAACTGTGGGATAGCTACCCACAGTGCAGCACTCCAAAAGTCGACGCTAGCCTCGGTACTGTGGACGCACTCCGCCGACTTAATGGTCTTAAGTGGGGACACACACAATCGACTGTATCAAATCGATTTCTAAAAAATCGACTTGTATTAAATCAACCTAATTTCGTAGTGTAGACATACCCTTTGCTCATATAGACTTTAAAACATTGGGGCGAGTGGGACAGACATACACAATAGACTTGTTGAACTTTTCTGCTTAGGCATGGGTTTGAATGTTGGGATGGAGGTGCACTACGTAGATTTTTAGGATGTATAAAATAAGAGGCAGAGAGAATGGCGCTGCCTCTCCAAGAGGCACTTAGCTTAGGAAAATGAGTGCATAGCTGGAAGCCCGGAACTCCTGGTGTTAATCCTACCTGATAGAATAATGGAGTCCCTTAGCTCTGTTCCTAATTGTGCCATGCCTTGCTAATTTTTATGCATATAAAAACACTTCATGAATTTCATATAACAGGCCTTACATTTCTTCTATGACGTAGATGAATATAGTTATCTAATTTTACATATAGGGAAACTGATACAGTCTCATACTGTTTTAAGTATAACTTGGGATGCTGTCAAGTCTAATTTTGCCTAAAATTTAGGTTTTGCGTAAACAAGCATTTACACAACCAAAGACCAATCAAAATGTTTTCATGGTCTTTCAAAATTCCACTAAATACGGGTTCTTTAAACAAGGATTTGCCAACAGTATTTGTAACCCAAATATTACAGAATTGTGTTAATACATGAGAGCCTAAAAGTGAAATTCACTAGAAACTGATATAAACAGAAGTGAAACTCAGAAGCCTATGATTGTTATCTGTTATGATAAATAGCATGTACAGTGGATAGTAAATTGGATTATTAAAGGATTTTAACAGTTAAAACTCTTGTGTGTTACACAGTAAGAATTTTTTTTTTTAATATTATTTTAACCTGACAGAATTTGTCAATAACAACAAATAGTTAATAAGCCCAATTCAGTGCAAGTTATGTCTTAGTAAAGAGACCACAACAGGCTCTTGTGTGAAATGAAGTCGGTGGATATATGGAGATTTGTATGTAGGTTACGTAGAGAATCAGACAGGTGGTGTCGGTAAGGATTACAGTAGATAATACAAGGGAGAGCTGAAAGAGCAAGTCAAGGAAAAGAAGTATGCAGGAGAGTAAAAGCATATTGGAAGGATGCCCTAGGGGGCATGTAATGCTTCCAGTTAGCTCTTAAAAATACATCCTCTTATTTATAATGATGTGAGAATATCACCAGTTCATTACATCTAGATGTATTTGTCATCCTCAGCTGGAAATTAGAAAAGAGCATTAAAATTGTTTCTCTAATATTGAAGTTTGAGAAAAGTTGTGTTGCAGCTGATTTTTTGTTTTGTTTGAATATCCATACCTTAGCAATTGGCCTTCCATTATTTTGGAGGTTTTTTTTTTTTAAATTCCCCCCAGACTTAGTAAGAAGTGAATATTTAGTTTTAATGAACTGTGGGGTCATTTCCACTTTTTTGATGGATGATATGATTTTCTACCGAGGAAGAGGCCATATCATCATATAAGTAACCTAAGTCCCAGGAGTTACATAAGGCAATATTTCCTTCACTAAAAATATCCCTGACAAAAGAGGTAGATGGGTTCAGCACCCACTGCTGCTGGGGCTCCCTGATCCCCCACTGCTGTGGTTCGTAGGAGCTCCAGGGCTGTCCCCCTGTCTGTGGGGCTGGGCTGCAGTGGGGTCCCCTCACCCCTGGGGCAGCTGGGAGCTCCCAGGTCTCCCTGCCCACGGGCTGAGCAGCTGCGGGGTCTGCTGGCCACCCAACAGCATCTGGGCAGCTGCAGAGGGTCCCCCGCCCCCTGTGGTGGCTGGGCAGCTGCAGGGTCCCCCCACCAGGATGGGAGCGGGGCTAGCTGGGAGGCAGAAAATGTCATGGAGGTCAGTGGAAGTCATGGATTCCGTGACCTCTGTGACATAATCGTAGCCTTAATTATAATATTTAAAAAAATGATTCAGGCCCCAAATCATCAACAATACTGTAAGTACTACATGTTCATCATGCACTGACAATTTTTTTAAGTTAACAAAGTATGGATAGATACTTCTCAAAGCTTATGTGTACACTTACATAACACTGTATAATTAAAAAAATGAAACATGAATTAAAAGGACAAGGTAGAAGAATAAGAAATATATATGTACTATCAATATGTAGATCTGTTTTTATACACACCCACAACTTAGCTAATTATTCCTCATTTGAATTTTCTCAAGGAAGTCAGAATACTTGCCATACCATGTTATACCAATTAATTTTCATGTGTAAACTTGTCAGCAGATGTCCCAAGGATCTCCGGTCTGCTTCCACCCTCATGGTGTGGTGGGGTGTGGTATTTCAAAACTTGGCTACTGTGTACCTGGGAATGGTGAATCAGCTTTAATTAGATCTTTCTTTTGATGCTCAAGCCTTCCAGAGCCCCAATGAATGCATGACAGGGCTGAGGCAGAAGTTACACCCCTTAATACTGCCGTATGCGTATGTACATATTCACAGAGTTTTAGTACTTGAAGAGTAGACTGCAACTTGTAAATTTGGAAGTCAGTATTTATATAAGCACACAGATAACAGAATAGTGTGAGTCCCGTTACCCCCCTTGAGAATCCTTAACAATAAGGTGAATAAGTCTAGAGGAACTTAAGAGATATTGATGGTGATTTGAATTCCATTTGGCTGATGTGTATCTAAAGAACGAGAGAGGTCCAGATTCAGCTTTGGCGTTAGCTGGTGGAAGCCTACTGGCTGCCATATGAGCTGCACCTGTTTAAACTTGAACTAAATTTGATAAGGGATCAGAATTGAAGTCACTGGTACCTGCCTTTGTAGCGAGTTCTAGTTGTAATAAATGAGTGAAATAAGGCCCCAGCTCTTTTGCTTAGTAGTTGTTTTTAAAAAAACAACCACCCCAAAACAAAACATGAAATCCACCACAATCTGTCTTCCTGAGATCTCTCTCTGATCTGAATAAACTAGAAAATTACCCATGTATAATTAATACATGGCTCTGTGTATGAAAGATGTTTGGGACTGAACTTGACTGCATTTTGTGATAAGTGCTATGCATACTACATCACTATGTACAGTAAACACTCCTTAGTTATTGTAGGTGGAACATATAGTGACGCCTGTAGTTATGGTTGCACAAGTATTTCCATTGTAAAATGTCATGTTCGGTTGCATATCTTTTGGAATGAACTTTGGTGGGATTGTTCTCAGTCCTGGAGCAATTTTTTGTGGACACTGAGGAAAAGTGATTAATCTGTCTTTGAAAATGAAGAGTATGGTGTAGTCAGGATTGAATATAATGTGCACCATTATTTAAAATTAGAAAAGAAACTGATTTAAAAAAAAACAAAAAACAATCTAGTGCCCCTGTCATAGGCACCCTGAACTTGATAGTTTCTAGGTCATAGTTTTGCCTTTTGCTGGTTTAGTGACAATCCAGTTATAATTTGAAGTTATTTAGAGAGGTTTAGAAACATGTGTTACTCATGTGCAGTGATATATTTTTCAATACAATCTACTACTAATGTTGTATCAGTTATGTTAACACCACAGTTGTGTTTGCTAGGAGAGTTTGTAGGGAGTTCTGCCTGGCTTTCTATGATCTGTGAAGGGGTATAGAGAAGGAACCAGGGCTCAGAAAGAATGTTTCCTCCTCCCCTTCTTAGCAGAAAGGTGCATAGAAAAAGTGGTGGGGTCTCATGATGCTGTACAATACGTGCCATCTGAACTCTACTTCTTCTTCGTCACCGTGTCCCATCAGTTGGGGTTGGTGGCTCTTGTTCTTGCTATCAGATTGCATGGCTAACCAGGCAGCTGCTGCAGGCCAGTTGTACTGATGAGGCTGCTTGAAGACTAGCTCTGTTGTGGGCCCTGATTCCTGATACTACCTGCATCATGGCTCATACTGTTTTATTGAGTAGCCTATCAGCTCTCGTCTTACCTAGCATCCATCTTAGTATGTTCGTTTTGGTAGTGTGAAGTAATTGTTCTCTCTTCCTCATTAGCAGCATTCCAACCCGACCTGTAGTCATAGCTGGCCTAATCGTGAACTTACCCACTTCGCTCTTTAGTTTACTTGGCATATCTTATCACAGAGAATTCCCATCAACTCCCTCCATTTATACCAAGCAGTCTTCATGCAGCTCCCAACATCTGCATCCACATTCCCATACAGCTCAATATTGGACTGAGGTATTAAAGTTTGTACAACAATTTAAACTCTGAGCCATTAAGTTTTATGGGCTTCTCATGGACCCTGTCAATGAAGCATTACATGTATTCCGTTTCTTGTCAGCTGATTCATAAGCCATTTTCTTCTAAGGCAGAAGAAACTTCTCCATAGTTCTAGGTCCCTTTCTACTTTGTATTTATCTTCATGGTGCAACATAATGTCATTGGCGAAAAGTATTCTCCATGTAGCCACTCCCCTAATCTCTTGCATCAAGGTGTCCATTACAATTACAAATAGGAATGGGCTTACGGCTGATCATTTGATGTAGACCTGACCTTACAGTGAATGACTACCTGTATCCACAGCTGCTTCTCGTTACTGTTGTACCCTTGTACATGTCCATCATAATCTGCACATATGTATCTGGCAATTGCATCACCATAAAAATTCACTAGGGACTGTGCCATAAACCTTCTTTAAATCCATAAACACTGTGTACAGTTCCTTGCATTTCTCACTGTACTTCTCCTGCAATATTTGGCCTGGAAACACTGCATCCATTGTTGACTTTGCTGGCATAAAACCAAATTGGTTGTCACTTACTTGGATGTTCCAGTCCTTTCCAAAGTCTTTTCTCGATAATTCTTTTCAGCCATTTCATTGTGTGACTCATTAACTTGATGGGTTGGTAATTAGTGCATTCTTTTAGATCTCCTTTATGCTGGAAGATAGGGATCAATGTGCTCTTCCTCCACTCATCAGGCATTTTTCCAGTACGGAAAAATAAGTTGAATAACTTTTGTCATGACCACTCCCTAATAGCCTAATGGGTGAAATTCCTCAATTGATATACCATTTGGCCCCATTGCTTTCCCTTGTTTCATCATCTTTAGCACTGTCTGAATCTCCAGCATGTGAGGTTGTTGCTTGCACGTATTTCCTTCAGTAGTTTCTTTGCATCTCTTCATTAAGCAGTTTCTTATAAAACCACTGCCACCTCTTAATTTCACCATCTTCCACCACTACTCTCCCATTTTCATCTGTTACACATTTCACAACTCTGAAATCCTCTGTGCTTCTTTGCCTAGTCTTGGTTAATCTATATAGTCCTTTCTTCATTAGTAATCCTGAATATAAGGCTTTAAAAGTCTGAACTTTAGCTTCCACAACTGTTCTTTTCACTGTTTCTCTCTCCCAGCTTGTATTCCTCATAACTTTCTACTTTTCGTACTTTCTGCCATTGCTTACACTTTTAGTCCTTCTTCACTGCCTCCTGAACATCGTTGGAACACCACCACCTCTCCTTCCCATGAAATTCTCCTCCTTTCTTTTGGCCACAGGCAGCATATGAAATTTCTGTAGTATAGTGGATATTTTCTCTCAAACCTCATTGATATCATTGTGTTTGGTTTGGTCACTGTCCAACCTTCATTGGACCCCATCCATAAATCCCAGACTTCCCTACTCACATCTTTTCTCCCCACACTAGATTTTTCACCCAGAAGTCTATTACAAGCAATCTGTTGCTCTGCTGTCTACTCTCCCAGGATCACTTTACAGTCCCTCATGTTTCTTTTGGGCAGGAAATAGTTGATCTGGGAACTGTCGGCCTTGCTCTTGTATATAACTAAGTGTTCCTCCATCTCTACAAAGTATGAACTGACAAGAAGCAGGACATGAACTGTGGCTAACTCTAAGATATCTTCATTGACTTAATTTCTGGTTTCCTAAGTGTTGTCCTCCATGACAATTATCGTAGTCCTCACCATGTTCTCCCACATGTCCATTGAGGTCTGGTGTGATAATCAGGTACTCAGCTTGTGGTACTTCACACATCACTTGGTCCAGTGCTATATGGAATTCCCTCTCCGTCCTCCTCAGTCATACAATCAGCCTGCAGCGCGTATCCTCATATAAGGTTATATATTTGTTCTCCGCTCAGTGCTATTCTAACTTTCATCTGCCAGTCACTCTTCCTTTAGATGTCCACTACCTTATCCTGTAATATTCCTGCTCTGATTATTCCTGCTCCATTCCTTCTTGCTACTGAGCAATGATACATTATCTTAACAACCCTTCCTGTTCATGGAATCAGAATTCTACTGCTGTCAAGCAAGGCACTAAACAAGATGGAGTTCTTGTAGTTCAATTTAACTTTTTCTAGCCGTGTTTAGAACTTTTATATTCTTAGTTCTAGTTATTTGTGTTATTCTGTCTCCTCTTCTCTCTTTTCTGGCCCACTGGTTTGTCTCATCCCACTGTTGTCTTGTCTCTTCCCACTGTTGTCTTGTCTCTTTATTCTGTACATTTTTTGATGGAGGGACTGCCATTTATTATATTTTTACAGCACCTAGCACAATGAGATCCCAATCTGGTAGGCCTCTGGATACTACTGCAGTTTGAATATTTAAAAATAATACTTGTGTTCTCAAAGTGAATTATCACTGGTGGAGTCTGTTCAGGTACTGAGTTAAGTGAAAAATGCCCCATTTTCTCTATCCTTTGTCTTCATCCAATTGCTACAGTTTTTGAAAACCTTAGATCAGTTTACTGAATCTGACATATTTTTATATATATATTTTTTCAAACTTAGTGAAGCAGACTAGAAAATGTTTATATCAAAGCCCTTTTCAGTGCATGGAATAAAACACAGGTAGTGTATTTACTGTGTAGATACAGCATAGGGCATCTCAGTTGACACATTCAGATTACTTTTCATTTTCATTGGCCTTGTGATGGGTTCCCCCCAGGGTTCCACCTGGAACTGGGGTACCACTGAGCCCCCTGACCCACCAGCTGTGGCTCTCTTTACACTGTACTGCTGTGTACAGCCTGCACTTTCACCAGCACACATACAGGTAGGGGCACACCCAGCTGCAGTTACATGTAGACGCTGTACCAGCTCCTGCATGGGTAGGCTCCAGCTAAGGAACTTTCCAGCTACTCAGGCACCCCCCCCCCCCCCCCCGGAGTGTAAACCCAAGATAATACCGTCTTGAACTGTACAGCATAAGCTCATGAAATTCGTCCCCTCCCTCAATGTGGAGAAGAAATATACAACAGCTTTCTGCCCCGAGTTATGACTCTCACACACACTCGTTTTAGATAAAACAAAAACAAGTTTATTAACTACAAAAGATTGATTTTTAAGTGATTATAAGAGATAACAAATAGATCAAAGCAGATTACCTGGCAAATAAACAAAACACGCAAACTAAGCTTAATGTACTACATAGATCAGATATGAATAGCAAATCCTCACCCTAAGTGATGTTACAAGCAGGCTGCAGATTCTTAAGGGGCAAGCTGCACTAGCTTACAGCTTGGAATCCCCAGGTGTCTCATTCACAGGCTAGAAATCCCTTTAGCCTGGGTCCAGCACTTCCCCCAGTTCAGTCTTTGTTCCTCAGGTGTTTCCAGGAGTCTCTTTGGGTAGGGAGTCAGTGAAGAACCACGATGATGTCACTTCCCTGCCTTAAATTGCTTTTGCATATGGCGAGAACCCTTTGTTTCAAAGCTTGGCTCCCATGCCAGTCAGTGGAAAAACACTGATATCCCAAGATGGAGTCCAGCACCAGGTGACCTGGTCACATGTCCCTGTAGTGTCCCAGCAGCCATCACTCGGAGGCTGTTTGTAGTGTCCTCAGGAAGGCTCCCAGGTAGGAAAAAAAGCTTCTTCTCAAGCAGGGGCGGGCAAACTTTTTGGCCTGAGGGCCACATCGGGTTTCCAAAATTGTATGGAGGGCCGGTTAGGGGAGGCTGTGCCTCCCCAAACAGCCAGGCATGGCCCGGTCCCCGCCCCCTATCCGACCCCCCCCTGCTTCTCTCCCCCTGACAGCCCCCCCGGGACTCCTGCCCCATCCAACCACCCCTGTTCCCTGTCCCCTGACAGCCCTCCCCCCCCGGGACCCCTGCCCCATCCAACCACCCCTGTTCCCTGTCCCCTGACCGCCCCCAGACCCCCCGCCCCTGACTTTCCCCCACCGCCCCATCCAACCCCTCCTCTCATTCCTGACTGCCCCCCCTGAGACTCCTGCCCCATCCAACCACCCCTTCTCCCTGACCGCCCCCGGAACCCCTGCCCCTGACTGCCTTCCGCCGCCCCATCCAACCCCCCCTCCTTCCTGACTGCCCCCCCGGGACCCCTGCCCCCATTCAGCCCCCCTGTTCTCCGCCCTCTGACCGCCCTGACCCCTGTCCACACCTCTGCCCCCTGACCACCACCCCGAACTCCCCTGCCCTCTATCCAACCCCCCTGCACCCTTACTGCGCTGCCTGGAGCACCGGTGGCTGGTGGCGCTACAGCCATGCTGCCCAGAGTACCAGGACAGGTGGTCGTGCCGCCTGGCTGGAGCCAGCCACACCACCGCGCAGCACAGAGCACCGGGTCAGGCCGCGGCTGTGCAGCTGTGCTACCCAGCAAGAACTTGCAGCCGAGCCACCCAGAGCATTGCGCCGGCGGTGCACTGAGCTGAGGCTGCGGGGGAGGGTGAACAGCAGGGGAGGGGCCGGGGGCTAGCCTCCCAGGCTATGAGCTCAGGTGCCAAGCAGGAGGGTCCCGTGAACCGGATATGGCCCGCGGGCCTTTGCCCACCTCTTTTCTAAAGACTATTGTTTTCTCCTAATGGCCCATTAACCTGAATGGGCCCTTCCCAGCCAACCATCTAGATGGAGAGCCTTTTGTCTAGTGGGCGTTCCCCATATGTAAACACATTTGTAATACAGATATATAGTCAATACTCCTAACTTCAGATACAAAAGTGATACATGCATACAAATAGGATAATCATATTCAGTAAATCATAATCTTTTCAATGATATCTCACATAACCTATCTTACATAAAATGCATCCGAATTATGCCATAATCATATCATAATATTACTGTGAAGTATATGGGGTGCAGTGCCACAGGCCTGTATTGGCTTTGTTAGCTATACCATAAATTCCTGCTGTAGGAAAACTTCAGACTGAAGTTCTGGGTGAAAATTCCTCTCTCCTATATAAATTCTGATTCTTATTATTGTGTTCAACGCATCCTTCCGCTGTGCTTCTCAAGCTAGAAACTGTAGTCATCCTTGGTCTTGTGGTCTTTTCCCTTGTATGGTTTACCTAAAGTCCTACACTCTAAATATCTTAGGGTCGAGAATACTGGAGACTGTTGCTTTGATATCTGGAAAGTTGTATGATATCACCCTCTTCCCAAAAATCCTCATTGACATTTATTGACTTCCTAGCCATCTCAGAATCCAATTGAAAATTCCAGCTGCTCTAGCTACCTTCTAGGAAGAGCTATTCAGAAATTGAATTTTTTGTTTCATGAGAAATGAAAATGATTCAAAATGTTGGAATTTCCGACTGAACAGAAATTTCAATTTGAGATCAATGTTTCATTTTCATAATGTCAAATTGTTTAATTTTGAGTTAACACTTTGATGCATTTTATTTTGCCTTGTGGTATCTAATATTTTAATATAATGTAAATAGTCAAAATGATGAATTAGAATGATAAAGTTGAAAGAACCTTTTGTCAGCAAAATGAGATGTGAAATTCAGATTCGTTTAGACTTTCCTCATCCAATTTCAATGAAATTGACATGTTCCCCATTAAATGTTTTGATTTCGATGAAGCTGCATTTTTTTTTATGGAAAATAGTTCTGTCAAAAAAAATTTTAACCCATCTATTATGGGTTTGAACTCTCATTCAAATGGACATTGAGAAACTACTTCTTTGTTTTATTTTTATTATGTTAAGAACAAATATTCCTGGCAATGGAAACTGCAGTAGATCATTCCTCTCTATCTTTCCCTAAAACCTACCTGTTCGTATTCTGAGCTCAGATACTATGGAGGCCCTTGGATACTATGTTGATGAGTGCCACATGTAATGAGCATTATCTGTGATACTCTTATACTCGGCATTTCAGAATGTGTTATAGAAAGGCATTGCATAAAAAATAAATTGTAGTATGCACTTAGCTTTCACAGAGCTGTGGATGTTATTGCTATGGGCAATACTTAAAACGTAGGTTCTAATTTTGCTCACAGAGTCCCAGGCCCACTATTATCTGTGTACGCAGAACTGAACAATGAACCGTCTTAATTCTGGAGGTGGCTTAATGGATGTCTACATGCAGTTCGGGCATTTGGAATCACTGGCAAAATTGTTCCTGCTTGCTCTCAAATTTGTCCACTTCTGTTACTGATCTGATACTTAACAACTACATTATTTTTATTTAAACATGACATAATATGAAAATGAGAGCTTGCTGTAAGTTTCAGCTACAGTCTGTTTTGTCCTCTGCAGTCCAAAATAGAGGATGACCTTTGATGTCCATAGCACACCCCACATCATCATACCAAAATGATATTTATTACATCACATCATGACATGTTTAGGAATTCATTAGATACAGTCACTAGGTACTCCTATCTGTCCGCTCCTGCTAGAAGGTAGCATTACTAAGGCACAGAGAGCTTGTATTGAACACTGAAATTATTATTATTTAAGCATTACGTAACTTGAACACAACCACAACCAGAGTCTGCTGCTAACAGAATCCTGTAGCTCTCTGAAGTTCAGAACCCCACTTTCCAAAATGGAGGATGATGACCTTTGGTTTCTGAAGCGAGACCCACAGTAATATCTGCTCCACATAGGATTAAAGCGTTAACAGAACGACAGCACCTTCAGCCGTGCAGTGTCTTCCTGGGGCTGCAAAGAATTGTCATTGCTTCTGTGAACTCAATCACTGGTGTGGAACTGAGTGTTCCTGAACTTCATATCTACATGCAAGGGTGCTACCCACCATAGTGCCCATGAAATTATCTGTAAGGTACAGCTCTTTTGGTTCCTACAAACAGATTACCAATGAGGCTGTGCTGGAAAAGAAACAAAACCTTGATTGCTTTCCCCTGAGCCCCCAAAATAAAGATTACAGAAGTGTTTAAAGATCCTGCTGAGCACTGAAGAAAATGCTGACATACTTGAATAGACAATCAATATTGCCAACTTTCATTGTGAAGTTACGCAATTTTTGGCCTCTGCTGGAGCCAGTCTCATGATGACATGAAACACTCCAGTCTTTATGTAAATTTTAGTGCTACCATGGGGATGGGAAACCCACTCTGATTGGTTGCGTTCCTCCTGAGGAATCAGGGCTGCTGCAGGAGTCCAGAGTTCTCTTCCCCCATCCCCTGAGGACCCAGGAGGAGTTTTCAGGTAGGGAAGAGTGAAGAGAGGGAGCAGCTTACGCCATGGTCAGAGGATGGGAGGGGGATGGAGGGAGCAGAAAAAGCCCAGGAGCTGTAGGAAGCCCAGCTCACTCCTCTTCTTATGTGAAAAATGAGTTGCCCCTCTCCCCTCAGTCCCTGACCCTGCTCCCCCAGATGTGAGAAGGGGAAGAAGAGGACCCAGCTGCAGTTGCCCACTCCCAGTCCTGAGGGTTGGGATTGAAGAACTCCTAGCAGTGCATTGAGGAGCATGGGCCAGATGTGGGGTTGGGAAGAGCATAACTGGTGGGCTGGAGGATGGGCAGATGTGGGGCTGGTGTTCAGGGCTGGAGAGAAGCTGGAAGCTCTGCACCATCAGGTAACCAGCAAGAGTTCCTGCAGCAGGGGCCAAGTCACCTGATTGTATAAACTTGAGAGAACTGGCAATACTCTAATTGCAACACGCACATTGGGGATAGGCAGGGGGAGTTCAAAAATTAAAACACAGAGCAAAAAAACCAATATAATCTTTTAAAACAAGTGCCTTTTGGTGTCTGGCTTGTGATTTTTGAATTTCTAGGCTTGGCATTACTGAGAGATGGACTTGTACATGCTTGAGTGTTTTAATAAATCTGGGGCTAAATTAATTTTACATGATTTTTTCCCCATATCTTCTTGACTTAAAACTTGGAAAGCTGCTCAGTTAATTATTAAAGAATCAATTAAACTCTTCTGCACTTGCCAACTTGCATTTCATTCTATATTCTGCCTCTCTTTACGGAGTCTCTGGGGTTAGCATCTGTAAAGTCACTGTGTCAGTGGGTAGGGGCGCTATCTGCTTCCAAATACACAAGAGATTAACTTTGGATTCACTTTTCCCTCTTCCTTTATTGGTGCTTTGGGGGAAGGGCTTCTGTCAGGGATGTGTAAGGAAGAGAGGCATTCCTTTGGATGGGCAGGATTCAGTAATCAAACAGTGAGGTCTAGTTTAACCCCCAGGATTTGGGGAGTTGCATTTTAGTGTGTGTTTGTGGGGTGGGGTGTGTGTTTGTTACCGGTGTACGATTATATAAATTTTCTCTAGCCTAACAGACCTAATAACTTTCTCTTTGATAAAAGAACAGGAGTACTTGTGGCACCTTAGAGACTAACAAATTTATTAGAGCATAAGCTTTCGTGGGCTACAGCCCACTTCTTCGGATGCATATAGAGTGAAACATATATTGAGGAGATATATATACACACATACAGAGAGCATGAACAGGTGGGAGTTGTCTTACCAACTCTGATTGGCCTCTCAGAGTTGGCAAGACAACTCCCACCCGTTCACGCTCCCTGCACGTGCGTATATACATCTCCCTAACACATGTCTCACTCCACACGCATCCGAAGAAGTGGGCCGCAGCCCACGAAAGCCCTCACTCCAACAAATCCGCTAGTCTCCAAGGTGCCACAAGTACTCTTTGATGGTTCTACCATCTTACAGTCACCTTCAGCAGGTGTTTTGTGACTTTAATGTGACCAACTCTGTTTTATTTTTAACGATGAGGCATTTCCTCCCCCCCCCCCCCCAGTTGAAGTAGGGTTTCAACCTAGCAAACTCTTCAGTAATGTAGATAAACTGTCTCTCAATTATATGAGTTTATTCTTTATAAGAATAGGGCGAAGATTTTCAAAAATGACCAGTAATATTGGTGCTCATGAAATACCTTATAGGAGCCTACAGAGACAAGGTGGGGGAGGTGATCCCTTTAATTGGACCAACTTCTGTTGGTGAGAGAGACAAGGTTTTGAGCTTACACAGGAGCTTACTGCTCTGTAAGATCAACAGAAGTTGGTCCAATAAAAGATATTACCTCACTCACCTTGTCTCTCTAATATCCTGTGACCAACATGGCTACAACAACACTGTGTATTACAGGAGCCTGACATTTTTCCTGAAAATCAGCATGCTTTAAAGTCTCACATTTGACACCCAAAAATCACTAGGGAGTTTTGAAAATTTTGGCTGTTGCGTCTAACCAGACTAAATTCCTTTCAACTAGTGGAATTTATAAACTCTGCCAGACCATTGGCAAAGCTTATAAAGTCCATTGGGATCCAATGAAGCTGTCAGGAGTGATTTGGTGTCGGTTTCAGAATGTCTATCACCTGGCCCTGTTAGCCCTATGCACTAGACCGCAAGTAGGATTATTCAATAAAACAAACATGAAGTTTCTAGTCCAAGCTGGCTTTATAACTTTTTTTGATGGACCAACTTTTCCTAATGAAATATTTTGTCTAATTAACTTCCAGATTTAAAAAGCGAAAAAAAATCCCTGTGGCTAGAGACCACACATGCAAAATTTCAGGAAGAAAGGAAATATATTTTTAATGATGGTGAAAATCTGTCTTACAATGGAAAGGAAGTGACATTCTTAATTATGGACAATAGTAAGTAGGCTATGTCTACACTGCTCCACAGTTTGGACTACGGGGGCGTGAGTAGCACTGCACACCAAGGTAACTCCCCCATGTGGATGCTGCAGGCTCAAACGAAAAGGTTCCTAGTTTGCAATAACGTAGTTCTTTTCAAACAGGACCACTTTAACAGAAACTTTTATTTTGAGCTGCAGCATCCACGTGGGGGAATGACAACGCAGCACTTTGGTGTGCACTATTATTCACACCCGCGTAGTCCACTGCAAGGCAGTGTAGATAAGCCCTTCGTGTGTGTGTCTATAGCAGCTTTTACACTGAAAGCCCTTTACAAACATGAACTAATTAGTATAATTTACAACGGTGGAGCTATTACTGTTGCCCCAGAATGTACGTGTGTATCTGTGTGAGAGATGCTCGTGTTCATAGTACTAAATAATAATGTGGTCAAATTGATTTTGCTTGCAAAATTAGCGAGACCAGTGTTTCATCAGTCATGCTTATGGGAGTTAGTAGCTGTACTTTCTATGGCCCTTATCCGACAAACTCTAATGCATGCTATTGAACTGAATGAGACCAGTTGTGTGTAAACATGTGCAGGGTCAGGGACTGTGCTGGCAGAGAGTATGTTGTAACTTCCACAAAGCCTCTGGCCTGGTTATCAAGAAATTCACAAATTTGTTTCTAGAGTGAGCAGAACCACATAGATGACCTCAGAGAAGTTACAGACTTCGCCAATATAACCTACAGAGCTTTTAACTGTACTAAGTCCCACGTTTCAGCCTTCACTGAAGTTATAAACTGTACAGTTTCTTATCTTACGGTATCACAGTTGTTACAATCTAAAGGGGCTTTGATATTTCCCTAAGAATTAAGAGTTAAACAAATTAACAAAAATCTATACTATTTAGAACACAGGGTGAATCAGTAAAATCCCCAACTCCTCTGCTTGCTTGACTCTCAGCATTACCCTGTGAATCTAGAACAATGCTCCTCTTAGGAGCTAAACTTGACCTCCCAGTTTCAAAGGAGAGATGGAGGGAAAATGCCCCCTTCCTCAACATTTCAATGGAGGAATCCGTTTTTCATCAAAAATAGTACAGTAGTTTGTTTTAACCATCTTCTATATCCATATATACTGGTATCTGTATCATTTTACTTAAGTAGACAGGACCATAATCTCCGACAGCCAGCTCCTGCCCCCTGCTGGGGGCCAGTTGCCCATCTTGGGCTATGGTTATGTACTGTTGATTTCTCTTTCATTTCCTCCTCCATTTTCCTTGTATGCTTATTATTTATTTGTGTAACCGTAATGACTAGAAGCTGCAACAGAGTTCTGCACCTATGGAGGCTCTTGCTAAGCCTGATGATGTCAGCTAAAGTCATAACTATGACTTCATAATCAGGTTCTTTCCAGAATTTTCAGTATGTAGCTAGGGAAAGGGGTTGTTAGATTTTTAAGTTAAGCAGACCAGAACACCTGGAGAAGTGTTCTCTTGAACAGTATAGTTAGAGCCCTGTGCACATTCAAAATTTGTATCCACATCCGATCCGCAAAATGGTCCGCAGATATAAAGTGGATATCTGCAGATTTGCAGGACTCTAGATACAAAATTTGTATCTGCATCCGATCCACGATCCACAAAAATGGTCCGTGGATATAAAGCGGATATCTGCAGATTTGCAGGGCTCTAAGTATAATATTTTTTATTATCAGAAAGTTTAAATTTAGAAATTCCTTTAGGAAAAAACGAAAAAACAGCCAATGGTACTAAGACAGTTCTACTAGGTTTAAAGAAATGTATTAATATAATATTCCTGACATTTCCCTTTTCCAAAGTCTAGCTTTCAACAGTTTTGTGATCTAGACTTAATTGGTTATAGAAAATGCCCCATATAGTTAAGCAAAAATCCCATTCATTATTACTCAAACATCAATTAAAACATTATGTTCAGTGGTTAGAGCTAGGTATAAATATTCACTATATTTGAAATTTAGATTTTGGGTTGAATTAGTGAAAATAGTTAAAACAACAAAACTCATCAAAACAACTTCCTCTTCAAATCTAAAATCACCCAAATGACTTTATCCTCAATTTTAACCTCACAAAACTGAAAATCTACATTGTAAAATTACTTTTCTTTCCTATGGAAATGCAGGTAGAAGGTCTTTGACCTCAGAGTAATTTCTCTATTATTCGACTCTGTTGATAATTTTTCTAACAATGTTTTTTTTGTTTTGTTTTTCGTTTTAAATCTCCCTTTCAATTAGAGCGAGATGTCATTAGATTAGGGCAGTGTCCCTTCAATGACACTGGAGCTCTGTGTCTGTTTTAATAAGATCAAAGTGTAGACTTACTCTAATGTCTGCCTCAAAGCTTTATTTCCTGCAGTAAAGTTTTCTGCATGATGTAGGTAGAATAGTTTTGCAGGTCTGGAGCAGCATATACAAAGCACACATACAGTGCTTTTTTCTTCTGCATTCTGCTGCAATGGCAGTCACTTCTTAGTTAAGGTTGCAACTCAATTTCCATTTCTAGCCTAATTTGGGTTCCTTGTCTAAAATCAAAATGCACTATCAGTTTCTTAATTGTTAGGACAGATGTTAGTCCAAGTGATGTTATCTGCAAAATTTTGAAGTAAATCCAAGAAGAGATTCTTTAATTAAGTCACCCTCATATTAGAGATGATAAACGCCATCCCAAAGTTCTTCTATTTTTGTCAATGTGTAGTAAAAAAATATATATATAAACTGAGAAAGGAGTCCCGTAGAAGAGACCTCCTGACCAGGACCGTAATTTAATTGATTAAAGTCTGATTTTTAAGAGTGTAAATTTTAATGTAGTCATATTGCCAAGGAATCTTAGCCTAGCTAGTCAAAGTGTGGTCTGGATGACATTTTCTTTTTAAATAGAAAACAACTTAAGCCTTGAACTTGCAGAGATAGAGCTCAAAGGGTAATCCGATCATTGGATAGACGTGTCAATGGAAAAAATACTTCCCTCCCATCCCCAGTCAAAAAGCTCACAAAAGGGTTCTCCCCTTTTGCAACCCTGGGAGATCCACAGAAGAACTAAAATGCCTCCTCTCTCATAGTCCCTCCCTCATGTCAACTGGAAAGGAGCCCTGGCTCTGACTAACCTCAGCTCTGTGGAGAGGAGAGCCTAAGATCTGAGGCTAGGGATAACAGGAAGTTCGGGATGATTGGTGGACCATCTCCCATCCCGTTCCATGGATCCACTGAGGTCTGCAGGAGGGAAGAACCCCAAGCAAAGTGTAAGGAGATCATTGATTCCCCCTCAAAGCCTTAGGTAGCTTGTTGTGGGATCAGTCCCACACAAGCCTTTAGGATCATTTAGTTCCCCCTCCCCTTCAGGCCATTGGGAGGCTACTTAGGGGCCATCCTAACCCCTGAAATAATCACTAGGATTTTTTATCCTCATCAAACCTTCCTATTCTGGCCATAGCAGATTGATTGTAGTTCTCAAACTCCCCTGCTATACCCACTCTTGTAAGCCTTTCTTAGTCTCATCTTAGAAAGTCTCCTCATAGTAGTGCTTTGTGGTGGTACCCAGGTTATGTGAAGTCTCTCTTCACAATCCTCCCGCATGTGAAGTCTCCCTGCAGGGACTCTCCCACATGCTCAGTTGTGTTTGCCTCTTCCTATCCTGCACAGAAGAAATATTGATGGGAGAGATGGAACTTCCTCTCACACAGGAAAAGCCCAATTCTTTTCCCACTGAAGCCAATGGAAAGACTGGGCTGCATGTCTGGTATCTCCTACCAACTAATAATGAAGTTTCAGGCGCATTAGTTGTATTGTTTTTATCACCTTATGAGTGTGATGTAAGCCAGTGGTTCTCAAACTAGGGCCGCTGCTTGTTCAGGGAAAGCCCCTCGCGGGCTGGGCCGGTTTGTTTACCTGCCGCGTCCACAGGTTCGGCTGATCGCAGCTCCCAGTGGCCACGGTTTGCCGCTCCAGGTCAATGGGAGCTGTAGGAAGCGGCGCGGGCCGAGGGACGTACTGGCCACCGCTTCCCGCAGCCCCCATTGGCCTGGAGCGGTGAACCGCGGCCACAGGGAGCTGCGATCGGCCGAACCTGTGGACGCGGCAGGTAAACAAACCGGCCTGGCCTGCCAGGGGCTTTCCCTAAACAAGTGGCGGCCCTAGTTTGAGAACCACTGATGTAAGCTATTGTGGCTATTGGAGTATTGGGTTGGATGGATCATCAAGCGCTTCTTGTAAGGAAGTTTTTATATTCCTACAGAATGTATTGTGAATGCTTTAGGGTTTTTGTTTTGTTTTTGTTTTGCTGGAGGGAGTGGGAGGACAATCTCATGCTTTTGCATAACATTTTTGAGCAGCTGTTATTACTCATCTTATTGTTCTAAGTACATACTTTATAGCAAGTGATGCTATTTTATTTCTTATGAGTTACTTTAAATTGCTAGCCATCAGTGTTTTGTGGTTTCTTCAGTATAAACTAGGTTGAACCCAGTAACTCTGTAAGAAACATAGTTGCAAAGTTATATTCTTTTGTTTTCCCTCTGTTCTATACTTACTTTGACCTTCTATTTACTGACCACTTAAGAAGTTTTCTAGAAACAAAAAAACCTTAGAATAGGTTTTAATTCCAATGTGTCTCTTCTTTTCATCAAACATATGATTCACAATTCAGGGTTTATGGATCAACCCCCTTCCTATTTCTCCTCACTCTAATGCTACAGTCTTCCCTTTTTCATCCCAGAGAAGATTGGAGCAAAACTAGAAGTAGATTTAAAAAAAAAAAAAAAAGACAAGTCTTTGCCGCATGGATATTTAAACATATTTCTAAAGACTTTCATGTGCAGTGTTTCTCTTTTTTTAATTAAAGTGGAAAAACGCGTATTAGGATAGCTACATTATTTTGAGAAAATCATGATGTAGATTGTCTACAGAAAAAACGCAGTCTTTCAGCTGCGGATGTGATTTAACTTAATCTTACCATGTTATGATTGTCCTGGAAATAATTTGCAGCTTGATGTAGAAGAAACTGTATTGAGAGTTGAATTAAAAGATAGCCCTCTGATAAAAAATTCCATGCCAAATTGCTCTGATTGTGGTGAATGTGTTGAGTGTAGGTTTTCTGTTTGTTGTTTCATTCTTTTAGGATTGATTAAGTATTGTAATAAGCAGAGGCCTAATGCTTCAAATTCTCCAGCTGAGATAGTAGAGGAGCAAAGCAAGGAATGAAAGTCAGGTTAGCAGTCCATTAACTCTTATGCGACACATACATTTTCTAGTATACAGAATAATGCTGTTGGCTTTTTTTCCGCTTTCTTAAATATTTTGATAAGTTAAAGTTGGTTTTCTAATGACTCCCTCCTATTAATCACTGCTGGATTTAGTTAGGTAGGTGATACCATGTTAATAAGATGAAGCAGTGGAATTACGGAAAGAGAAGGAGATATATTTTATTTTCAATGAACTCACAATTAGGGTGACCAGATATCCCGATTTTATAGGGACAGTCCCGATTTTTGGGTCTTTTTCTTATACAGGCTCCTATTACCCCCCACCCCCATCCCGATTTTTCACATTTGCTGTCTGGTCACCCTACTCACAATATTAATGAAGTGATATTTTCATCCAGGGAATGAGTCTGTAAAGCTACACCCTGGAATGACTTGATATCAAGGGGAATTTTGCTATTGACTTAATGGAAACAGGATTTGGTCTGTAGTGAGCAAGACAGGAAAGACATGTGCATGTGCACTCGATAGAGAGATTGTTTACTACGCTATGTGATGTGCTACCCTGAGTGTCTAGCTTTTCCTTAGGTTTAATCTGAAATACTAATTCTCTATTTGGTTTATAAATCTACTTTTATAAATCTTTTTCTCCTTCATACGCTATATTAATGGTAAATACTTTTTGAACTCTTTTCCCTGGTATCCAACTTTCGCATAATTATGAAGAGCTATAGTTCAGATGATCACACTTGTATTACTTGGTTCTTATGCCCTGTATTGTGGGTGGTGTCTGATGACCTAATGAGCTAATAATTAGTATTCATGCCAATCAGAGACTACATCTATTCTATGCAACTGTTAATATTTTAAATAAAATAAACATTTTGTTGAATATGCACCATATTTATGTAAGGCCTGGTCTAACCTACAAAGTTTTTGCTGCCATAGCTATGTCAGCCGGGGGGCGGGGGGGCGGGGAGGGGGGGGATGTGTGACACCCCCTTCCCCCCTCCCCCATACTCCTAGCAGGCATAGCTATGCTGGCAGGACTTGTGCAGACACAAGTAAGCTGAAAAAATAGCGCTTTTATCAGCATAGCTAATGTTGTTTGGGGAGATGAACTCCTTCTGCTGGCATATGCAGATCTTTATTAGGGAGCTCTATCAGCTTAGCTATGCCAACACAGGCTCTGTAGTTTTGACATGGCCAAAGTGGTTGGTAACCTGCCTGCTTCATTGATTCATTGTACTCCTAAAGTACATTCAGACACAGAGGAGCAGATTTTCCCCTTTGTGTCTGTGAATGGAGACTGGCTGCAACTCCTCTGCTGATTTTCAAGCTTCCCTCCCTGCAGATCCTGTGGGAAGGGTTTTGTGAAGGGGAGTGGCTGGAGCAGGATGGGTTCAGACAGTGGATGGTCCCTTGGTGGCCACTGCCAGTTGATACAGCTTAGAGCAGCATAGGTGCTCTCCTCTAAATTTTTGCCCAGGGCTGGGCAGAGAATTAGGATGCTGTAGCCAGCTCCCTGATAGTTTGCCTGTCCTACTCCCTGCTCTCTACACATCCAGAGGAGAGCAGATGCAGCAGGGAATCTCACTCAGAAATTCACATTATTTGTAAACATTAATGAACGAATTCTCACAACACCTCTTTAAGTAGAAAAGTATTATCCTCCTTTCAAGTGTGAGGAAACTGAGACACAGGGAAGTTAAGTTGTTCATCCAGGGTCACAAAGAAAGTTTGTGTTGGCAGCAGATGCTCCACTTGCTGACTGTTTTATTTAAGGTGTTATTTGGACGTAGTGTATGTAGAATATTCTGTAGAGCACTGGAAAACCTATCATTGTTTTTGTTAGAAAAGTACTGTAAGGCAGTGCAAATAATATCAGATCTCAAAGATTCAGTTTATCAGAAGGCCACATTTCAACATGTTAAGCTATTTGAAAGTAGTGATAAAATGGTGACACAAACCAGTAAAATGGAGGACTTTCAAAGCAGAGACACTCTGTCCTTGACTTTTCCTATTGAGCATTGATATGAGTTGTTGCTGAAACCCAAGGTTTATCGTCAACTCTAATTCTTCTGGATTTATTTGTCAGATTTATCTCCATCAACTATATCTGTGTGCCGTCTCTTTCCTTGGTTTCACATATCTGTTCTTCACTGATTTGTTTCCTTTCTGCCTATTCCATCGTTTCATTTTTGGTAAAACTATTCTGTTTTGTTCTTAGGTTTAAATGGAAGATGTTCCTTTGGATTCAAACCTAGATCCTTTATTACTCTTTAACATCTTTCCTTTGGTAAACTGATTAAGTTTTGCAGGTTTGAGGAACATCTGTATGGTGGGGATCATACAGATTATTAAATAGCCCATGATTAAGAATCTAAAAATGGCCATACTGCGTCAGAACAATGGTCCATCTAGCCCAGTACCCAGTCTTCCGACAGTGCCCAATGCCAGATGCTTCAAAGGCAATGAACAGATCAGGGCAATTATCAAGTGATCTATCCCCTATCATCCAGTCCCAGCATCTGGCAGGCAGAGGTTTAGGGACACCTGGAGTATGCGGTTGAATTCCTGGCCATCTTGGCTAATGGCTATTGATGGATCTGTCCTCCATTAATTTATGGAATATTTTTTTTAACCCTGTTATACTTTTGGCCTTCACAACATCCCCTGGCAATGAGTTCCACAGGCTGATTGTGTGTTGCGTGAAGAAATAATTCATTTTTCTGTTTTAAACCGGCTGCTTATTAATTTTATTGGGTGACTCCTTATTGTTGTGTTATGTAAAGGAGTAATTAACTCTTCCCTGTTCACTTTCTTCACACCATTCATGATTTTACAGATCTCTATCTTATTCTCCTCCCTCCCCCTTAGTCATCTCTTTTCCAAGCTAAAAAGTCCCAGTCTTTTTAATCTCTCCTCATATGGAAGGTGTTCCATATCCTTAATCGCTTTTGTTGCCCTTCTCTGTACCTTTTCCATTTCTAATATGTCTTTTTAGAGTTGGGGTGACCAGAACTGCACACAGTATTTAAGGTGTGGGCATATCATGGATTTATGTAGTGGCATTATGATATTTACTATGTTGTTATCTATCACTTTCCTTATGGTTCCTAATATTGTTAGTTTTTTGACTGCTGCTGCACATTAAGCAGATGTTTTCAGAGAACTATCCACAATGACTCCATGATCTCTTTGTTGAGTGGTAACAACTAATTTAGATCCCATCATTTTGTATGTATAGTTGGGATGATGTTTTCCAACATGCATTATTATTTATTTATCAACATTGAATTTCATCTGCCATTTTGTTGCCCAGTCACCAAGTTTTGTGAAATCCTTTCATAACTCTTCACAGTCAGCTTTGGACTTAACTTTCATCAGTAATTTTGTATCATCTCCAAACTTTGCCACTTCATTGTTTACTCCTTTTTTTTTCATCATTATACATTGAACCGAATTGGTCCCAGGATAGCTCCTTGGGGGACCCCCACTATTTACCACTCTCCATTGTGAAACTGACCATTTATTCCTATACTTTGTTTCCTAGCTTTTAACCACTTACTGATCTATGAGAGGACCTTCCCTCTTATCCCTTGACTGTTACTTTACTTAAGAGCCTCTGGTGAGGAACCTTGTCAATGGCTTTCTTAAAGTCTGAGTACACTATATGTGCTGGATCACCTGTATCCACACGTTTGTTGACCCCTCAAAGAATTGTAATAGATTGGTGAGGCACGATTTCTCTTTACAAAAGCTGTGTTGACTCTTCTCCCAACAAATCATGTTCACTTATGTGTCGATAATTCTGTTCTTTATCATAGTTTCAACCAGTTTGCTTGGTACTGAAGTTAGGCTTACCAACCTGTAGTTGTCGGTTCGCCTTTTTTAAAAATTGGCGTCCAATTAGCTGCCCTCCAGTCATCTGGTACAGAAGCTGATTTAAGCGATAGATTACATATCACAGTTTGTTGTTCTCTGATTTCATATTTGAGTTCCTTCAGAACTCATGGGTAAATACCATCTGGTCCTGGTGACTTATTACTGTTTAATTTATCAATTTGCTCAAAAACCTCCTCTATTGACTCCTCAGTCTGGGACAGTTCCTCAGATTTGTCACCTAAAAAGAATGGCTCAGGTGTGGGAAGCTCCTTCACATCCTCCGCAGTGAAGACCACTTTAGAGAATTCATTTAGCTTCTCCTCAATAGCCTTGTCTTCCTTGAGTGCTCCTCTAACACCTTGATCATCCAGTGGCCCCACTTATTGTTTGGCAGGCTTCCTGCTTCTGATGTGCTTTATGTTTTTTAAAATTTTATTCTACTTCTAGTATTTTACTCTGGCAGAATTATCCTGTTCTGGTCTGTGTTGAGTGTGGGAAACTCTGCCATTGCATCATGGTCTGTTGCAGATCTGGGGTAAGGGTTAGTTTCATTTTATGTTTAGAATGTGGATTATATCTGAAATTTTTAATACCGGTCCAACTACCTTTCACTCTTAATTAGGAGAGTATCTGAAAGAAACTCTGGGAGGAACTCCCTTAAGTACTTGAGGCCTTCCAACATGGCCATTTGAAAGAGGGTGAGCAGGAGATTCTTCCAGATGAGATAAAATTAAAGCCCTGTCTATGCAAGCAATGTTTTATTTTATCTTTCAATTATAGCCACTCAGTGATCTTGATTCTTGTATTATGCAATGGGCTATATCATTCATATTTGTATTTTATACAGTTAAAATGTGTAAAATACAAATATGTATTTTGATGCTATTGAAATCAGCTTGCCAATAACACGTAGTTTTGAAGAGAGATCTGTTTTAATTAATGGATTATTTACAATAAGTAATAGCAATAGTAGAGAGGCGATTTGAATAGGCAAATCGTTTTCCATATTTTCTGATCTCTGAATCCTGGTCTATACTACACGGTTGGCTAGACTTAAGCTGCCTTATGTCTACCTACCTGTGGAAATGTCTTCACTTAAATTTGGCTCCCACTGACGTAAGTCCCTTTCTACGTCGACTTAATAATACCACCTCCCTGAGCGGCATAGAGTCCCGGTCAATGTAATTAGGTGTAGTGTGAGTGTAGACACTGTGTTGCTTACATCAACTGTTACTGGCTTTCAGAAGCCATCCCACAAAGCCCCACGCTGACAATACAGTTGAGCCAAATGCTTCTGGTGAGGACTTGCATTGCCGACACAAGGAGCCAAGTGTGCACGCACACAAGCGATTTAATAACTGTGGTAGCTGTATGCCGACGTAAGTTAAGTTGACATAATTTTGTAGTGTAGACATGGTCTTGAATGTCTTATGGTTCTATTGACGGCATCTACACTAACATATTCCTTAAAGTTTCTCACTATTGTTACTAATGGTGCAGCTCTTCTTGGAGTAAGAAACTTTATGGGGGAAATGGCCAGTGTAAATAAGGTATTGACCTGACTACCGATACCGCCAAACATGAAACCTGTTCCATCATCTTTAGAAGTAAATCTTTGAGAATAAAGCTTTTAAAGTATACTACTTCCATTATAGAATTTGGCTTTGATTATGTAACTGAAACTGGTGCAGTCAGAATACATGAACCTATAGCCTAAGATTAAAAAGTGAGACTCTTTAATTGGCAAAATATTTCAGTAATGTCTACTTAGAATTCATAATTCTGAAGAAAATTAAGAATATAGAGTTGCAAGAATTATTCCTGTTAACAAAAAACAGGAAATCAAGAGGACAGACTCTAACCATTTGGAAATTTAGAAACAAACAGGAGTGTGTTTCAGGACAAACAGTAGGAAGGCGTAACTAAATGGAGCATGCTGACATTAGTAGATGTAGATTCCAAGGCCAGAAGGAACCACTGTGATCATCCTGTATAGCACAGGGCATAAAATTTCCCCAAAATAATTCCTAGACCATATCTTATAGGGAAAAAAAATCCAGTATTGATTTAAAAATTGCCAATGATGGAGAATTCACTATGACCCTTGGTAAATTGTTCCAGTGGTTAATTACCTCACTGTCAAAAATTTACACCTTATTTTCAGTTTGCAGTTGTATAGCTTCAATTTCTAGCCATTGGATTGTGTTATACCTTTCATAGATTTCATAGAATATTAGGGTTGGAAGGGACCTCAGGAGGTCATCTAGTCCAACCCCCTGCTCAAAGCAGGACCAATCCCCAGACAGATTTTTACCCCAGTTCCCTAAATGGCCCCCTCAAGGATTGAACTCACAACCCTGGGTTTAGCAGGCCAATGCTCAAACCACTGAGATTGAAGAGCCCATCATCAAATATCTGTTGCTCATGGAAGTACTTACAGACTGTGATCAGGTCACCCATTAGCCTCCTCTTTCTTTAATTATTCTCAAGGATCTTCTCTGAACACTCTTCAATTTATCATCATCCTTCTTGAATTATGGGCACCAGAACTGGACACAATATTCCAGCAGCGGTCGCACCAGTGCCAAACACAGAGGTAAAATAACCTGTCTACTCCTACTAGAGATTTCCCCTGTTTATGCATCCCAGAATCACATTAACTGTTTTGGACACAGTGTGAGCTCATATGCTACTCCATCTTTATTAGAACGCCACCTCTGCCAGCGACCCCACGCACCCTTTTGCCACAATAATAGATATCTGATGTGGGGAATGGAAGTCAATGTGCATGTCTTGCTCCTCACTAACGCAGCAGCCTTTTTGCAGATGTCGGGAGCGCTAGATCCTACCCTCCTCTTACCCCTTCTGAGTTGTAGTGTCGTCCCTGACAAGCCTTCCTCTCTCTCATAGTGGTAGCCGTTCAGCTGCCTGCCCCAGCTGCTACCAGGAGGGAGATCTGAGGGCTAGTCTACACTGGCAATGCTAATGCGCTGCCGCGGCAGCGCTTTCACGTGGCTTGTGTAGTAGTGGCGGAGTGCTGGGAGAGAGCTCTCCCAGCGCGCTAAAAAACCCACCTCCATGAGGGGTGTAGCTACCAGCACTGGGAGCACGGCTCCCAGTGCTGGTGCACTGTCTACACTGGCGCTTTACAGTGCTGAAACTTGCTGTGCTCAGGGGGGTGTTTTTTCACACCCCTGAGCGAGAAAGTTGCAGTGCCGTAAAGTGCCAGTGTAGACAAGCCCTAAGATATTATAGCAGGGATGGGGGTTGTTCATGGTTTGTGAACAGAGCCTTCTTCCCAAAATAAACAAACAGTGCCATATGGGGGCACTTACTGGCCATGACTTTCCTACATTCACTTTTGTGTGTGTGTGTGTGTGTGTGTGTGTGTGTGTCAAACTGTAAATCAGAAAAAGAGAGAGAGCAGCAATAAAGGAAAATATTTTTGTTGGTCCCTTGAGTGGTCACTGAAGACACGTTTCCCTGTCTATTGAGCAAGTTACCAAAAGTCCCTGAAACAAGAACTGGCAAGTAAGTTTGCAAGCACTAAATTAGAGCTTTAAAATTATGGGGATTAAATTGGCAGACACACTATGTTACTTGGCCTGTAGGGATTTTTATGAGGAAAATGTAACTGATATATATGTGTACTGTATATTTAGGGTGCGATAGATATGATATTTTTAATTTATTTCAATTTCTTTTAAAGTTTAGTGACTATTTTTGGTCAAGACTCTCCAAAATTGTACTAGTTCATAATAAGATTCAGACTTTATAGATAGTTAACATATATAGAGGGGAGCTAGTTTTATAGCTCCCTGCTATGCACTGACTCCAGCCCAGGCGTAAATCAGAGCAGCCTAAAGATTACTCTAAATATGTCACTAGTACATTTTCTCTAAATAATCCTATGCTAGTGAAAGATCAGTGGCAGAGCAGATCTCTGCCCTACCTCCAATACACGCCTCCTTTGTCTGACATGCCCTGTAGGGGTGTTGGGGCAGGGGACAGTTGGTACAGGAGCTAGTCCACCAATTTTACACTATCTGCGAGTCCCTGATTTTATGCCAGCTGCCCCCACAATTAGGGGAGTTCTCAGCTGGCCAGTTATAGCAAGAACATGCCCCTCTTTTATTGCCTGAGTGGTACCAAAGATCACAGTTGAGATTTTGCTGTGAAGTATCAGTCACTGCACTAGAAATACCTGAAATTGCTGCAGGAAATTAATTATGTATATCTGTTCTAGGCTGCTCCAGTACTGAAACAGTATAACAAGTTGATCCAGCAAGAGCTGCTAATGAGGGAGAATCAATGAAAAAGCCCATGTATGCGTTTTGTGTTCCAGTTTCCAAATGTCCCTGAGCTTCTGGCATATACAATTTATTGCCAAAACAATTGATATCTAGAAATGCTCCACTTAAAGTCATGGGACAAAAATATACTTCTGCATCAAGCCTGGAACAAGGATCAGAGGGAACAAAGGGTCAAATAGATACAAGAGGGCTTGCTTTTTTTTTTTTTTTTTTTTTTTAAAGTCCACCAGTCAAGAAAATTGCTTTTATACCGGTTTCATTTCCAGCTGCCCTTTTTAAGCTCTTGTCCACAGGATGACTAAAAATAGCAATGTCAATGTAATATTTATGTTACTGTGAGAGCACACAAGCCCTGAGTTAGGCCTGATCTTCCCACAGTTTTTGTATCAGTGTAATTATTTCGGTTAGGGATGTGATTTTTTTTCTTTTAATGATATACTTACATTGGTACAGTGCTTAGTGTGAACAGTTGTATTGGTATAGCTGATTCCCGTTCTCACATGACACTAAGTTTTAACAGTATAAGCACATTTTATACTGGTACAACTGCATTCACAAAAGATGGGTTGTGCTGCTTTAATTATATTGGTGTATGTTTAAAGCAGTACAACCTTTGTGTGCGGACAAGGCCTTAATGATCAAACTCTCACCTCCTTCCTTGAGTTATTGGCTTTACTGATAACAAACATAGCACTTCAGCCTAATCTTCCTTCCTTGAAGTTTCCATACAGGACCAACCTCCACCTAGCTCTATAGCAGAGGTCGGCAACGTTTGGCACGCGGCTCGCCAGGGTGAGTACCCTGGCGGGCCGGGCCAGTTTATTTACCTGCTGACGCGGCAGGTTCGGCCGATCGCGGCCCCCACTGGCCGCGGTTTGCCATCCCGGGCCAATGGGGGCGGCGGGAAGCCGCGGCCAGCACATCCCTCGCCCGCGCCGCTTCCCGCCGCCCCCAGTGGCCCGGGATGGCGAACCGCGGCGAGTGGGGGCTGCGATTGGCCGAACCTGCCGCGTCAGCAGGTAAATAAACTGGCCCGGCCCGCCAGGGTGCTTACCCTGGCGAGCCGCGTGCCAAACGTTGCCGACCCCTGCTCTATAGTTTTAGAGACCCAACGCCCAATAACGAATTAGCTTCAACTGTGGCTATTTCCTCACAGCGCACCTTAAAACGGTGCGATGGTGCCGCTGCAGCCACGCTGTTGTAAGTTGCGCTGTGTGGCCGCTCTTTATCGCCGGGAGAGAGCTCTCCCGGCAACAAAATAAAACTACTGCCAATGAGGGGCAGTAGCTTCGTTCCCGGGAGCACGGCTCCCACAGACACCGGCACATTTTGTCGTTAAAACTTTTGTCGTTCAGAGGGGTGTTTTTTCACACCCCTGAGCAACAAAAGTTTCAGCGACGAAAGTGCCAGTGTAGACATAGCTTTCCTCACTGAGTCACACTTCAGCAGCTTTGTGCAGGGGTCTAGCACTTGCTGAGAGAGTGGGTCAACACAAGAGCCCCCTTTTTGTTTATCCTGACCTCTGTAAATCTTAGCCATGTCAGAAAAAGATGGAATCTCAGGTTGATTGTAGCAGTGTAGTGGCTCTCTATGAGCTGAGGGGTGAAAACATGATCTACAGGAGAACAGTTTGACTGATGAGGCCTGGATGATTTACTGCTGAAAGCTTGTGCAACTCTGACCATCAAAAAGAATCAGACATGTTCACTCTCTACCCGCCCAGTGAAATGTTACCCCAAATATTTTTCTGCATGGAGAAGTCCAAATGCAGTTTCAAAAATAATGTAATTGGAGGGGGATGGTAGTCAGCTGTTTCTCATTCTTTCATTCAAATAAAATGACACAGACTTACCCTGCAGCTTGAACAAGGGCAGAATGACTGATGGTTAAAACGCACATGTTCTGAATAGTTTGACATGTTTGACAAATGGTGTAAATATTTTCTGGGGAAAAAATTAGAGCAAAACGGAGAATAAAACATTTTTAGGGAGATTTTTATTTTTCAACTAATGGAATGGAGTCAGAATGGAAACTGTCATTTTGAAATTTTTGTGTTTTCGTTCAGTTTTTAGCCCACCTCCCCCACTTTCTTCCTCTTTTTTTCAATGGGGGGGGGGAGAAATGGAGGGGGGAGCCAAAAAGTTAAAATCTGAAATGAAATTTTCTATTTGAATCAAAACAAAATGAAACATTTCCAAACTAAACCAAAATATTCTTTTCACTGAAAAATGTCAAAGGAATTTCTCTTGAACAATTTCCTTTCCTTTGGCATGCCATTTTTCATTGGAACTTTTTTTTTTTTTACCAGCTCAAATATTTGAAATGTGTGTGAATCTCCTGCTTGAAGGGATCCAGCCACCTTTTTGGAGTAAAGTTTTTCAGCCCTGCCTCTCCTCTTTTCCTTGGCCTCACAGAGCTTAGCTGAACAAGAGGAATACAGTCAGAGGGATATAGACTGTGTTTCCCACAGAGCCAGGGCACTGTGTATGCGGTGGTGTCTCCATGAAAGAATCATCAAGATTTTTCCTTCCCTAGAGAGAGTCCCCTCCTATTGTGATTACCCAGGGAGGGTGTGATCCAGGTCCAGGACAGGCAAAGCCTTCCTGGTGAGAAATGGGTTCAACAAACTGCAAAAATCCATCACAGAACTAGTCAGATCTCTGAGCTTTGGCTCCTTGTGTTCCTTTTTACTATTGTCTGAGCCATTCCATTTTGAATAGAATAACGCATTGTGGAAGAAAACTGGAGAAGACTGCAAGGGTGAAGATGAGACTTACTGACTGTCCGAGTACCTATATAGCCCCTATCACTCTAGGATCTGACCCAGTGTCCATAACTGATGGTATTTGATTTCTTTCCAGTGTCTATGCAGAGGAGGAGCCATTAATAATCAGTGCATGTGTCATTTCAGAGAGAAGAAAATCTTTTTTTTTTTTAACTCTAAATATTGAGCATTTGAAATTTTTAAGCTTTAAAAGTGGTAGTTTGACATTATGATGGGTTCCTGCCCTGTGATTTGTAGCCATTTCAGGGGGCATGTTGTGGTTGTTTGGGTTGTTTTATTTTATGTTCTGTATCCAGCAGATCTAAATTAACATTACCATTGCAATTTGCCATGAAGGCAGAGAGGCCCCGATGTAAATAACAAATAGTCAGGGAAAGAAGTTGTGAATTAAGGACTGGCAATCCCAGTCTGATTTGTTTTGAGTTAGGTGGTTGTGGTACAGAAAAGATCAGACCATTCCCCAAAGTCTTGTCAGGTATATTTCATTTAACCACAAACTAAGGGCTTGCTCCTGCAAATACCACAGCACGTGAGTCAGTTGCTCAGGTAAGCAGTTCCACTGACATAGGACTGCCAAAGTGAATAAAGTTACTCTCTTGCTGAAGAAGTGTTTGTGGATTCAGGCTTGAATGTAGTAGCTATATATTAAGAAATCTGTGAAGAGAGACATGAGCGCTCAGCATAAAGACTTCTTAAAATTATGCATTAAACTTTTTCTTTCTTTTTATATCCAGATATCCATCTGGAGAAAAATGGCTTAGGAACACTATTTGAAGCAATAAAAATTCTTCAGAGTATTCCCTTCCAAAAGCCTTTTAAAAGTCACTCTCATCCTGCAGAATGAGACACTTCTGGTGTCTAGACAAATGTTGTGAGGCCTCAATTGCTTTGTTTAGTCAAACACGTGCTACAACTACAAGAGTATATTAGATAAAACTTACATAGATTAAAATTTATTTTAAAATAATTGCCTTTGTTACCAATAACACCTTAGATTATTAAAATGAAATTAGATTTTTTAAAAAGCTTTAGTTCTTCCACACTGATGTTTTTGCTTTTCATTTAGACAATGAAAATGAATAGATTTGTTAGTGCATGAGAACCAGAGAGTGAAACTAAACCAATATTGCTTTGTTTGGGTGGCAAACACTTCAGCAAATATTTAGTTCTCAACAGATTATTCACATTAGGATTTTTTTTTTTTTTTTTAATCATTGAAGCATTTCGGTTGATCTCTCTACAAATTTTGTATCTAAATGGACCTGACAGTATCCATTAAAAATATCTGATATTCTATTCCGTGTAAGCTTCCCTGCACTGGTCCAACTGCTGTACCTCATCCATTGGCTTGGAAGGATTAGATTTTTATCAGTAAATGGTGATTTCACCATACACTCATAAACCAATGAAAAAATATTTCCATCCATAATAATCGAAATGTACAGATAGGCAAAGTAAGAAAAATGTTGCTTGAGACTGTATTAGAGTTTGAGTTTAAGATATTTGCTTTGTATATTTTGATGAGATGTTACAATTTGTGTTTTAAGATTCATAAAGCTTTAACTTTTTGAATCTCAATATTACTTTAAATAATTATTGTTTGCCTCCCCACCCCCCGTAATTTCCTGCAACTGTGAAAAATTTAAATCAATAAAAAAAGAAAAAAGCTTAAAAATAAACATCTATTTGTCAAAATGTTAACAAAGAATTGAAGTCTTCCAAGTCTAGTCATCCATGACCAGCAAGGCCTATCTGTAAGGGTGAGGGATGCTGTTTTGTTCCAGTCTTTGGCCAGGCTGACTGCCATTTGGTGGTAGTGATGGTTCCTGTAATGTGAATACATCCACTGGGATCCCATGGGTGTTCGAATAAAGATATATTATATAACTTATATTTTATTATCCACAGTTATTACTCAGTATCTGAATGGCCATATTTTTATTTTGTACATAGATTTACTATGTGTGGACGTTTGGCATGGCCAGTTTTGGGGAAATCTTGATTTTTGTCATGGAATTATCTAAGCTTACACTTTGATGCAAAATCCAAGAGAGTAAACCAGGGATCGGCAACCTTTGGCCCGCGGCCAATGGGGGCAGTGGGAAGCATCGTGGGCTGAGGGATGTGCTGGCCGCTGCTTCCCGCAGCCCCCATTGGCCTGGAGCGGCGAACCGCGGCCAGTGGGAGCCGCAATCAGCCGAACTTGCGGACGCGGCAGGTAAACAAACCGTCCCGGCCCGCCAGGGTGCTTACCCTGGTGGGCCACATGCCAAAGGTTGCCGATCCCTGCAGTAAACTGAAGGGGATGATTGTGGTTTTGCACTTTTTTTGAACATCTAAACAAATTTCAATTTACAGTCAGTTATCTAGGTTTTGCTATATGAGCCAAAAATATCACTGAAACCGTGTCCCCAGCAAAACAGATAAAATCTAGCTGTAACGCTATTCAAACAGCCCTATTCTAGATTTCTTGCCTCCTTTTTGTATTTTGTTCTTTGTAAATGGATTATCAGTTATCACTTGCTGAGACATCCTTATATATCGCCATACACTTTATTTCTTACACATGTGGACACATTGTCTTACTAACAAATATATTCATCACAAGATGCACTTGTGCATTTGTTGGAAAGAGTATGCCTTTTTCTTTTCTGCTGATGGCTTTAGAAATGTTATAATATATTTGGAGTCTAAAAAAGATTTAAAGAGGTGAAGTGAGGGTTAGTTAGTGAGGATGGGTAAGGCATGCTCACTACATGTATAGTTATTGATGTGGAAACTATGCAGGTGTGGTGTCCATTTTTTAAATGATATCCAGTCCCTTTATTGCCCTCATCCAAATAAATTAAGTGAATTTAGTGCTGAGAGAGAGGATAACTTGGTACCTTTGGGAAAACTAATAGCTCAACTATAGCAAGGCAGTGGCAACGAAAGTTTCCTCACCTTGTCTCACAATCGTGTATCAACCCTGACTTGTGGGAGTAGTTTACTGCAAATACCTTTAATCTTGTTCTTCTTGATACTACTGCCAACAAAATGTCAATTGTGAAACACCTGCCTATTCATTTTTGCTCCAAACACACTACATTTGGTTAATGTATAGGGCCTGATTTTTAAGTTTGTGAATGGACAAAATGCATGCCTAGCTTGCATGTCTGTTGGCTCGTGTGTACATGCAAACTAAGAATTTTAATGCAACCAGCTGGTGGTGCATGTGCTAATAAGCGTGCATTTGCATTCAGGCAAAATATATTCCTGAAGTCTTCTTGAAAATCAGATTACCTCTGCATGAAAATTTCATATTTAGACACACAAAATCTACTTCTATTTTATAATGATACTCACTCCAGCCTAGATCACAAGTGCAAAAGTCAATGGAATAATTTTGCCTTGACTGTCAAAGTAATCATTTTTGTAAAAGTGTTTAGTCTGACCATACCTATTTACAGTTTTACTTCAGATGAGCATTCAAACTGTCCGAGATCTAGTTTGTTTTTGTACAAACAGTTGCCCAGAAACTAATTTAAATTGTACCTAGAACTTGTCTGCAATTTCAGTTAATGTAATAGTTGACAAGGGAAAATATCAATGAAGGTACAAGGGCCAAATTGTAGCTCTGAGAGGATGATTATGCAAGGTGCAGGTATTGGAGAACCATCTTGAGTTCCTGAGTAATGGGTGGAAATATTATGACAACATAAGGCAAAATGCTACTTCATTGTCTGGACTCTTCTGGAAGTTGGCACTTGCTGCATCTGTATAAAAGGTGTAGTGCATGTACTTTTCTCTCAATACTGCTTTAACATTGCTAGCTGAAGGGTAAGGCTAGAGCCATGCTCATATCTTGCCCAGACATGCTGCTTCCGTTTTATGCAGCACTGCTAACACGCTGGCTTTTCCCACCTCTGTCTCTAGCAGTGTATGCAGCTGCATCATGATGCTTCATGCCTTACTAGTATTCCTCTCACTTGTGGAGGGAAAATCATAACAGAGCTCAACAGCAGATTTAAAGGATGTGTATACAATAGTTTGTGTAAAAAAAAGAAATCAGGATTTTTATTTTCTTAGTAGAAGTAGCTGTGTCATGTTTGGCTTTAATGCTTGCATGATTTAAATACGAGTCCCTTCACTAGCTCAGAAGAAAATGATGGCTCCATATATTGCTTAGAAGAAAAATATATTTCTGGATTGTGATATCAGGAATACAAAACAGACATAACATTTTGAGGGAATTAAGAGCTACGACATATTGAGGGAAATTTAGATTATGTTCGGTTTTAAACCATGGTCCAAAGTCTCCTGCTGATATAGTATGTTTTGTTAACTAGAATATTTTGGCAATAGATGCATAATGTATTTAGAATTGCACTATTCTATGTTACATTTTTCAGTTCCATAGGAGCCATAAACAAAGCTGTTTTGCTTGACTATCAGTCATCTACTGTGTCCATCATGATTATCCTTTGTACTCTGCAAGTTTACATTCATTCACTGTGAAGTCTGACTTTTGGTGGGACCTATTATTTTAGTTTCAACAAGATGCTTAAAAAAGGAGATATCCAAACAGTCCATGGAAACCCAAATGGTTAGTTTAAAAATCTGATTCTTGAAACAAATTGTTCAGGAGAGTTAAACAGTGCCTTTGTTACAGACAGATAGTGGAGCAAGAAGCTATATCTGGAAACATTTCTGAGGTGAATATTTCCTGCTCTGACTACCCTGAACAAATATGTGGAAGAGGTGGCCTAAAGCTAGTTCAAGTTTCTATCATTTTGAAGGAATAAGCATAGGATCAGGAGTCAGAAAATCCTGATTTCTAATCCCACTCTCTCACTATGTGGCCTTGATCATGTCACGCTAATCCTAGCCTCAGTTTCTCCATCTGTAAAATGGGGATAGTAATACATCTCCAGCTACCTCATAGGAATGTTGTGTGAGTTAGTTAATGATAATAAAACACTTTTGAATGTGAAAAATGCTGTGTAAATGCTCCAATTCCTTTAAACTCTGTTTCAATACAAGAAGTTGCAATGCGATCATTTAGTGATCCAGGTGCAGTGCCACATTCCTTCTGCTCTGAATGGTTTTGCTATTCTATGCAAGACGTCTCCCTCCCTCTATTCCTCAGTTAACAGGAGAAATACATTCTCTTCACATATAGCTCAGGAAGGAATTAAGTTAGTATATAGCTGTCTTATGGCCCTTTCTGTTCTTCTCCCATCATCCCCTTCCAGCATCTCTATGAGAAAGTGAACTTTCAGGGACTGCAGTAGATCCACTAAGACCCCAAGTTAAAAGGGGAAAGTGTGGAAAGGAAATGAGATTCATAGACTCATAGACTTTAAGGTCAGAAGGGACCATTATGGTCATCTAGTCTGACCTCCCGCATGATGCAGGCCACAAAAGCTGACCCACCCACTTTCCCTTAACTCAGCTGTTGAAGTCTCCAGATCGTGATTTAAAGACTTCAAGTCGCAGAGAATCCTCCAGCTTGCGACCCCTGCCCCATGCTGCGGAGGAAGGCGAAAAACCTCCAGGGCCTCTGCCAATCTACCCTGGAGGAAAATTCTTTCAAAGCACTTCAGTGTAGACACTACCTATGCCAGTGGGAGGGGTTCTCCCGTCCGTGTAGGTAATCTACCTCCCCCAGTGGTGGTATCTAGGTCGATGGAAGAATTCTTCCATCAATTTAGTGCTGTCTACTCTGGGGGTTATGTTGGCTGAACTACGCCACTTAGGGGTGTGGATTTTCACATTCCTGAGCAACATAGCTGGGTCGACCTAACTTTTTAGCATAGACCTGGACTTACTCTTGGTATTGAATTAAGTCATTAGAAGGTAGGCAGGAAGTGGTGTGTGTGGAGCAGTGGAGAATGAAAAAGAGCAGCATTGCCATTAGCTTGTCTGGTTGTTGAAAAACCACAGCATCTTATATACTTGTTGGTTTGTTTACAGCACATTTTTGACATAGCTGCTTCCTGTTTAAGTGTACAACAGGAAGAAACGTGGTTCTTAAATTAGTAGGTTAAGGTCACAAGGAAAGCAGCTGGTAATGGATGGCATAAAGCTTTCTAGACTTTATACAGTACAGGGTTTAAAGAGACAGTCCCTTTCAACCTTACATTAGTGATCCTGATTAAAAAGAAGTTAAATCCTTATTTAGTACTTTCTAACATTGGGAACACATTATGTTCATTTTGTTCAATAACAGTTTGTTCATTATCCTTTTATTGGACTAAGGGAGGACTCTGTCTTTTATATGTGGTGTTTGGCAACTACCATTATATGGCCTGGATCCTGATTGGGGCCTCATGGGCACTACTGTAATATAAATATAATTATTTATAATGTCTAGTGGAGAATCCACAAGAGCATGAGTTAGGAGACCAGGCTTCTATTCCCAGCTTTGCCAATTAAGTGCTGTTTCATCTGACACAAATTATTTGAAAAAGTCCGATTTTAAAAAGAGGCCAGTGATTTTGGATGGCTTTTGTTTTTTTCCTCAATGCTATATGACTTGAACCTAATTTTTTTCAGAGGTGCGCAATACCTACAACTCTTGCTGGAATCAATTTGAGATGTAGATACTGAGCACTTTTGAAAATTAGGCAAAGGTGTGTCATGTTTGTCACTCAAAATCAGTAGCCTTTTTTGAAGTTTTTGGCCAGAGATGTTAATTTGGCTTTAGTTTCCCAACTGTAAAATGGGTGTTATTCTTACCTCTTTTGTAATATACTTTGGGGGTCTAAGGATGCAAAATGCTATATAAGTATTTATTAAATTGTTGGCACACCCTTTGTTGCAAATCTTTTTCTCCCTTGTTTAACTAACATATCACATACTGTAAACCAGAACAAAACTGCACCAGTAACTTGTTTTTCATGTTGTGGATTTTGTTTCCAATATGTAAGGAATCAGATTGTCTTTAATACTTTTGGATGGTTGGAAATGTAATTCTGGGACTGCCCTGCATGAAGTGTTGCTGTGATGAGTGGTTACTGAAACTAGCAGGTGCCTAGTGCTTCCTCGTCTCTCTCACCGCCCCTCCCCCCACTTCCTCCATGAACTGTGAAGTTCATAGATCAAAGAAATGTTACATGCATTGGCTGCAGGCAAGTATAAATAAATATATAAGCTGTGTTTAAAGGTCTGCTGAGAAATTTTAGGGTTTGTTTGTTTACATGGGAAAGATACCAATACAAGAGAAAGTGTGAATTTAAATTGCTATATTTATACCAGTATAACTCCCCACATGGACAGTCTTACTCCAGTATGAGTGCCTGTTAATGCTTTAGCTCAGGGATCGGCAACCTTTGGCACGCGGCATGCCAGGGTAAGCACCCTGGCGGGCCGGGCCGGTTTGTTTACCTGCTGTGTCCGCAGGTTCGGCCGATCGCGGCTCCCACTGGCCGCGGTTCGCCGTCCCAGACCAATGGGGGCTGCAGGAAGCCGTGGCCAGCACATCTCTTGGCCCGCGCCACTTCCCACAGCCCCCATTGGCCTGGGACGGCGAACCGCGGCCAGTGGGAGCCGCGATCGGCCGAACCTGCGGACACAGCAGGTAAACAAACCGGCCTGGCCCGCCAGGGTGCTTACCTTGGCGTGCCGCGTGCCAAAGGTTGCCGATCCCTGCTTTAGCTTATGTCACTTTAGAAGAGGTTTAAACTAACCTGAAAAAAGCCACTCTTATTCCAGACTGTCAAGTGTCTTCACAACATCAGTAGCCAGGGTTGCCACTTTTGGCTGGACATATTACTGGAGACCCCAGGACAATCCTGGGGGATTGGCAACCCTATCAGTATCCTACAAAATGTGTGATTATACTAAGTCGTCAGAAACTAGCGAAAAAAATAGAATCATAGCATTAAGATCCTGGGGACTTAAAGCACCAATTTCTGATATGTGCTGAGCAGCTGGTAATGCTGAGTTGAGTGGTGGTTGCAAGCGCTCAGCACCACTTAGGAGTTGTCTATACAGCGGGGTAATGCACTCAACAGAGGTGTGATTTCTAAAGTACAGTCATGTGGTATGCATTAGTGAGTCCAGGTGGACCCTTCTGCTGAGCTTCAACATAGTGCTGTTTGAAACTGTACCAGGCTAAAGGAAAACTTTAGTGCCAACAAACAGGGTTAATTATTGTACTACTACACATTAGTGCGCTTTAGAGATCACTCCCCCACATCATGCGTCACCCCACAGTGTGGGACACGACCGTAGTATTTTCAGGACTGGGCCTCAAATCCTTACTTGCAGGTTCAGGCCCTTGACTTTGAGGTAGCAGGAGGACACAGAATATTTGGGACATATTTTAATCACTTATACTCTCCATCCGTTACAGCTAAGCTAAATTAGAGAAGAAAGAGTCAATACAAGCTTGTGATACTGCCATATATATTTGAGACAAAAAGCTAAACATCATATATTATGAATGCTGTTGAATCATTAAAGCCATCTTTTCTCATTTTTATCTTTCGGATGATTTTGGTCATCCTGATAGGTCTAAACTTCACTTTCTTCTCCAGGGGAATCATGGAGCTCAAGTGAAAAAGATATTCTGTAATTATACGTCACTGCCAGTATTTAACATATAGCTCACCACTAACTAACTGCACAAAGAAATAAGTGATCTGAAGGCACTACGTACATTGGTGATGCTGTACATACACTGGGGGAGGGTTGCAGTTATATCAAGCATTAAATATATGTGTTAACTCCCGTCCTGTTCAGATATACGTCAACTTTAATGATTTATAATTTAATATTTAAATATAAAAGTGACTAACCATCAGTGGACTGTTTTTGTTATTGAAGATAGCTTAGCTGTTTTGGTACTGGGGTTACCATTGAAAGAATTTGTAGATGTACTAGAAGTCCACCTTCAGCACATATCTCTTAAAGTTGAAGCAGTTGTTTGTACATGTGAGCAACGTGCAGTGTTACTAAAGGGCAGTTCATTGATGAAGTAGCAGAACATGAAAGATGCATGCTTACCCTACTGAATCAATTTTGTTAGACTGAGGTTGAGAGTTTCAAAGCTAACTAGGGGATTTAGCCACATTTCGTAATTCCCATTACTTGCAATGGGAGTTGTATGGCTAAATCCTCTAGCTGGCTTTGAAAATCTCTTCTCGAAGTCACTTAGATTTTTGGCTGGCATTTTTTCCCATTGCTCAACATTCTGAATATCATAGTACTTTGTATTATATAGTATAGGATCAAAGGATCAACAAACCCACTCGCTTGGAGTGAGTCGGAATTTGGAGCGCAGTTAAAAATTCAACCTTGTGAGGAGGGGGACGTTTATGCTCAAGGATGAATTTCATCCCTGATGCATAAAGCAAAACTGGTGTGTGGAGTCTATTTAAAAATAATATTTGTTTAAAAATAATTCTTTGTTCCAAATACAGCAGAAAAAAATTAATGGCTCCAACAACAAACTCTACATAGCAATAATAAAAGACCTGTTTGCATATCAAACATTATCTTATAGATTTATATTCTTGTTGCAATCCTGTCTTCTGCTCCCTCAGCACACAAGTTATACCAGATTAGACTCAGGGAGCCAATTGCAGAGGTGATGTTGGAAGGTCCTGTTAGTTTAAGGGAATCCTAAGAGATTCTAAATTGTTTTAATTTGCACCAATTTAGACTCCTCCCTTAGATTCATCTCTGCCTTTGACCTACAGTCTAAAATACACAGGTCTTGAATTGCACCCTGAAGCTAATTGGAAGCTCATGCAGTGTGTGGAGCACATGTGTAATATATTCCCTGAAGAAGTACTGATTACACTAGGCAAGAAGGCAGCTGCGTTCTGCATCAGCTGAAATTTGTGTGGTGGTTAGGTGAGGAAAGTGTGGATAGATGGCAATTAAGAGGAAGAAGCAAAAAAGTGGGGAACGAATTGACAGGCGTGGTGGAGGAGCAGCGAGGACAGAGGGGGTAATGTGTAAAATGTGAGCCATGGGAAATAGAGGTAGAAAAGCAGATTTGTGGGGGAGGCTGGTATATATTGTCATGGAAGTAGATTTGTAAGTGCTTAATCAGAAAAGCCTCTAATAACATTGGGTGTTGATACCAGAAAGCTGAGGTTGCTGATTCTATATTAGGGTTTATAAACATTTACATTTTAAACCTCCTCACCTACCTTTGAAATACCCTCCCCCCCCCCTTGAAAACCTAAGCTTTGGGCCCAGATATAAAGCAACAATGACCTCTTGTAAATTCATCACACTCCTAAGGTATCTTTTTAAAATAGGCAATGTACCCTCTATATACAATGATCTAAGGCAGGGGTTCTCTCAACACATTTTTGGTGCTTTGTACATTCTTGTCTTTTTTGTTGTTTCTTTAGGGGTTTTTTTGGTTGCTTTTTGTTTTTGTTTTTAAGACTTGCTGGCTAGTAAGTCTGCTGCTGTGAAAAGTGATATTTGTATGTTAATATCACTTTTCACAGCCTCCCAGCTAGGTATTAAATCTGCTGTGAAAAGTGATATTAACACACATAGAAATATCACTTTTCACGGCAGAGTTACTCAGCCCCGGCATGCCAGGGGGCAAATTAAGCCCTGGACAGGCAGGTGGGTAGGGAGGCAGCGGGACCAGGGGCGATAGGGGGAATGGATGGGGGGCTGAGGGAGGCAGCAAGGGCCAAGGGCGGGGGGGAGCCTGGGGCCAGAGCCCATTGACATACGGCCAGGGGACGGGGCTGGAGCCCACTGCTGTGCAGCTAGGGGACAGAGCCCAAAGTCCTGCCCCCAGGGGACGGGGCCCAGCGACGGACCCTGGGACCCAGAGATGGAGCCCAAAGCCCCACAGCTGGAGCCTGCCTCCCACCACTCCAGGGCTGAAGCCCAACTGCACCATCCTCAGGAAGGTGGGGAACTCGCTGGCTGCCTGCTCCTCCAGTGTTTGTCTCTCCAGAGGGGAGCAGGGCCCAACCGCTGCTGGTAGCCCCAGGGGAGGGGCCCCTCTTTGCGCCCCCGCCGCCACAAACCTGGAGGCTGTAGCTACAAGAAAAGCCCCTGGTGGCCGCATTTGAAAAACACTGATCTAAGGTAAGCTGCATGTAGTGGAGATTGCTCCCAAGCTATTTTTGTGTGCAACTTGAATTAGAGGTGGGCAAAACTTTCATCATGAAGCTCTCATGGGATTTGAGTTTCATTATGAACTTCTCAGTTCTGGTTTGGTTTGTTGAAAGCCAAGCTCTGTTAATGTGAACTCCACTATTGCAAATCCCAGATGTTTAAAACTTGGATTGGTTTAAAAAATAGAATTAAAAAACCCCCAAAGCAATAAATCATGTTGCTTTTTTGACTGCCTTTTTGGTTCCCTCCCATACACACACTTTTCAGGGGGAAAACACTGACATCTTTCGCTTCCCCCCCTCCCCCGTGGGGTAGCAAAGCTCTATTTTCCCCATTTTGCAGATAGGGAACTAAGCACAGAGACTAAGTGATTTGTCCAAGGTCAGAGAGGAAGTCTGTGGCAGAGGAGGGAATTGAACACTACTTAGACCATCGTTCTTCTCCTCAGTCCTGCTGTGTAAGCACACCCTGATTGTTTTAGGACCCGTGAGGTGACTACGTAATGCTTACATTTGGGTAGGCAACCTATGGCACGTGTGCCAAAGGCGGCACTCGAGCTGATTTTCAGTGGCGCTCACACTGCCTGGGTCCTGGACACCGGTCCGGGGGGCTCTACATTCTAATTTAATTTTAAATGAAGCTTCTTAAACATTTTAAAGACCTTATTTACTTTACATGCAACAATAGTTTAGTTATATATTACAGACTTATAGAAAGAGACCTTAGAAAAACGTTAAAATGTATTGCTGGCACGTGAAACCTTAAATCAGAGTGAATAAATGAAGACTCGGCACACCACTTCTGAAAGGTTGCCAACCCCTGGCTTACATGATAACCAAACTCTTCCTGGACTCTGCCCAGCTTGGCTCCCATTTATGACCATTAGGTATTTGAGAAAGCATAGTGGGTATTAGCAGAGGAGGCAATGAGCATGCATGCTGCTTCCATGATGTCCCAGATGGAGATAGCGGGTCTACCGAATTGGTGAACACTGAGCTGAATAGACTCTCAGTGGTTTGTATGACATAGAGATCCTGGAATGGCTGACATTATTGTGATGCAATGTAGCGTTAACAGGCCACTCTGCCTTGAATGGTCCCTTACAGCATGTACTATACCAGGGATCGGCAACCTTTGGCATGCAGGCCTGGCGGGCCGGGCCGGTTTGTTTACCTGCCACGTCCGCAGGTTCAGCCGATCGTGGCTCCCACTGGCTGCAGTTTGCCGCTCCAGGCCAATGGGGGCTGCGGGAAGCAGCGCGGGCTGAGGGATGTGCTGGCCGCGGCTTCCTGCAGCCCCCCATTGGCCTGGAGCGGCGAACCGCAGTCAGTGGGAGCCGCGATCGGCCGAACCTGCGGACGCGGCAGGTAAACAAACTGGCCCGGTCCGCCAGGGTAAGCACCCTGGCGGGCTGCGTGCCAAAGGTTGCCAATCCCTGTACTATACTATGGATGACTAGACTTGGAAGAATTCAGTTCTTTTTTAACATTTTGACAAATAGGTATTTATTTTTAAGCATTTTTCTTTTTTTATTGATTTAAATTTTTCACAGTTGCAGGAAATTATGGAGGGTGGGGAGACAAACAATAATTTATACTAAACAATCTGTTCCACCTTATATTTAGCTGTGATGCTTGGAGTATTTTTCCCAAGCCTGAAGAATAGCTCTGTGTGGCTCATAAGCTTGTACCTATCACCAACAGAAGTTGGTCCAATAAAAGATATTACCTCATCCACCTTGTCTCTTGAATTTCTGTAATGGACTTACACGTCAGGGAGTTGATATGGGGGACCATTAGCTTTAAGATCCCTTCCTGCACTGTAAGACAGGCAGTACTGGAAGAAGAGTCCTCCCTCATTCTCTCTGGAGCACTTGTGGCCGGAGGGTGGAAGTAATCTCTTTGTGCTCCTTTTCACCATATTATACCAGGGTCAGAATTTGACCAGTCCACGGACAGTTGTATATTTGTCATGTTTTATTCAATAGGCCTTTGTGCAATTAGAATTTGTATATAAAATACTGAAATCCTAATGGTAACAAAAATAATCTAATGTACTCTCCTCTTGTCTTTTGCTGATTGCTGCTTATCCTAAAACTATTCTACAATTAATAATAATAAAAAAGAAATTTAAAATGTATCCTTTTGACGAAAGCAACAGAGGGTCCTGTGGCACCTTTAACATTTTATAACTGCTAGTAAAGAATTTTTAGGAACAATTGTTTTAGGAATGCTTAAATTGGGGCTTATATTGATGTGCATCTGCATTGCGATACATTCTTTTAATGACATGTTTACTTGCTATTTTTTCCATAGGACTCCCGCCTTATTCAGTGCACAGATTGGTTGCATAGGCAACCATGAATCTGGGACTTCCTAGCTTTCAAGTGCTTGATTTTGTAACTTAAGTCACTTTTTTTAATGGTGGATGGATGGAGGGAGAGGAGGGTTAATGCTGCCGTGCCTTCTGTATATTTCTTCTGGAAAAGCCTGGATGGACAGTGTGAAAGAAAATAAGAATGGAGAGAATATAGTTAAAATTTTATTTAACCCCTTTAAAATTTTTAGATGTATATTCAACTTGCCACTGAAAAGAATTTTCTTTAATTGCTTTTATCATGTAAATATAAGAAATTAATTAAATAATTAATCGGTTTCCCCCCTTCATTTCATATATCATTTTTTCTACCATATTAACGGGAGAAATTCAGACTTACACTAACTTTGTTCTTTTTTCCACGTGGCTATCAGTATTTGGTCCCCTGTGCTCTGAATATAGTTGAAAGTAACATGGTGGTTATTGCTTAGTGATAATAATTTCAACTGTTATATCATACCATCATAATTGTCAATATTTTTTATTGGGCCCTACCTTAATTAAGTAAATAAAGGCACAAAACCTCTCACGATTTGTAAAAAGGTAATTGAATCTATAGAATTTCCGCTTCAGGCAATAACAATTTTAAGGTAAATTAAATCTGTGGCCAATAAAACCTTTATCATGCCACTTTCAATTAATACCCTTTTTAAAAAAAAGGATAAAGGATGCCTGTGTCATCAAACTTGCCTTTCAGTAGCCTTAGTTTTCACTCAGAAAAAAAGCTTTGATGTTCTGTTGATTCTACAGACAGAATGATTTGCAGAACTGGTCAAAGTGAGAGCAGTCTCCCTGCACAGAAAAGTCCATTTAGCCTTTTTCTGGTCGAGTAAATTGATGGGAGAGAATCCTGTTATCAGTCCACATATCTAGCACTTGTAGTTGATGTTTTTGGGTCATGGAGCATTAGGGTAAAGTCATGAACTCTTGAAGAGGACTTGTGTGAACTTGGCGTTTCCTTTTTTTTTTTTTTTTTTTTTTTCATTCACAGGTACCCAAGGATAGGAAACTGGCCTGAAGGGAAAATCTGGGGGAGACTGGGTATTTGGCTACATTTGCCCCTGAGTAAGTCAATGTTTAAATAATTACAATATTGTCAGCTTTTTTTAGCTTTTCTGTGCCTGAAAAATAAATATTAACTGTACTGGCTTTACTCCCTGGAAACTATGCAGATGACTCAAGGTTTCTTGGAATGAAACAGGGCAAGAATATTTGGGCTTGCTTCCTTAAGAGCTTGTATATGACCTTCAGTACTTCATAAAAGGCCTTGTTTTTTGTTTCTACCCTCAAAGCCTGTATCAAGTTAAGTGAAGAAAAAGATTATAACTAAAACATCTTTTGATGTTGTTGGCCTTTTATTTTTGCTGGTTTAGTTTTCTGAGAATAACTGTCGAGTGCAATGGAACTATCACTGACTTAAAGTTAAGCACACGCTTTGCTGGATTGGGGCCTGGTTGCATGGCACTTTGTAGGCTCAAGGCCTTATAGAGGAAGGTTTGAGCACCGAAGCAGTCAAGCACCAGGGAGCAGAGATAGGTAGAAAATAGCCCATGAGAGAGGACTCTGGATTCACATCCCCACCCCTGAGCAATGACCTAACCTTGCATGTAGACAGCGTTATGTTAATGGGAGAGCTTCTCCTTTTGACATAGCTACCGCCTCTCGGGGCGGTGGGTTAACTACACCAACGGAAGAAACTCTCCCATCTATGTAATAGTGTCTTCACTAAAGCGCTACAGCGATGCAGCTGCACCAGTGTATGTGAAGATAAGCCCTAAGTTGCAGTCCATTGTTGCTCTTTGCCATGTTAATTGAGGGAAAAGCTGCTGCAGAGTCAATTAAAAGAGTCGTCATTAAGGAATGCAAGGATATTCCCTTCCATAACAGGCCTGAAGGTGCTGGCAGTTTCCTAGGAAGTGAGAATCCAAGAACCAAATTTATGTTTCCCCTATGGCAGCACAAAAAATTGCCACTAAAACCTGGGGCCAGCCCCAAGACTTTTCATTTTACTAGGCAAGGTGGTTCACAATAGATACTCCTTAAAATACAAACGGATCCCTTGTAAACTGGGGTATTTTGAATGAGCAGATAAGCAAACTGTAGCATTGACCACTTTTTCCCCCTTTCTTGCCCAGTATGTATTCTTAATATGGAGGCAAAGTTCATTGAGTTTTCTGAAATGAATACTAAAATTGTAGCACTTCTCCATGCTGGGAATTTATCATTGCCATAAAAGTTATTTTTAGTTTGGGAAGGTTTATCGTTGTTTATGTAAGGCAAAGATTCTTTATTTCTACCTATGTTACATTTTGAGAGAAACTGCCTCTTACAAAGTCCATTGCTTTTGGTTCATGCCTGACCTAGACTGATATTAGTGTGTTTGATGCTAAAACATTGCCATGGCTTAATCATATTCCTGTTCTCAATGAATGAAAATAATAATAAGTTGATAAAAGTATGATAGCTGTGTAGGCAAGCGTATTTTAGTTTGCAGTGGTATTAACTGATTATTTCTTTATAGTGCAAGTATAATTTTTTTGGCTTTTTAATCACTTGTGGTATAAAGAGAGAATTAAACATGACACCTCTTATAACAAATCACTAAATTTCATAAGCTACAACACCATGTAAGATTTTAAACTCATTACACACCCACATGTACATAGCATAAGAATCTATTCTTATCTTCGTTGTGAAATACAGTAAGACCCCCCACTTAGGGTCAGTTTTTGTTTTGTAACTCAAGTAAACTCACATTGTTTGTCACTTGCAGCATTAAAACTGGCTGGTTGTTTTCATGTGCATTTGTTGTTCATGTTTAAAGGCTGGTTCCTACAAATGCGTATGCCCAGGCACACCCCTGAATCAATGAATATCCAGGATCTACCCTAAAGACCCCAGTGTGCAGGTGTAAGGTTTTTTAAAGGCGAGAAATATGTTGTTAAATAATAGTTGCATATTTTAAAATCAAAATTAGTTTAACATTTCTGTTTTCAATCTGATATAGATCATTCAGAGATGTTTTCTTGTTTCTTTTAACTTTTATACTAATACACATCAAAAGTTTTCATTTATAAACCCTATGTTATCTGTCCATCTCTTTGTACTTGGTCTGTTACTATTGATAGTGACGACTGACAAGGTATTTCCTGGCCTTTTGTATCTTGGACTCTGTATAAATTCAGGCATTCATTTTAAGATTATTTTCTTCCTCTGCATTGTTCACTTTTTGTTGGTCATTTTTAAGGGCAACAACAAAGGTGGTCTCTCTGGAGTTATAGTTTAAAAGTTTCAATCGTGTACATGACAAAGGAGTTGTTGATGCTTTTCTGTGCTTTTCAAAGAACATGTAGTAGTATTTGTGCTGCATTGGAACAGATATAAGTAGGTGTTCTGATTCTTTTTACTGGAACAGTAGTCCAGGAAGGCTATATATGTCCTTGGTGTGTATGAAGAAGGCAAAAAGTCCACCACAGAATTAGAAGATGAAGGCACTCTAGTTAAATTACGTAGTTTATCCCCTTATTGGTACAGGATTCTTCCCTACAGTGATTTATCAAGTGCTTTATCCGGCCTACTCATATATTTGCTACTCACTTGTGATCATTGTGAACCCATGCATTTCCTTTTTAAAATTGAAAGTGAGTGCACTGGGGCCAGATTTTCCCTTTTTAGCAAATAGATGAAGGGTGAATTTTTTTGTACATATGCTGTACCCAGCTGCTCCTGGTGGGAACGTTATTCTGAATGAAAGCTGTAGTGTTCTGAGCTCTTTTGAAAATCTGGCCCTTGGTTTGCAACAACATACAAATACATTTGTGCAACTTTGTGTGTGTGGTATTAAATTATACTGTAGTCCCTGAGAAATAATTTAACAGAATTTAATGTCTGATTTTTTTAGCTAATAGGCAAAGATGAAACCAAGCAAAGCCTGTTGATGCTGAAGCACATAGCACTTTAGCTGTGTTTAACAGCTAAATTCAGAGGGATTATTACTATTGTGAACTACAGTCTATGGTTTATGACAGTAATTTTTTAAGATACTGTGTTACTACTGTTCAATGACTATGATGGATAATCTTTCATTATCTGGGGATATAGGGCTCTTTCTTTCTCATGGAGATGAATTAAGTATTTACAATTATATTTATATCAATTTATCTACAGAAATTCTTAATGAAACTGACATTTTATAAGTTATTTCTAGAAGGTTTTCTTCTCTTTTATATTATGAAGAAACTTGTTTCGTAGGGTGTTTTATGTGGACGGGGGTCAGGATAAGGGTTGACTCATTTGAAGTTTAATTAACCCAAAACGTCATGAAAACGAAACAAATTAGTTTATTTAAACAGTTGCATCTATTGAAATTATTGCTTTTCAGGGAAGTAGTAGAACTGCATAGTTGGTAGGAAGGCTACTTTTGATTTTCAGCATACAATCCCTTATTTTGATCAAACCTAAAATGTTAATGAAATTAGATCTCCATTTTATTTCACAGCCTGAAGCAAAGTGTTACAGCCTTTCCTTGGGGTTTGGAAAGCTATATATCACTAAATTTGAAAGGCACAAAAGTCCCTTGTTTGGCCTCAGCATTAAAATATATAGATATTGCTGCTGCACATTATGAGGTTGTAAATGAGAACTGATCACTCGTAGGGGACTTGCAGGTGGATGTTAGCTTTTAAAGAACAATATATTATATTACAAGTTCCTTTAGGGGGTGAATGTTGTTTTTTTTTTTTTTTTTTTTTAAATGATTCCTGGAGAGCAGAAGGCTACATTATGATGATATAGTTCAATATTTGTCTAGATTGTTTTTTTGAGAGCCTAACTCCTTTTAAACATACTGTTGCCATATGAATTCCCACATATTGTTCACCTATCACACAGGAAAAAATGGCTCTATTTAGAGCAGGTGCAGTTTTCGCACTAACCGTGAATAGAAATGCGAATGCAGTTAATGTGCAGTACCCATGAACAGCAATACCTTTATACTGTTGTCTCTCCAAATGATGGGAGGTATGGGAGGAAATGAAGGGGGAGATGGTTATGTGGAGAATGCTCTGTGATATGCATGAACATTTCTGACTCTTCTTTAGGCGGATGAAAAAAGACTCATTACAGACCTGACTTGTTTTGTTTTGTTAATCTCTGATATTTAGAAAGCATCTTTACTGATCCTTTTTGCAAACCATCTCATGCAATAACTGGCAAAACAGAAGCAATTAGTGGTGTAGTCTCAAAGGGAATCTCAAACTTCACTTTAAGTGCAATCCTTTAAAATGGTAACCAATGCTGCCAAAAACTCCTGTAGTTGGTCACTAATGTATTTTGTTGTAGTAGTCAATAGCTACTAGATTTCAGACACATAATTAGCAATGTACACATGTTTGGTCAGTAAAATTGAAAATCTTAATATAACCATGGCTAGAGTGGGCAGAAAAGGAACACAGAACTGGAAAACTGAAATGGTGTTTTGTTGATAGTACCTAAGTAGAACTGTACGCTTCAATAAAACAAGTGTCCTACTGTGCTGGAATACAAATGGCCTGTCTGTGGCAGGATACAAGGAAGACGTTTGGCAGAGAGGGATTTGAGAGCTTCTGGCATTATGTAATTGAATTGGCCATTTCTTTAAAGATACAGCAAATTGTTTGTTGCAGCGTTCATCATCATAAGGAAGGTCAGACAGCTTGCCAAACATATGATATTCATAATAAAAAATAAAACAGTGACTCACACTTAAACACAAATCATTTATTATATTTGTAAAAGCTGTAGAAATGAATAAGATTTTTTTTTTGAGGAGTTGATGCATCAGAAATCTAAGAAGGATTGTAATTTGAGAGGTGGAGAGAGTATTGAAAACAGACCCCAAGGAATTTAGCTAGTGTTCAACATAGGGATCCCCTAACGTGCAGACATTGTAGGTATTTTTCCAGTGATGCTGCTTACTGTCGCTTTTAAAATGCTTTACAGAAGGTAATCACAATTTTTTTCTATTTAAAAACAAAACAAAACACCTACAAGATGGGAAAGGGACTTAAAAAAAACCAGTTCATTTTTTAATAAAGCATTGCTGCTTCTTGTTAAAATTGGCTATAGTGTGACAGAGCCAAATACTGCAACAAGCTGCAGCATATTTGAAATCTATGAAATGTTCAATATCAGTACACTGGGAAAACCCTCTCAAGTCACATCCAGAACAGTGAACATAAATTGTATTGTGACGGGAGTTTTGGGCCACACAGTGATGCCTCAGAAATGAGGAGCGGTTAGCTTTTAGATCCTAATGCGTTCAGGAGACTATCATTTTGATTTCTTGCACCATTAATAGGGTTGGAAATTGGAACCAAAATAATTAGATTGGATATACAGATCCCAGCAAGCCAGGCTATGAAGTCAGGGGAGGGAGCAGTGCTTTGAATTCTAAAGCAAATCTTGCTCTTTTTATTATTAATTTTGATGAGAAGGTGAAGGAGGGGAGGTAAACTAGAACATAGATGTCTATTGTTAACATTCAAGCCATATAAATTAAATAATTATAGGAACATTTCTTCATGTTAAAAGGTGTATGAGAGCTGCTATATTCAAATAATAAAATACATACTTTTAATTGTTATATTCAACAGAATATATAGAAGTGCATATTTGGGGTGGTGGTGGTAAATATTTGCTTAAAATATGCACATCTTATAGAAATAAGGGATGGAAAATACCTACTAGATTACTCCACTCCTCTCTGCCAGTGCAGGATTGTTCCTTACACTACACTTTCTAATATTTTGTCCAGGAATGGCGCTCCTCTATTCCCATTAGGATATTATTCCACAGGGCAGTAGACCTATCTGTCTAGAAAGCCTTTCCAGATATTCAGTCCATATCTGCCATTTCTTAATTTTATTCTATTACTCCTACTTGCATTTTCATGTATGAAAAATTATTCGTCTTCATGCTTGGTGGGTGTACCCTCAGATGCATGTAAACTGTTATCATGTTCTGTTCCCTCCCTTAGTTGTCACTTAGCCAAACTATACACATTAGCTCTCGTAATCTTTCCTCATAAGATAGTTCCTCTAGCTCCCATACCAGGTCCTATTTTCCTCTAGCTCCCATTTTGTTGCCAGTCACAGAACTTCCTCCAACTTGCCAATGTTTTTCTGATAATAGGTCCAAAATTCTAGGTCTGATCATACTATAGACATATATAAATATAAAGCAAAAAGAACAGGAGTACTTGTGGCACCTTAGAGACTAACAAATTTATTAGAGCATAAGCTTTCGTGGACTATTACTTTCTCACCCCATGATGTGATCTCTTAATGTATGCTGCCCAAAAAATGAATTTGCTTTTTTTCTGTTGCCAGATTCTACAGCAAGCTCAAGTATAGTTTGCTGTCCAGAATCTCTTCTATTTCTCTGCCAAATTTCTCCCTTCCATTCAGTATGTCATGAATTTTATTTGTTCCAAATGTGTAGTACCTTTCATTTTTTAAAATCAAATCTCATTTTTTATTTTTTGTACATTTTTATCTGTCTAGATCCCTGTGCATTATTTTTCTGTCCTCACTTGTATTTGTGACTTCTTCCAGTTTAGTATAATCTACAGATTTTATTACATGCTCTTAGTAACCAGCAAGTGATCTGTGCCCCATGCTGCAGAGGAAGGCAATTCCTCCGCCCCCATGTCTAACGTGGGGGGAAATTCCTTCCCGACCCCAAATATGGTGATCAATTAGACTCTGAGCATGTGGGCGAGAACCACCAGCCAGACACCTGGGAAAGAATTTTCTGTAGTAACTCAGAGCCCTCCCCTTCCAGTGTGCCATCTCTGGCCATTGGAGATATTTGCTAATAGAAGGGCCACATGCCATTGTACACAACCTCATCATACCATCATCTCCATAAACTTACCAAGCTCAGTCTTGAAACCAGTTAGGGTTTTTGGACCCACTGCTCCCCTTGGAAGGCTGCTCCAGAACGTCACTCCTCTGTGGTAGCCAGCCTAGGCACCTACCCATAACCTCAGCTTCAGACAGCATTCATATTTTCAAACAAGATATTGTGTATAATACGTTCCATTTTAATAATGCTTAAAGATGTGGTTGTGAAATTATCTTTAAGGTATTTTTAGGGTATCTAGGATTTCTCAAAACCGTATTCTGGTCCCCAAACACTGATGACCAGATTTTCAAAGAAGAGTTCAGCAGCCCACAGCTGCATTCGTTGACAATAGAAGCAGCTGGGTGTTAAGCTTTTTTGAAAGTCTGGTCCTAAGATTATTACTAGATATAAGCAAAATATTTTTACAGTAATTAAATATGCTAAATGCTTATATTTCTGTTGTTTGTTATTTTTATTGTGGTAGCGCCTGGGGGCCCTAGTCATGCAGCATGATCCCGTAGTGCTGGTGCTGTACAAACGCAGGACTAAAAGATGATCCCTGCCCCAAAGACCTTCCGATCTAAGTATAAGACAAGAGACAACAGATGGGTTACAGACAAATAGATAATACTAGGAAATAATGAGACGGTATTGGCCAGCATTATAGGCAATGATGTCAGCACACCAGCAGTCTAACAGTTGTCAAATTTTTGTAGGCATCATGGAAAAGGAGAGTTTTAAGAAGGATTTTAAAGGAGGATAATGAGCCGGTCTTGTAAATATTTATGGGCAGCTTCTCCCAAGCATAAGGGGCAGGCATGAGAGAAAGCATGAAGGTGCTTGTTTAAAAACTTAAGTGGGTGATTGGAGACTGGCATCACTGGCCGATCAAAGGTGAGTCAACATCTTGATAATGTTATGCGATAAGTTAGGGGCTAGGCCATAAAGGGCCTTGGCTTTGAAGGCAAGTAGATTATGTTTTATTCGACAGAGGAGGAGGAGCCAGCAGATGGATGTAAGGAGAGGGGTAACATGGTCAAAGAGAGGGGCTAGGAGAGTGGTATTCTGAATGTATATCAGCGAGGGAAGATTGTGTTTGTCAAGGCCGGAGAGAAGGATGTTTCAGTAATCGAGATTTGAGATTGAGAGCTTAGTCGAGAGTTTTAGCTGTGTGGATGGATAAGAAAGGCCATATCTTAGACCAGGGGTCTCAAACTCAAATGACCACGAGGGCCACATGAGGACTAGTACATTGGCCCGAGGGCCGCATTACTGACACCTCCCCCCCCGCTGCCCTCGGCCCCGCCCCACTCCACCCCTTCCATGAGGCCCCGCCCCCATTCCAACCCCTTCCCCAAAATCCCCGCCCCAACTCTGCCCCCTTCCTGTTCCCAGGGGGTGCAGGAGAGGTTCGGGGGGCGGACTCCAGCCCGACGCGCACCGGGGGCAGGGCAGGCTCCCTGCCTGCCTGTCCCCACGCCGCTCCAGGAAGTGGCCGGAACTTGGGGGAGGAGGAGCACAGGGGTCTGTGTGTTGCTGTTGCTTCAGGCACCACCCCCAGCAGCTCCCATTGTCCGGGAATGGGGAACCGTGGCCAATGGGAGCTGCTGAGGGCACTGCCTGAAGCAAGAGCAACACACAGACCCCTGTGCCCCTCTTCCCCACATTCTGGCCACTTCCCGGAGCGGCGCGGGGGCAGGGCAGGCAGGGAGCCTGCCCTGCCCCCGGGGCATGTCAGGCTGGAGCCGCTCTAGGTAAATGGTGGGGGCGAGGGGGACCACAAGGAGCTTGCGGGCCGCAGAAAACAACACCGCGGGCCGCATGCGTCCCCCGGGCCGCGTGTTTGAGACCCCTGTCTTAGACGTTTATGGAAAAAGAATTGGCAAGGTTTAGACATAACCTGGATGTGAGGACCTAGAGAAAGATCGGAGTTGAAGATGACAGCCATTTTGCGGGCCTGAATGACAGAATGGTGGTGTTGTCCACAATGATTGAGAGACGGCTCATGGGGGTGGAGATTAAGTGCTCTGTTTTTGCCATGTTTATCTTGAGTCAACACCTAGAGAGCCATGAGGAGATGTCAGAGACTGGCTGAAATTTTAGTTTGTGCAGAGGGAGATGGGTCTGGAGTAGAAAAGTAGATCTGTGAGTTATTAGCATAGAAATGGTAGTTAAATTTGTTTCTGCAGATGAGATTACCCAGAGATCAGATATAGAGGGAGAAGAGAAAGGGACCAATAGCAGAGCCCTGTGAAACCCCCACAGAAAGTTGGAAGGCAAATGAGGAGGGTTGTCCAGAAGACACACTAAAGGGGCGACCTCCAACTCAAATTACTTCACATCAGTTATGTTGAATTATAAAGATAATAGCAAAGAATAGCAGAATGGCATTCCTCTGTCCTGATATTTTCAGCCCCATTATAGTTAAAAGTGGGCTGTCAAGCGATTAAAAAAATTAATCACGATTAATCGCGTGACTAATTGCACTGTTAAACAATAATGGAATACCATTTATTTAAATATTTTTGGATTTGTCTACATTTTCAAATATATTGATTTAAATTACAACACAGAATACAAAGTGTACAGTGCTCACTTTGTTTATTTTTGATTACAAGTATTTACACTGCAAAAAAACAAAAGAAATAGTATTTTTCAGTTCACCTAATACAAGTACTGTAGTGGAATCTCTTTATCATGAAATTTGAACTTACAAATGTAGAATTATGTCCAAAAAAACCTTCATTCAAAAATAAAACAATGTAAAAATGTTAGAGTCTGCAAGTCCATTTAGTCCTACTTCTCGTTCAGCCAATCACTCAGACAAACAAGTTTGTTTACATTTGCAGGAGATAATGCTGCCCACTTCTTGTTTATAGTGTCATCTGAAAGTGAGAACAGGCGCTCTCATGACACTGTTGTAGTCGGTGTGGCAAGATATTTACATGCCAGATGCACTAAAGATTCAGATGTCCCTTCATGCTTCAACCACCATTCCATACGTCCATGCTGATGACGGGTTCTGCTCGATAACAATCCAAAGCAGTGCGGACTGATGCATGTTCATTTTCATTATCTGAGTCAGATGCCACCAGCAGAAGGTTAATTTTCTTTTTTGGTGGTTCGGGTTCTTTAGTTTCCACATCAGAGTGTTGCTCTTTTAAGACTTCTGAAAGCATGCTCCACACCTCATCCCTCTCAGATTTTGGAAGGAACTTCAGATTCTTAAACCTTGGGTCGAGTGCTGTAGCTATCTTTAGAAATTTCACATTGGTACCTTCTTTGCGTGTTGTGAAATCTGCAGTGAAAGTGTTCTTAACATGAACAACATGTGCTGGGTCATCATCCGAGACTGCTATAGCATGAAATATATGGCAGAATGCGAGTAAAACAGAGCAGTGGACATACAGTTCTCCACCAAGGAGTTCAGTCACAAATTTAATTAATGCATTATTTTTTTAACAAGCGTCATTAGCATGGAAGCATGTCCCTTGGAATGGTGGCCGAAGCATGAATGTTGGGCATTCATGAATGGGCATATGGATGTTTAGCATATCTGACACATAAATACCTTGCAATTCCAGCTACAATAGTGCCATGCAAATGCCTGTTCTCACTTTCTGGTGACATTGTAAATAAGAAGAGGGCAGCATTATCTTCTGTACATGTAAACAAACTTGTTTGTCTTAGCAATTGGCTGAACAAGAAGTAGGACTGAGTGGACTTGTAGGCTCTGAAGTTTTACATTGTTTTGTTTTTAAGTGCAGTTATGTAACCAAAAAAAATCTACACTTGTAAATTGCACTTTCATGACAAAGAGATTGCACTACAGTACTTATATGAGGTGAATTGAAAAATACTGTTTCTTTTGTTTATCATTTTTACAGTGCAAATATTTGTAATAAAAATAATATATACTTTGATTTCAGTTACAACACAGAATACAATATATAAGAAAATGTAGAAAAACATCCAAAATATTTAATAAATTTCCATTGGTATTCTATTTTTTAATAGTGTGATTAAAACTGCGATTAATTTTTTTAATCATGATGAATTTTTTTGAGTTAATCGTGTGAGTTAACTGCGATTAATCTACAGCTCTAGTTAAAAGCCATGAAAGCATCCTTTTTTCCAACCTTCGTTACTAATTTTTTTTGTCTTTATGTCATTTGTGCATAATAAAGGTACAATCAAGGTCATGGTGGATAACCACCGGAACATAAGCTGCCAGTGCAAAGCTGTGGCTAAAAGAGCTAATACAATCTTTGGTTTTATAAACAGGGACTATCGAGTAAGGAGTAGGGAGGTAGTATTGACTGTGTATATAGCACTGGTTATTCTACGGCCAGAATACTGTATCCAGGTCTGGTATCCATACTTTAACAAGGATGTTTAAAAAAAAAAAATTGGAAAGTGTTCAGAATATAGTTTAAGAAGGACTGAGAAACTATTCTGGAAAACCTGTCTTTGAGTAAATGACCAATGAAGCTCAATCTAGTTACCTTATCTAAGAGAAATTTGTGATCAACTCATCTCTCAATCTGTGGGTACCTATGTTAGTATTTCTGACAGTAGAGGGTTATTTAATCTTGAAGGCAAAGATATAACAAGACCTCATGGCTGGAAATTGAAGCTAGACAAATTCAGACTGGAAATGAAGGGCAAATTTTTCCATTGAGGTGAATTAACTATTGGAACAATTTATCAAAGGATGTGATGGTTTCTCCATCACTTTAAGCCTTTAGATCTAGTTTTGATGTTTTTCTAAAAGTTATACTTTGTTCAACCAGAAGCTATGGGCTAAATGCAGGAATCACTGGGTGGAATTCTATGGCCTGTGTTATGCAGGAGGTCAGATTACAATGGTCCCTTCTGGCCTTAAAATATGCAAAGGTCTCTGATTCAGGGTAGATGTATGTGTATAAGTATATATTCTTGAGTTGGGGCAATGGCTTATTTTGGTAACAGGATATGTGAGAACGACGGTGTTGTAAGTACTATATGTAAGCTGAGAATCAAGTTTGGTAACATGGCAGGGACATTGCAGAGCTACCTCTTGGAACGCAGGATTTATCAAGTGCTTCTCTTGAAGCATCCCATGGCAGATATGCCATTTTTATATGTCTTGTTAGGTGAGAGTCCCCCTCTTAGTATATGCCCATGTGAATAACTACTTGAATGCTTGGTGCTATTACTTTATAGAGAGAATTTGGAAATACAAACCAAACAAATTACATTTTATTGTTTCCAGAATTACAGAATTGTTCTCTCAGTCTTTATTTACTGTGGAAGTTGTCTGGTAATGTTGCAGGCACTTCTAATACAAAGTTTAATTAGTGCTACTGCTTTAAAAAAAAAATCCTTTGGTGCTCGAGGGGAGGAGAGAGTGAAAAAAATGGAGGGTTTTTTAGATGGAGAATCTGTTGAATATGAACCTATGCAAGTTTACAAAAGAGATCAGATGAAATACCTCTCAGATGTTCTACAGTGTTTATCTGAGAGGACACACAGCACTTGATTTCTCATGTTTTGACAGCTGCCATTCAGAAATGTGGACGTTGCTTAGCTTTGGAGAATGTCGTTGTGTTTTTTAGATGTTATTAACTAGGCAATGTTGACATAAGTAGTATTTTCTATACCTGTTTTACAATTAAATGTACAGTGGATTCTACTAAAAAGTAAACATTTGCCATGGCATGGTATAAATACCTCACTGCAGTATGCATTCTAAATATAGGAATTCATCACATCAATACCACAGGATGTCATTTGTTTTAATGACATCTCTATTTAGCTTAATCTTTTAAAAAAAAATATGCCACAGATAAACAGGAAGTGCCACATGGCTGACTTGATTTGTGTTGCAACTGAGAGCAAATTTGGCTAATCATATAGATGTTGTCAGAAAGGCTTGTCCACCCACATCATCTTATTATCCCTGGGTATAGTCAGAATCCCAGGCCATGTGTATAGTATTTTTGTTGAGTAATCTTCAAAACTGATGATGATTAGTGACCACTCCATGCCTATTAGTTCTTTATGATCAGGTTGGTGTACAATAGGCTAGACTTTGACTTTTGCCATATGATCAGTTCCTATTTTGTCCATAAATACTGTATATAAACTTTTTTTGTTGGCGTAAAAACCTAGGCTATTCTCTTCTATGGTCAAAAGAAAAAAATAAAATAATCTATTGGTCTCTCTCATATCTGGGCTCAGAAACATGTCCGACAAACCCATCTCATGGGACAATGTGTGATCATGTAGATTGATTGTTTCTTTGCCGCTTAGCATCATGGCCCATTGTGTTTGCCCTGATGTGCACAAACTCAACAGGAAAGAGAAGATGTGCACATTCTGTTTTTATTTGTTTATTTGTTTGAAAGCTGGATGAGAGTCTCCCATTTAGAACTAAATTTGACTAAAGGATATTAAGAACATGTTGGCTTTGTATGATTTAATTAAAAGACTCTTAATTCCTCGGATAGGGGAAACATTTCTGGAACCTAATCCAATGTCGTAGCAACCTGTTGCTTCTCTGTACTTTCTTCAGTGAAAATTTCAGGATAGCATAGTGCTTTAAAGATTTAATTCTGGAATTAGGCAACACCACCTCTTATACAAAGATTCGGGGGATGAATTTAAAATGCTTTATGTATTGGTTAGTGCTAAAATGGCTAGCTTCTCTCCACAATGGGAAGAATTCTCTTTTTTCCCCTTCCTGGGCCCCTCCCCAAGAATACAAAACAATATAAAAATATAGGTGTGGAAAGGCATGAAAATGTGTTTAAAGTATTTTTCTTCTGTCTTGGAACAATGGTTGCTGACAGCAGAAGGCTTGCTTGCTTGTTAAAATTAGATTTGAATCATCAGTGTAATAGCTGTAGGAAATTGTGCTATGGATGGATGCCAAGACGTCTACTGACGTCTGCTCCATCGTTTGAGTAAGTACGGGGTGATCTCTGTCTGACCATAGCTGGCTTCTTTAATTGAGGGAGCTTCTGCTCTCTCTGACAGATTGTGGGTGTTGGTTTAAGAGTCCTTAAATCAAAATGTTTTGTACATGAACAAAGGGAATTTAGTGGAGCTCCAAGGAGAAAAACACAGCACAAGTTTTCAAATATACAAGTGGGTACTTTACCATCAGTTCCTATTTCATATTAACTCGGCCTAAATCCAAGAACTCTTTCCCCCTCCTGATATAGGGTACAACAGGGGTTCTTGCTTGCTTGCTTGCTTAGCCAGTCAAAGGGCAATGCCCTTTCCAAAGCTGCTTTGAAGTCAGCATCATTTTGGCTTACTCTTCTTCAGTTTCCGAGCTGTTTTATGATGGCCCAGCATCTACTTGTTTCCTAACTGTAGTTATTATCCCTGCCTTTGCAGTAATCTAATCTGGAGATGACAATTACTTCTCCATGGGGCTTCACCTTAAGATCACTCAGAGAAACTCCAGCTGGTGCAGAATGCAGCTTCTCATTTAAGTGATGTTTCTTACAGGGAGCATGAGACATCTGTGCTCTGTAGTGGCTTCCATTTCATTTCTGGTGCAATCTAATGTGTTGTTTTTAACCTACTACCCTAAGCGGTTTGGTTCCTGATTACTTCAGAGACTACCTTGTGTGACACCGTGGTAACTGATATCAGCTGAGGTGCTCAGGCTACCAGTCCCCTAGTTTACATTGGTGGGGGACTGAGGCAGGGCTTTGTCAATGAGATGCCCCTTTCTTTGGAAATAATTTACCTTGTTGGTGTATCAGAGCCAGAATTTGCTGACCTTCAGGTTACACTGCAAAGTTTTGCTGTTCTCTATTCCTGGGTTGGCGGGAAAAGTGGAAGAGAAGGAGTGGTGGAGAGCTTTAATTGAAGGATTTTTTTTTTAAAGGAAGGATTTTAATTTAAATATTGGTCTAACTGTATAGTGTATTCTTAATGCAGGTTGTGTGTGCAACAAGAGGAGACATTTTAAAGAAGTCTAAACAAATAAACAGCTAATCATCATTCCACATTGATAACCTGTGCTTGTGTCTACTCCAATTAACTGTGTATTACCAGTTCCCATCTCCTTTGGGATTAGTAAAGTCTGCATAAAGTTTCTGGATTTTTTTTAAATTTTGTTTTTTAGTGTTTTATTTTACTGAGGCGAAAGAAGTTCCACACATGGATTGGATATATGAACAATTATCATTTGTTAATTGTTGGCAGGTAGGGGACACAGGATCACCCCAAGTGGCTCAGCAAAGACTGGTACAGCAAGCCCGGTATTATCCAATTGGGCGTGGCAAATGTACTGCTTGAGTGTGAGGGACCACCTTAAGTTGGTGGGCCTTAACCTAGTGTAGTTATAACTGTATAGGAAGGAGTAACTTCCAGAAGAGTTTCTGCTGAAATGTATTCACCATAGTATAATTTGGATTGGAAAAGATATACCATGGATCATCTAATCTGTCCCCTTTCTTCATGGTGGGATTGATCTAACCATTCCAAATCATTCCTGGCAGGCTTTAGGTACCCAACATGATGGTGTTTCTAACACCTCCCTTGGTAGCTTGTTCTGTTGGCTAACTGTTCTTACAACGTGTTTCCTAATATATAACCCAAATTTTCTTCTCTGTACTGAGCCCATTATTTCTTGTTCCATCTTTGCTGACTAATGTATCTTAATTGGCCCCTGTGGCATATTTGTAGACAGTTGTGTTTCCCCTTAGTCTTTTCTTTAGCCAAAACATGCTCTGTTCTCTTAGATTTCTACTCTGAAATCTGTTCTCTTAAATTTCCCTTTTCCCTACTTCCCAAAGCTTAGTCATTTGTGTTGCTTTCCTTTTAAATTTCTCCCATTTGTCTGAGCTTGCCTCTTTTTGTTTTTTTTAAAGTGTGTTATCTATATTGGAAGATAGTATTTTTAAGACCTAACTCTGTACATCATAATTTGACTCATAGTATATTGCTAGATAGCATATACTCTTAATAATGCTATTCAGCCAATAATCTTCAAACATATTTCATGTCCCGTGGGTGTCTGCCATCTGTTACTTTATGCCATTAGATTTTCACCAGATTTCCTATATTCCCCTCAACATACTGTGCTGAAAAATAACTTCCTTATCTTTCCCTTTATTGATCTCACAGTTTAGTCTTAATTACACACCTAATCAGACTATGGTCACTATTTCTATTTCTCACTATATCCTGTTTTCCATTTTAACCAAAACAAATGTAAGAATTGCTCTGGGCTTACATATCTGGGGCCTGATTCTCCGCTGCCTTGCACAGTCATTTATAACTGTGCAAAACCAGCATAAAGTGGTGTTAAAACACTCCGGAATCAGCATTTTATACTCACTCTTGTGCTCATTTTGCATGGCACTTGTAAATGACTATACAAAATACAAAGCAATAGAGACTCAGGTGCCCTATTTAAATATTAGGCATAGAATACATTTTATGATCGTGTAGGGGCTGATTCTGTATTATTTATACAGGCAGTGAAGGATACCAGGCCAGATGAAATGATCATAGTGGTTCCTTGTGGCATTACAATCTATCAGAATCAGGATCTTTGTGAATTACCACTCTAAGGAATATTTTCACAAACATTTCTGATTTCTCTTATATCTAACACTTTGAATAGGTGGTCTATAGACATTTTCCCCTTCTTTTTTGCCAGATCTTAAAATGAATACCTGAACCAACATCTAACAGATCATCAGAGCCCAATTTTGTTGTTGTTATCTTAACAGCTCTCTGAATGCCTTTGTTTTTGTTAATGTGGCAACCTAAGAAGAGTTATAAATATATAAATATAAATAAAGAGTTTTCATCTTTTAAAATAATCTTTAATTATTATCCCATGTAACTGCAGGGGGAAAACTAAGCTGATTAACTCCAGGTTTCCATTGCTAATGAACTTGGCCAACAAGTAATATCTGTTCATATACCATAAGAAATAGACTGTATGGTACTATTATTGTGGAACGTTTGTTTTTCCTTACAAACACATATGTTTATATATGCCAGTTAGATGCAGTCTTAGTTAACTCAGAATATTTGAGTCAGAATTCTGATGATATATTCAGTGGCAGCATTAATACCCCATGAGGTTCATGGGACTTTATCCCTCTCTTAGAGCTATTTTTTCTGAACCTGCAGATTCTGGAAGACAGCACTGCATATATTAACTCTTCCAAGTGCGAACTGAAGATAAACGTCCCAAACCTAAGATAATATAATTTTTTTAATGCAAGCTCAGACTCCAGAGCACAGTTCTGCAGTGGGGGTGGATTCTGTGGCAGCTGAATCATGGAATGAATACACCCTATTTTCCATAATATTTAGTTTTCATGATGGTGAAGCTTTTTTCTTGTGAAGCCTCATTGCATTTTACCCTAGCTAAACTGTCCTGGTGAAATCTCAGCAAAGGGCATGTACTTTCAAACACCTTAAAAATGTCACCCTTTTATTACCGTATCTGCTCTGCCCTATTTTTGTTTCTGTTTTAACCCTTAACAGTGAATTGCAAATAATAGTCTAGAATTAAATATTTTAGAACACTAAACTGTAGTATCAGTACAGGAAGGGGTGTCGGTATTAATTCTTGAACATTAAATTCTCTTTCCACCATAGGGGTTAGGGAGGTGGGGGAGCGATAAGGTTTGCATTGAAATAACTGCTATTGCGAGAGGGAGCACTTGTCTTCTCTGTCTGTTGCATATCCTCAAATGGCTGATCTGCTGTGACATGGATATCACAAAATGGTTAGCGCAAGCACATTTTTACTTTGGCTCCTTCACCGCACTGTTGTTGATAGTACAATGTATGTAGATTTATCTCAATTCAATTTATTGTGCTGAATAAAAAATGTTTTGTCTCCAGCAATATTTCGGAGGAAAGACACCCTACAACAGACTACCAGTAAGGCTCTCTTCTCAATCTTATTTCCTGATTCCTCACGCCTGCTTACAAGACCTCAGGCTCTTGCCAGTATCACAGATTCTGACTAGAGCTGTGCTGAACTTTCACCACAACATCTGAACCCTCAAAAAAGATGGCGAGTTTCAATTTTTGTGTGAGTCTTTGTTTTGGTGACCTTGGATGAAGCTTGGGCCAAAACCAGGCCCTGCTGCTGTACACAGTTCCCAGCGGGTTCAAGTTCCATACTTACCTCTGTGACAGGGTCAGGCCAGATGGCTACAGGAGAGTGATAGAAGGCAGATATATTAGCCCCAGATTAAGCAGGTCCCTTTTCCCTGGGTAAGGTAACGGGGCAGTTCCAGAACAATCAGGAACTTGCTGGAACCAATAAGGCAGGCAGGCTAATCAGGGCACCTGGTTTAAAAAGGACCTCACTTCCGTCAGGGGCACGTAAGGAGTGGGAAGAGAGAGGGCGTGCTTCTGGAGGACTGAAAAGTACAAACGCTATCTGGCATCAGGAGGAAGGTCCTGTGGTGAGGATAAAGAAAGTGTTGGGAGGAGGCCATGGTAAAGTAGCCCAGGGAGTTGTAGCTGTCACACAGCTGTTACAGGAAACACTGTAGATAGCTGTGATCCATAGGGCCTGGGCTGCTACCCGGAGTAGAGGGTGGGCCCGGGTTCCCCCATCCCCTCCCATTGGATACAAGAGGAGTTGACCTGGACCGTGGGTCCCACCAGAGGGGAAGGTCCCTGGCCTGTCCCCCGACCCACTAGGTGGATCAGCAGAGACTGCGGGGATTGTTCTCCTTACTTTTCCCCATGCTGGCCAGTGATGAGGTTAGCTGAGTGAATGGCAGGTTTGAGCCACAAGCAAAAGTGGCCAAACTGAAGGCTGCCGTGAATCTTTGAGGCGAGCAAATCCGCCAATAAGCGCAGGACCCACCAAGGCAGAGGAGGAACTTTGCCACACCTCATAGTGTCTTCTGAAGAGAGGACCTTTGTCTTTCTACCCACCCAAACCACTAACATCTTCAGGAATACCTTGGCTGGTCTGCTCCATTTTTAGCTCCCTGGGGGCGTGGAGAAGCAGACTGCAGTTCTGTTTTATCCATTCTGGTTTGGTTTGTTTGTTTTGAAGGGGCCAGTTAATAGACCTACTTTCCCCTTTCTCAAAATTCAGGGTGCTGGTAAAATTTGGGTAATGTATTTTGCAGAAGAACCTGGAAATTTCTTGCTAGGTAGCACTACTGCTAGTTCTTGAAACCTTGCTCTGATCCTGAGATATCCTAGAATGCAATAGTGTATTGTGGAAAACCCCACTGAAGTGGGGGCAGGGTGGATAAACATCAATGATTTAAAATAAAAAAAATCAAAAAAATCTGATTTTTTTTTTTATTTAAATTGGATTTTGTTTGATAAAATGCTTTTTGAGGAAAAAAACCTATCTAAATATAATTTTAATTAAGATATATTATAGCTCAAAGATATCTCATCATGGAATAGGTATTATAAATTCTAATTCTATAGTATGAGACAATATATTCATGTAATGTTTAAGAAAAGTTTTGTAAATGAGTTCCAATAGTTCATGGATTAGGGACCCAATTTAATGGGGTTCCACAGGCTTCTGTATAGATTATTTAAGTTAATCTTTCTATCTACCCAATGGGACTCAGTGCTCAGTCTAGACGATACCATCAGAGATGCTTAGTTTTGCAGATCTCAAACTGTGGATTTGTGGTAACATGAGGTAAGTCTGGAGATAAATGTGCGAAGCGATATTGTATGTTTGCTATTGAAGAAAAAATCGAGAATACTTAACGTTGTTGTTTTAGTTAAATAAAATAATTTAAATGTCTGTCTGGTGATGTTCTCCTCCTAATACAGCATGGCAAGAAAATCCTCCAAATATTAATGCTGTTGAATTGGAAATAGTTCACCTCCCAATGACTTCATAAATATCTGCTTCAATTACCTTTGGTAAATGAAATAACCAAACAATCATTCATTTTCTGATATAGCTGTAAAACTAATCTGAAAAGTTTTCAAAATAAATCACTGGTTAAAAATGTATAGTGTGTACCTTCTAAAAATGAAACCTACATCTATCTCTGAGTTGTGACGAATATGTATTAAGGTTATAACAACCAACAACAATGCACTTTTATGTAGAAAACCATGATTAAATCAAGTCTTCCTGACTAGTGATTTAAATCAAATCCACCATGAATGGGGGCATCTCAGTCTGAGCAAGGTTTAAAGGAAAAGCAGTAGCATTCAGCAGGGATTTCCTGGTTCCCTCTGTGGAATAGTTAGGGGGTCAAGCAGGCTGTTTGCAAGGGCCTAGAAGATGGGTTTGGGGAAAATTGGGTTGCTGGTTGGTCACCAAAGAAGTAGAATGGGGAATTGTGCCCAGGTGGCTGCCCCTTAAACATGGAGCAAGAAGCACTATAGAAAGACACAATTCCTCTCCCAGAATCAACCTGATGCAAAGGTGAGTTGGGCCATAGGAGGGGAGGAGGAGGTGGTGGTACTTTATAGATTTAAAAATTTTATTAAGATGATGTTAAAAAAAATAAATAGTGAACAGAGTTTGAGCATAGACGTTTCTGGTTATCAGGGAATAACATACAGATTATCGAGGGTGCAAAGTTTGGTTTAAGATCAGGTGGCATGAGGAATACATAGTCTGCAATATCCCCGATTGGGGGTAAAAGGTTGATGGGTCAAAGTACAGACATTGAGATATGAGGGTATGAAGTTCATAGAGTGGTTGTGTTCGGGTGTGGAGTATAATGAGTGGATATGATGATGAGGATGGATTGACCCTCATTTGGTGAGATTTAATGTTTAGGGAGTTTATGGTTCCAGTTCATATGATCCAACGGAGAAGGTCACTTGGTCCCTTTCTCGTAGTGGGAGAACGATGTCACTGTGGCTCACGCCTCCTGGTACTGTCGGTGGCCGGTGATGTGCTCAATGTAGATGTCCCTAGACCATCGGATGGCAACTGAGACCATGAGGCGCCGCATGAGACGTGCGTAGCATTGACCGATCCCGCAGGTCCGCAGCACACGCTTGCTCCCAGGGCTCCGACAATCAGGGCGTCCATCTGCACCTCATAGCCCTTCGCTCTCAGGGTGTCAGCCAGGGGGGCGTACTTTTCCAGCTTCCGAGCTCGGGCTTCGCAAAATGCCAGAGTCCTGTTCTCAAAGGAGACCGTGACGTCGACGAGGATGATCTTTTTCTGGGCCTCGTCGGTGACGACCACGTCAGGTCATAGTATTACATATGGGTATCCCCAGCAGTTGTTATGCATTCCTATCATTCTTCCTGGCAAGACTGAAAGCATTTTGTGTTTGCATCTTAACTTCGAGTCTGATTTGTGTGTTCTATAGATTGCAGGTGTGGGAGTAAGGACTGTTTTTTTTTTTTCTCTCCTCTCTCCTCTCTCTCCTGTCTCTTCTGAATCTGATTTAGGGAATGCTGCCTTATCTTTGGGGCTGGTCTACACTGGGGGCGGTGGGGGATCGATCTAAGATACGCAACTTCAGCTACGTGAATAGCGTATCTGAAGTAGAAGTATCTTCGATCGATTTATCTTGGGTCCTCACAGCGCGGGATCGACGGCCGCGGCTCTCCCGTCGACTCCGCTATCGCCGCTCACTCCGGTGGAGTTCCGGAGTCGACCGGGAGCGCATTCGGGGATCGATATATAAGATGCGATATATAGATCCCCGATAAATCGATCGCTACCTGCCGATACGGCGGGTAGTCTGGACATACCCTTAGTTATATATTTAGTTAGTGGGTTAAGCTACCCCAGGGCCATGGTGAACTATCCTGATATGGTAGGTGTAACTCTCTATGGCTCTGATCCTGCAAAAGGGATCCTCATGGGTGAAAGGGTCAGAGCAGATGATACCTTTACAGTATCTTGCACTCAAAGATAATAACACGTTTATTTTTATACCTCAAGTAAGTACATCATTTTGCATGAATAACACCTAGTGTAAGCTGCTTAGATCAATAATACCTCATAAACTGTAACAGCCACAACAAAAACCTAAACGGGAAATGGCAATGAAACATGAAGTAAAGGTTGCTAATTTAGCTGCAACAAATAGGCACTGCCAGTAGCCCAATTAAACTCCATAATTTGACAAATAGAACGTGCAGTCTTAAAATTAGTTTCTACAAATTTAATATTGTTATAATGGACTCCGGTGCAGCACAGAGCAGTAACAGTAAAATGCACCCTCCCCCCCAGTGAAATGTTACTGTAATCTTATTTTTCCTATTCTGTTAATACTTCAGTATTCCCTTACCTTTGGCAGGGTAAAGATTAGAACAATTGCAGATAGCCCTCTTTCTTCTCGAATATAAAAAATTGAATTGTAAACCTGAAATGGTCTAGTAAAACGGGAATGCTCCTATAGTGTTATAGAAAATAACAAAGCATCTGGGGGGGCGTACATATGCCTGGGGGAAATGCATGGTTGCTTATACTGAGTAACTAAAGAAGCTATAGTGGAATACCCCTAAATACAGATGTGCTCAGAATCCCATAACTGTTCTGTTTTGTATTGATCCCCCTTGCCTGCTGCTTTCTTATTCTTCCTTCTTATTCTCCCCTCCCACTTGGGAATGTCTTTGTTACACTTACCATTGCAGGGTGTGTGATTATAACAGCTTTGAAACTGGTGCATCGTAGAATAGTGGTTCTTTATTGCTCTTCATTGGGTGAGATTCTGAGCTGCACCTTCCAGAGGCGTGGTACAGAATTTACAGATTAAGGGAGGTGGACTATGGTGGCTTTAAGCAGCCACCTTTGCATCTTGGACTGTTCCATGGATCTTGATGTAACAGACAGCTGTGGGGGCCTGTCTAAACTGTAGGATCCTCCCCAGCCTGCCTCGTAGTGCAGCACTGCCTGGAATCACTGCAGTGTTGCATGCTGCAGACCCACCCATCCCCCCGTGCCCCAAATCCTGTCTGCAGCACACTCCCTACACTAGGACCTGCAAAGGAATCCTTGGAAGGCAGCCTTACAGCTGTCTCCACAGTTTCTGCACTGGAGGAATCCTCCCCTGGAGATATCCAGGCTTTTAATGCCCTTTCATGCTGCTCCAGACCTTTTACCCAGTGTAAAGGCTTTTCTGGATAATGGGTGAGGATCTTACTCATAGTCTTCACTTGTGAAAATGGCATCATACCACAAGGATTTCATGTATTAGGACCATGGTGTCAAAATGCACAAGCTATATTGATTTTTGGCGCATTTAATTCGTGTTATTGGGGTGAATAAAAAACAAGTGGGTGATTTTATCTGCATCTTTTTTTTTTTTTTTTTTTGCCACCTTCATGTGATGCAATAGCTCTGTGGAAAAAAAAGAGAATGGCATTCCCAACATGGATGACATGATTGCTAGAACTGTGGTTTTACGTATTTTGAATTTTAGTGGAGTGAGGATACTTTGCACTGCCCAGACCTCTACTTTCCTGTATTTCCCTCCAAAAGTGTCATGATGCAGGTGTATTTGTGTCATAGAGAAGGCTTATGTATTTACCCCAATGTGGATAAAAAAGCCATGGGGTCACAGTAGTGAAAACGGTCTTCATTCACTAATCATAACAGTCAGCTATGTTTCAATAACTTTTAGAATGGGTGATGGAATTTGTATGTTTGAAATACAGACACCCCACTTTCTTTTACTCTGACTTTCCATTTAAAGAGAGAGACAAGGTGGGTGAGGTAATATCTTTTATTGGACTAACTTCTGTTGGTGGAAGATACAAGCTTTTGAGCTACCGAGAACTCTTCTTCAGGTACAGAAAAATGATAAGACATACTGGAAATTCTTAAACTAGCAGGCTTCATCCTTGGCATAATGCCAGCATATGGTCATGCAATTAAAGACTGTGAATGCATACACAAAAGGGCACAAAATTAAGGCAAACTTAATTCTTGAATTTCCTAACATTTGAGTGCTTTACAATTTTAATAACATCATTTGGATTTTTGTATCTAATCTCCAAAGTGGTCTTTTTCTATAAAGAAAAAGGGGAAAAGCAATTTTTATTATGTTCAGCTATACCGCATCCCTACCCACCATGTGCTGTCAGCAGGATGGAAACCCTACACCTTCAGCACTGTATCACAGACCTCTAAAACTTGAACTAAAAGGTTAACCACAATAGCTGGCAGTAGGATTAGACTGTTATCTCGTGTGGACCAGCCACTAGAAAAAATGCATAACTCAGAAAGAGAGAGTTATGTATATGCATTTTGCAAACTCAAGAGCCACGTGCATAGATTTGACAGATTCTTTCTGAGAGGTAGTGTGGCTAAGTGATTGAGGACAGGGGTGTGGGGGTATGTGAGATTTTCTTAGGGTTTTATTCCCATTTGCGTAACCTCTCAGTGGAGTACGGTGCCTTGCTCATTATGGGGGTTGTGTAGGGCCCACAATTATTACTAGTCAACAGAAGAAATGAGATTTGAACTAACTGTCTCCTGGATCCAAACCCAGTGTGTTTTCCTTAGACCAAAGGCGGAAAGTAGCAGGGAGAGGAGGATGAGAAGGGTCCATTTTGAGGAGGAGGAGGATCCATTTTGTCTGTGAACTTTCTGGAGCAGTTTTGTGTGCTTTGCACGCTGAAGTAAGAAACCAGGGCAGTAAACGCATGGTACTGATGGAATGTTGAGGGAATTTAGCAGCCAGCTTCTCGTAATCTCTACTAAGCAAAACACGAATGGGCAATGGCATCTTTTTCAGCAGTTTACAATGTGGTTAAATCTGAATAGATTTACTGTGGGGACTGCAAAGGACACCTTCCTGACTCCAGGTCTTCTCATTGCCAAATTTCAAGGTCCTGCTGCAAACTAGGGAGATGTTACAGCTCTTAAAAAATGGTCAGTAAATTTTTTATAAAGGAAAGTGTTAGGCAATCTAAATAAAGGGGTTGCTGCTTCTCACCCTATAGTTAGAAAACGTGGGTGTATGTAAAAACACACACACTGCTTAAATGTCCAAAAGTGACAAGTAGTTTTGGATGCCCAATTTGGGCTCTCTTAAAGGAGCCAAAGTGCACAACGCTTTTTGAAAATCAGGCCTCTTTAAGGCGTGTCAAGTTGGACACTGAAAATCCCTAGGCACTTTTGAAAATGTCATCCACATGTATTCATAAATGTATGTGTCTAGAGCACATCTTAATAATTTTCCTTCCTTACCTTTACCCCAGGGTTTTGTTGAGGCTTCTTTAAATTATGTTTGTAAAGCATTGTGAGAGCCTGTGTTGGACGATTTATACAGTGTTACGGTTTTTTTCAAAAGACAGGAAAGTGAGGCTAACATAGTGTTAAAAGGAAGCTCAATTGCTAAGGTATTATGGGGATAAACTGTAAAATCAGTAAATCACATAATGCTAGAGTGACATGCATATTGATTTGTTTGTATCCCGGCCTCCCTTTCCTCACCCTTCCCCCTCCTGGTGCCCATCTGTGGAGTCTGAGTCATATCAGGCAAGAACAAAAATGGATGTGGTTGCTACCTGTTTGTGGTTGATTGGTTGTTTTTCCCCTCCGATTGCTGCAGGCTCGGAAGAGAACAGCGGCTTATCAAGCACTTCAATCTGGTTTGCTGAGTGTAACAGCTTAAGAGAAAATGGCTGCCTTGTTTTCCAGAGCTGTCCTACAGATGACCATGCAAGAGAAAATGAGGATCTGAGCATGAGAAATCTCAGAGTAGTTTCCCGGGCCATTTAGCATTTATAAATACAATATGAAGGATTCTTTTTCTTCCCAGGTAGCTGCATGACTTAGTCCTTTTAAGATTTACCGTTCAGCACAATGATTCCAGCCGAGCTGTTTGAAGGATGGCTTGTTGTGAATGTAGGCGGAAGGGAGCAATTCCAAAGATGTCATAAATACTTTTTGGAAACCTCTCTTTCATAAGTAGATGGAGACTCTGAATTTTGCATTTTAATCTATAATGCTAGTAGTGTAACAAATGAATTCAACCATTATAGTGATTAAATATTTTATCAAAATATATTGTGCCTTACTTCTTAAAAGGAACGTTACTCAGCGTGAAACAAACATGAACAATGTAGCATCACATTATAAGCAGATGTAAGTGACATAATATAGAACTACATACTACAGGTACAATGAACTATATCTAGGCCAAGTTTTACATATTAATGCACATGTGATCTGTAAAGGACAGCATTCCTAATTCTCGCTGAATAAACAGCTGAGAAACTCTAAACTGTTCTCTGTACAGTCTCACACAATAATGGGATAACACAAAGAAAATAGTTAACAGGTTGCACTATTGCTTTGCACCTTTCATCGGAGAATCTCCAAATGCTTTAATGAATTAAGATGCCAAACATCCCCATGAAGGAGGGTCCTTATTCCAGTTTTTTTGATGGGGAAACTGAGGCACAGAGTGGGGCTATCATTTAAGCAATGTCCCAGAAGAAGTTTTTAATCAGAGCAGGAGCAGAACCCAGAACTCCTGACTCGTAGTCCTTTAACTTAATCACAAGACCAACCATCCTCTACCATTTTTAAAGTCTTAGGGAAAAAACCAGAGTAGATTTTTGTCTTTGGAGTTGCTACTGGTAATGTCAATACTGCGGCATTGACGTACATTGGTTTCTAAGAGCTTATTTCAACATATTGGTGTAAGGGTTCATTTCTTCCTTCATGTGGGTGTTCCCCCCTCCTCCTCACCACCTCTTGAATTTAGTCATTCAGTAATCTTTTTTGGGAGCCCAGCCATTATCTTCAAGCATCATCACGGTGTGTGTAATCTGAATCAGTTGAAAATGGAAGGTAGTGTCCCCTATTTTATTTTGTAATGGGAAGCTTTAGAGAGAGAGACTGTGGCCCCCTCTTTTTTGATTACACGTACTGTTGAACCTTACTGCAAGTCGAGCTGTTACGGGACATGTCTACATTAAAATTCCTGTGACTCCATCCATGCTACTCTGTGGATCAGCTGGAAACACACTCGAGCGTGAATATGGCTGCTTCCGTTACCCAAGGATGAAGTGCGCTGCTGTTGCTACCATTGCCAACCTGGATACCAGCCTAGGGACTGAGTTTTGAAAACTGCTGTCAGTGGAGCTCAATGGACTTGTACCAGTGTCAGACAGGAGAAACACTCTGGTGAATCAAACCCTAAATATATTTTGGAGAGGTGGTCAAAAACTCTTTTAAATGGAAAAATGGTTTCTTTTAAAGGAATTAAAATTTCATATATTTTTTTTTAGCAAAATGAACAAATTTTAATGTAATCTGGAATAAAATATTTTATTTTTGTGGGTTTTTTTAACCTCCCCTCCCCTTTTTCCATTGAAAAAGAGAGTGGGAGGGGATGTAGGAAAAAAGAGATTTAAAAACAAAACTAAAATTTTCATGTTGAAATCTTTTTGTGGGAAATAGCTAACATTTTTCAACCAGCTCTAGTAATTTGCATTGTGGACTCAGGAGCTGGCTACATGGGGCTCACGTTCCTTCTTCCAGTGGAAACCGGTGCAATGCCCTCCCTCATACCACTAGATAGGATTGTCACAGAAATCTGTTCAGAGCCCTACTCTCTTAGTTTGGATAGGGCCAAAACCTAGGGCCAGCTGTGGTAATGTGCCAGTAAGCAGGGTGTGATGTTCTTTTCTCATAAGATGGAATCTTGGAAGTTTCCTGAAAACTCACTTTAACCCAATTAAAAATATAAAACAAATACTTAAAATCTCATTTCTACTCTGAAAAATGGCAGAGTAGACCATGTGGGTGATATTTCGCGTGGGTGATTTCCAGATCAAATATACTCAGTTTGCAATTAATAGGTGTTAGAATACGTTGTAACTGACACAGTGTTCAACATAATTTTGCCCTTAGTGTAGACCAGGGGTAGGCAACCTATTTTAATTTAATTTTAAATGAAGCTTCTTAAACATTTTAAAAAACGTATTTACTTTACATACAATAGTTTAGTTATATATTATAGAATTATAGAAAGAGACCTTCTAAAAACGCTAAAATATATTACTGGCACACAAAACCTTAAATTAGAGTGAATAAATGAAGACTCGGCACACCGCTTCTGAAAGGTTGCTGACCCCTGGTGTAGACAAAGACAGTTGGGTGTAAAAATGAAGAAGCTGTTTCTCATTACCCTTAGGCATTTTTCAACACACCTGTCCTCGTCAATACTGACTCAAACTTATGTTTGACATTGTGTCAATGAATATGTTCTCTAATATGATGCGTTTCCTCCAGAAAAATTATTTTACTCCAGTGGTAAAAGGCGTGAAAGGTAGTAGAAAGACTTTTTGTCAGTAAGGTCACCTGATGTGACTCTAAGGGCTTGTCTACACTGGCAAGTTTTGTCGCCAAAAACTGCCTTTTGGTGACAAAACAGCAAGAGCGTACACGCTACAATGGGACTTTTGTCGCGAAAAATGCCCAGTTTTGTCTTTTCCCCTCCCTTTATTGTCGACAAAGAGGCAGTGTAGACACTGCTGATTGTTTTGTGGACAGAACTCGCTTCCCCCAGTATCCCACAATGCCTGCCCTGATTGCTCTGCTCAGTGTTTTGATCTCTGCTGCCCTGCAGGCATGCGCCCCTCCCCTTTCAAAGCTCCAGGAAGTATCTGTGTGCTGCTCTGTTTGGGGAACAAACAAAGAGCAAATCATTGGACTGCTCCTGTTCTGCCCTGCACTAGGAACACAGCAGCAAGCAGACTGCTGCTGCACGGGGAGGGGGACAGACTGCTGTGCTGCTTTGCCGTTCCTCAGCACGGAGGGCTCACGAAGCTACTCATGATGCTGCTCTCCGAAGCTGAGAGGGCTATGGGCAGGGCCGGCTCCAGGCACCAGGCAACCAAGCTGGTGCTTGGGGCGGCACCTGGAGGGGGGCGGCGCGGCGCTCTGGCCGCCGGGGGGAGAGCCGAGCCCCAGCCGGGGCTCGCCGCCCTCTCGCCGCCCTTCCCCCAGCGCTCTGGCCGCCGGGGGGAGAGCCGAGCCCCCGCCGGGGCTCGCCGCCCTCTCGCCGCCCTGCCCCCGGCGCTCTGGCCGCGGGGGGGGGGGGGGGGGGGAGAGTCGAGCCCCCGCCGGGGCTCGCCGCCCTCCTCCCAGGGCTCCGGCCGCCCTCCCCCCCGGCGCCCTGCCCCCGGCCGCCGCCGGGGGGAGAGCGGAGCCCCCGCCGGGGCTCGCCACCCTCGCCCCGGGGCTCTGGCCGCCCTCCCCCCGGCGGGAGAGCGGAGCCCCCGCTGGGACTCGCCGCCCCCCCCCCCCCCCGGCTCTGCCCCCCTCCGTGGGGGGGGGGGCGGAGGCTTTTTTGCCTGGGGCGGCAAAAAAGCCAGAGCCGGCCCTGGCTATGGGAGAACTTGGAGAGAATCCCAAGATGTGCAGCGATCAGCTATTCCTTCCCACAACACTGCATGGTGGGATACATACCCACGGTGCATTGCTCACCCTGTCGATGATGGTGTCCCCAGTGTGGACATGATCTGTCGACAGAGGGAGCAAGTGTGAACACCCTTTGGCGATTTTTGTTTTGTTGACTTTTGGGTGTCGACATAAGTTTTGTCAACAAAACTTGGTAGTGTAGACAAGCCCTAAGACAAGTTGTGTAAGGAGGAGCCATGTTTACAAAGTCATTTTTTCAGTAGAACCGAGAAGCTCCCCCTTAAACATCCACAAAGCTACTTCATTGTCTTCCTTCAAATCCCTCCTTAAAACTTTCTGCCGTGATGCCTACAATAAACTTAATAGTGGTTAGGCTGCTAGTGCACTCAGATCATTGCCTACCATGCTGACTGATATTGTCTTCTTGCTACCTTGCATTTCCCCATCTGTCTATAACCCTCTGTTGTCTCTGGTCTTATTTTTAAATAGTAAGATGCTCTTTGGGGCAGGACCGGCTCTTTGTGCTGTGTTTGTACAGTGCCTAGCACAATGGGGTCCCGGTCTGTGACTAGAACTCCTAAGCACAGTGGTTATACCAATAATAATAATAATTTATTATTGATCGCGTCTTCATATCTTTTTGTATGTGAAAAACAAATTGATGGGTTGAGTGCCACATGTGCTTTAAGATGAGTAAAACGTCTCATCGTCAATGCACCAGCTGTCAATTCCATGAAAAAATGAAAGATGAAAAAATAGTTATAACTGTGAAAGAAAAATTCCCATCTCGATCTCATTTTTATCATATTTACTGAAAAAAGCACTTTGTGATGTTACCATAATGCACATAGAATCTGTCTAGCCTAAATTAAATCTAAGGTTGATTTAACAATATACATTTATGATATTATTATGCTGATGTGCTATTTAAACAAAAGCATTAAACCATTGAAATGATTTCATGTCAAGCTGCTTTCTGAGAGGTCTTTGGTATTTTTGTAACACCATATAAATGTTAAAGACAGACGGTGAATGTTTTAGGCCCAATTTTGACCTACTGTAAAAATGTTACCGTTCGGTAGGCTCTGTATTCAAAATATTGTGCCGTTTCAGTAGTCTAGTTTTCTCATATTCTGCCTTTCCATTACTGAGAAATTAACCAAAAACAAATCTCTCACCATCAAAACCAAAAACCAGCCACTTGGTTTTCTGGGCCAACCACCATGCTGTCTTGTTCCACTGAGAACTCTGTACCAGTAGGTATACCACTCTTCCCCAGTGTGGTGGTGATATCACTGAAAGTGGTGGCCAAACAGTCTGAGGCCTGAAAAAGCTAGTGGAGAATCTTTTTCTAGGTTCAGTTTCATTCAAAATCCAGGAAATAAATGTTTCACTACCAAACTAGTCCAATAAAATCATTCTCAAGGCAAAGATGGTATTACAAACTGTAGACCAGATGCTGCTTTCCCGTACACTAGTGTTCCTCTATTGACATGGCATCACTCCTGATTTACACCAGAAAATCTATTAACACCACCTAGCAGGTTCCAGAATCCCACACACTTTACACGCTGCGGCTACCTGAATGAGTAAGATGAGCAGGATTTGGCCCAGTATCTTTAAGTTTCTGTATACTTTCTTCTGATTTTTCTTAAAGCTGAACAGTAAACTAGCCATACTACACTGTAGTGGTCCTGACTGGGGTGTATCAGGTTGGCCAGGGTTGGACCTCTGCAGTTGCAGTATTCTGTGCACATTCTGACCCTTATGGAAAAGCCCTGTAGAATATGGTAGGATTTGGTAGCAATTTTTTTTAACCTCATTAATTTAATAGAGAATGACAACCTCTCTGTTTGTTTGTTTTTAATACCTTGTTATAGAATTCTGTATCATGATCCCCCTTGGTGATGACCACTCATTTGAATGTCTGTCCTAATACATACGATCACTTGGATATAATTCTCTACTAACTTATACAGGATGGTATTTAAAAAAACAAACATTAAAACCTTATACTTTTAAAATTCTATAGGACTTATTCATCAGGAGAAAGACTGTATCTCATCTCGCTCCTCTTCACAGCTACCATACGCACTATTCACCACAACTGCTTGGGAGCTGCAGTTGATGCTGGGATCGGTGGGTTGGGGGGAGACTGAATGGATTGAATGACCCAGACGCACTGTGGTTCATAGCTCCAGCGCAGTCACTAATTTTACCAGTAATGCTCAGGGAGGATATTCTTAAGTGCTGAACAGTGTGTGAATGGACGTTCTTTTAGATGAAGTTCCTTTGTTACTTATGAAAGGTTCTGGATTGAGAGCCCTGGCAACGGGTTGTGGTCAAGTTTTATCTACCCTTATTTAAAAAAAAAAAAAAAGGCTGTTATCTTACAGCAATAGGTACTTTTTTTTGTCATTTCCTTTCATTAGCCTGGTGGTTCTGTACTGCCTTGTTAATCCAGGGTTTGAAACCGATGGACAATACACTGCCCTTGTCTTTTGTGCCCCTGTATTTATTGTGCAGTTCGGTTAGCTGTTCTCTTAAAGTGTGTTGTACTCTGATTGACTAAGTAAATAGGGTGCCTTTTTAATCAACAGATCTATTCCGTGTGCGTATCTTCTTAATTTAGTGACTAACGCCTACATTTTACTCTCATTAGCACTGCTGCTTTGGAAGAGTGAGCTGGGTTCTATTCATTCTCTTTCATCATAAAAAGAATTCTTAACCAAAATCCAGTACTGGGCCAAATTCTGCCCTCAGTTACACCTATGCGACTCTATGAAATATAATGGGATTATACAGGTGTAATTGATGGTATAATATGAAGACGATGGTATTTAACAGGTGCAACTGAGGGCAAGAATAAGTCCTGCAAAAAAAAAAAAAATACTATAGGTGCTAATGCAGGAGAAAGAAACTGCCCACTTGACTGTCAGATCCCAGGTTTAATTGACAGGGTCGTCAAATGGGAAGAATATGTTTTTACTTGTAAATTGAATAAATTTGCTTTGGAATCAGTGAGACACTCCATAATGTCATTATTAGTCACTTTTCAGCATAAGATTCTGCACTTTACTATTTGCAGAGATGAATTTGGACCTCAGGTACACCAGTGAACATCTGGAATAGCTTCATCTGTAATCAGTGTACTCTCCAGATTTACACTGTTCTGAGTTCAGAATCCAGCCAACAGACTCAGGAGAAAATCATTCACCTGTACACTCGCTCACTTACTTGCCCGCAAAAGACATAGGCAGATTTTACAAAGCAGGAAAATCATGAATTCATAAATTATGACAGCCATGACAAATAAACAGTCTTATTCATTACCAATCCCCTGAGTTATCAAGCCGCCTCCTCATTTTATGGATCTTAATGTAAGATTTTAAATTAATCTTCTTTTCACTTATTATTTGTAATTCATAGCATTAATAAAAGCTCACTGCTTTATTCTTTTTTCCCTGGGTATCTCGGTTATTTAACACAGTAAAAATGCTTATATATCTCCTAGCTGTAGCATTCTTCGTACTGCTTTTCTGGTGTTCTCCTATTCCCTAATCTGGGAACACTATAGAAGAAATTGTATACCTTTTCTTTATTCAGAGACATGGTGAGTCTGTTGACCTTCAGAGCACACTGGAAGGGCCATCTGTTTTTCCAGGCTTTTGGAGGGTGGGGGATAGAAAGGACAGGGGAGGATCTAAGGCATAATGAGAGATTGGTTTGCTTTGTTGTTGTTTGATTATAGCTTGGTTTTGTTCAGGGATAAGGCTAATTGATGTTTTACTGTATTGTAAAATTTGTAACTGATTTTAAAGTGATGTCAGGACACCCAGAGCTTTTGGATGGGTCCTTTTTAGTGTTAGAAATCAAAATAAATAAAATAGTGTGGCTTCAAACTGCTTGCAAGTCTCTGGCCAATTGTATGGTTGAAAGCATGTTTGTTGCTATCTTGTTTAAACAGTGTTGTTTATACTGTAGTTGCATCTAGAACATCTTCAATTCTATTATGGAAAAGGCCTTAATTATAAATGGGGAACTTGCAGGTTATGATTATGATACTGGCCCCAAATAAATTTGGATTACTTCAAATCTCAAAAAAACCCTGTAATCTGGAAACATGCTTTTTTTGTTAATTTATTTCTAAGAGTGAATTTGTGATGCTGACCTCCACATACAGCTGCCCAATTGAGTTCATTGACAGTGCCTATATAGGAGACATTCTCTCATTTCTATGGTGCTATTGGCTGTCTATCAAGGACAAAAGGATTAAGATATTGATGTGGGTCTGAGAGGTGTAAAGGGCGGGAGGAGGAAGATATCAGTTGACAATGTTCACCTTTCCTTTGTCTTTGTAAACAATTTTTCGTGAAAGATAGTGGTGGCTTTTCATCATTTTGTGATGCATTTAACACTTCATTCCTCCTCATCACACCCCAAAGAAACCATCTCATTTAAAGCACAAGATATAATCAGTCAGATATAATCTGTTTGCATTTTTATAAAATACATTTTTCTGCATATTCTTATATTTTGTGCAAATATATGTCATATACTATGAAGTGTGCCATAGAGCCTAATCTCCCCCTCCCCCTCTCCAGATTCTCAGGAGGCATACATCAGCATAACTTCCAGGAGGCTACCTTGATTTATAAGAACTGAGAATCTGGCCTATCTCCGTTAAAAGGGAAAGGAAAGGGCTGGAGTTCTCTCTGATAATAAAATGGTAGGGTAGTGTAGTTGTTTTAAACTGAATACAGAAAATAACTTGGTTATGAGAGAGAACCTCAGTCTCAAATTCAAGATTAATGTTTTCTAAAGAAGAGGATATTTTAAAGCACAATTTATGACAGCAAAGTAATATTGCTGGGTGCTGTTTTATTTAGTTCAGTAAAATCCATAGGGTTTAGTTGGGGGTTAATTTAGTGTCAGTCACTGGAGAGGATTCCTCTCAGTCTTGTTCATTGTGTTAGGAAGGAAATAGTCCAATTATGCAATTTATTTTCCGTAAAAATATGTGAGGAAAAATGAGCTGGTTTTTTATGGTTTAATTAATAATGAGTCTGTTTGAATCCAGGACAGTTGAGTCTTGGGTCTGGTCCACACAAAAAAGTTAGGTCAACCCACCTACGTTGCTCCAGGATATGAAAAATCTCCATCTCTGAGCAATGTAGTTAAGCCGACCTACCCTCCCAGCGTAGACAGAGTTAGGTTGATGGAAGAATTCTTCCATCGATTTAGCTACCACCTCTTGGGGAAGTGGATTACCTATGCTGAAGGGAGAACCTATAGGTACTGTCTACACTGAAGTGCTACAGCTAGCATTTTAAGTGTAGACAAGCCCTTGGAAAAAAACTGAATTTTAAAGGAAAGAGAGCAGAATAAAGATCCATGGATGTGACAGTTTACTTCACTACCCCTAAGAAATGCAGGGATATTTCGGATTTATCACTAGCATTTCAGACTGACCGTTTATATTGATGTCAACTTTTGTTTCTCTCTTTTTTGTCCATTGCTTTATTATATAGGCTGTACATTTTGAGAGAAAGGCAAATGAAAGTTTTTGGGGAAATGTGCTGTCTATTTTAAAAGGTCATTTTGATTTTTTGAAATGTTCTTTTGGTTGAGAACCTACTATAAATGTTGCATGAAGTTTGGTATTCTACTACTGAGGAGTGGCACTTTTTTTTGAGCGTCAGCCCAAGTTTTGTTGGGGGTTTGTGGGCACTGCAGGATAAGAAGCAGTTAGCAGACTGTTGTTTTTAAACTGGGGTTTCCGATGCTTACAATCAAAAGGCTTTCTCATGAAGCCTTGCATGGCTTACCCTTACAGAAATTCCCTCAAGGGGTTATAGGTCTTTGAGTTAAACATTTTTCAAGACTATTGCAACTCTTTTCAGGGAAACACGTTCAATGTAAAACATCTGCTTAAAAAAATATTCTTTCTTTGGAGGGTTCTTGCAACTGTGGTAGGTTAAACTTTGGCCTTGGAATTTCCTCCCTTGGTGACAGTGGTTATGTATAGTAAACATGAAATAGCCTGGGTGTTATGTCAGCAGACATTTGCAGAGTATGGGAGGGTGCTAGAGTACCAACTTGCAGGTGCAATTCTTGGCAACTTGGAAACAGTGGCAGTCTAATAATTCCAGCCTTTATCCCTGTGTGAAATTAAATCAGAGATAATGAAAATACGAACAAGCAAGGATTCAAGCAGCTTTGAGGACAGCATGAAGTACAAAAAATTCAATTGGTAGAAACATCCTGTTTCATGACTATGAAATCCTAAACTATTTAGATTAATAGTGGGTCAGTTCCCTCTGTACACTGAATCAAATTTGGTGAGTTTCCTGTCAATTTAGTGTTTACACCTATGTGTGTGTGTATGTGATGTGCGAGCTAGATTCTGTTCTGGCTCATAAATCAACTAAATTATTAACTGAGTTCCAAGTACAGAGCCAAATTTTGCTGTGCCATATCTGTGCATTAGAGAGACAAGGTGGATGAGGTAATACCATTTATTGGACCAACTTCTTTTGGTGAGAGAGAGAAGTTTTTAAGCCGCATATAGTTCAAAAACTTTTCTCTCTCACGAACAGAAGTTGGTCCAATAGAAGATATTACCTCACCCACCTTGTCTATCTAATATCCTGGAACTGACACTACACTGCGTGTCTGTGCATTGTCAGTGGAGTTTCAACAAGTGTGGTGAGAATAGAATTTCACCTACAGAATCATTATTATTAGTGGTGATGCATGATAGGAAAAAAAGCCAGCTGGATTTTCAGATTTGAGTTTGCAGGCTGGTAGCTTGTAAGCTGCCCAAATTTGGTGGAAAGCCATTGAGACTAAATGTCGATCCCTAATAAAGTCATTGTTTGAAGTAGAGCCACATTTCAAAGAATGATATGGCTTAACGTTTTGATTAATTAAACATGTGGTTTATGGTGGTTTATGTTATATGGAACAGGTAAAAATTTTGGTTTCTCTACCAAAGCACAAATTTTCAAGGGAAATTTTCATTTCTTTTTTAAATTGTCCGATTTTTGAGACAAAATTGAACAAGAAAAACCCATTTAGTTTCATATAAAATAACATTTTCATTTCAGTTTAAAAAAAAAAAAAGACAAAAATTGGGGTTGGTTTTTCCTGTTCGTGTATGCTCGATCTCGCTCCCTTTTGCCCTCTCTTTTCCAGTGGGGGGTGGGGGTGGGGGCAAAAATGAGGAGAAAAGGAAGAAAAGACAAAGAGGAAAACTATAGGATTGAAAACAGTAAAATGCTTGTTGCTGTTCAGTACCACATCTGCTACTTTTTCAGTTAAATAACTAGTTGAAACGAATAATTGTTTCACCACTGCTGAAAAGCAAGTCTTAATTCTTTGGTTACAGAGAGGTAGGCAGGTGAAGTAACCTGATAAGTCATAATTACACTCTTGCAGTGTAAGTTGATTTTTAAAAAAATGATGTTTTGGTGAGTGTTACATAGCCTCCATTTTATTTTTAGTTTTCTAACTTAGGGGACCGATTTGTAGTTTCTCCCCAATATAGTCAAGGGTGCGTTTTTCTCTCTAGGCATGCATGCCAGTCTGTTTTTGTATATAAAACAGAGAAAGAGAGAATCTCCTTCAAGTAATCTAAGCAAAAAACAAAATCCTCACAAATTTTAATATAGTGCTGGAGGTTAATTCCTGCCTTAAATGTAAAGAATGAAACCCAAACACTGAAAAGACGGTGTCTCTGGGTTAATGTAATTCACCAGACAGTTGTAAAATTGCTAACAGGTAGTGTTTTGTTCTGTTTTTTACCCGTTGCACATGTTTACCTGCTTGTTTGTTAGGATTTAAAAAAAAAGGTGTAGTTAGTTTAATGGTTACCACTAAATGATTTTTTTTGTTCTATAATAGTGTTAATATTTAGTGTCCAATAAGTTATTATTTGAATCTGGTATTGGATGTTTGTAAAAGATGAGTCCTGTGACAGGGTAATAAGGATGTGATAAGACATTGTCTTTCAAAAGGTGTGAAGGAAAATGATGATAATGAGTTGATACTTATAACATTCGAGTTTCAAATTTAGGCAGTGAAAAGAAAACCTCTTATTAAATGCAAATCAATATTCCGGTAAACACTAGAACAGTGGTGAGGAGGAAGGGGGGGGAAGCTAACCTCAGTATGAACCACTTCTTACAGCTGTTGTTTAGGAAGAAATGCATTGTTTTACTGTATATTGAGACATTGACTCAAATAATGGTGAAAAACTGGGGAAATTTTCTCTTAAGAGGAAAAGAGTATGGATTAATTCTTGCTCAGTGTACTTATACATGAAGTCCAGTTGAACCCAATTGAGGCTTGGTTAACACTTAAAACTTGAGAAACACACCCCTGACTGACATAGCTATGTTGACAAAAACCCCAGGGTTGTCACTGCTATCTTAGCATCATAGAGAATCATAGAATATCAGGGTTGGAAGGGACCTCAGGAGGTCAAGTCCAATCCCCAGACAGATTTTTGTCCCAGATCCCTAAATGGCCCCCTCAAGGATTGAAGTCACAACCCTGGGTTTAGCAGGCCAATGCTCAAACCACTGAGCTGTCCCTCCCCCCCTCTGTCAACACAGCTAATGTTGTTTGGGGAGGCGGGATCTCACACCAGCAGAAAAACCCCTTCTGTCAGCATACTCTGTGTCTATAATAGGGGCTATGCTGGCATAGCTGTGCCATCATAGGTTCCGTAGTGTAGATTTAGCCTGAGTAAGACAAATGAGATTTATCCATATTTCCAAAAGGAGGAAAAACAACATTGTGAGAATTATGTTCTGACTTCCAGAGAAACATACTGGAACTATGCTGGTTAGGGAAAGGGGGAGACTGTCTTTCTGCATCCCCACCCCCTCCACCTTCCTGCTATTCTGTAAAATGTAAGATCTTGTGTTAATTTCAGCAGTGTTCTGTTTAACTAAACTGAGAGCCTCGCTTGTTATGCCTTCCATCATGACTAGTTTCAGCCATCTTGCTTCACATTTTTTTCATCATTTTACTCTTTAACTTCTACCCTGTGCCAAATAAACATTGTTTATATTTTTCATAATAGAAATGTTGTTAAATTGGGGCAACTACCATTGGGCATCTCCTGAGAGAAGGAAACTGACATGGTCCTAAGGGAAGTGGAATAAGATGAAGTACCCGCTGGGGCTTTAGGTCAAGAGTAAAATGGGTTCCAGACCCCTCACTAAATGGTACTGGAAAGAAGCTGACTGTGATCAGTATAGTCATGGGTAGCTGAATAGCACCAGGCAGTCTACAATTAATTATTGACATATAAGAAATATAATACATATTTAAAATAACCACACATTCATTAAGTAACTGGAGATAAAAATCTGAAAAAAACTGTCCAGACTTTCATAACTTCATTTTTTAACCAATTTTATTCCATATGATTTTCAAACTAAGAAACAGTTGTCTTTTGTCTCCTGCCGAAGTAGCTGCCGATATAGTTACTGCCGCTCATTGAGGTGGTTTTATTATGTCGACGGGAGAGTTTTCTTCCGTCGGCATACAGCGGCTACACGAGCGATCTTACAGTAGCACAGTTGCATTGGTACAGTTGTTCTGCTGTAAGCTCGCTAGTGTAGCCATGGCCTTAGTCTTTTTTATAGTGGGTATCAGTGCAAAATGATACTAAAATGCCTGTGGAGATGGGGAACTGTCTTAATTCTCTGCCTCCCAGATTAGAGATTCAATACATTTATATAATTTATAAGAGGGTCAATACATTGTATGTAATTTATCCTCCTCATATAATTGAGAACGTACTGCTACCATATTTTCTATTTCTTATCCAAGCATACTATAGATATATACAAAAAGGGGCAGTGCTTTATGTTAGGAGCATACAGTGAAAGTGCATTCACAAAATGTAAAATAAGCAAGCATAGCAGAGAGTGAAAGAACTTAAATAGATATAGATTATACTGAAAACACTACTGCAAATGTCAAGTAGAGTTTGACAGCTGGTAGATTGGATACATAATTTTAAAAAATGCCATACATGCACAGACAGCCTTTTTGCATGAAGAATTGGCATCTTGCAATGTAATGGGGTGAGGGGCATATGGAGGATTAAGGCAGCTGAGGTCCCGTGCATACTGGAGGCAAACAAGTGGGACTTTGAGACAAAGAAGACTATAGTAATAGCTCTGGCAATGTGTCTTTGTTGATTCATAGCATAGCATTCTATGTTGGTTAAAGAAAGGTCTGTTTACTGTAGCTTGCTCTCCCAGTCAGCAGCACAATAAGTTGGAGCAGTGGTAGATGCCAAAAGGAAAAATAGTCTGGGAATGGGGAGAGATGTGCAGAGCAGTCTGTCATGTAAGCGACATCCCACATTGGAGTGGGAAAGAAATTATGTCTTTGTTTCCATACGGAGCTATCTCATTCCTCTTCATTGTGCATTGGGTTTATGGGAAGAATTCAGAGAGGATCCCTTTTTAAGAAGTAATTAATGTTCCCATTGAACATGATTATTATGCCTCCCTATCCAGGCTACAGTTGGAATACTGGTAGGAAACGGAGCTTTGAAATGTGTCCCTTTAAATACTGCTTCCAGTCTTTTTTTTTTTTTTTTTTTTTTTGGCTTCAGTTTAGATTCCAAATGCATTGCCATTGGGCTGTGACCCTCCTGAGGGAGAGATTAGTTCGGTCATGCAAGCTATTTTGGGAGCTGAGCTGTGCATTTATTTATGGAGCTCTGTCTTTAGTCTCGTATTATTATTTCCCGGTGCACTTGTGTTAGCGTTGCACCCACCACTTCTAGTTCTTTGGACATGCTTTTAAATAAACACACTGTAGGAGGCTGGCGTTGTTTGCCTGGAACAGCACACCCATTTGATCCTACTGCGAAGGGGTTAGAGGGTTCAGAATCCTTGAGGCAGGTGCGTTGTGAACCCACAAGAATATAATAATGTAGGTGTGATTTTTTTTCTGAGGAAAAGATCTAAGGTGTGGCCTGAGTAGACCTGAGGAAGGGATCCCAGGAGCAACCAAGGTTGTGGTGAAAGCTTGAGCTAAATTGTTGTCTTGTTGGTTAGTAAATATGAGTTTGGACTTTACATAGCATGTAGAAGGTGTTTTATAGGAGATTGGGAAAGGTGCTAGCTTGACACACATTTTGGAGCTTGCTGAAAATCTTTTTGACTTGTGAAAAAAATAATTGAACTATAATACAAGTTATACACACAATTGGGAGATAGGGAGCTTGCCATGTGCCAGGAAATATGGTGGAGGGGGGAAATGCCAGATACAGTTAACTCACCTGATAGCAACACTGAATGTCAACTAAATAACTCATCAGAAAGCACAATATTAAGAATGCGTGAATCCCTTAAATATCAAGTAGTACGTGTTTCCCATTAAACTACTATCTGCTTCTCAGTACTCTGAGGGGCATTCATTTCACACTTATATGGGTCAAGTAGATTTAGTTTGGTTTGTAACTATCCGACCATTAAGCATTAGAAACTTGTGAGGCTGCCCAGCTCAAGGGATTGGAAAGGAATACAGAGCCTTTCACCTATAGGGCTGCAGTTTGTCAATAGTCCTCCTTTTTAATCACCTAAAGTTGCTACCTTCTGCTAGCTATTTGGTTCAGTGGTTGGACTCTTTGAAAGTCCTAAGTGATCTCAATTCAATTCCTAGTGGATGTATGTCAACTTTTCAATAATGGCCATCTTAGTTGGCACTAATTCACATCCCTTGGCAGTATCAATAGAAAAGACAAGGATTTGAATGGGCAAGGAAACTAAACTATCCACCTACCTCTTAGGTCTATATGCTACTTATAGATCATAGGAAAGACATATCCATAGAGCAGAGTAAGGATAGTTGCATAGTCTCCTCTCAGGTACTTTCTGTTCTGAGTACTTCATTCTCCAGGGCTGTCCATCTCGTATTTGCTACCAGCAGTGGCAGATTAGCCACTGGGCCAATGAGGCCCATGCCCAGGGGCCCCGGCCAATTGCAGGGCCCCTGGAAAAATGGGCGCCCCCCCAACCTGCCCCACCTGCCCGGCGCTCCTGCCAAGGGGTGGGAGAAGCCCCCGCACCTTAACCCCATTCCCTGGCAGTAGCGCAGGGCAGACGGGGCGGGGCAAGCCCCCGTGCTCTGACCCCACTCCCTGGCAGGAGCACAGAGAGGGCAGGGGACTCCAGGCGGAAGGAGTGGGGAGGGGCTTCCACTTGCTGTGACCCAGGACCCCACAAACCTCTAATCTTCTTCTGGCTACCAGCACTAAATTCCCTCAAGAATAAGGAAGGAAACATAGAAGAGTTCAGGTTTCAGTGGTAGCCGTGTTAGTCTGTATCAGCAAAAACAACGAGGAGTCCTTGTGGCACCTTAGAGACTAACAAATTTATTTGGCATAAGCTTTCGTGGGCTAGAACCCACTTCATCAGATGTATGAAGTAAAAAATACAGGAGCAGGTTAGACTGACCTAACACTTGGTAAAGCACCCCCATCCTTTCATGTATTTATACCTGCTCCTGTATTTTTTACTTCATACATCTGATGAAGTGGGTTCTAGCCCATGAAAGCTTATTCCCAAATAAATTTGTTAGTCTCTAAGGTGCCACAAGGTCTTCTCGTTTTTTTTTATAGAAGAATTCATATCTCATGGTCAAGTTAGAAAAGCTAGGAACTAGCTTCAAATTATTGCAGAAAGTTTTATTCTAACCCCATCCCCCTCATCTCTGATTCAAGCCAGATTCAAAGTAATGCGTATTTATTGCTGTCTTGTTGGTGTTCCCTTATTGTGACCACAGGTTAAAGGCTTAGTAAGGCTGCAAGCCAGTCTAATTTACCTGAATATCCTGAATGCTCTAAATACTTTCATGCTGAGTGTTTGCCTCAGACCCTGGAACATGTGAAGAGCTGGAAGTTAGGAAATAATGGAATGAGAAGTGGCTGTTGGTTGCCATTATGGTGAAATGAAAGGTTTAAGTCTTTGAATTGAACTTGACTTTCACTCTCTGTCTGTCTCCTTGCACGTGAGCATGCACTTTCAGATACATAGGGGAAAAAAAAAAAATCAGTCTTGTACTCTGAGATTCCCTTTTACACCTGCTTGATGCAGTCTGGTTTATGCTACAGTTGTCTAAGCATAACTCCCTTTTTATGTGAAGCTGGTTAATGGCCATGCTAAGGCTGGGACTGTAGGAACAACTATGGGTTTTAAAAAATATTTCACTGGAATGAAGTAGAATTTACAGAGTCAGCAACTGAAATCTAAGGAACTGTAGCCATTTAAGTGTAAAATGTAGGGATTGTTCAATAATAATTTAAATGGATTCTGTCAACTGGCTTAGGGTCTCGGTATATTTTCTTTAAAAGGCATAGTTTTAGGGATAAGTGCATTGAGAATATATAGGTAAGCAGTCAGGTTGTACCTCCGAGATCATTGCATGCTTTGGGTATGTTCTAAGGCAAAAAGTCAAGTGACCACAATCATATAAACAAAGCAATGGTCACCCAGAAATGCAAGGCTCCAAGGCCAGATTTTCAAAGGGGCAGAAGTTTACATATGCAATCATACACCTAATTTTCATAGATAGGTACTACTACCTCACACGCAAATTGGATATTTGCACATCCAAATAACCATTTGGACAGCTAACTAGTAAATATCTGGCAAAATTTCTAGTTTTCATATAATTTGGTAATTACCTGTGCAATTTAAGTATGGAATTGTGTAAACACGTTTGTACTATACTGGGGCTTAGGTCCTTTTGAAAACTATATGGATCTATTTGCGGGTAGGGTTGCCAATTTTAGCTGGACATCTGCCTGGAGATTCCATCACATAACATACTATTTAATTTCTGGAGACTCCAGGACAATCCTGGAGGTTTGGCAGCCCTAGTTGAAGGGCTTGTGCCCTAGTGCCTTATTAATGTTCTGAAAAGAATAATAAAAAATTAAGGGAAATCAGTACATGTTTAGCTAATGTCATTTAGACAGGCAAAATCATAGACACTCAAACAAAATGTTGCATTACAAAACTAACCAAAAATATGTTACCAGGAATTGTTTCAGCTGCTGAAGGTAGCCATTGATAGCCCTATAAAACATATCCTGGTGTGTCTCTCAGCTGTTGTGATTCACGTCTTTTAATTTAATTTTTTCATTAACATGTTGTTAAAATTAGAGTAAATAGAGTGTGGCCTTAAGGAAAACGATTCACAATGAAGAATTTGAAAATGCTAGAACAGAGGGTAAGCATTTTCCCTTTTAAAATGATAACACAAGTAGCTCGCTTTTCGACACAGGAATATCAATTGTAGAGACATCATGGTTATACTGTAGGAATCATCTGTTTTCTAAAACAAGCTGTGAAAAGCAAATGTATTTTGGTGTGGGGTTTGTTTTTTGCTAATGTGTTTTAGTTTAGCACAAGTTAAAAATGGCAGCCACATCAGAGAATCCATCTTTACTCTTTCCTTATTGTTATGGGCTTGGTGCAATGCCATTCTAACATATAATGAAAATGGCAGAGGCCAGGCTGCTGACATACACCTAGATGTGGGTTTTGTTTCTTTGTGGTTTGCACATGTGTTCATACACTGTGCTCAGTGGTGTTTCTATCTCTTTTTTGCACATTTTTGAAGTTGTGAAACCTAGTGCAGATAGATTCCCGAAAGAAAGTTTGTTTGTTTGTTTTTAAAGCTCATTCACTATAAAAAGTTGGGAACAACTTTGGGTTACCACCAGCCTCATGTTGCGGGAGAAATGTTCTTCTGTAGTTCAAATATAAAATAAGCCTACTGTGCCCCCATGCAACTCAGGGTTTTGTGTGAATTTTAGCACTTAAAAAGCTTAGCACTTTACAAACAACTACCTATCTCAACCTGCCTATGAGTTAGGCAAGTGATATTCATACCATTTTACAGATGGGGAAACATCACAGTAGAACAGTTCAGTGTCTTTGGCAAAAGCCATAGAATGAATTGGTGTTAACCCTGGGATTAGAATGCAGGAATTTCTTGCTTGTGGGGCAGTTCACTAGATCCGGCCATCTCTCCTACTGCTGAGTGCCTCTGTTCATCCTTTATCTTTCAGCCACATTGGCTTCTCTGAGAGAATGTAGTTGAGCTCAGGTAGCTGGCTAGGGGGTTCCTATGGCTTGGTTAAGCAAGGCAGCAAAGTGTTTCATATCTGGAGTAAATGGTGGATATTTCAACTAGCTCATTAAATGGAGAAGCTGATTTTGTGGGACACCGAATGCTCCACTAGGTGTTTTATAGTAACACATACAATCTTGTGATTAATGTGCTGAATCTGTTGTATTACACATGTTTGTGTTTGCATCTTGTATGTAAGATTTTCCTGTATTCAAACCTGCTAACACAAACCAGCGTTTCCCATGAGAGCGGGGACCTGTTGGATCACTCACTTAGGGCGTGCAGGTCACTGTAGACAGTGCTTAATAATGACATACTATCTTACCTGGCCCACGTTTCCATGTGTAACAGTTTATTCGTAGTGGGACAAGAGCCTGCAGTTGGATTATTCAGTGTTGACAGGTGACAAGTCATAGCAGAAAGAGTCACAGTGAGCCTTATGGGGAGCGTCAAGTGTTAGTGTACTGAACGCCAATTAAAGGCTGTCTGCCACATTTGTTATTGAAGAGGTGAGCTTCATTTTGACTTTGTTTAGGGTCAGTGACCTATTACCCAATGTAATTGTTTTTCTCATTATACTTAAAGCAGCTAAGTAAATAAAATGTACCAATTACAAGGCATCTGTGTCCTCACTCAGTTTTGTTAGAATAGGATGAGTTGCTGCTGTTAAAAAAAAAATAAGCGAATGAGCTCCCGTTAACTTAATTCTTTGTTGCTTTCACACATCAATATTGATTAATGGGTATTTGGTTAGGATGACAAAGATGTAACCACCATCTCCCCCTAAAATGATTAAACATAACAATGCAAGTCAGTCACTAAATCTCCAAACAGACTGACTGACGTTTTGTTACAAGAAACTGACACTGGCCCACACGTCTGTGAGCAGATTTGTGGTTTCACAAGCAAATGGGTGGGAATGGAAAGGTGCAAGATAAAAATCTTTCTTTCTGTCTTTCTGTCTTTCTTTCTTTCTTTTTTTTACAAAATAGCTTCAGAACTATATTGTATTTTTGTTGTTGTTGTTGCCTGTCAGTAATGTCATGTTCATGATAATGCTCTCTAAATGCACAGACCTGGTTTCTTGTATGTATAAATTCGATCTCATGATAGTAATAAGATACTCACAGCTGTGTATTTCAGTGTGATGATTATTGCATTTTTTGAATAATTAAAGTTACTCAGCCTTTGGCCTTATGCCTTTCTGGCATGCCTTGGGTGGTGAGTAAATCGCCTACAAATGAACTGGCTGTCGTGTCTTACTGCTTAATTTGTTCTATGAGGTAAATATACTATCATAGTATATACACCATGCAGTGAATAAGCATTATACAGGGACAGAATCCCAGCCTTGGAAAGCCATTTCCGATGTTGAGTCATTCACCTCTCACAGAAAGTAATAAATACCAAAATTAATATCCACTGAAACTACGGTATGCTTTTGCTCTGAAGAACTTTGCAGAATGATTGGATATCTCAGGTTTCAGAGTAGCAGCCGTGTTAGTCTGTATCCGCAAAAATAACAGGAGTACTTGTGGCACCTTAGAGACTAACAAATTTATTAGAGCATAAGCTTTCGTGGGCTACAACCCATTCGGTTATGCATCCGAAGAAGTGGGTTGTAGCCCACGAAAGCTTATGCTCTAATAAATTTGTTAGTCTCTAAGGTGCCACAAGTACTCCTGTTATTTTTGTGGATATCTCAGTGGACTGTTATTACGATACAGATTCCTTTACTGCCTGGTCAGGGGTTTGCATGTGGCCTAAGTTGCTAGTGCATTGCAAGACATTGTCATCTGATGACTGCACGGTTGCATATATTAATTGTGAGGAATAGGTGTAGGACAGTTGGACAGATGTGCACATCATGAAAAACACCAGTGAAACGGGAACTTACTCGTCACCCTTAATGGTAGTGCCAGCAGACAGTGCATTTTCCCTTGGCACCTGTTGTTATTACAGTATAATTTTTTATGATGGTCTATTTTTAATCTGTGATATTTACAAAAAATTATGCTAGTGCCTCTCTTGTAACCAAGATTCCCCCCTACCCATCCAGAAGTAGTTCAGTACATTTCAGTAATGTCATTTTGTATAGCTGAGCGGACCAGCAAAGACACAGGAAGAAGCAAGTCTTTCTTCATTTAACTTCTCCATAACTTTATATATCCAAAATATTTATTACAACAATTTTATCTCTAGCTTCAAGTGGCAAAGAAATTACTCAGTCACCCCTGGTTTATGTTGCTAGAACCTCTTAATAAAATTACCCAGCCATATGACAGAAACCTTAATAGATTATTCTTCTTATAATGTTTTGTATTACATTACAATATATTACACTATGTTATCTGGTGCTGTATTGTAGAATGAATAAAGCTACAGTTTCTGATGGGATAGAATTATATTATTTATGGCCCAGAGGGTGGTAGGATCTTTAATGAGAAAGTACACTAATACATCTTGCTGTATTCAATAACATTGAAATGTATTTGTAAGTCTTGCATCGCTTGTGATTTCTGTTCATGATAGATTCACTCTTACTAAGACAGGAAATTTGTATTACCTTTCTTTATTGTCAGAATAGCAAAATATAGTACTTAGCATCTGTTGGTGTCCAGACTTGTACTAATAGAACTTGAACTATGAATGAACAAGATGCTATTAAGAAAGTAGGAGCAGAGGTTAGAAGCTACTTAAATTGAGCGCTAGCACTTATCACACTTCAGAACTGTGAACTCAGCACGCTTTTTGGTTGTTCTCATTTTATAACATCAACTCGTAAAAGTTTTGATTCTTCTAAAATATAGTACAGGTTAGTAGGAGCAGAGGCAGAAAACCATACAGCAAAATTTTCAGTTTTAGAAGTGTTGTGAATCTAATATTACATCCTGTTTGCACCTTAACCTCTGTTTGTGTACTCAGCCTTTTTGTCTTTGGCACACATATTATGGTCATGTCAACTTGCTTCAAAATAAGTGGACAAAATTGCCAGTTTGCAGTGTATTTGGGGGTTTATTTTCGTCTTCTTTAGGAATAGCAATCAGATGGCTCTGAACTAGTGTATTTTATTTGTAGGATCTTACACGGATATCTTTAATATCCCATATTTGTAGCCACTATAGACCAAGTAAGTTTATTCACACCTTCAAAATAAAAACAGACAGAAGCCTTGCAAAATATTAAAGCAAAACCAAACCAAACCAATGCATTTTAAGCTGTAAAAGGAAGCTCTAAAAAGAAACTGACAGGTCCAGAGTGTTATAAGACCAGAACACCTAGGAGTATATTTCTAATATGAGAGGCAATGTCCGACAAGGAACTGAGCACATCCTGAGTGTGAGTCTTAGCTCTGCCATTGACTTGCTCTGTGACTTTGGGTAAGGTCACCACGGGTATGTCTTCACTGCAGAGTTAACCTGTGCTCTTACGTAGGTGTTGTCCCGTAACGTAGCTTCCATCCACACACACAGACCTCTTGTTTGGGGTAAAGCCTAAGTGCTGCTTTACCTCTCCACTTTGCAGGCTAATCCACTTGCATGCTGATAGTTCTCCAGCACCCTCTTATAATAATTCCCCCTCTCTCTCCTGTGTCCAGAGGGACAAACAAGTTATCCCACAATTCACTAGGACTCACTAGCTCAGCTGACTGAAACACTAAGCACTCTGGGATATGAGCCCAGAAATCTTAACGCCTTGCACAAGTGAATGCAGCTCCAGTGTGGACCCAGTAACTTGAATATGGCTTTGCAGTTTGGCCGCTTGCACCCAAGCTAGGCTAACCTGGGGATTGATCACCCAAGTTAACTCATCAGTGAAGACATACCATATGACTCAATATCTCCAGCTACAAACTGTGAATACCACTACTAACTCTAGTTTCACAATAGCATTATTAAAGTGATAGATAAGTACTATGTATTATTGATAAAGCATCCACAATGTTCCCCCATGATATGGATGACTTAGTCAATTTATTTTTCTGCCATTAGGTCAAATGTTGGCATGTGAAATGCCTTGGCGTAGAAGAGTGTTGCTTTATTCATTTTTGTTATTTATCATTTTCACTGTTATTTATTTACTGGCTTGCAGTGCTCCGTGAAAAATGGGCTGGAGGGGAAATGGCAGCGTGGAAAGAAATAATTCTTCTTCTTCGAGTAGTGTCCCATGGGTGCTGCATTTCAGGAGCACGTGCGCCTCTTGAGCTCTTGATTGGAGAATTTCAGTTAACAGTGTCCGCTCAGCCTACGCATGCACCCTGTGCCTCCTTGTGTGGGATACCGAGGCTGTATAGGGAAGTGCAGGCAAACTGCCCTCTGTTTCCTTCTCAGTTGCCTTGGCCTGAGATGGAGCTCTAGCTTGTCCAGGCTGAGCATGCCTCAGCTTTTCTAATATTTCATAGTGGTTAAGATAGTTCTTATAGTTAGTTGCTAGTATAGTTATAGCTGTAGTTTGTTAGTGAAGTAGTGAGAGGATTGGTTTGCTCCTCTCCCAGACACAGCTCTGATAAGGCCCTGGGTACCTTCTACTAGCAAGGAGGGCAAGCATAGATGCTTGGCACTGGTAATGTCAAGTTTAGTCAAGCTGTCGGTACCCATCCATTCGGGACCGAGCAAGCAACAGCAGCAGACACCACCGACATCTACTTTGATACGCCCACCATCAGTGGTATCTTCGGCGATCGTGGCCTCGGCTACTGTGTCTGTACCGATCCCCTATTTGATAACACAGGCATTTAGATATATTAAGGACCTCTCAATAACAGATTAACTGAAGTCCTTGCTCCTCATGGAAACCGAGCATCTCTCAGTACCGAGACCCCAGTCTCTGGACTACCTTGCTCCGGTACCGCAGGAACTGCGGGGGTTTCTCCTCTGGATTAGATGGAGGAGAGTGAAGGAGACTTCCAGTCAGTCTCCTCTATTTCTGTTCAGGGTTCTCCAGCATATCCCTTCAGGAACCCATTCTCTGAAGGTCATAGGAAAGATGGGGCTCAGTTATTAAGGTTGGTGGAACCAACCCTACATGACACCTCGACTTCCCAATGGGCCCCTCAATGGTCACACTGTTACCCCTGGGCTGCGGACCAACAACAATTTGCTCTACCATGGCTACAGTCTCATAGCATAGGGAGGCCAGAGTTGTACAGCCCTCTCCTCCCCTCCCCAACCAATCTCCCGCTCCCACCCTCACCCCCCAGGAGGAGATGTTTGAGGAGCAAGAAGCTAAGGTAGATAAGGAGGCCACCCCATAAACACCTATTTCATCCTCATCTCCAGACAAGGTGGTTATGCCTCCACCACAATCTATGGCTGATGAGTTTCAGCAATTTCAAGACCTAATAAAGAGGGTAGCTCACACTCTTCAGATTCCTCTCAAAGAGGTCAAGGATTCACAACACAAACTGCTGGATATCTTGCAGTCAGGGTGGCGTTACCCTCCAGGGTGGCGTTACCCATCAGTGAGGCGCTGCTAGATCCGGCTAAGACTGTATGCTAAACACCTGCCACTGTTCCACTCGTGTAAATGTGCAGATAAGAAGTATTATGTTCCTCTAAAGATTCTGACTTTTTGTTCTCCCACCCTCCAGCTAACTCCCTGGTGGTGGATCAGTAAATGAATGGGTTAGGCAGCATTTCTCTAAGTCAGTGGTTCTCAAACTTTTGTACTGGTGACCCCTTTCACACAGCAAGCCTCTGTGTGCGACCCCCCCTTTATAAATTAAAAACACTTTTAAACATATTTAACACCATTATAAATGCTGGAAGCAAAGTAGGGTTTGGGGTGGAGGCTGACAGCTCGCATCCCCCCATGTAATAACCTTGTGACCCCCTGAAGGGTCCTGACCCCCAGTTTGAGAACCCCTGCTCTAAGTGAACTGCATATGAAAAGGACCAGAAAGACTGGATCTCTTTGGGAGAAAGGCCTGTTCATCAGCAACCCTGCAGTTCAGGATCACAAATTATCCGGCAGTCACTGCCAAATATAATTTTACCAATTATAGCAGATTCACAACTGTTGTTGACCAGTGGCCACAAACACATAGGGAGGAATTCCAGTGCATCATCTCAGAGGGACAATTGGTGGCCAGAACTGCTCTTCAAGCATCCTTAGATGCCGCGGACACTGCTGTCAGATCCATCTTGATAGTGGTGGTTATGCACAGGGCACCATGGCTGCACCTCTCGGGGTTTCTGAGAAAAGTACAGAACACTGTGGAAAACCTTTCCTTCCATGATTGTAAACTGTTCTCAAAAACCAGGGTTGAGTGCTCACATGCTTTAAAGGATCTAGGGGCATTTTACGATCCCTAGGCATATCTACACCTACAAATAAGAAAATGTTTAGTATGTCGCAGACTGCCCAGAGATTGTGTCCTGCTCAGTTTTCTGGATTTCATAGAAACACAAAACCCCCAGAAAGAGACATAGATTTCAGAGAAAGAGAGCTGCCCAACTGCCCTCCATGACCACCTAGCCATCCTCGAAGCAACAGGTCTGATGGGTTGGCCGGGGGTTGAATCCTCCTGCCCCTGTGGATTTACAGCTGCACCCATTAGACCATCTTTGAAGACTGACTTGTCAATTTCCAACATGCTTAGAGGCAGATCATTACAGACAGGTGGGTCATAGAGGTCATAACATCAGGCTACCCCATACATTTTATCCGTCTCCCTCCCTTCCACTCCCCTTCCCTGTCCCTCTTCAAGGACTCCTCTCATGAGTTTCTTTAGAGACAAGAAGTGAACTCTCTCCTCTGACTAGGAGCAATAGAGCCAGTTCCTCCTCCTCACAAGGGCAAGGAATTTTACTCAAAGTATTTCCCTGTTCCAAAGAGGGACAGAGGGTGGAGAGCAACCGTAGATCTAAGACTTCTAAACAAGTTTGTAAAGTCTCATAAGTTCAGGATGGTGACTCTGGCAGCTATTATTCCTTCACTAGATAATGGGGATTGGTTCTCAGCCCTGAACCCACAAGATGCCATTTCCATAGAACCATACACCTATCACACAAGCCATACATATGCTTCACTATAAGCCAGGGTCACTTCCAATGAGTGCTTCTCTTCAGCCTTTCCTCAGCACCAAGGGTGTTCTCAAAAGTCCTGACAGTAGTGGCTGCTGACCTCTATAATAAGAAGCAATCCTAGTCTTCATATATCTCAATGACTGGCTACTCAAGGACTGTTTTTACGAAGCAGTGCTATCTTCCACCCAGACAGCCCTTGTTCTGTTCCAGGAGTTGGGTCAACACCTGAATGGAAACCAGTTCACACTAACCCCTATACAGAGAATACAGTTCATAGAGGCAAATTTGGACTCGTTGACAGCCAGAGGCTACTTTCCCACCCTCTGACCACCCCTACCCCCTCGCCCTGCTCCCTGCCCCCTTACCGCTTTGCCTGGAGCACCGGTGGCTGGCGGTGCTACAGCCATGCCTCCCAGAGCACCGGGACAGGAAGCCATGCCACCCGGCTGGAGCCAGCCACGCCACCGCGCAGCACAGAGACCAGGCCAGGCCGTGGCTCTGCAGCTGCGCTGCCCGGCAAGAGCTCACAGCCCCGCCACCCAGAGCATTGCGCCAGTGGCGCAGTGAGCTGAGGCTGCGGGGGTGGGGGAACAGGAGGGGAGGGGCCGGGGGCGAGCCTCCCCAGCCGGGTGCTCAAGGGCTAGGCAGGAGGGTCCCGCAGGCTGGATGTGGCCCACGGGCTGTAGTTTGCCCACCTCTGGTCTAGGTTTATTAAGGGCTTGGGGGAATCTCTGTCCACAGATTAGGAACCCTCCCCTGAACTGGGATCTCAACCTGGTGCTCAGTTATTTTATGAGACTTTATTTGAACCAGTGGCAAACTGTTCTCTGTTGCATTTATCTATGAAGGTGGCCTTTTTTTAGTAGCCATCTTATCAGCCCGTAGAGTTGGGGAGATGGCAAATTCCCCCATTTATGGAGTTCTTTAAGGACAAGCTCTCTTTATTTCCATACCCTAAATTCTTACCTAAGGTTCTGAGTTCCACCTTAATCAATTCATCCCTCTACCAGTGTTTTGCCTGAAGCCTACAGGAGTTCACTATAGGAGTCCAGTTTACATAGCCTGGATATTAGACGAGCATAGGCCTTCTACTTAAATAGGACCAAGCAATTTAGGAAGTTATCTAGGCTCCTCTTTTCCTTTGCAAATAGATCCATGGGGTCCTCAGTCTTTACTCAGAGACTATCGAGATTGTATCTGGATGTATTATCGCTTATTATGATCCTGCGGGTGTCCCGTCCCCCCAAGTGATAGCACATTAATCCAGCTAATAGGCAACATCTGTGGCATAACTGAAGAATGTACCGGTATCTGAAATGTGTAGGACTGCTACATGGCTTCAGTACATATGTTTTCAAATCATTATGCCCTAATCCATGTTGTCAGATCTGACGCTGCACTTTGTTTGTCTTCGTTTCTGGCCTCTGTTCTGAAGTGCTCTCCTCCATCTTGAGATATTGGGAATGGGAAATTTGCCGGCTGAGAGCAACCTGGAGGGCAGCAAATGGTCAGTGATGACAGAATGTCTTGAATCCTGAGAATGTTATTTTGATTCCAAGCTGTTTACCTTCCACTAGATAAATATATAATGTTAATGTTCTGAAGACAGCTAATAGAAAAGATTTCCTTCTTATTACCCATTTAGATACCAGTATTTGTATTTTTCTTTGTCTAGGCCTATCCCATATAAATTTAATTACAAAATCCTTCATTAAAATAAATAAGGTTGGGACACAAAGCAGTGAAACCAAAGCAGTTTTGCCTTGAGGCTGCAGAGGTTTCCTCATCTCACCCTGCTGTGTCTAGGTATTGCAAAACATATGGTTCACCTTTAGGGGGAGTCTCCAGCCACTGGGAAACGTTTCGTACCATATGTGCTGCAATAAGTGGAGGAGTGATGAGAAGGTGAACTGAGGACAGCCATGCAACTGTCATTCAAATTTGTTGGTGGCTGCAATGTCCGTCTGTATCTTTTCCTCACCTCCTCTCTTTGTAGAAGTTAAAGCATTAAAATACGACATTATGGGGGGCATTATAATTGCTATCCATATTATTTATTTATTTATTTATTTATTTATTTTTATTGCTGCTGCTGCTATCTATTCTGCAGTAGTGCCTAGGAACCCTTGCTTTGGACCAGGACCCCATTGTGCTCGGTGTTGTACAAACACAGAACAAAAAGACAGTTCCTGCCCCAATGAGTTTACAAACGAGACAAGATACAATGCAGATCTCAGTTAAACTTCCCACTACTGCCCCGATGATAAATTTTAATTTTTGATGCCTGTGCTCCAAGGCCTCTACCTGGTTTAATAAGAAAACACTGAACATAATCACTCGTAAATGGGTAACTTGCCCAAATAAGTTCAAGAGCTGGAGCAAGAAAACAGCATCATCTCACCCTCAACCAAAAAGCCGCATGAAAAAAACAAACCAAAGCAGAGACAAAAACAAAGCTCCCAACTGTTCTCTTAGTTGTCACTGACACTATGGCTATGTCTACACTACGAGATAGGGGTATGATTCCTCTCCCAGTGTACATGGAGACGTGGCTGGCTGAGCTGTGTTGAGTACAAACCTCCCTGAAACCAGTATGTACTAGCCGCTGCTGCTGCTACCCGTGCCACTGCACTTCTATTTATACTTGTGCTAGCTCAATGAAATCTGGTGCGAGTACTTGTACGCGAGCTGGGGTATTACACCCCTAGTGTAGACCGAGCCTATCCGTGTGATTCCCATTCTGACATTAATGACCTGTTGCCACCATTGGCAATATCTCCTGTTAATGTAATGGAAGCCACTCATTTGTAACAAAAAGCCAAAATGTTCCAGTATGAGATAAAGATGCTACTTCCTGTAATAAAGAAAAATACAGAGACAGATCTCCTTTCTTCATGAAAAATCAGTTCTGACTTATTTTACTTTCCGAATTTTCTGAGATATGGCATGGCTGCCCCCCTTGAGACACCAAAGCCGTGTTTCAGAACTGCAGAGTACCCACAGCTACTACTAAAGTGAACAGTAGTTGTGAGTGCTCAGCCCCTGCATAAATCAGGCTTTAAGTGTCAAGTTGAGATCCCAAAATGACTGTGGAGTTTTGAAAATTGAGGATTAAGTAACTTGCATAAGGGTGCTGTGGTCTGATAAACCATAGAATCATAAAAATGTAGGGCTGGAGGGGACCATGAGAAGTCATCAAGTCCAGCCCGCCTGCTCTGAAGCAGGACTAAGTAAACCTAGACCATCCTTGACAGCTGTTTGTCCAACAAGTTCTTAAAAACCTCCAATGATGGGGATTCCACAAGCTCCCTTGGAAGCCTGTTCCAGAGCTTAATTAGCCTTATAGTTAGAAAGTTTTTCCGAACACCGAACCTAAATCTCCCTTGCTGCAGATTAAGTCAATTACTTTTTGTCCTACCTTCAGTGGACGTGGAGAACAATTGATCACCATCCTCTTTATAAACAGCCCTTAATATATATGAGGACAGTTATCAGGTCCCCCCTCAGTCTTCTTTTCCCAATACTAAACTTGCCCAGTGTGTTTTAACCTTTCATCATAGTTCAGGTTTTCTGAACCTTTTATCATTGTTGTTGTTCTCTTCTGGACTCTCTCCAATTCGTCCATATCTTTCCTAAAGTGTGGGATCCAGAATTGGACACAGTACTCCAGCTGAGGCCTCACCAGTGCCACATAGATCCAGATAATTACCTCCAGTGTCTTACATACAACAATCCTGTTAATACACCCCAGCCTGATATTAACCTTGTCTGTACCTGCATCATATTATTGACTCATATTCAATTTGTGATCCTCTCTAACCCCCAGATACTTTCGTGTAGTTATTCCCCAGATTGTAGTTGTGCGTTTGATTTTTTCCTTCCTAAATGAAGTACTTTGCATTTATCTTTACTGAATTCCATCTTGCTGAATTCAGACTAATTCTCCAATTTGTCACGGTTGTTTTGAATTCTCATCCTGCCTCCAAAGTGCTTGCAACCCCTCCAAGCTTGGTCCTATCCACAAATTTTAGAAGTGTACTCTCCACTCCATTATGCAAGTAATTAATGAAAATAATAAATAGTACCGGACCCAGGACTGGCCCCTGTGCAACCCCATTAGATATACCCTTCCAATTTGATAGTGAACCATTGATAACTACTCTGAGTACAGTCTTTCAACCAGGTGTGCCCCCATTTAATAGTAATTTAATCTAGACCACATTTCCCCAGTTTGCCTATTAGAATGTCATGCAAGATTGTATCAAAAGCCATACTAAAATCAAGATACATCATGTCTACTGCTTCTCCCTTATCCACTAGGCCTTATGGTAGTAAAGTAGGAATTGGGAGACCTAGGTTCTGATCCTGATCCTGATCCTGACAGTCTAGGTAAATTGCTTAATTTCTGAATTTTACATCTCCATCTGTAAAATAGGCATAATACTTAGTGAACAGAGCTGTGAAGATTAATTAAGGTTGGTGCAGCATAATGAAAAGGTAAATCTATATCAAAGTATTATAATTAGGTGCCATAAAAGTGTTGGAGAAGCAGAGAAAAGCAACATACAAAGGACAACAAGCATTCCTTCCTTTCCCGCTCCTAAACCCATATTACTTATCTCTTTGTTGGAATGCTGCCATTTGTACAGAGAAACAGAATTGGTGATCCACAGGAGATCTCCATGTTTCATCCTGGAGTAGCAACAAGGGAAGTTGGTAGTAGCTTAATTCTTCATTTCCACAATTTCTAATGTTTGTTGGGTTTTGTAACTTTAATGTTGAATTTCCTGGCTCTTCATCTTTGGTGTTCTTTTGTTTTTTTTAAATTAAAAATCAACATTTTTAATAGAACTTTAATAGGTTTTCCCCCTATTGTTGCTGATACACGTTTTACAGTCTTAACTACACCCAATCATAGTGTTTCAAACGATAGTTTATAAAACATACCTGGGTTAAATAATTTAAATAACCAGTTACCTCTACTTGGTTTTTCACTGTTCTTTGGATCTGTGTTCCTTAGCTAAAGTAGAGACTGGAGAGTTATTGTAAATTTGAGTTTTGTTAGCCAAAATAACACTCAAAGCAGATAAGAAACTACAGAAAACAAAATAAAGATGGTTAGGTGATAGTATGTACAATGTCAAAATTGAACTCAACCTTGTAAGTTACACAGTTACCAAGAGATAATCAGTTCAATTAAGTCCAAGTCTTATTCCAGTCTTGTTATAAAGGCAAACTTCCCCGGTTCTCTACTAGTCTAGACAGGTGATTTTGGTATCCACATGAAAGTAAGGATCCTTATTTATCTCCAGTCAGGCATATCTGCCAGTAGAGTTATGGGCCTGCCCAGGTCAGTTCAACCAAACAATTGGCCAGAATTTAGAAAAAGTTACTTAATTATCAAAAAATGTCAGTTCAGTTCAAAGTTACCATGCCCAGATGATAATTGCAGCCAAAGTATTGCCATTTATCCATGCACAAGACTATCACAGATTAAACCCAATATATAATATGCGGTAATAATTTTGGAGCTATTCTAATTTCTCTAGAATTTCACGAGTACTGTAAACTCTTATGCCACTTTAAGCAAAGGTTCAATAGCGGTAAAATATTTAGCCTACAAGCCAGTTCAAAGTTTCTTCCTCTTTGTCTAAGAAGCTGTAAATTCTCTTGACTATAAAATTGGTGTGATTCTGTAGGTTGAACTCTTTGAAACACTCAAGTTTCTTGCAGCCGACATTTGCTACAGGTAAACACAGATTCCTGTTAAGAATGGTATGAGATTTAGTGTAATGAGTTTCTCCAGCCTCAGTACTCTCGACAGAGTTAGTGATTCAGCATAATTTCTATATCTAGGCAACTAAGACTAATTTTTTAGTGAAATGCAAGTACATACCATACATTTTCGTCGTTGTGTGTTTTAACTCCGGTATGTACTTACTGAAAAGCATTTAACTTAACCAAGTTATTACTCCCGTATCTTTATTCCAAATATATAGGCAAAAGCATATAAAATAGAAAAGAAAAAGCTGAAAGAGTAGGTTAATTCAAAACTTAGCAAGAATTTATGGTTAAGCGTAGCTAGGTAGCTGCTGTAAGAGTTACTCAACCCACATTTATGTGTGAAACACAGAACAGCATCTGCTGTTTGACATGTTTTAAAGGTTTAGGCCTCAGTTATCCCAAGAATTTTGACCTATATTGGGGTTGTTTATAACACTATTCTAATAAGCTACATATTTTCTGTGTTCTCATTACAATAGGTAGGAATATAACTTTTTCTATAAACATATAGGTTCAATTCCACACTAATGTTGGGGAAATTTCTTCTCTCAATGTAAAAGTTAGGTTTTGAGGTAAACGTTACTGAAACAGTATTCTGGTTGCATGCATAAGGCAGACCATTTCCGATAAAAGCTTTGAAGTACCACCAGTCTATTCATTTGTGGTTATGAACACCTTTTTCAATTTTGCAATCTGTATCTACTTAGCAATTGTACAGTAGCTACTATAAATTTGATGTGTGATCCAGGCAGCAGGCTTTATTGCATAGATAGTTCCTCTTCTTTCCTTACTTTTGTGCTCCATTTATTTCTGTTTTTTAAAGGATTTTGAGTGGAGCTCTAACAATAAAGCTTCCCTATCTTTTGTTGTTGGTTTAAAATAAGGGGGGGAGGGGAGAGAATCTGTTGAGATAGAAATTATGTACAAATACTCGAAAGATATTTCATTGATCTCAGGAAGTAATGAATGAATTCCATTCAGAAGTAGGACACAGAAACACAATGTATTCAGATTCCTCCTACTGTGTTTAAATGAAGATAGTGTTAGAATGTATTGCCCAAGACAGTGTTCCACATCTGTAAGCAGATAACCATGAATTGTTTTGTTCACAATGATTGTATGTGGAAGCAACTTTTTCATCTTTGAAATTTCAAGCTGTATTTCAAATTGGGTCATGCCATTTAGTCTAAATGAATCTCACTGTCTCTTAAGTAGTGGTTGGGGGAAGGGGTTGGAACAAAGAGTTTCACATGAAAGCACCTGAAACTGAGATTTCTGCTACTGTATTCACACAAGGAAATCTCCTAGTATTTAATGCCCTACAGTGTACTTTACTACACCGGCTAAATACCTATGAACGTTTTTATTATTGTTTAACAGACGTATTGGAGCATAAGCTTTTGTGGGTGAATACCCACTTCGTCAGACACATGTCACCCACGAAAGCTTATGCTCCAATATGCCTGGTAGTCTATAAGGTGCCACAGGACCCTTTGTCACTTTTTACAGATCCAGACTAACACTGCTACCCCTCTGATACTTTATTGTTGTTGTTATTTGGGGGAAGAGGGAGAGAAATTCCTTGTCACACCCTGGCATAAAACCAAATCCGGTACTGTCATAATAGCCACCACTTGTTAGCTGCATTCCAAACTACTGGTAGGCAGTGCACACATTACTTGGAACTTGCTTCTATGACTAGGTATGTTTTTCTTGCCTTTTCGTTTTAGATTCACAAACCAGATCACCTGAAACTTATTGCTTCTGAATAATCGTATTTGAATGGCTTTTTCCCTGGTTAAGTATTTAAATATATACTTGTCTGTGTGACTATTTAAAAAAAAATTATAATTGAATCTAAATTGATACTTTCCCTTTCACATAAAAATGAAACCGTGTCTAGGTGTGAGGAGAGGTATAAAACTGAACTTTTTGCTGTATTCCAGTGTTTTTTTGTTGGTGAAGTAGTGCATTTTGCCTATTATTAGCATCCTAGCTCAGTTAGCCATGTCCCCATTTACCAAGGAATTCAGCTGCCATTGACCCAGATTATGTAAAATTTCTTACTAAGCTTTTGAGTATATCCCAGTGCTTAGCTTGAAGTGAAGATCCATATCATTTCCTGCTGAGAGAAGCAGACTCCATACCAGCCACAGGCTTCTCTTGTGGGTCTAGTGCCTTCCCTTTTTTGTATTGACCTACAGCCATAATTCAAGTATTTAAAACATCCAAAGATTGTTTTCAAACTTTACCCATTTAAAAAAAAAATCTTTAATACGTAACTGGACAAGGTGATAAAAAAATTGTAGGTTCACATTCACCTGGGTCTTTTAACAACTCCTGAGTGTTGAAATTCAGCTTCAAAATAAACAACATACTCTGAACCAATAGTAGCGTAATAAGCTATTTCTTGTTGTTTCATTGTATTGCAACATCTCCATTTTTCCATGCCAGGGGCATGGAAAAAATCATAAACAAAACAATGTTAGCACATTAGCTGGATCATGATTTCAAGCACAAGTTGGGTTATTGACCTAAAGTGTAATGGGCCTAATAGAAAAGCAATTGTTTAAACAACCCCTCTCTGTTCTATCTAGCCCATTCCCTGTTCTATCCCATTTCATTCTCTTTCCCACACCCCAATTATACAAGATCTAAATACGTTATTCTATAGCAGCTTTGCTTTTAAATCAGGAAAAATAGTTTTAAAATTATTTTTAAATAAATGTATTTTAAAAATATTCTTGCTACATTCAGCAGAGCTTATATTTTTCCAAACAAAGGCTGTGATCTTGCAATCTGATCCATGTAGGAAGACACTTGCAACCCACGTAGTCTCATTGACTTAAGTACACCTCTACCCCGATATAACGCTGTCCTCAGGAGCCAAAAAAATCTTACCGCATTATAGGTGAAACCGCGTTATATCGAACTTGCTTTGATCTGCCGGAGTGCGCAGCTCCGCCCCCCGAGCACTGCTTTACCACGTTATATCTGAATTCGTGTTATATCGGGTCACGTTATATCGGGGTAGAGGTGTATGTGCATGGGGCCAACAGAAAGGATCTGATTGCAGCATCAAGCCACAGCGAGTACAAAGAAACAACAGTCTATTTTATGCCATTGAACCTATCTGGCCAAGGATTGAAACATCCGGAGATAGTCTGTCTGGATTTTCAAACAAACAAAAGCCCCAAACAAAAAATCATGATATTTCTCAGAACCAGTAGTTCTTTGGTGGCACACTGTTATCCTCCTGAAGTGCATTTGTGCTCATTGTCTGAGTATTTTTGGATTTTCACTCCTGTGTATTATACTCAAAATTGCATAATAAAAAATAATATTCAGAAAGTTTTGCTTGAGAGCAGTGGTAGAATCCTCTTCAGGAGAGAGAACCAAGAGAACCGTATTTTGATCCACTAGAGATTTTTCATTTTGTTCCCATAGTTTAATCACTATTTATATATTTTTGCATTATTTTTAGCATCACATAATTCCATAGTATGTGTGCATTAAGTAAATGTTTTCTGTATTGCATCTCCAACATCTGTGTATAGCTGGCTAGTTAATCAGATATAATTATTCAGTGCTGCTGAGGAGACTATGGTATTGTGTGTTTTTTCTCCTCTCCCCAAATAATGCAAATTTTCTTTAAAACATATGCAGTAGCAAGCTGACATTTTGACTTGAGAAATATTAATAGAATAGGACCCACAGTACCAATGATTCAGTCATCTGTCAGCCTGATAAATTCCAGTGGGGAAATGTAGCCCATAGGGCTTCCAGCTAATTATATTTAAGTTGTTTAGTACTGCTAGGAAACAGCATCCAGGCAGTCGCTGAAAGCTTTGAAGCTGTGTGCACCATTCGAGTGTGTGTTCAGAAACTCATTACCCTTTTGTGCTTGTGTTGGATGGATTTTAGAAAGCTGACATGAAATAGAGAGCAGGAATCAATATCTGAAAAGACATTTTATTTGCTTCTGATCCATTTCCTGATTCAGCAGCTGCTAGTCTGTAATGCTTTATACAATAACTACATATGAGGGCAAATGTTACTTAACTTCACTAGGTATTGGCCATACAAATCTGTTTATAATGACATGCAGCAAAACAGAACAAGTTAAGCTCCAGCCACGCCAAAGTTATAAAGGGACTGTCCATACCCAGAATCCCGAGTGGCATCAACTGTCTAAAGTGCCTAACTTCTCTGTGTCTGGTAAGTTTATTGCAACTGTTTCTGTCAAAGCCTGATCTTGCAACAGTTATCCATTCCCTTGCAATTTCTGGATTCAAATCCTGTCGTGAATGCTACATGTTACCCTTTAAGACCTCTTGGAAACTACAGCTTGTGCAGAATGCAGCTGCCCGCCTGCTTGGCAGTGCTAGCTACAGGGAGCATATTACATCAGTTATCGGATGACTATGCTGGCTTCCTCTTTGTTTCCCAGTCAAGACAGAAATTGTATGGAACTTTATAGATCAGTGTCAATAATGTGAATTGCATCTGGAAGCAAACTCTCTCACCGAGTACCGCCCACTGGTTGGTTGCAGCTGAGGTGAGCGTTCTAAAAGTCCCTCCCCACATCCAAACTTCTGGAGGTCAAAAGCAGACAGTTCTCAGTGGAGCATTCTGAGGTGTCAAATTCACTTCACTTTCTATGGGTGGCAGTCCCAGGGCTTATGTACACACAGAAATTGCGTGGATTTAATTAACCCATTTTCCACATTGATTTTATTAAATCAGTGCAACTACTTGTGTGTACACTCTCTTAAATTGTTCTAACGGATGGCTGATAAGACACACTTGAACCAATTTAAGAGTCTTCACAAAAGGAGATTGCAGCCCTTTACATCAATTTAGAAATGGATTTGATACAATTTATACAATTTCGGTGTGTAGACTGGGACCAAGTCTTCCGATCTTTTTAATGAATGGTGCATGGTTCATCTTGTTCCTCAGGTTTTTACTTGAGGTGGGGTTCAGTGGAGAATGGGGTTTGATATTTCTGAAAGGGGAGCGTCCCTCCCTCCCCCACCAGACTTTTTATGACCATTTTGTTTCCTTTCCTTTTATTTTATTAACTTTTGTACATGTGCCTGTAACTCTTTAACAGGCCATTTTATAAGTTAAGAAATAAATCTCATGAATAGGGTTGCCACCTGTGCAGGTTTTGGCTTCTGTGTCCAGGTGCCATTTAGGGTTGCCAGGTGCTTGGTTTTCGACTGGAAAGTCGGGTCAAAAAGGGGACCTGGCAACCGTAAATGGTACCCAAACCAAAAGTACAGTTACTGCAGGGTGGGGAGAGGTGCCGGGTCATTAACCCATAACAACCCCTGCTAAGCCGGGGCTGCCTCCTACCTGCAGGCAAGCTCCTTGAGATGATCCAGTGAGCGACGCGGGGTGGGGTGGGGGGTGAGCAAGGGGCAAGGTCTTGTGGGGAGCCGGGGCAGGATCTCAGAGGTATGTTTACCAGCAATTTAGAAATGTGACGATCCTACGCATGAATGAAAGAAACAGAACTGTTTTTGGAGCTGGATTTTTTAAGCATAGAAATTAACATTTATTTTACTAACCCTGAGACTGTGAATGAAATGAATATTTGTCAGTGTATATATTTATATCTTTCTAATTAAAAAAAAAAGTTTCCCACCACTTTCAAGTTATGTGAATATAATCATTGTCCATGGTTTCTTAATGTTTTTAAATTTTTAATTGTGTATCCTATATTTATTTATTTTTAATCTTCCTGTTGACACAATCCTAAATTAATTGCATCAACAACAGGCAACTGCAGTTCAAAATCCCCATGGACTTTCTGTCTCATATTTTGAAATTAGCCTTATTTCCATCTTCGATTTCCTTTCTCGTACTCTCTTCCTTCAGTGGAGACCAAATTCACTCTGAGTTTTCATCCTATTACTATTACTCCAGTTTACAAGGTCATCTAGATCTTCCTGTATGATATCCCGGTCCTTCTCTGTATTGGCAATACCTCCCAGCTTTGTGTCATCCGCAAACTTTATTAGCACACTCCCACTTTTTGTGCCAAGGTTAGTAATAAAAAGATTAAATAAGATTGGTCCCAAAACCGATCACTGAGGAACTCCACTAGTAACCTCCCTCCAGCCTGACAGTTCACCTTTCAGTATGACCTGTTGTAGTCTCCCCTTTAATCAGTTCCTTATCCACCTTTCAATTTTCAAATTGATCCCCATCTTTTCCAATTTAACTAATAATTCCCCATGTGGAACCGTTTCAAATGCCTTACTAAAATTGAGGTAAATTAGATTCACTGCATTTCCTTTGTCTAAAAAATCTGTTACCTTCTCAAAGAAGGAAATCAGGTTGGTTTGACACGATCTACCTTTTGTAAAACCATGTTGTATTTTGTCCCAATTACCATTGACCTCAATTTCCTTAACTACTTTCTCCTTCAAATTTTTTTCCAAGATCTTGCATACTACAGATGTCAAACTAACAGGCCTGTAATTACCTGGATCACTTTTTTCCCCTTTCTTAAAAATAGGAACTATGTTAGCAATTCTCCAGTCATACGGTACAACCCCTGAGTTTACAGATTCATTAAAAAATTCTTGCTAATGGGCTTGCAATTTCATGTGTTGCTCTTTAAAAGTTCGGATGGTGAACACCTATTTTAGCTCCTGTAGAGCTCTTGTGTAAGAGGGGTCAGATTAGGATTCCCCACACTGGTTCAAGATATGGCATTGCTGTGATATTGATCCTCTTAATTGCCCAGGTGTCCCTTGCGTTTGAGAGAGGCTGCTCCAGTGAAAGGGAGAAAGGCTTCCCATTGGCAATGGAGTTACAGCTATTGATTTTCTGTGCATTAGATACATCTGCCTCTAGCTCAGCAAGGCTCCTTTGACCCCTTAGCTGAACAATGCAGAACAGAATTCTGCCACATCTATCATATAATTGAAACATGAATAATAATTCTCTCAACTTATACATGAAAAGAGAGACTGAATTATTTCTATGTGATTGGACCTTGATACCAATTCATCACTTCTGGTCCTCAAGAATAAGACTGGCATTTTAAGGGTGTTTTTCCTTTTAACCTGTATATGAGGGAAAGCTTTTATTCAGTCATGCTGTACGGTAAGTATTTGTCTCAAAGTTGATTTCATAGTTTGTTTTTATCTAGCTGACTCGTATCTATTTTATGTTGTCCTCTTCACTGGATGTGACTTTGAAGATGTCTCATCAATGCTAAACTGAGTCAAAACACCCTTCCAAACTCAGTAAATGCACGACTCAGGGCTTGTCTACATGGAGATTTAGCTAGCCAGGGTGTAGATGTATAGCATATTAGCATGCTGCACACTAACGGGCGATATGGACTCTGCTACCACACACTAAAAGTTCTGTAGTGCACTTTGACCTGCTCTTTCAGAGCACACTACAGAACTAGTGAGCGGTAACAGGGTCCACATGACATTTTTGTGTGCAGCAAGCTACTGTGCTATACATTCACACCCCAGCTTTCTGAACGCTAAGTCTCTGTATAGATTAGCACTTAGAGACACAGATGCTATGGTGATGGGGCAGTATAAGAACCTAGACCAGGGGTCGGCAATGTTTGGCACGAGGCTTGCCAGGGTAAGCACCCTGGCGGGCCGGGCCAGTTTATTTACCTGCTGACGTGGCAGGTTCGGCCGATCGCGGCCCCCACTGGCCGCGGTTCGCCGTCCCGGGCCAATGGGGGCGGCAGGAAGCGGCGCGGGCGAGCGATGTGCTGGCCGCGGCTTCCCGCCAGGGTGCTTACCTTGGTGAGCCGCATGCCAAACGTTGCCGACCCCTGACCTGGACACACATATGACTAGTACATCAAACCATTAAGGAACGGTTGAGCTAGCAGTTCATCTTTTTCAGGTAAATAAATTGAGCTGTGAATAATAAAGTGAAAAATAAAATGAAATGGATCACATGATGATTACCTGTTCTGTTCATTCCGTCTGGGGCACCTGGCATTGGCCGCTGTCAGAAGACAGGATACTGGGCTAGATGGACCTTTGGTCTGACTCAGTATGGCCGCTCTTATATTCTTATGAACATCATGCAATTTACTAGGGGGAGATTTTTATCGAGATGTTAAAAACCCAGCTCTTGACTAGTCTGGGTATAAACATTGCCCCTTTTGTAAGAGTAGTCATTGCCAAAACCTCCACCCATACTGTGCTGGGCACAAGTTGATTGTTGCCTGTGTCCCAGAAGTGGCTGCATTTTAGTGGTGCTGGTGCGGTTCTATGTAAAATATTAATCCAAAAAAGAAATTAAAAACCCAAATCACTTTCATCAACTTTGCAGGTGGCAGCACTTTTAGTCTTTTTGATTTATATACTTTTTAGGAATCGCTTCATATATTTTTAAAGGATCTTTCAGACAAGATATCTTGGGTTTTATTTTGCTGGATTGTGACATATTTAACGATGGTATCCTGCAGTTTGCCATATATTCTGGTTTTCATACAAGTACTAAAGGTTACCCCTCAGGGACTGTTTGAAAATATTAAAGCTGTTTATCACTTTGAAAGGATACAAAACATTCATTTAATGGATTAGATAGACGGCATGTCTTTTCTAGAGGCTGAAAGTTAAATCCCTCCTGTGAGGCTTCTGTGGTTTTGCATACTACTGAAAGTAGCCTGCCTAACTTATATATAAAAAATAAAATAAAATCCATTGCTGGAAGGGGAAAATATGAATTAGACCCGCACTAATATAATGGCTTAAGGAACAGTGCTAGGGAAATGTATTTAAACTTTATGCCAGTAAAATTGGCACCTGGTTTGCCCTGTCTATGCTGGCTGGTCAAGCCAGGTAAGAAAATGGGATTTACAAAAGGACCTAAGTAGGTTAGGCACTTAACTTTTACTGATTTTTCAATGAGAGTAGGCACCTAACTTGCTTAGGTGCTTTTGTAAATTTCATTAGGCACCTGTCTTCATCTTTGGATTCCTAAATACCTTTGTAAACCTGGCCTATGGTTCCCAAATGAATGTAGGCAAGGTTTAAAGGGAGACTAGATTAGGAGCAAGGGTGCAGTAGATAGATGTACTCACCTTTCACTTCTGAATACAGACAGGACCAAATTCAGACTTGGGGTAAGTGGATTTAACTTCATCGACTTCTAGATCAAAGGCCCACCTCACAGTTTGGCCCAAGTAGAGATTTCTGCTCAGTCATGTCCGGGATGTGAGTATCTGATCTGGATGCAGTAAGTTAGTATGCAAATAGAAAGTATGATTGTTTTATTACCTGTATCAATGTTCCCTAAACAGTGGGTTGCAAGAAGGGTCTAAGTGGTCTGTGTATGCCCTGGAGGCACTCCCCATCCCTCTCTCCTCTTCTCCTGCCTCCCCCCCAATTTCTCACTTCTCCTGGGCATAAGGAAGCGGCCAAAGCTGGCAAGTGGACAGTCAGCAGCCTGGCAGCGCTTGTAGCCCAGCCACAGGGAGAGAGGAGCTGGCTGGGGCTGCAGGAGTGGGGCAGGGGCTTGGGCTGAGAAGAGGAAGGGAGATTGGGGTGCAGGGGACTGGAGGGCTGAGCTGGGTTGGGGGTGGGGTGCAGGGACCAAGGATTATGGTGGGTCCCCAAAAAAGACAAAATGCAATTGGTGCGTCGCCTTTATAAAAAGTTTTTGAACCACTGGCCTGTATTACTAGATGGCTGGATGCCAACTGAGACTAGGGCCCTATTGTGCTAGGCACCAGACCAAGACCTAGTAAATGGTCCCTGCCTCAGAGAGTTTATCATCTAGTTAGAGAAGATTGACAAAGAGTGAGAGAGAGGAAGTATTAACTGACATTTCACAGCCAAGCCCCAGAGAGTGTTGGAGAAAGAAAGTGTCTCTGGAACCTAAACATATAGCACCATAGGTGTGTATATATTATAAAAAATATTACAAAACAAACCACTCCACTGCATGCACACACTTCCCCTCTGGAGAGAATGAGAGAACAAACACATTGTTAGTCATGTTACTTAATGTGCTCCTGGAAGGTGCTCAGATACTAAGGTGATGAGTGCAGTATAAGGACCTATATAGAATACAATGGCGATTAAATGACTTGTCCATGGTCACACAGCAAGTCTGTGGCAGAGCCAGCAATTGAACCCATACCTTGTTACTCAATCCAGTGTCCTAACCACAAGACTAGACTATAGTCTCTGTCCATAGGCAGTTCATAGATTGATAGCGTTTAAGGCCACAAGGGATCATTAGCTCATCTAGTCTGACCTCCTCTATATTATAGGCTATTAAATTTCACCTAATTGAGCCCAATAATTTGTGTTTGACTAAAGCATGTCTTTCAGAAAGGCATCCTGTCTTGATTTGAAGACATCAAGAGATGAAGAATCTACCACTTCCCTTAGTAGCTTGTTCAAGTGATTAATCATACTTGCTGATACAAAGTTGTGCCTAATTTCTAATTTGAATATGTCTGGCTTCAGCTTCCACCCAATGGTTCTTGTTGTGCCTTTCTCCACTAGATTGAAGACCCCCTTTTATACCCAGTGTTATTTCCCCATGAAGGTACTTATACACTGTAATCATGTCACCTGTCAGTCTTCTTTTTGATAAGCTAAAGAGATTGAGCTCTTTACATTTTACACTGCAAGGCATTTTCTCCAGCCCTTGAATAACTTTTGTTTTCTGCATCTTCTCCAGTTTTTCAACATCCTTTTTAAAATGTAATCACCAGAACTGGCTGTAATATTCCAGTATCAGTCTCATGAATTCTGTATACAGAGGTAAAATCATCTCCCTGTTCGTTGCTTCCCTGTTTTTACATCCAAGCATCACATTAACCCTTTTTGCCACAGCATGTAAGGGACCAGGGTGTAGGCAGTCTGGCCTAGTGGTCGGAGTCAGAAGGCAAGAGTCAGAGTCAGGCTTGGGATTTGAAACTGGAGATCAGGAGACAAGCTAAAGTCTGGAGTCACAGCAGGCCAAAGTCTGTATGGTTGGCCAGACAACTTCCTGGGGCAACCCCCGGAGTTAAATAGGGGGCTTGGCCAATAGAGGGCCACAGGGTACTGCCTCTCTGTCTCCCTTGGGTGTACTTCCTGCAACACCTATTCTCTACAGTGCTCCCTGGCCGTAGCTCTGCACAACCTCCCGCTGGCACTGTGGGAAGTCAGCTGTCCCAGCTTCTAGTCCACACAGCAAATTGGATAGAGAAAATCTGCTTTTCAGAAAGTAAACTGTGTATAGTAAAATTCTGCTTTTCCCCACTGACACCTACACCACCACCCTCACTATCACCACCTATTTTTATTCCTTTGCTCTGCCTGTGAGGAGATCATCATTCTGTGCTCGAGTAGTTACCAGTACGTCGTTTCCTCCAGTCTGTCAACTAAAATAAATCTGCTGGAGTCCTTACCACCAAGAACACAGCATGCTCCCTCCTCCTGGGCTGTGTATTTTGCCCCTCCAGTGCTACTAACCTCTTGAATTCTGATCCCTTGATATGGTGCCTGATCCTGCAGTAATGACATCCATGAAAATGTTACCACTAACAGCAATGCTGCGGGATCAGTCTCTTGCTTCCAGGAGTCCACTGGGTCTTCTCCATAAAAGAGTTCTATAATACATTACTAAATATCCAATTTCAATTTACTGTTAATACTTGACAATAAACTGTTCTGATAACTGCAATGATCAGAATACAAACCCAAAACATTATCTTGTGATTAGTACTTTGATTTTTTTCATGTATCCATAAATTAGATGCAGGAAAAGGGTTAATATAACTTGGATACATGAAATATTTATAGAGCTAAAGAGAGATGAAGGTCTCTGGCCTTCTGCTAATATCCTTGAATTATGACTGTTCTACCTGCTTTCACATCAACGTAAAAAATAAATAGCCTCCCGACTTTTTATAGAACTGGCAACATTTGGGTCCCAAATGTAGTCAGTAATATGGCTGAAGTGTTCCAGCAATAACCCCTCTATTCCAGCAAAAGCTTGGTTATTCATTTATCAGTATATATTGCCAACAATATTAATCTGTTAGACCAGTCCAGTGTGGACAGACCCCCATTGAAGTCTGCAAGGCACTACATGGGATAGGGGAGCCACCTGTATCAAGTCTATTGCCTTTAATAAACAACAATAATAATAATAATAATATAAATAATAATTAATACCTAGTTCTATATAGCAGAAGTGAAAAGATGAATGGCCTTTAAATGGTTCTGTTGCTTTGCTAATAGTATTTTTGAGAAAGCTATTGATAAAAGCAGGCGATGATACAGTGCACCAACATTTGTAAGAAACCTTAGTCTGACAAATTTATGAGTATAATAAGAATGGAGAGCATTAAATATGCAGACACAATATTTAAATAAATCAGAGCTATAGTAGGAGCCTTTATCTGCTTTACAGGATGTGTTAAAATCAATGATTCCTGCAGAGGGCTAGAACATGGATCAGTTAATTGTTGTCTAGACCAGTACCATTATAACTTGTCTTTTGTTGCATGCACAAGTATCAGGATTATACTATCAGTATCAGGAAAGAGGGATTATAACAGTATAGTCTTCCAAACATATTTAGGGTACTGCATTCCATATTTACAAAGTCATGGTTTTTGGAGTTGTTTTATAGAAGGGGATCATAACACTCACAAGAGAAGAAATGAAAGAAAAACAACTTAACCTCAAGCTGTCAGCATGGCTAGATGGCATGAAATAGCATAAATCTCTCATTATTCTATAAATATATGGGAGCACACATTCGTTAGACAAACTCAATAGTAATGGCTTTGACTTTTAGTTAGTGCTATAGTTTTGTCATGGTGGTCACGGAAACTGTGAATTTGAAGGAAGTCCATGAAATACTGCAAACTGAGTGAAATGTTTCCAAAGTGAGCGACGTTGTGACCTGGTGCATGCAGGTTTGGCCCGTCTGTCCCTCCCTCTATCCTCCATCCTAACCTCAGTGGTGTTGCTATCTTGTGCATTAGGTTGCAGAACCCAGAGTAGGGAGCTGGTTCCAGCCCCAGAGGACAGGAGACACTGCTGAGGGCGTGAGTGCAGTGTGGGCTCACTCTCCAACATTCTGTCCTATTGCCCCCTTTCCATGACTTGTTTTTTTTCCCCACACCTCTGCCGTTAAATGTATTCAAAATTTCTGTGACAATCGTACCCCTGCTTTTGTCAATTCAAGAATAGTTCATCTGTTGTTCATATCAAAATTAATTGGAACAACATGGAAGGCCTGATTTCCCCATGGCCTTGTCCCTTGTAGAGTCATTTACACTTGAGCAAAATGGGTGCAGTAAAACAGTATGCACAGTATAGAATTTGGAATTTGTTCTGTTTTACAGTCACCTTGTACTAACGAGAATGAGTATGTGGTGCAAGACAGATGGAAAATCAGGACTGGATTCATGAAAGCTAACCTCTAATGATGTTGCAAATACCTTATTTTATAAATTGATTGAGGAATTAAATGTTTTAGTTAAAAACACATTTAATGTGTGGTTTTTAGGAGCTATCAAAAGTCTTTGGAGAAGGACATAACTCATTAAGAAATTCAATAAATCATTTCATCCTGATACATTTTATTGTTTTATTAGAAAGAACACAAGACATAAACTGGGCAGAAGAGATGAAGCTTGAAATGTAGCTTGGGGTAAAATCAAGAAGTAAGTTAGGCAAATGGAGGCTGTTCCAGAGGGGGGCTATGAAATAAGGCTCCACTGGAAAGACACAGAAATGTCTGCTATTTGAAGAGTGCAGGAAAAAGGCTCCTGTGGATATAAAAATTCTGGCACACCTTTCATGTTTGATTCCATAAAGATTTCCACCCTGACCTTCCCAGAAGACCAAGGGATGGATGCTTTGGTCTACCAAACTCATTTTGTTCCACTTACTTGGCACAAAGTGAACTTAAACCATCTGGAAATTCCCGGTATAGGGGGAAGCTCTGTTTGCAGTAGGGCGAAGTGAATTGTCTGCATGCTATTCAGCTACAACTCTGTCAGACTTGAACATGTACAAGTGCCCATTGAAATGGCAGAATTTTGTGCACCGATCCAGGTTGTCTTGAGGCTCCTGTTAGCTTCCTGAGTTCCTACAACCTGCCTCACAACCACATGTGCACCAATTGAGCAGTATGAGTCCTTGTGAGTCTCGCTTCTATAGCTCTTTCTATCACAGCTTTATTCCCCCATGGTTCAGATAAGCCTCCTATCTCAAAGGATATTAAAAATGGTTGATAAACTGGAGAAGGCCAAGAGGAAAAACTGACACGTGCTCCTCTTTTGAGGCCATGTAACCCGGTCTGACTGGGTCTCTCTGCCTCTCATTCCAGACTTATCAACTGTCGGATGTCGTGATCTCAATGGTAACTCAAACCCCCAGACTCTCGACAGCAGCCTGCGAGGAGCAGCATTCAGCAGCTCAAAGGTCTCACGACCAGGTAAACCAAAGTAATTCCAAACATGGACTTACCTTGAGAATGCTATTCACCCATTCTCCCCACTTTCAGATTGTTCTCTGCTGGCCTAAGTCCTGGTCACAGCTGGAGCACAGCAAGATAACACCTGCATTTTGTAGAAAGAGTTCTGTTGTTAAGTCTCCACTTGCACCGTAATTCAAGGCTAAGATGGTCCCAACTCCCTCAGTCTCATTTGATAAAAAGTCCATAAATATTATCAGTCATTTTTCTGAAATTCCTTTTTATAAACTTCACCAAATTATAAAAAATGCCAGGAAAAAGAGCAAGGAAGCAAGCTATCACTGATAAAGTGGATTCTGTGTTAGCTAGCTGCTCCAGAAAATTCTTTACAATAGAAGGAATCTACTCTCAGACATCGTCTGTTAAAGAGAGTGTATTAATTTTCTTACATTTATTTAGAACTGGCTGTCCATTTACATTAGGCTAGAGTCCTTACAAAATTATTTGCAAAATTATTTTTCTCTCTTCATGAGGTCGGTCTTAATGGGTCCTGGAGAATTTCCATTTTGCTGGGTATGGTATCAAAATGTTTGCACAATACTTTCCAAGACGTCATACATCTGTCTGCAGGGTTGGGGGTTGTGCCAACGAGAGCCTGCAGGGCACTTTGTCAATGATCTGGTGCAGAATTCTTGGTTAAATTTTGATTCCTTCTCTATATTGGTGGACTCCTATGGAGGGAACATGTAGATCAAGGCCTTAAAGATACGTTTGGGAAAAAGACCTACGTAACTTCAGTACAGGGGAAGATCAAGACCTTTACATACAGACCTAATCCTCATCCCAAATATGTTGGCCCACCATTGTTACAGAAACAAAGGATTGGCTATCATACATAGGTGTAGCAATTCATATATTCAGAGAATTCTGCCTAGCTCTCTGGCAACTCCATATTAGGGGCCAGCTGGCTCCTTTTCAACAATGGTGTTACTGCCTCATCATCTCTAGCTTCTGGGGAACATTGTGATGATGGCTATTTTATAAACTTTCTAAAGTTTCCTTCCATACCTCTTTCTTTGCAGATTGTTCTTTCTTCTTTCACCATTGTCCAGAGATTTTTTTTCTTCCCCTTTTTATCTCCCTTTTTTCCTTTGGGGGAAAAAAGGAGAAAGGGTTGGGGAGGGACAAAAGACAAAAATGCTGATTTTCAATTAAAAATAAAAAATATTTGCTGGAACTTGTTTCATTGAAAAAGTAAATTTCTAAGGAATTTCTAATCAGGATGTCACACAGTACTAAGCCAAATGCTTTACAAAAGTCTAGGTATATTATAATCACACAGTTACCTGTATCAACCAAACTTGTAATCTGATCAAATAATTAAATCAGATTTGTTTGACAAGACTTATTTTCCATAGAACAATGTTGACAGGCCCTAATTATATTCCTATCCTTTAATTCTTTTATCAGTTGAATCTCATATCGGCTTTTTCCACTATTTTGCCTGGGATTGTTGTCAGCCTCACCAGCCTATATTTAGCCGGGGCATTCCCTTTTTAACTATTGGCACAACATTAGCAGTCTTCCAGGCTTTTGCAGTGTTCCTGATATTCCAAGCTTTACTAAAAAATTAACATCAGTGGGCTAGAGGTCTGCTCAGCCAACCCTTTTAGAACTCTTGGATACAAGTTATCCAAGCCTGCTGATATAAATACGTTTATCCCTACTAGATGTTATCTAATGTCCTCCTTAGTTACTAATGGACAGGAAAGTTTGATCATCCTCATGTGATACAAGTACATCATTCTGCTGCCTTTCAAATTCAGAACAAAAATATTTATTGATGTGTTTTCTGCATCATCAGCGGCGGATTAGCCACTGGGCCCATGGGGCCCAAGTCCAGGGTCCCTGGCCAACTGGGGGGCCCCTGGAAAAAAATCTGCCACCCGGGGTGGAAGCCCAGAGTCCCGGCAGCAGTGCCAGGCGTGTGGGGTGGAGGACCCCCCCCCCCGTGACCCCTGGAAGAAGCCGCGGGATGGGGGAAGCCACCTCCCACTGCCCCCGGCCTGACCCCGTCTCTGGCAGAAGCAGCGGAACGGAGAAGCCCCTCCCCCCAGCAGCCCCGGCCCGACCCTGGCAGAAGCTGTGGGATGGGGGAAGCGCCCCCGCAGTGGTCCCCAAGCCAAGACCCTGGGGGAACAGGGGAGGACCCTGGGGAAGGGGCAGAAAGGGGTGCAGCTGTGGGAGGGGCCACAAGCAGAAGGGGCGAAACAGGAAGTGCTCTGGCCCAGGGTCCCAGGAAACCTTAATCCGCCTCTGGCATCATTAACAGTTTTACCATGTGTATTTAGCAATGGGCCTATTGATCTTTGCTATGATTTCTTTTGTACATAATATACTTAAATTCCTTATTGTCCTTAGCCCTGCCAGTCATGGATTTTTTTCTGATGTCCTTAGTTTCCCACATCAATTTTCTGTACTTCATAACTTATAATTTATATGAGTTATATCTATTTCCCCCCCTTTTCTGGTTGTTACATGTTATTTTTCTAATTGCTGCCGTCGATCCACTGAACCAGAATAGGCTTTTAGCCAAAGTTGTTTTCTTTCTTGAGTTTTTGGAATCATTGCTTATTGGCCGCCTTATAAACGCTTTTTAAAGAACCCAATTTGCATTCGCATTTTTCTGTCTAGATCAGGGGTCGGCAACGTTTGGCACGCGGCTCGCCAGGGTAAGCACCCTGGCGGGCCGGGCCAGTTTTATTTACCTGCTGATGCGGCAGGTTCGGCCGATCGCGGCCCCCACTGGCCGCGGTTCGCCGTCCCGGGCCAATGGGGGCGGCGAGAAGCCGTGGCCAGCACATCGCTTGCCCGCGCCGCTTCCCGCCGCCCCCATTGGCCCGGGACAGCGAACCGCGGCCAGTGGGGGCCGCGATCGGCCGAACCTGCCGCGTCAGCAGGTAAATAAAACTGGCCCGGCCCGCCAGGGTGCTTACCCTGGGGAGCCGTGTGCCAAACGTTGCCGACCCCTGGTCTAGATTTTTCTTCCCAGTGAATTTAACTCATAATTTCTCTCATCTTTGGTAAATTAGCCCAAGTGTATTTATTATCCAATGTGTGCCCATAGTGAATGTGATCAGGTCATGATCACTGGTCCCTAGGCAACCACAAACTTCTAGGTCAGTGAATTAATTAGGCTTTATCCATTATAATGAGGTCCAAAATAGAGTTACCTCATGTTGAGTGCAATAACTTTTGTATTAGAAAATTGTCAACTATAAAGTTTAGAAACCAATAACGTTTTGTTTTTTTAACTGGTTGCATGAAACCTCCAACATATGTTTCCCCAACTGAAGTCCCCCACTACACAATTATTTTTTTCACACATTTTTTTCACACATTACAGACAGGTGTTTATGGAGTAACTGATTCTGTTCTCTGGTTTGAGTTGGTGGTCTGTAACAGACCCCCACCCATGCCCCTTCTGGGACTTTGTTAGGACATTGATTCATATGTGTTCAAGATCCCGTGGTTCTGAGTTATTGATAATTCTACAACAGTTAATGATGTCTTCAATGTAAAATGCTACCTCTGCCTCTTACCCCCTCTATCCTTCCTAAATAAATTATAACTAATATGTGGTGGTATCCTCACCTCAGTCAAGATGGGGTTAAAGCACAGTCAGCCCATCTGGCACACCTGCAAGGTCTGTCAAGCCTGGAGGGGGTGGGGTTTTAAAAGGGAGAATCCCTGCTCAATTTGGGGGTGGCATTGAAGGACTGGTTTGTAGCTTAGAGCTCTCTGAGCCTCTGGAAACAGGGATTGTTCACTGGGAAACCTCCTAAGAGTCTTGGGGCCCCAAGTTCTCTGAGGAAAGAGTGGGACCGATTCTTTTCTTTTCTCTTTGGCTTTCTGAAGAGCCTCAATTCTGCCTCTTATGGGCTCTGGGAGCATCCTGACTTTTTCCTGTGTACTAATTCCTGCCCCTCCTATCTCCCCCCCACAAGGGAGCGAATGCTCTGAGTGTAGCACAAGAGGACTGTTCTCCAAACTCTGAGGGAAGAGTGGTACCCACCCTGTCGCCCAGGGCCCCCAGGGAGGTGTAACCTACTACACCGTGACCTTAACATGCCAATCATGTGAATCATCCCACCAGGTTTCAGTAATGTCAATTATATCAAATTTCTTCTCATCAATGAGAAATTTGAGTTCCTCTTGCTTTTTGCCTAGCATTAGTATATATGAAAATTTTCAATTGGTTCTCATCACATTCTTTGCCACGCCAGTTCAATTTGTTCACCGTAAGCTTGTTTGAGTTGTACTAAATTTGCCTCCTTAGAAAGCTTTCCTTTTGTTGTTAGATAAATGTCCTCCTGGCTGCTCCAGCTAGTCTACAACCCAGAAGATTAGTACCCTCCGCCCCCTCACCTGTGGGATGCAGGCTGTCCTGTTCATACAGTCCCCACTTCTAGTGGAATGTGGCCCATTTTTCCATAAAACCAAAATCTTCAGCTTCACACCAGTCAAACAGCCAACATTTTACCTCTAGCATTTGCTGCCTTCTCTCACTCGTGGGACTAGAAGGAAATGAGAACATCACTTGGACTTTTCTCTTCTTGGAATGTGTGGCTGTTCTTTTACTAACCGGAACTACCCAAGAGCATAACTTGCATTGATATCTTCCTCTGAACTTTTCCATTTTGTGGTAGCACCAGGACTCTAATCTGCTAAAGGGAATCTGTCTGCCCAATCTATATTGACCTATCTTAAAGGCAGATGAGTCTGTACAATTTAATGATAGAATGGCTCAAGAAAAAAACAGTTCTAGTAAAGCGTCACATAATTTTCTTGAGCCAAAATCTATAAAAAGCCCTTTTTGCATTCCAGTGGGTTTTAACAGTGCAAGTTTGGTCAGAAAATTCCGTACCAGTGGCTTACCTGAACCAGTAAGAGGGAAATCAAAAGCCACAGGCTTCTGTCTGAGTCAACAGACAGTTTCAAGGGACAGAGAAAAATCTCATTGGTGAGAGTTACTGAGTTCATGTCATGGGGTTCAACCCGCTCACTGTATGAGCTCCTTTCTCTGCCTCTGGAGAGCCTCTCCCATGCACTAATGAGGATAGACGCTCCATTGCAGATCTCTTCATCTTCCCACATTATGTTCCAGTCACTAAGGTGTGCATCTCCTTAATTATATTGTTTAAGGGCCAGTGCTGATTGTCTCCCTAAATCAGAGATCGGCAACCTTTGGCATGTGGCTCACCAGGGTTAGCCCCCTGGCGGGCCGGGCCGGTTTGTTTACTTGCTGCGTCCGCAGGTTCGGCCAATCGTGGCTCCCACTGGCCGTGGTTCGCCGCTCCGGGCCAATGGGGGCAGCGGGAAGCGGCACGGGCCGAGGGATGTGCTGGCCACCACCCCCATTGGCCCGGAGTGGCAAATCGTGGCCAGTGGGAGCCATGATCGGCCAAACCTGCGGACGCGGCAGGTAAACAAACCGGCCCGGCCTGCCAGGGGGCTTACCCTGGCGAGCCGCATGCCAAAGGTTGCCGATCCCTGCCTTAAATCATCCTGTGCATAACGTGGTGATAAAGATTTGGGCCAAAAAAGACAAGGTTAAAGGGATGGCTTGGTTACAGTGTATAAGTATCTATATGGGAAACAAATATTTAATAATGGGCTCTTCAATCTAGCAGAGAAAGGTATAATATAATGCAATGCCTAGAAGTTAAAGCTAGACAAATTCAGACTAGAAACTATGAACAGTGAGAGCAATTAATGCTTGGAAAAATTTACCAAGGCTTGTGGTGGATTCTCCATCGCTGACCATTTTAAAATTACGATTGGATGTTGTTTCTAAAAGCTATGCTCTAGAATTATTTTGGGGAAGGGCTATGGCTTGTGTTGTACAGGAGGTTGGACTAGATGATCACAGTGGTCCCTTCTGGTCTTGGAATCTATGAATTTATGACAAATGTCAGCCTCATAGTTCTTGTATGGCCAAGAGAGCCCTGTTACTAGGTTTGGTCCAGCTATCCATTAAAAGAAGGTTCCTTGCACAAATGTCTAACCGTATCAGAGGCTGGTTCTCAGTCTGGATTTCATGATCCTGGCCCTGATGGAGCTGTAGGGCAAGAGTTCTAGTTCCAGTTATGTAGGTATCTGACCTGTTATGGGGAGAGAATAAATTTTACACTGCCAATGTAACAGGCAGACACATTAGCGAAGATTCTAAAAAGTGATTAGTGATTTTGGGTGTCCAACTTGAGACATCTTAAAAGGGGCCTGATTTTCAAGTGCTGAGCATCAAACCACGCGTAGTTTCTCAAGTTGGGCTCTGAAAATTAAAGTCCCCCAAATCACTTGTCATTTTTGAAAAATCTTGGCCAGTATTTATCATAGATATGGCAGTAGTGCCAAGAGGCTTCCCCAGGTTGAAACCACATTGTGCTGAGTGTTGTATAAATATATAGGAAATGAGTATCTGCTCCAAAGGGCTTGAAGTCTAAAAGTGTAGACATAACAGATGGATGAGCCAAACAAGTAGGCTGGAATGGGGTTTTGGGGAGGTGGTGTAACAAAAATAAGATGATGTGCTTAATTCTTAGCATGTCAAACAGTACTCACAAATTGTCACCTGTCTAGAATGTTTTTTAATTTTAATGTATTATTTTGATACCTTAATTTTGATATCTAGGTTCTTTTTAGAGATAGTAAGTAATAAAGATTTTATGCTTATGTCAGTTGATACTATATTTTTGTGTTGTTAATTGCTTAGAAATGATGTTTCTTGAATACTGTTAGAATGTTGCATTTGACATTTAATAGCAAAAATATCTAACATTATTAATTTATGATAAAATTATGTTCATGTATGGACTTACGTTAAGGTCACCTATATATGTGAATCATAGTTATATAAATATTTTGGTAGGTTTTCAGATGGCTTTTCCCTTTGTTTTGAGATTAATGAAGAAAATATTTCATTGTGGGTCAGAGTTAAGGTTGTTTGTTCTAATGGAATGTACATGTCTTTGTACTTGGTAAAAATGTGATTTATGTTCTAAGATTTACCATGCAATTAACTATTGTCTTGTTTTTAAGTGCTTGAGTTTTGTAAGTTATGTGATACATTAGTGCACTGCTGCTACTCAGGAATCTCAATTTTTTTTAAAACAAAGGGTAACTGGGGTTTGTGGTTGGCTTGTTTGTTTTATTTATTTGGAACATTAGTAGTGCTATTGCATTGGCAGCTGGGGAAACTTGATTTAGCACTCTGGTCATTCATGTCTATATAAACATGATGAAATAGAAATGGTCAAACTACTCATTTGTAATGATATTCATTATGAACGTAGTCCCTTTTTAGTTAATGAACCATTCATAAACTGATTTTGATTTCTGAAAATGTATTTGTCAGAAAGTTTCAACAAATAAGTTAAAGCCTATGGGAAAGTTCATGAACTATGCACTTTGACTACTCAGTATTCATTATTCATGATGTATGGTTACTCACATAAGTCACGTTACATTGTTTCTGTTTGCTGACTGGAAAATAATTAACTGCTGGTAGGAACTTTTGGAAAAATAAACATTAAAACATTAAAAATAAACACTGTTTAAACTTTTATTATTTTCAAATATTTCAGGAATATGTGCTGTGGCACTCCATATAATCATTAATACTTCTCATGCAACCCCATGAATCATAACTTAGTGAATGCTGTTTATTCATGAAGTATTAATGGATCAACGTTTTCTTTTAGCACCCAACTACCTCTAGCAAAAATATAGTTGGTTAGAATTTGAACATCTCTATTAGAGAAACATTTTTTTTATTTCTGTGAATTGCACTGAAGAGATAGAAGAAAAAAAAAAGAAACCCTACTATTCCCATTGTTAACAACTTACAGAATTTTTATCACGAGTCTTGTGATATATGGTGTTTTTCTTAAAACCCCAGCTACTGGAATCAGGTTATTACCAGACAATCTCTCCAGCTTTAATTAAAAATTAAAAAATTAAGAGTGAGTTGCTGAGAAAAACTTGAAAATATAAAGAGCCCTAAGTGTATTATTTTTAAAAGTTAATGATGTTTAAAATGAAGCTCATGATTGTTTGGGGCATGGCTCATGATTTTTGAACACTGTGACTTAGCAATACTGTTCTCTACACTCTATTTGATTTGTAGGGTTCATCAGGATTCAGAGTTCAACATATCGATCATTTGCGAGTTGTGAAATTTGATGAGAAGAGAGCAGTGGGGCAAAACAAATACATAAATTGACCTCTAGGGTAGAGTTAATAAAATGATAATCTGGCTCTGCAGTTAAGAAATTAAGGCATAGGGTACTGTATGCCTGTGCCTAGGATCCCAATACTGGAGTCACAGAATAACAACAAAATCTTGGCTTTCATTTAAAAAAAAAATTGCTTGTTAGCCCTCCTGGGGTATGTCTACAGTTCACACTCAACCTGGGTCTGTGGGACCCAAGTTTGTGGAGTTGGTGTTTCCAAGCTTGTGTTTGAGCATCCATGCTGCATTGTAAACCTGGGTTTACAATTGCTGGACCCAGGTTTCACAGGCATGCTAACACGTCCATACTGCACTACACAGACTTTCTGACTTCGGATACCTCCCTACTGCAAAATGATAGGGCTTGGACCTGAGTCACAGTAGGACTCAGGTTCTTACCCACAACCTGTGGCAGGACCTAGGACCTGGGTTCTGAGTGCTTGCTGACCCAAGTCAGATTGATTTGTGTGCGTCTGGGAGAGGGGCTTGGGCTCAAACCCAAGTCAGAGCCTGGGATTAGTGTTCAGTGTAGACATTCCTGTGGATACACAGAAAATCTTGGAAACAGGAACCTCGTGTAACTAATGCCTGCCTGAATCTGCAGACAGTGTGTATCAGTAACTCCAAGAGGTGTGAATTGCACCATGTATCTGAACTCTGAAACCTGCTGCTGCCCAAAGGAGGGGTGTGGCCACAGTGTGGGAGTAAGGGACTGGAGAGTACCATGTTGGGTGTGCCTAGGTTCCTAGTTAGCCCTAATTTGATCCTGTTTAATTGTTCAGAACAAGAACTGAATGATTGCTTTTCAAAGTTTTGTTCACTGGGTTTTTGCTTTATATTGATTGTCATCCTGATATCATAGAATCATAGACTATCAGGGTTGGAAGGGACCTCAGGAGGTCATCTAGTCCAACCCCCTGCTCAAAGCAGGACCAATCCCCAACTAAATCATCCCAGCCAGGGCTTTGTCAAGCCTGACCTTAAAAACCTCTAAGAAAGGAGATTCCACCACCTCCCTAGGTAACCCATTCCAGTGCTTCACCACCCTCCCAGTGAAAAAGTTTTTCCTAATATCCAACCTAAACCTCCCCCACTGCAACTTGAGATCATTACTCCATGTTCTGTCATCTGCTACCACTGAGAACAGTCTAGTTCCATCCTCTTTGGAACCCCCTTTCACGTAGTCGAAAGCAGCTATCAAGTCCCCCCTCATTCTTCTCTTCTGCAGACTAAATAATCCCAGTTCCCTCAGCCTCTCCTCATAAATCATGTGCTCCAGCCCCCTAATCATTTTTGTTGCCCTCCGCTGAACTCTTTCCAATTTTTCCACATCCTTATTGTAGTGTGGGCAGGGCCGGTGCAAGGAAGTTTCGCGCCCTAGGCGAAACTTCCACCTTGCGCCCCCCCCCCCAGCCCTGCGGCAGCTCCCTGCCCCCCCCCAACCCTGAGGCGCCCCCCCCCCCGTGGTACCTTCCCCCCCCCCCCAGGGAGCCGTGCGGCAGCTCCCTACCCCAGCTCACCTCTGCTCCGCCTCCTCCCCGAGCACGCCGGCCCCGCTTTAATTCTCCTCCCCTCCCAGGCTTGCAGTGACAAACAGCTGATTGGCGCTGCAAGCCTGGGAGGCGGGAGAAGTGGAGCAGCAACCGCGCGCTCGGGGAGGTGGCATAGGAATGCTGTAAAAAAAAAATTGGGGGCACCGCTTTTTGGCGCCCCCAAATCTTGGCGCCCTAGGCAACCGCCTAGTTTGCCTAAATGGTAGCACCGGCCCTGAGTGTGGGGCCCAAAACTGGACACATTAGGGCAGCAGTTCCCAAACTGTGGGTCAGGACCCCAAAGTGGGTCACAATCCCATTTTAATGGGGTCTCCAAGGCTGGCGTTAGACTTGCTGGGGCTCGGGGCTGAAGCCAGTCTGAGCCCCACTGCCCAGGGCTGAAGCCCTCAAGCTTTGGCGCCCCCCAGGACAGCGGGGCTTGGACTTTGGCTTTGCCCCCCCTGCCCAGGGGGATGGGGCTCGGGCTTCGGTTCCCCTTCCCGGGGTCGTGTAGTAATTTTGGTTGTTGGGGGGAGGGGGGGCAATGAAGTTTGAGAAACCCTGTGTTAGGATATAAAACTGCAGTTACTATAATTCAGCTAAATAAATATACCCCCAAATTAATTGCTAGTCTTAAAGCCAACTCACCCAAACCCCCCATACAGACACACACTGAACTTCTAATCCAGTTCTGTTTAAAAAATAAACGACTTCTTTGGGGTTTCTGCGAGGAGATGTTAGGCTCCCAGAAGATGGCTGACATAATGTTTTTTAATCCCGATACATTTATTTCAGATAAAAAAAATCAAGAAAGCTCCTTTTATTCTCTATTAGGCCCTGATCCTGACTCAGGGTCTGCTAGCGTGGACCCCATTCAGTGTTCCATGGATGTCTTAGAACCTGATTACACAGCCCTGCAGTTAGGACTACAAAGTGCTGCACTGTAACTCCCCCATGTGGATTTTGTGAGCACAAACAAAAAGATACCTAGTTTGCATTAACTTAGTCCTGTTTAAGAGGATGGCATTAACATGAACTAGGTATCTTGTAGTTTGCTACAGTGATCCCCGGAGGGGGAGGGGGAGAGCAACAGCGCAGCACAGGAGTACGCATTCATTTCACGCCCCCTTATTCTGAACTGTGGGGCCATGTAGACATAGCCTTAGTTAAATGTTTTCCTTCCTAAATGTAAGCTAGAAAAGGAAAATGTCATGTAAGTGCATTGCAATGTTTATCTTCTAAATAGAGGCTGGGATGGGAATTGAAAACAAGCACTGACAGTTTGACAATGGCAAAATAAACATTTTGATCAGAGGTTTTTTAAGACCACAGTTGAAACGAGATTTTCCTTTTGACATTTTTAGTCTTTTTTAGTTTACAATTAGGACTGCTCTGGGTTCCCCCCTCCCTTCTCTTCCCAGACTGGATTATTCCCTGGATTATATTTTCTGTTGGGTTTTTTATTTATTGTTTAGTCATGTTCATCTATCTTTACATAATATATTTTATTATTAATAAAATAAAGAGAAAACTGAACTGGTTCACAGAACTGTTGAGGGGAGAGGACCAGGAAAGAGGAGGGGAGGGTAAGAGAGCATGTCATCTAAATGTAAGGCTCTGAAATATGCATTCTGTGAAAGAAGGACTTGTGATTGAGTAGATGGACCTCCATGTAAGTCCAGGGATGTGAGAAATAAGTCACAGCCAGCAGTGAATGTAACTTAAAGGACTTACCGGTATGCCAGAGTCCTGAGCAGGGGGTGGGGCCTCAACCGGAAGGGGCGGGCCTTTAGAGCCCCGGGCCCCTTAAATCACCGTCCGAGCCCCGCTGCCAGGGCCCCGGGGTAGCAGCAGTGGCCCAGGGCTCCGTCCATGATTTGAAGGGCCAGGGGCTCCCGGCCGCCGCTACCGCAGTGGAGTCCTGTGCCCTTTAAATTGCCGAAGGAGCCCCGGGGGCTCTCGGCTGCCACCGCTACCCCGGCCTCCAGCAGCGGGACTCGGGCAGCAATTTAAAGGGTCCGGGGCTCCAGCCACCGCTATCGCCCTGGGCCCCTTAAATCGCTGTTGGAGCCCCGCTACCAGAGCCGTCAGCGATTTAAAGGGCCCGGGGCGCCGCTGCGGTAACGGCGGCCCTTTAAATCGCCATCCAAGCCCCGCTGCCAGAGCCCTGGGGTAGCGGCGGTGGGGCTCCGGTGGTGATTTAAAGGGCCAAGGGCTCCCAGGCCCTTTAAATCGTCGATGGAGCCCCGGGCTCCCAGCCGCCTCTGCTACCCAGGGGCTCTGGCAGCGGGGCTCTGGCAGCAATTTTAAGGGCCTGGGGCTCCAGCTGCTGCCGGGAGCCCTAGGCCCTTTAAATTGCTGATTGGATTTTTATCTCTGAACAAACCTACTACTTTTTGAATTCCTCCCCTGCACTTACATACCTGCACTTACATACCCAAAATCTGCTTCTGGATCTTTACAATCCAAGCATCCAGCTATTCTTGTAAAAATATGCCACTTTAAAAAAAGTTTTTATATTTAACAAGCTACTTGCTATCTGCAGGTGAAATTGTACATCTAGCTGTCCAAATTCACTGAACTTCGTAATGAAGTATCTTAGTCTAAGTCTTTTCCTTCATAAAAGTGATTACACTGACGTGGCCAAGTGGAATAGTACGGGGTAGTACTAAGAAAGCTGGGATAGTTAGTGGCAGGTTGTGGTTTGGACTCGCTAGGCGAGGACAAACCGACTCCCATCACAAGACTGACATTACATTCAGACCTAACTTCTGGAAAGAGAAATACTTCCTCTACCACATGCAAGAATCTTATATTTTCTTGATTAAAAGGCAGAGGATTGAGGTGCTGTATCTGTTATCTAATGAGAAACAAAATGGGGATGGAATGCAAATAATGTATCCATTGTAATAAAACAGTTCCTTCTTGCATTTTTTCTTTGTATCCTTAAATATTAGTGTGGTTAAAGTTTTGTTGTGGTTACTATATTGTATACAGAGTAAATTAGCAAATGTGCCAAAGCTCTGTAAACATCAATTGTATTTACAGTCTACTTAAATCAATTTAAGTAAGCTCAGCTCAACTGGTGCATTCACAAATTCAAATTAATTTCCTTTTTATCTAGTCTCCTTGCAGACCTAATAAACAAAGTAATCAATTTTATGAGCCCTCTTTTATAACATGACTATGCCTCTCTGATCAAGGAAACTTAAAACAATCTTTATTCCCCCTCTAACAATCTCATCTGTCTGGATTTATTTAATTATTCAAATCAATCTTTTTAAAAAATTACTTACTGAAATTTAGAGAGAAGTGTTATCTAATTTGGGTTTCAATTGAGGGTTCACATGTTTAAAGGAAAATCCTGTTTTCCACTGTAATAATAAAGACATGTGCAATGTATCCTCTGGCTTTACAGAAGAGATGGGGAAAATTGGTATCAGTCTGACTTATAGATTTGTTCATAGGCAGGAAGCATAGAAATCCACTCTGAACAGCTTGTACTGTAGTATATATTCTTTATAGATTATGGGTGAAATCCTGGCTCCACTGAAGTCAATGGCAAGTCTCCCACTGTCTTCAGTGGGGTGAGGATTCCACTCAGTAGTTTTCTACCCCTCTTGTAGTGGGGTGCTAAGCCCTTTTAGGAAATGGTGGTTACTGTTACGGGTGGCACTAAAAGAATGATATGCCTTAAGAAGCTCCTGAACAGGTTAACCATACTGGTTACCAAGAGTGCACACACGCATGCACGCACACACACACACAGTCTCTCTCTCTCTCAACAAAATTGGAATTGGCCGTCCATTGAAATAATACATTGGCCTTTACACTCAAATACTTGTAGTAGAAAATGTTAATTAACTGCCTCTTTTCTAACCTTCAGATAATGAATTAGCATATTTTAATGTATCTGTATCAACCTATGTAGTGTGACAAAATGGCCGACGTTGGTATGGTGGGTCCCACACTTTTCTTGGCAGGGGGCTAGGATTCCATTCCTTGCCCCTGCTCTTGGTGCGCCAAGGGCCCCGCTAGTGGCCCGGGAAGGTGGTAGAGGAAGGAAGCAGGGAAGGGGTCTGGGTTTGCGCCTCACTCTGAGCCCCAGCCCCTCTCAACCCCAGCAGGTTTCTTACCCTCTTCCCTCTTGGGTAGGGTTACCCTCGGTGCTTGACCCTGGGGGAGGGAGTCTCCATGCTCTGCTGGGGTTCTCTGGTCTTTCAATTCTCAGCAACACACCTCCAAACTCCAGTCCTCTCTCCTTCCTCACTCCACCCTGTCTGCCTGAAGTAGGGTTTTTTTTATTAGGTTCCTGACAGGGCCTTAATTAGTTACAGGTGCTCCAGTTAACCTGTAGTAACTCTTCCTAGTCTACAGGGAACCACGCCTTAATTAGCCTTGGGCAGGTGTCGGCAACCTTCGGCACGCGGCCCATCAGGGTAATCCGCTGGCGGGATGTGAGACATTGTGCTGACGTTGACCGTCTGCAGGCATGGCCCCCCTGCAGCTCCCAGTTGCCGCGGTTCGCCGTTCCCGGCCAATGGGAGCTGCCAGCTCGCCGCTTCCCACAGCTCCCATTGGCCGGGAATGGTGAACCGCGACCACTGGGAACTGCGGGGGGGCCGTGCCTGCAGACGGTCAACGTTAGCAAAATGTCTTGCGGTCCACCAGCAGGTTACCCTGATGGGTCGCGTGCCGAAGGATGGCCTAAGGCTTATATATCTCCCCTCTACCACTCTCCCACTGCTCCCTGGCCCTGCTGTATCACAGTAGTTATTTGTGTCTACATTTGTCAAGGTATGTCATTCTTTTTAAAATGTTGTGTGTATGCCATATATGAAATATAATCAACTTGCTATATGCTTATAACATTATTTTAGTGTTTGTGAGACAGTGTCACTGTTTACGTCAGCCCCATGTCACTGTTGCTACCCCCTGTGTGACTCACCAGTGGTTGCAATGGTGGTAGGGCTCATGCAGACTAGCCTACCAGTGTTTTAATTTCTCTGTCATCTAACCCAGGTTTGAGCAGGTCTATATGACACAATGACTATTAAAAAGCTGGCAACTCATCAGCACTACAGCTCCTCCTGCATTAGTGATAGCAGTAGTGAGACTTTTTAGGAGGGAAACAAGACTAGTGTAGAAATGGCATCAAACTAAAATAGCCTCCTTCCCTTCCCCTCGTGTAACTTGTATGGTAGGATTTTCAAACATGCTTAATATTTGCTGATTCTGCTCTCCTTGAAGTCTGTAGTAAGACTGCAATTTACGTAAGTGGGAGCAGAGTTAGTTCAGTGATGAGTGTTTTTGAAAATCCCTTTAGTATTTACATGCCACAGTGTGCCTTGAGGAGAGTCGAATTGAGAAATTGGGATTTGCTGAGTGACTAGCTTTCCTTTCTGGAGGAAAGTTCTGTATCATATTGTTTCATACTCAGTCAAAACCTAACAAAGACCTGGCAGCGCCTGGAAACACAGGAGTTGGCACGTAGTTTCACTAAGGAATTCAACATTCTAATTTGCATATATAGTTTCCTCTTAAATAGCTGAACATGAGCTCACAATGCAACACCGTGGCTAAAAGGGCTAATACATCTTTGGATGTGTAGACGGGGGAATATTAAGGAGGAGTAGGGATCTTATATTACCTTTGTATTTGGCAGTGGTGTGACCACTACTGGAATACTGTGTCCAGTTCTATTGTTCGCACTTTAATATTCTTCTTGAAAATTGGAGAGGGTTCAGTGAAGATCCTCAAGAATGAATAAAGGATTGAAAAATTTGTCTTTATAGTGAGAAACGCAAGGAGTTTGATCTTTTTATCATATCAAAGAGAAGTTTAAAGGGTGACTTGATCATAGTCTATATGTACATACATGGGGATCAGAAATTTGACAATAGAGGGCTCTTCAATCTAGTCGACAAAGGTGTAACAAGATCCAGTGGCTGAAAGGTAAAGCTAGATAAATATAGGCTAGAAATAAGGTGCAAATTTTTAACAGTGAGAATAATTAACCATTGGAACAATTTACTAAGGGTTTGTGGATTTTCTTTCACTAGACATCTTAAAATCAAGATTGGATGATTTTCTAAAATAAATTCTCTAGTTCAGCCTTGGCAAGTTGGCCTTGAAGCAGGAATTAATTAAGGAAAGTCCTGTGGACCACAGGAGCCAGACTTGATCATAATGGTCCCTTCTGGCCTTGAAATCTATGATTCCATTAATCTTATGCAATTTTTTGTAAATGTTTTTAACATTAGGATCTCTATGTATAGAAAAATGAAATTTAATGACATGGGAAGAACCCTTGTTTGTGATGTGTGCCTTCAAGTTATGAAACTTGTTCCAAAAGAGAGTTGACATGAATTTGCTTTGACATTATAATATACAGGAAAAGTCCAACTTCAGACTAAGCATCATGAAACATTAATCTTCTCAGTGGCTAAGAAAAGGGGTTGGTCTCTTTATTCTGAATCAACACTGCAATTTTGGATAACGCAAAACAGAGACTGTGGCAATTTCACTTGCACCATTCTGTTCCAAGAATAGAAAAAATCAAAGATCTCCAGCCATTTAAGACTTAATTATTTCCTTCAACAAATTTGTGAACCTCAAATGTAAATTACTTCTAATTTTTAAGGGGTTCACTGAAAAACAAGGAAAGCAAAACCAGAAAGTTTTAATTTAGATATTAGTGGCTTTTGTTTACACTGCTATATTGAAAGTTGCATCACATTGTTTTGGGAGTCCACGGTAATGGCTCTAAGCTAAACTTAGTATCTGAGGTCCTATTCTGTGAAGCCTTTCCTCAGTCTGGTTTTCATAAAACGTTGCTTTTGACATTTCTCGGTTATATAAGCATATATAGCATAATTTTGTTATTCCTCCATTTTTTCCATTCCCCCACCATTCTCTTTTTTTAAGGTCAGAAAACTAGAAGTAGTTTTTATTTAAAACCTAGGATTTGGAGCTGATTAGCCTACATATGGTGGTGAAGTAGGGAAAAAAATCAACATTTCAAACTGGTTATTAGTACTTCTGCACATGTATATAGTTACTTTCAATTGATTTTTTTTTTTACTCTGCATATCAATATGCCTTTGCTAATTACCTGCTTGGTGATAGGCCCAATTATTTCTGAAGGATCTGTTGTAGTCTTAAGTGTGTAATACACATTTTAAAAACTGTCTATAGATATACTGTTATTCAAAGCCCCAAATCTACAAAGGGATCTCCCCAAGCTGATCTCTAGGCTTAAGTGGAGTCCCTGTGTGGGTATATATATATATATTTTTTATTATTCAAAAGAATAATGGAGAAGAATACAAAAATATCTGTTTTTTAAATAAAATAAGGCTAGGGTTGGCTCAAGGTCAAAGTAGCAAAAGCAAGGGCAGTCAGAGCTGTCTGTGCTGCACTGATGTGCCAATTGTTCTCTGAGGGAATGAGGAAGAGGATCAGTAGCAGCAATTAGGTCAGTGACTGTTGAGTGGAAGGGGAAGAGAGAAGGGTGTGATTGAGCTGCAGTTAAAAGGATGGGAGGCAGAGATGGGGGAAGGCAAATTCAATTCAAATCAGTTTTTCAATAAATTAATGTTCTATTGGCAAGTGCTGCCCAAGTATAAAAAGGAGAGAGACTGTGGGCAGGAGCGCCGGTGGCGGAAGGTCCCGCCCTGAAATGCCGCCCCCCCCACAGAGGCGGCGGAAGGTCCCGCCGCCGAAATACCGCCGCGGTCGCTGCCCCCCAAATCGCAGTGCCCTAGGCGACCGCCTAGGTCGCCTAATGGGTTGCGCCAGCCCTGACTGTGGGTATCTATCAGAGGTATCTTTCCCCTTCAAAGCCAGCCGGAGAGAAGCGGCTGCCCCTGCTCCTCCTGAAGGGGAAAGCGCCGCTTCTCTCTGGCCGCTGGCTGCGTGGCTGCCCCTGCTCCTCCTGAGTCCTGGCCCATGCTCGCAGGGCCGCATTCCAAAAGGGGCTTTAGAGCTGCAGGCCAGGGCCCCGGGGCCCTCTTAGCCCAGGGCCCTGCAGCCCCTAAAGCCCCTGCGTTCCGGGTGGCCCTGCAGTTTCCCCACTCGCTCCCTCCCTCCCAGAAAGTCCTAAGCACCGCAGGAAGTACTGCGAGGGAGGGAGGAATGGAGGGGGAGGAGGCGGAGAAGAGGAACTTGTGCAGTTCTCCCTTGTAAAGTCAGCCAAACGACCACAACTTTAAAAGAGTATGTTCCCTAATGGAGCAGCGACGTAACTTTGAAACAACGTTAAGCAGGAGGACGTTAAGTGAGGAGTTACTGTATTTAGTAAGAGTCTTCCTTTCCTTTGCACATTACATTGTGATGAAGTACTCTGCTAGTGTTGTGATAGCTTTGTTGAGGGTTTTGTAGAAGACTAGCTTCATTTTTCAATTTGTTGTTCCTAGTGACTCATAAGTTGATGTGTTAAGTGTTGTTTAGTACAGACAATGCTAGTAGCTTGAGCATTCTTTGGTTTTTGGTGAGGATGTCCACTTCAATATATTGTGGCTAGTGTGGCTGATGTCTGACACTAGTGTTATGCTGAAGTCAAGAAAGTTTTTGTTTTGTGTTTAGATTTTCAGCCTCTAGGACTTTGCAGTGAAGGGAGTGTATGCTGCTTTGGTTGAGACAGTACAAAAAGTTGAATGCTCTTTTCTCTATGATGGTTAAGAGCAGAATTCCTAATACTGCTATGCAGTTAGCACTGTTTGGGTTCCAGTTAGGGTGATCAGGTGTCCGGTTTTTGATCGGAACAATTGGTCGAAAAGGGATCCTAGTGGCTCTGCTATTGACTGTCCGGTTGGCAGTGCCGCGCAGAGGGGCTGGGACTGTGGAGGTGGTGCCTGCGGACGGGGCAGTGCACAGAGTCACCTGGCCGCGCCTCTGAATAGGAGTCGGAGGGGGGACGTGCTGCTGCTTCTGGGAGCTGCTTGAGGTAAGTGCCACCCAGAGCCTGCACCCCTGACCATCTCCCGGGCCCCAACCCACTGCCCCAGCCCAGAGCCCCCTCCTGCACCCCAAACTCCTCATCCCTGGCCCCACGCCAGAGCCCTCATACCCCCCCACACTCAAACCCCTTGCCCCAGCCCACAGCTCGCATCCCCAGACCATAGCCCATACCTCCTCCCACACCCCAGCCCCCCTGCCTTAGCCTGGAGCCCCCTCCTGCACTCTGAACTCCTCATTTCTGGCCCCACCCGAGAGTCCGCCCCCCCAGCCGGAGCCCTCAGCCCCTCCCACACCCCAACCCTTGAGCCAGCCCAGTGAAAAATGAGTGACTGAGTGAGGGTGGGGAGAGCAAGCAACGGGGGGGGGGAATGGAGTGAGCAGGGGCGGGGTCTCGGAGAAGGGGAGGGGCAGGGGCGGGGCAAGGGTGTTCGGTTTTGTGCGAGTAGAAAGTTGGCAACCCTAGTTCCAGTGTTGATGTAATATTTGCTAACAGTATTTAAGTCCAGGGTTTCTGTTGTGGTTTTGTCCCAATTGCTGTAACTGACTATTACAGGCTCGATCGCAGGCTTTGCTCAGACAATTTCAATGATACTTTTAAGTCGATTTAGAGAGAAAGTGATCAGTGGGGTTGTATTCATGAAATGGCTTCTTGATGTTATAGAAACTCACATAATTCTTTTTGTTTTTCTTGAGAAGATATCAAAAGTTTGAAATACATTTTTAAAAATTGGGGGATTTAACTAAATCTTGGCAAGGATCAAAGATCTCTTTTATACGAGGGCCTCACTGTGAAAGGAAGACGCTGAGCCACTTAAAACAGTCAGAAGTGTTCCACTCAGTTCTGCATTAGGTCTATACATGAAAGTCAGCATAAAGCTAATCAAATCACCTACACCATTTGATCTGTTTCCATTGGCTTTAAGTTATCTTTGATAAATGCACTGCTCTACAGTAGAGCTGAACTAATGCCAGCAATAATTCATGTAGCTATTAGTGTTTTCACTCAGTTCTATTTTGTGTGGTCTAAACCTAAACTGACAGGGCCTAAAATGTTAATTTAAAAAGAGCAAAACCAAATTCTGGATACTTTTGTTTATGAACCTTATAGACTATTTCTTAGTCAGCTCTTTGAATGTCCTATTGACACCAGGAAGCCATGTACATTTCACACTGGAATTTACAGATCTGTGGGAGTTGCATGTTGATGACTGTCTCTTCTGTTTCCCTGGGGTGATAGACAATAGATTACTAATCTTTTAGTCATGACTTTAAAGCTACAGTGCCATTTTGTTCTCAATATTCCAATTTAACAGTAATACCAATTGATAGCCTCCATCAAGAAATCGTATTTGCTATCTAATCCAACATGATTTCCCAGTGTCTGGTATTCAGTCCATCGCAAAAACTTTCTAAAATATTATTCTTGATGGTAGTTTTTTATCAATTTCTATATGTACTCAGTAAACCTGACTCCAGCCAGTGTAGTCAAATATGAAAGTGGAACTTTAGTGATGAAAACAGACTGTGCTATGGATGGCTTTGATAAAGAACCCTCTCATTTTTGTACAATGTATAATAGATGTAATCATTAGACATAATTTGCTTATTAACTGTTTACAAGTTTTCAAATTTTGTTTGTGCCCCGCTGCATAGTTGCCTTTGATCTTGCAACTAAAGAAATTAGACTGTTGAAGGGAAATTGGGGACTTGATTGCAGATTGTTTATGTTGGAGTTCCTATTGCCTGCTCTTTTAATTGACAAACCACTACTTCGGTTTGGCTACCTAGAGGGCAAACTTTAGAGGAGGTTAAAGGGACGTGGTCAAGACTTAACAACAAGATGTGTTTGCTCGTTGTAGATGCTGCAGATGTGACTGGACTTTGTGGAACCCTAGGGCTTGGAAAAGTGACGTGATGGTGCATCTTTTTCCTAGTTAGTTAAACTAGATTTGAAATCCTTTAGCTGCCATAACTGATGGAATAGCATGAATTTTAAAATGTTTAAAGATGTTAGTAATTTAAAAAAATGAGTTGTGTGCTTTACTTAATTATAGATTTTATTTTTAAATGCTAGAATTGCGTGTTTAACCATTTAAATAAACTATTATTTCATGTCATGTTTAAAGGGTGTTTTATTATGTTAAAAGTAAGTGTGAGATTATGGTTTTTAATGTGCTTTGTCCTCTGAAAAGTGACTGTATCAGTGGCATATTCTCTTTCATCAGACATGTTCCCTGTATCTATTCAAAGCCAGTACTGATGACTTTAGTGACAAGTGACTTTTCACTGCCTTTTTATGACTATTGGCCATGTAGAACCAACACAGCCAAGAGACTGTGAGCTGGATCGTAATCCTCCTTGTTCATCAAGGAGTTGTTTGCTAAATTCTAGTCAGCTACATCTATGCAGACTTGCTGACGGCAATACTATTGTGCAGGTATATGCTGAGGGCATAATTTGGCCCAGAGAATATTTTGACTGGTGATGATGCACAAGAATGAAAGGACCCAGACTGACTCTCAGTTCCTAATTTCTTTGCAGGGTTGGCAGTTAGGGAAAAAAATAGCACATTTGATACAGAAATCATGAAAAACAATCATATCAGAACTCCTGAAATGCAATTTTTAGAGTCTGTGCTGGAAGAGGTGTAAAAAAGCTGAGCTACAGTGAGATTCTTGGAGGAAATCTAGCTATCTGCATCAGAATTCCCCTTCAGGAGTTCATGCTCTGCCACCCTGTATACTGTGCACTCCCTGTCTCAACCGTCCACCTCTTCCAGGGCACGATCAGGGGAGTGGCTGTGCTCATTGATGAGAATGTATACTTCCCATTCCATCCCATCCCCTTGTACATCTGTGCATGGTCTGGCACCGTTGATTCTTATTTTTGTTCATATTGTTTGTTACAAAACCGTTTTTGCATTAATTTGTAAAGTACTGACCTTTTTCTGAGACAGCAATAGAAAAATCCTGTAACCTGGTTAGGACGAAGAGTTACAGTTGTAGTAGAAATCAGCCACTGATTGCTACTGATGCCATAAATATCACTGAACAACTGTAGCTTGGTAATGGTGAATCACATAATACATGCCTTACTGAGGAGCCATATTCTCTCAGTTTCACTTCTTTTGTTCATCTATGGCCCCCGCTTGTTGTGTCATGTGTGAACTTTGGCTCCAGTCCTGTAGTTGGATCCGTTCACATGGATCGTAACTTCAATATGGCTCCAGGTGGCACTCATTCCAGGATCAGGGATTTAGGTTGGAGGGGAGGGATAGCTCAGTGGTTTGAGCATTGGCCTGCTAAACCCAGGGTTATGAGTTCAATCCTTGAAGGGGCCACTTAGGGATCCAGGGCAAAATCAGTACTTGGTCCTGCTAGTGAAGGCAGGGGGCTGGACTCGATGACCTTTGAGGGTCCCTTCCAGTTCTAGGAGATAGGATATCTCCATTTGTTATTTTTTTAACCTCTTCGAGATTGTGGTGTATTGAAAACTGTGTTGGGGGCTCTGTGGGGAAGCGAGCAATCTGGGTCTTCAGCAGTGAGTCTGCCAAAGCGTCAGTAGGAGCAAGGTGGGTTGAGTTGTGCCACTTTGCCTTAGGTAGGATTTCTCTTCTCTCCTCCCCCTCCCTCCCCCCCATATTTGGCTGTTCATAGAATCATAGAAGATTAGGGTTGGAAGAGACCTCAGGAGGTCATCTAGTCCAACCCCCTGCTCAAAGCAGGACCAACACCAACTAAATCATCCCAGCCAGGGCTTTGTCAAACCGGGCCTTAAAAACCTCTAAGGATGGAAATTCCACCACCTCTCTAGGTAACCTATTCCAGTGCTTCACCACCCTCCTAGTGAAATAGTTTTTCCTAATATCCAACCTAGGCCTCCCCCTCTGCAACTTGAGACCATTACTCCTTGTTCTGTCATCTGTTACCATTGAAAACAGCCAAGCTCCATCCTCTTTGAACCCCCCCTTTAGGTAGTTGAAGGCTGCTATCAAACCCCTCCCTCACTCTTCTCTTCTGCAGACTAAATAATCCCAGTTCCCTCAGCCTCTCCTCATAAGTCATGTTCCCCAGCCCCCTAATCATTTTCGTTGCCCTCCATTGGACTATATCCAATTTCATAGAATATCAGGTTTGGAAGGGACCTCAGTAGATCAACTAGTCCAGGGGTCGGCAACCTACGGCACACGTGCCAAACACGGCACGCGAGCCGATTCTGAGTGGCACGCAGCTCCCTGCCACGGTCCCGGCCCCCAGCCCCACTCAGCCCCCCCACCCACCGCTCTCCCCTGCGGGGGCAGGAGGCAGAAGCTTGGTTCTGCAGCAGCCAAGCTTCCCCCCTCCCCCGCTTCTTCCCCCAGCGTGGTGCTTTCCTGCCCCTCCTCCTCTCCATCCCTGGCCAATCAGCTGATGGCCCTAGCGAGGGGGAGGGGTAAGAGCGGCAGCATGCACACAGCTCCGTAGAGGACGCAGAGAGAGGTAGGGACGGAGCCTGGGGGAAGGGGGTGAAACAGGGCATATCCCTTCCAGCCCCCTGCCTTGAGCCGCTCAGGGCAGGGGGCTGGGAGCACCCCCACGAGCCGAGCACCCCAGCCTTCTGCCCTGCACCCCCCCACCCCAACACACACCCATCCCTCTGTCCTGCCCCCCCACAGCCCCATCCCTCTGCCCTGAACCCCCCCCACACTCAGCCTTCTGCCCTGCACCGCCCATACCCCCAGCCGTCTGCCCTGAACCCCCCACACCCCAACACCCCCCCAGCCTTCTGCCCTGCACCCCCCCAGTCCTCTGCCCTGAAACCCCGCACCCCAACACACACCCAGCCTTCTGCCCTGCACCCCACACACCCCCAGTCCTCTGCCCTGAACCCCCCACACTCCAACACACACCCAGCCTTCTGCCCTGCACCCCCCCCCAGCCCTCTGCCCTGATCTCTGAACCCCCGCCACACACACCCCAGCCTTCTGCCCTGAAACCCCCCCCCCCCCCAGGTCTGGGGTCCCGACCGCAGGCCCTAATCAGCCCTCTGCCGGCCTAGGTCAACAGAACCCCAGGCTGTTCAGCGAGCTGAGCAGGCTGGTGGCGTAAGATCAGCATTTTAATTTGATTTTAAATGACGCTTCTTAAACATTTTGAAAACCTTATTTACTTTACATACAATAGTTTAGTTATATAATATAGACTTACAGAAAGAGACCTTCTAAAAACCTTAAAATGTATTACCGGCACACGAAACCTTAAATTAGAGTGAATAAATGAAGACTCGGCACAGTGCTTCTGAAAGGTTGCCGATCCCTGATCTAGTCCAACCCCCTGCTTAAAGCAGGACAAATCCCCAGACAGTTTTTTTTTTTTTTTTTTAAAGCCCCAGTTCCCAAATGGCCCCCTCAAGGATTGAACTCATAACCCTGGGTTTAGCAGGCCAATGCTCAAACCACTGAGCTATCCCTCCCCCTGCAGCCTTTCTGTAGTGGACCCAAAATGACGCAATACTCCAGATGTGGCCTCACCAGTGCCGAATAGAGGGGAATAATCACTTCCCTCGTTCTGCTGGCAATGCTCTTACTAATGCAGCCCAATATGCCATTAGCCTTCTTGGCTACAAGGGCACACTTTTGACACATATCCAACTTCTCGTCCGCTGTAATCCCGAGGTCCTTTTATGCAGAACTGCTGCTTAGCCAGTCGATTCCCAGCCTGTAGTAGTGCATGAGATTCTTCCTTCCTAAGTGCAGGACTCTGCACTTGTCCTTGTTGAACCTCATCAGATTTCTTTTGGCCCAATCCTCCAATTTGTCTAGGTCACTCTGGACCCTATCCCTACCATCCAGCGTATGTACCTCTCCCCCCAGCTTAGTGTCATCTGTGAATTTGGTGAGGGTGCAATCCATCCCATCATCCAGATCGTTAATGAAGATGTTGAACAAAACCAGCCCCAGGACTGACCCCTGGGGCACTCCGCTTGATACCAGCTGCCAACTAGACATCGAACTGTTGTGTGTTAGATTTCTGGATTTTGAGAAATATAGTTGCAACCTTCCAGGAAGAATATATATGTTTTTTCTAACTGTGAAGTGAAACTGAGAGAATATGGCTCCTCAGTAAGGCATGTATTATGTGATTCACCATTACCAAGCTACAGTTGTTCAGTGATATTTATGGCATCAGTTTTTTCTAACTGTGTGTATGCCATGAATGTAACAGGGGTAAAGAGTGGGTCTTTACTTTTTGAGTGGAAGATTAAATTATAGTGTGGCAAGCACCTTCCAGAAAAAAGTACATAGTAATAGTGATGGTGATGGAAAAAATGGGGGGGGGGGGGTAGGAGGGAGAGAAAGCAAGGGAAGATGCAGTTCTCTGTAGTTAGTAAATAAATTTTATTCATATTCCTGTACATTTATTTTTTATTTCTGGGACTAAAAGGCTAGGAAGGAAAGAGGAGCAACTATAAAGAGAGTTTTATTTGTGTAACTGCATACACAAATTAGATTTTCCCTCCATGTTGTAGGTTCATGCCAATTAATAATTTGTGTTGGCAGCAATCTGGAAAGTCAAGGCAGCAAAATTCAGTCATCCTTGAATTCAAAATCAGTGCCTTTTTAAAGTACGTTTCTTTCATGGAATTTTTAATTAAAAATAGTTGGAGGTGTATATCCTCTAATAAAACATTGTATTTATATAGAAATGTTCCTTTTTAATATTATTTACAAATATTAGCCAAGTAATCATTGCAACACTCCAGCAAGGTTGGTAATCCTGTATATTATTATTATCCACTTTACAGATAGGGAAAATGGAGACCCAAAGGTTAAGTGACTTGCCCAAGGCCACAAGGGATGTTGGTGTCATTGTCAAAATTAGCATTCAGGAGTTCTTGACCTAGCTCAAACTACTAGATCTCCCCCTTTTCATTATTCTGAATTATAAACCACAGCACACAAATTATTTGATAATTTTGCAAAAATTCAGTCTAATTATGTTTCAGTATAAAAAATAAATGAGATTATTTTCCCTAGCATATGGTTTAAAACAATATTAACATGGCCCATCTATTTTCTCTTGCATTTAGAAAGGATTAGAGTTTATACTGGAAAGTGCATACTTTGAAGTATTGTGGGGTAGCAGTTCGTCTTACTTCAAAACTGTTTTGGAAAGGTGTGCAGCTGTGTATTATTGAAGGTCTGCGTTTTTAAGGAATGGCAGGTTACCCAGAGCATGGCACAGATGCCTTTTTATGTTTGTTTTATAAATGAAAATAAACAAATACTAACAACCTACAATTGGGCCATTAGCTGTCTTTGGATTCACTATGGACCACTCTTTGATTGCTAAGGATTGTCAGATGAGGATATTCAGGTTGGCAGAAAGAGATGGTAGAACTACAATGAAATTCTGATCACAGTGGCATTATTTTTTTAAAAGAAAATAGTGAAAATGAAATTATTTGCGCATGGACCTTTTGAATGTCGTGTGTATACATTTTCCTTTTATTCAGAAGATGTGGGTTACAGTTCGGTGATATGCAAAATTATTTATTCAAAGGGATTTTCTGCTTTACACTATTAGTGCTACAATAAAGAGATGCTATGAGGAAATGTTTTCAGTTAAAGCTGAAATTTCTTGTAATACAAACTGTCCTAACTGATCATTGCCCATCTAGTAAAGCTATGGTGGAAAGTATAAATTCTTAAAACTCAGCATAAACCACAAAGGGTTAAATGTGATTTTGTATAAGCTGGCAGGTGACCCTCAACATGTAGGGCTGGTCCACTGAGACAATCTTGAATCAGAGAAGACCACCATATCATTTTAGCTATTAAGCTTATTTTCTAATCTATTCTATTATAATGCATGATAATAAACTATTATTTCCCCCTGTTTTACCATGGCAAATATATACATTTTTAGCAAATAAGCTTATACCAATCTTCTTGGAAATGTGGTGCTTTGAACTGCCACCAATTAGTTAATGGGAGCTGAATTAATTTAGCTTGAGCAGACTGATCTGATAGACAAATAACAGCTTCTTTAGAGTTATTACCATATAATATGAAAATGCTTGCGAACAATATAACTCTTAATTAAGGGGCTTGCACATTTATTTTATTTTGTTATTTGTATGTTTTATATATATATAAATATACACACACACACATACATACATCATCCCCCACACACACATCCCCCCCATGTCAATATAATAATATTATTATGCACTTCTATAGTAACTTTCATCAGGTGATCTTAAAGCACTTCTGTAAACATGAATGAATTTAGCCTGGCATCACTTGTTATTGTTCCCGTTTTACAGCTGGTGAACTGTGACACACAGAGAGCTACTCTGCCCAGTCCTGTGAGAGGCTATGTCAACTTCCATTGACTGGAACTGACATAACTCCAGATCACAGGCCACAAGTGACTTGCTCGAAGTCACAGAACAGCTCTGTGGCTGAGCCAGAACTAGAAGTCAAATCTCATAATTTCCACTCCTGTGATTTATCTCAACTATTATTATTCTTTCTGTTTGTACTGTGGTAGTACCTAGTAGCCCTGGTCATAGAGCAGGACCCCATTGTGCTAGGCACTGTACAAACATGGAACGAAAAGATAGCCTCTGTCCCAAAAAGCTTATGACTTGCCATTGTTGCAATGGTAGACCTTTATGACTCATTTTAATCATTACAATGTATTATAAACTAAAAACAAACAAACTCTTGTGCTATCTGTAATGGAAGTCCTTTGATGAAGAACATTTTTGTTGTGTGCTTTGGTGATTTTCAAATATCTATGACTAGTGTTTATAGTCTTGGTTTATTTAAGGTTTTCTGATTGGGGTGGGGGGAGGCAGACGCTATCGTGTGACTATACTGGTTACCAAACTTGCTTTTAAAAATGTAGTGAGTTTTGAGCTCGCAAAGGCACCTTCTAAATAATCATTTGAAATATATACAGACTGTTTGCCACTTGAAAATATAATTTGGGGGGAAAAAACCTCTTGCTGTATTTATAGTCAGAATGAAGAGGGAACGGGTTTGTTCCCCGTGGTACACACTGTAAATAACACAATGTTAAAATTGTAGAAATTGTTCTATAAAAGGCAGAAGGCACATTGCATCCGTTGTTTTGTTTATGACATCTGGGTTTACATGTGCTATAACTCAAATCACAGTTGCCATTCACATAAAATACTTCTCAGTTTCTAAATATAAACCTATTTGATACAAATATGCCACCTAGCGTGCCTTCTTTTTACCTATTTTAAGTTTCTTGTAGATCTTAGAACTGGACTGGGTTACAATAATAGTTGTAACAAGCATCTGGAATAGCGCTTTGCATAGACACTGGTATATGCTGTCTTTGTTGTAACTCCAACTCCATAAAGCGTCTTCTGTCATATGTCAATATCATTCAGTTATGGCCTGCAGCTAGGCAGTAATAAGCTGAGAAGAGCAGTTGTAGCACAAGGGAGACTTTTCAAATCCCTCACCATAGCGAATATTTTTGGGGGGTAAACAACCCACCTCCTCTCTGGTCTCCAAACCTGAGTCCTCCCTTACTCTTTACTGCTCTTTTAGAGTCTCTGTAGTGTGAAAGGACCCTTTCAGATGCTATGAACTTCTTGGTCTTATCAAAAGCCTTGGTACACTGTGTGGGCCAACACCATTTCTGTTTGTTGTATAACAGTTTGTTTAGAGGATGTAACGGTGTTAGGCAAGAATCTGTGGTAATAACTGACCATCTCCAGAAAGAAACATAATTATGGCACATTTTGTGGTTGGACTGCTTAATGGTAGCTTCAGCTTTGTACTGTGATTTATGTAAACCATCTTTATTAATGGCATGGCCATGATATTTCACTCTGAAAAATTCACATTTTTTCTTGTTTGCTCTAAGACCATGCTCAGACAGCCTCACAAGTACCTTTTGGGGGTTCTAAAGGTTTTCTTCATCACTAGATCCAGTGACCAAGTAACTCTGAGTACCAGTAATGTCAGTAATTAGAGAGAGCCAATATTCTTGAACACTGACTGTTAAGAAATTGAATTCAACCGTATTCATCAACATGTGAATCCAGATGACTGTCACTCTTAGTGGCGGTTAAGGATATTGAAGTGGAACCAGTCAGTCGGTGTGATATATAGGACACAAACTGAATTCTTGCCAGTGACAAGTACCATGATACAATGTGAAAGTAAAAAATGATCCTGTGCTGGCTAAAATGTATGACATTACTATGAATGGATGGATTTATGCACACACAACCGTTTCTGGCTCTCCTTTCTCAAAAAGAACAGTTAGTATATGTCAAGGTTGCCTAATGTGTGGCACGAGAGCAATTATTGCTGTGAAGCTCACATCAGGCACGAACAACATGAAGGCCATTTGGGCATTGTAAAAAATGAAAGTCCTGTCCCAGAGTTGTGTTGTGGGCAGGGATTAATACTCAAATAGAGGAAATGGCAAAATATTGTCAAGGTTGTCAACAAATACAAGAGATGCCTAAACATTCTCTGTTGCATTCTTGGAAGTGGCCAAGTATTCCCATGGCCATTTATAGGACATATGTTTTTGATCACAGTTGATGCCCATTCTAAATGGCCTGAAGTATTCTGTATCAATTCCACTAGTTCAGCACAGATGGCGCCAGTGTTTAGACGATTGTTTTCAAGGACAGAAGTTCCTGAAGATAGGAACAGTGAAACTCCATTCACATCTGCAAAGTTCCAACCGTCTGCCAGAAAAAATGGTATCAAACATGTCACATCAATTCTTACCAGCCTGCCAGGAATGGATTAATGGAAAGGTTTATCTAGACATGCAAGCAAAAGATCGACTCTGGATAGAGGTAGATTCCAACACAAGATTACTAATTTTCTGTTGGTGTATAGATATGCGGTATATTGTATTACAAATTAGACGCCAGCAATGTTGTTTATGGGATTGAAACTTCAATCTACAAAGGGACCGTCAATAAACCGTGTGATCAATGGCCACAAATAGTCACACCTGACTGCACAGTTTTTACATAAGAGAAAAAGAATTAATAAGAGGTTACTTAAATAATGCATGGAAATCTGGATTGATTGTCATAGACTGTTCCTCTATTTTATCAGATAAAAGTGGCATGGAACATGTCATGATGACACGTAAACCAGCTTGTAACCACAAGCTTAGCACAATGTGTTTCCTATACTAGTGATACATTGAAAATACCAAGCCTACAGTACAGCTGCAGACACTGACTTGTGGTAATATCAGTGAACCTTGTGTCCCTCCTAGAAGTGTCCCTACACTACATATCAGGAAGTTGTTCCTGAGACAGCTACACAAGAAAGTACAGACACTGCTCCAGATGCTGTTGTGATGCCTATGAGTCATTATCCAGGCAGAAGTCATAATCCACCTCTCAGACTTCATTTGTAGCATATTGTGAATTTAATGGTAATGCATTTATAACAATTTAAAATATCCTTTTACATTAAAGGAGAGGAATATGTAATGAGTGGGACTGGGCATTATCTCTTTAGTTTGTGAGCCCACTAGTGGCCTTCTGTCTTTTGTTTGTACACCTGCCTGTGCAGCAGTGGATGTAGGTAAGGGCTTGCCTATACTTACGGCTAAATCAACACTGCTGCGATTGATGCAGCATGTGTCGATTTAGCAGGTCTGGTCAAGACAAGCTAAGTCAATGGCAGAGCGCTCTCCCGTCACCATCTGTACTCCACCTCCCTGAGAGACAGAAGGTAAGTCGGCAGGAAAGCGTCTCCTGTCGACGCAACACGATGTAGACATCACTATAAGTCGACCTAAGTTACGTCTACTTCAGTTACGTAACTTGCGTAACTGAAGTAGCGTAACTTAGGTCAACTTACAGCTTTAGTGTAGACCAGCCCTAAATAGGCCTTGCATATTGTGCATATTTGGACCCCACTGTGCCCATGTGGTTCCTTCACATTGTTGTGCAAAGTATAAGACATATTCATCTCTCAAACTAATGAGCTCCAAAGTCCTCTAAAAGAAAAGTAGGGCATATCTGTGCGCATATATTCATATCAGGGGGACCTTTATTTACCTTTGTGATGTGTCTTAGTGATGTGTCTTCTTTCAGGCATAAAGACTTTGAAAATGTCTTCCTACACGAATAAATATGATCATTGGAAACTTGACAAGTTAATAAATTATAGTATTAACTGGCAGAACAACAGCAAATATTCTGCAAGGTATAATATCACACCTTTCCTCCTGAAAGATCTTAAATCTCTTTATAAACCACAAAGGAATGAAACCCCTGTCTGGAGCAGAAGGTGACAGCCAACAAGTTTGTAATGTGTACACAGCAGTAATGCTATACAAAATGTGTAGGACCGGTGAAAAGCTAAGATGTAAAGTGTTTCTCTACTTGCTTATTCAGCACCAGTCCAGGATGTAACATAACAAGGGCCAGGGCATCCTCTGGGCATTCTTAGTTTTACATTGTTCGACAACAATAGCACCATATTCCCCTTGCATCTCATCTCTTTCTAGAATTACAGTTAAATGAGAAGCCTTCTGTCTGCCTTCCTGGATGGAAGGATTGTTTATTAAATCCAGGCTCAAACCCCTTCCATATAGCACTAACTTTTTTTTTACTGGTGACCCTTTCACATAGCAAGTCTCTGAGTGTGACACCCCTTATAAATTAAAAACACTTTTTAATATATTTAACACCATTATAAATGCTGGAGGCAAAGCGGGGTTTGGGGTGGAGGTTGACAGCTCGCGACCCCCCGATGTAATAACCTCGCGACCCCCAGTTTGAGAATCCCTGATATAGCAGGAGGTGTTTTGTTCAGAAAGCCCTGAGATAAAGGTACTTGTGCTAGCCAGTCAGAAGATCCAAGACCTTTTATGTCTCTTGAGGCTGTAGTACTGTATGTCTGAACCAAGTTTTTAGTATTCCTGTTACAGTGTAGTTCAGATGGTATAGAAAATATTCCATTGCACTTTAACCAGTTGATGTCAGGGCATACAGTCCCATTCAAGACATTGACTTTCTGCTTGTAGGGAGTTTAGAAAGTAAATCCACAGTGGTTTGACTGCTAGAGGTTCCATCTCTGACCCAGGTTTGTTCCATAATTTGTAGACTGACTTGCTCTTGCTCCATGTAATATTTCTTGTTTCACTCCCCAGGGGAAAAAAACAAGAATTCGTAGCTTCAGTAAGGCATTTGCAAGGCATTCACACCGTTATTCTAATGTCTTCGGTCAAATAATTGACAGGCATTTGCTCTGTTAATTCATTCTATCCAAAAGGTCTGAAATGGGCTTGAAATGGTTAAATCAGTACAGTATCTCATCTCCTAAGAAATTCAAGAGTCTACTTGAGGGTTGTAATTTTAGTGTTGGCAATGGCTTCCCTAGGAAAAAGGGTGTGTGTGTTTTTAGTGAGATATTTACAATGTACCTTATATAGTGAGGGGAGCCTAGGGTTTACTTTGACCTGTTAATACATATTAAAATGAAATTCTGCCTCATGTAGTTACTATGTGTACCAAATATGTGGTAAGAACACACTTTTTTTCATAGTGAGCACAAGGCCTCAGTAACTGTATTTGTGGACCTACAGTATGATTACCTCCATCACCAGTGAAATTTCAGATTCTGCTCTGGGTATTTTTACCTACAACATTATTCCCTCCTGTTCCGTTCAGTGTTATGTCCCTGAGTTTTCATGTAACTGGAGGGAACAGGCAGACCATTTAAGGCAGGAAAGCGTGTGGTTGTACCTTTCTTGGATGGGTGGCTTTTTCCAGCAGGAAGTGTAGACAGTTTAGCCGACACTGATACTATTTTATAGGGCTGTTGATTAATCACAGTTAATTCACGCGATTAACACACAAAAATTAATCACGATTAAAAAAATTAATCGCGATTAATTTGAGTTTTAATTGCATTGTTCAACAATAGAATACCAATTGAGATTTATTAAATATTTTTGGATGTTTTTCTTCATTTTCAAATATATTGAATATTCAATTACAACACAGAATACAAAGTGTACACTGCTCACTCTATATTATTATTTTTGATTACAAATATTTGCACAGTAAAAATGATAAACAAAAGAACCAGTATTTTCAATTCACCTCATACAAGTACTGTAGTGCAATCTCTTTATCTCTCTTTATAGCCTACAAATCCACTCAGTCCTACTTCTTGTTCAGCCAATTGCTAAGACAAACAAGTTTGTTTACATTTACAGGAGATAATGCTGCCCACTTCTTATTTACAATGTCACCAGAAAGTGAGAACAGACGTTTGCATGGGACTTTTGTAGCTGGCGTTGCAAGGTATTTATGTGCCAGATATGCTAAACATTTGTATGCCCTTCATGCTTCGGCCACCATTCCAGAGGACATGCTTCCATGCTGATGATGCTCGTTAAAAAAAAAAAAGCGTTAATTAAATGTGTATGAGGTGAATTGAAAAATACCGTTTCTTCAGTTTTATTACAGTGTAAATACTTGTAATCAAAAATAAATATAAAGTGAGCTTTGTACACTTTGTATTCTATGTTGTAATTGAAATCAATATACACCTCTACCCCAATATAACGCGACCCGATATAACACGAATTCGGATATAACGCGGTAAAGCGGCGCTTCGGGGGGGCGGGACTGCGCACTCCGGTGGATCAAACCAAGTTCGATATAACGCGGTTTCACCTATAACGCAGTAAGATTTTTTGGCTCCAGAGGACAGCATTATATCGAGGTAGAGGTGTATTTGAAAATGTAGAAAGCATCCAAAAATATTTTTTAAAATGGTATTCTATTATTGTTTAACAGTGCAATTAATTGCAATTGATTTTTTTAATCGCGCAATTGATTTTTTAAAATCACTTGACAACCCTACTATTTTACCATAATAGTTGGATGGTGACTGAGTCGAAAAGCCTCTTTTCCGGTTTCCTGAGGAGTGGGAGGGGGGAACTTTTACCAGCAGGGAAAATTACAACCAAAAAGGTGAATGTTTCAGAAAGTTCTAAATTACTTAAAACAGGGACTTATAATGGAAGCAGTTTTGCAACCTTACCTATAGAATATAAATGAGTGTATAATGTTGTTACCCTTTTTGACCTGAGTGATTAGTCAAAATTCAGGGTCTTATGGATTGTATCCATTAGGAGAAAATAATGATGGAGAAAAGTATTTCTTTGATGCAATCCTGTTTCTTTACTAAGACTGTACAAAGTCCTGTTTCCCTGAACACAGTAGGGATTAAATAATAGGAGATAGTTTCTTTGCTTATTGTTCCAAGCTTCTTCAGCCAGCACTGTACCCAATAATCTCTCTAGGCTTTTTCTCAGGGCCATGTTCCCAGTGCTTGTTCTGGCTGCCTGCTTGGGTTTCTGCTCCTTCTCTGTCTGTTTCTCTGTTTTTCCACTGCTTCTCTCTCACACCGCTCCATCAGTCAAAGCCCTAGCCCCAGCATTTGTTATATCAGTCACTAGGGAAATCCCTTGGGCCACATGTACCTGTGTTTTGGGTGGTGCTCCTATTGTTTCAGCTATCTGAAAGGAACTCAGCTGCTTTTTAAATTTATCCTGAACAAAAGACAGCTGTTATACCCAATGAGGTTTAATCTGAGCCATAATAGTATAATGTTTGCTTTTTTCTTTATTTCTTGTAATAGTCCCCTCTCGTAAAGCATCATGAGATGCCCATGTGAAGGATGTTATGGAAATGTCATGTTGTTGGTCAATGTTTTTGTGTCCTTTAGTTCATATAGTATCAAGTGAAGTATAAGAAGCTCCCTCATGCAGTCTCACCTCCTGAAATTCCAGCAACTCAAGTTTAAATAATTTTGGATGAGCACAACATTTAAAGAAAAATATTACCCATTTGCTGTTTCATTAAACCGGTGTTGTGCCTCCTGTCTCTTCTTATCCTAGCACACACATACTGTGTTGATAATAGTGGAGTATCTGATACATCATCAAAGAGGAAGGGAAAATAGCCTGGGTTACTTTTAAAAAAAAACCTCTGCTGCAGCGAAGTCTTTAAAAAAAAAAAAAATAGTTATGAGAATTGATGTGAGACCTAGAGTGTGAAACTACTACTTGCAAGGTTAGATTAGTCTAGGCTGAGCAACTTTGAGAAGCATGCCTTTTAATAACAATAGACATTCATGTTCTTTGGAAGTTATATAACTTTGGGTTATATAAAAATGCTTTATAGAATTAAATATCATAAGATGATGGACAGTGTACTGTACTGTGGAATAAATAAAAAAAACTGTGGGGAATAAGTGAAAGCATCCAGTCATCAGGCTTGTGGCAGGGTGTCATTCCAGAGCATGCCCCTCAGGGCACAACATGGCCCTGCGACCAGCCCATCCTCAGTTCCATCCTGGACCTCCCAATAACTCAGTCATAGTGCAGAGTATTTAAAACAAAATTCCAGCTCTTTCCCAATGCTTTCCTCTTGGGGCTTCCAGCTCACTGCTTGTTCTAGAAGGGCTTCAGGTTCCTGGATCCCCTTCAGTTCCCTTTGGGCCAGAGAGCTCTCCCAATCCCAACAAGGCCAGGGGCACCAGTGGAGACTCTTTCCCCATTGGTCTTCTCCTGCGGTTGTCTCTGGATTTGACTCTTTCCTCTTGGTTAAGGGATTCCATAGCCCCTCTTCCCTTTGGTTCAAGGGTCCCACAGCCCTCCTTTTTGGGGCTGTGCTGTGATTCAGGCTGGCTGTGGCCCTAAGCCAGCTTCTCCCCAGAGGCCTGTTTAAACTATCCTCACCTTGTTACACGTGGACACACAGGTGTTTCAGACAAACAGAACTCAAAATAACACCTTCATAACGAAGTCCTTTCCTCTCAGGTGTGTCTGCTGGGGTCTAGTCTTCCTGTTATTCTCACCACTTGGACTCGGATCAGTGCACCTCAGTCCTTTGCCATAGGCTGGGAGAGTCCAGCAGGTATGCTGTCCTTCTTCTGCTAGTGCCTCTTTTGCTAGAGAGGGGAGTCTTGTCCCACACTACACTACAAGTCTTCTCGCCCTTAACAAAACAGTCGTCTGGGGGTTTTTCCTGCCGGACACTAAGTATTACCCTAGGACAACTTCCTCTGTCCCAGCATCTTCTTCTGTTATTTCCTACGCCCTTGTCTGCTTTGGAACTCCTGGAACCTTGAAGGGGCTTAGTCATGGAACAGGGGTGATTGGCCCGGGTCCCCACTACCTCTTACAGGGGACAGAATACCCTGTCATAGGACTATTTGACTCACTTGGATTTAGTGACATGTTTGTTAACTTGTTTCTAGTTCCATTTTTAGGCTAATTTGTTCTGCTCCTCCTCCCCAAATCTTTCTCCCCTCCACCTCCTCTGATTTTTGTGTTCAACAGTATAAACCTCAGTGCAGAGATCAATCAGCTAGAGATTATCTAATTCTCGAGGCCTCTGCCCAGAGCACATCAACCACCCAGTGTGCTAATTCTCAGGAGGCTCAAAGAAGTTCATTGGTGAAGATATCTGCAGCTGTGCCCTTCAGTGTTCTTAAGCTGCTATAATGGCATGCAAAATCACTCAGGGCTGAATGTCAGGATGAAAACGGGGCTGGTGAGGAAAAGGAACTGTGCTGACACATTGGTGAATGTTTTTGATCCTTTTAAATAGTTTGTGACAGATGAGTTACTAGAAATCTTCTAAAAGGCATGCTTACAAAATACCATTATTGGTAAATTATATTATTGTATACCTTATTGACATAAGATGAAATTATAAAGATTGTAGCTGGCTTTGCTGATTGAGTATCAGAATGACATTGCATTTATTACTAACAGTGAAATGATCAAAAAGTTAGCTGAATCTGCTAAATGTTTGCTTTACATTTTAGTCAATCACAGATGCATTGCATTTCCTTATTTTGGAGGAGAAGGGATTCATTCATTTTTAACTGTATCCGTTAACACAGCATTGAATTTTAATATAAACATGACATACTCTGCTATGATAAAAACAAAAAAGTTATACAGAAATGTCTCAGACGTATTAGTTAATGTTTGTAGAACACTTTGAAGATTTAAAGCAATATAGAACTATTAAATGGGGGTCGTATTCATTAATACATAAGCCCTTATTTCCCTGGCCTCAGGGGGAAGTCTGTCATTACATACACACACAAAAAGTCAAAAATAGGGCATATGCTGTACTTCCCTTACACTTGGATCGTTATTATTGATTGAATGAGGTCATGAACACTTCCTTTTTGTTTTAGTAAAAGGGATATATTCTTCCATCAAACTTTCCTTTTCCAAGTTTTACAGTTTGCTTATTCGAGAAAAAAAACAAAAACAAATATTATTGATGTAGAGTGGACTATTTTTTCTTTCAATGAGATATGCTGAAATAATTACTCTGAAAAAGTCTCAACTGCTTTATTCTGGTTACTTGCCAAATGAAATTTGCATGGCTGCATTCACTAAGATGACCTAGGGTGTCATGACAAACCCAAAAGCTTAAAAAAAAATATTTTTATGAAATGATGCCTTTTATACATGCAGGTGTGGATTTAAAATATCCTTAGCCTAAAAATGAAATTGACATTACAGAACATTTTTATTTTTATCTCCAGAGTTTCTTAAAATGAAAGATCATTGCTTTCACTCCACAAAATAGGAATATACTGAAACAGGAAATAATAATTGTGAACGAGACCTTTAATAATTACTTTCAAATCTATTTACACTCTCCATTGGCTGACCAAGGCCATTCCAAAACACGGACCACCATGTTGGTTGTCTATTTTTTTTTTTTTTAAAGCATGGTGCTTGCACCAATGCCCCCTTTACATTCTGGATGTCACAGAAATCTTAATAATGCGGAGCCAGAGCCAACACAAAAGAAGTACTCTTATTTTCCCCTCCTTCACTGATGTTTCCCAGGACAGTAACGTTGGCATGAAGAGTAACACTGGACCACTAAGCAGGGTGGCAAAAAGTCAGTGGGAGCTACTAGGTGCTCAGCACTTGTGAAAATCAGGCCACTTGTTTAGGTGTCTGTGGAATGAGTTAGGAGCCTCATTTTTGAAAATCCCAAACTGCAAGAATATCTCTACTTCTATGGTACATAATATGTGGACTTGAATGGCTTAAGTGATAGGATACAGAATGACCTTCTTCTAGGTCACCAGTTCACATCTTGCCCAGTAATGGATGAAAGTTTAAGTGATGGCTCTTCAGAGGCGTATTTGAAATGACTTGGTTGTCTCAGTCCAGTTCCTAGTGGGAAAACACATTTCTCAGTGTTCAGCTAACTGAAATGGAAGATCATATCTTTTTTTTTTCAAATTGCTGTAAAATATTCTGCATGATAAGTGAGGAAGGCTCCTCTCCACTACTGTGAATGTGACCCTTTCAAATGATCACACATTTAGCAATCCAAACTTGTTCATCTTTGGATCACCATATGCTAGTGTTCTTTTCTGCTGTTCCAAGCAGCATGCACTATTGCTAAAGGTTCAGAATTTGTGGTGTTTTCAAACTAAATTTCTCAGACAATAAAACGTCATTAAGCCTTATACATACATATATATTGTTCTGTTTTTTTGATGGAGTAACCAAAAAAAATTCAGCCAAAAATGAACAACAACAACAACAACAACAAAAAGATTTGGAAATGCCGCTGCAGTGTATCATGGGAGATGTAGTCTTGCAATAGAGGCTTGTCCATAGAAGAGAAAGGGGGCATGAGGTACCTGAAGTAAAAACCCCACGAGGCATAATAGATTCATTTCCAAATAAAATTTTCAGTTTTTCTCTGGAAATATTTTGTCTTCATTTATTTGATGAAAAATTGTCCTTTTGGGGTGGGTAACTGAACAATGTGTAACTATTCCCCTCTGCTGCTTTCACCACAGCATGTTCCTTTCCAAGATCCCTTTCTGCATTTAATTCACAGCGCTGCTTCTTTCTTCTCAATGAAAAGTCTGCCTCAGACCTTGCAACTGTGGAGTGGAGCAAGCTCAATGCACACAAAATATTCAGAAAATTTAGCTGCCAGCCTCTTGTAGACCTCTGGTGAGCAAGAGCAAATGGTAATCTTCAAAGGGTTATATAATTCAGCCAAATCTGGGTGAATTTTCACTGCAATGCAAAAGGCACTTTGCCACCAGAGTGAACCCTCTCGCAAATGTTACGCCCCTGCTCCAAAGCATGGAGGAGCTAGAGCGTCTCAACAAAACACTTGTATAAACATCAGTAAATCTGTATCTTTTCTCCTGATCTGGTTTCTTGAAATAACCAAACTGTTTTTGCTTAAGCCATCCAGAAACATTTAGTCCAAGGCAAACACCTGGAAGAGAGCATTACAGCCCGAATAGTTAAAGTTGGCCATGTTATAAGCAAGTGAAAAAATAGGGTCTTATAATGAAAAGTATGTCAACCTTAATGACAGGTGTTGATGCCAGCTTCCTCTATAACAAAAATCTTCAGTTTATGTTAGCAATGGGGGGGGGGGGGGGGGAAGAGATGTAAACAATCTATCCCTACTGAGGAATTATAAAATCTGTCTATGAGGAGAATGATTCATGCAGATTCATCTGTAAGCAAACAATGGATGAATAATAATGCTTAACATTTATGTATTTTTTTTCACCCATATTGGAAAAAAAACAACACATACCATTTAGTATTCAACTGCAAATATTCCAGTAGGAGCATGTTCTGAGCAAAAGCTTCTTCTAAGAAATAATTTGCCTCTATTTCTTTTCCCCATTAAAATATTAATCTCTGCCTCGAGAACATCATTTGCCTCATCGTAGTTCATCAAGAACTGACATAGGATATGTTTGTGGTTAAGACACAGGGCTGTGAGTCAGAAGACCTGAAGTTCCATTCTTGGTTCTGCCACAGTCTTACTATGTGACCTTGGGCAAATCACTTAACTTTGCTTTACCTTAGTCTCATCATGTGTAAAATGAGGATTTTAATACTTACCTTACCTCATAAGAGGACTGCCAAGCTTAATTAGTAGTTACTGTTAGTAAAGTCCATTAAGACATTTGAATGGAAGGCTAAATACGAAGTATTGTGATTGAAAATATTTCGCTCTTTCAAATAAAACTCTACTCTAGTAGTAAACTGGAAGTGCTCGAGTATTCAAAAAGTCATCCTTCAGTTACTAAAACCATTTTCTTTGTTACTGGATATTTGAGATTTCAAACATTTATTCCGTTCCTCATCAAGAATGAAATGGAGACCTTTTAAAATGTCTCTCAAACAACCAGAGAGAAAAACAGACACCATTAGAATAGCCAGTTGTGTGGTGGTTAGGGCATTCACCTGGGATTTGGAAGATGCAGGTTCAGGTCCTGCTGTACTCAGAAGAGAAACTTGAATATGGGTTTCTCAAACCTCTAGTGAGTGCTCTAGTCACGGGGCTATTAGGCAGGACACTCTCTCTTCCCTCCCCGGAATGGAGAAAGTTTTGTTGAAAGCCATTTTTTTCCCACAAAACATTTCAGTTCAACTAATTGGCATTTTCTGATGAAAATGTTTTGTTAAAAAATTCCCAACAAGCTCTAATTGCAATCCAGATTAGGGAATCAGTGGACTCTTTGCCCATACAATACTACGGTTGTTGAGACTGTAGGCTGGAATTTTCAAAGGAGTTAGGCATCCAAATCCCAGTGAAATTCAATGAGATTTGGAGTCTCACTCCCATAGATTCCTTTGAAAATCCCAGCTGTAACAATGCATGTACCTCTCCTAATCCCTGAACACCACCTTCTAGCTTTGCCAGAATCAACAAAATTGGTGCAGAAACCAGAGGGGAGGTCAGAGTCTTAAAACCTTGTCAATATGCAGGGAAAGAATAACCATTCTAAGCCTCATTACTTTCCAGACTTTAATAATGACTCTCAAGCCCAATATTTCTAGATTTAAAGCTTCAGTTTTATTCTCAACATCTAGGTTTTTTGTTTTACAGGAAAATATTTTCCTGTTAATTAAGCTAGTTCTTAATGATAACATTTATAGGTATCATACCATAATAAAGTTCTTCCAGAGAAGTATTCAGCTTGAAAATTTTCTTGAAAAACTTGTTATATCTATCTTAGAAATTCTTGGGGAGTCAGAGTCTAATTTAACTTCTAGGGCAACAAGTGTATAGAAAGTAGGATTCCAAGCAACTTTCCATGATGGTGCTCTCTAACCATAGATTTTCCAATTTATATCTGAAGCTGTGATTATGATGCCATCAAACGTCTAGTGTTTTGTCTCTTTCCTCTCCGTGCGCGCGCGCGCACACACACATATAAAGGCCTAAAAAAGGGTCCAAAGAACATCGTCACTGGCAGAGTTTCCTTCAATAATTGTTAAACCACCACTAAAAGACATCAAATAAAAATAAAACCTCAATTTATGCAGCAAAGATTATGAAGAATTAAAAAAAATAGAATTTAAAACTCCTACCTCCCCAGTCCAGCTATCCAAAGATCCAAGGAATAAAGGAAAGTCATAGTGAATGGCACTGCAGCTAAGAAAACAACATAAACCCCTTGAAATCTGTCCCCATATGCCTGCTCATCTTTCACCTACAGGCCAGAGTAAACTGTCTTACCCTTTCCACCCTACACCATCTAATGTACGATTACAATATGGGCCATGGATCTCTGCTATCCCCACATTGTTTGCATTGATCTGTATACCTCTTGCAGTAAATGGGCCAGACTCAAAGCTCCAGTCTGTCCTCGTTTTAGAGGTCACAGACACACATCACCTGACTTTTCACATACAGCCCAGGCTCTCTATCACTTACCACCCTACTATTAGCCAAAAAGTCTAATCTTACAGAGAACTTCTCCACACCTCCACACCCCACTAGCCCAATATATGAGTGGAGCATGGATGTGGGTGTTAGTATCATAAAACTAAAGGTCATGCTATTGGAATGAATACACTTAAAAGGTCAGACTTAACTTGTGTTTAACATCTGGTGAGGGTCCCAGCTGGAGGGTGGGATACAAAGGTAAAGTTATGTGTGATGTTGGAACTCTGAGTGAAATCCTGGCTCCCCTGAAGTCAACAGTAAAACTTTCACTGACTTCAGGGGAGCCATGATTTCACCCGCTTAACCATAAAATTCATCAGTTTGTGAAGTTGAAGTGTGGGGTGTTTTCTGTTTTGTTTACCAACTTTAGCACTAGAGGGGTAATACAGTCTCAATCTCAGCTGTACTTTGATGGTGGTTTTTGTGAGGGAATTATCTTTTTTTATTTAAATACTTAGAGAATATCAGAACATGATTAACAAACGGATAAAAGAAACCAGTTTACTTAACAGTCTGGATTTTCAAAGAACCAAGAACATTTCAAAGGGACAAATATGTATTCAGTGCACACATTCTTTTGTCTGAAGCAAAATCCATATAAAGGGGTACATTGGACCAAGTTATTGTATGAAAATGTTTAGCTATTTGCATATGGAAAATATAACTTCTTTAACAAAATTCAGTATCTGATCAGTAACTATTTAGAAGATTCTACTGAGACCCCTTTTGGAAGGGAATTATCTGTTTTCCTGACTTGAAGAGAAATAGAAAATAAATCTTATTGTTTCACCCATACAGTCTCCTCAGAGGCAGTTGTTAGGAATATTAGAATGGCAAGGAGGGACTGTCACTCTTGCCTGCCTTGACAAGGACAGATAAATAAGTAGGCTGTGCCTAACTGAGTACGAACCTGTCACTGGGCTGAATTTTGATCTCACACCAATGTGAGATCAGGAGTGATGCTAGTGAAGTCATGTAAAACCAGTAGAAGTGTGATCTGATCATCTCCAGTACATGGAATTAATAATGCTAGAAATGCTTAACAGTAGTAATATATCTTGATTCATGTATTTATGTTTGATGTTATTACATTGATAGGCACCTATTCTGTGCGCTGATTATCCTTGCGGCAGTTAAAATTGATAATCCCTTAGCATTATCCATTATAACAAATAATAGGCAGCTTTTATCTACTTCTGATGAAATAAGCAAATGCTTTCTTCCCCTCTAAATGTTTCTAATGTTATATTTGAAGACAGAGCTCTTTATCTATTTATGTTCATACCCAATCTCTATGAAAATAGTACGTTTCAAATGGCGTCTGCCATATTTAAATAGTTTCCATTATAAACTAGTGCTTTCACACGTTCCACGTTTTTCAAAATATTTATTTTGGGGACTGAAATTTTCCATGTTTGTTGTTTGCCTGAAGGTTTTATTTTTGTTTGGTTGTTTTTTTTAATTTTATTTTTAACTTAGAACTCAATCCTTTCAGTTATTTTTGAGTTATGGGAGAATGAAGAAAAAAAAATTACCATGGTGTAATAATAATAATAATAAAATTAAAATATAATAATAATAAAATACTTTAAAAAACATCCAATCACACTGTGGATAAATAATGTAAAATACAAAAGGCACTGGAGCAGGGGGACTGGATCCTGGGTCTCCCCAGGAGACTGCTCTAACCAACAGGCTACAGTGTCATTCTCGTGTGTGTTCTCTCTGGACCCATGATTCTTTTATTATTTATTCACAAGGAAACAGCTTCAACAAGATAAACTGAGGGAGCACCACATCAGAATAGTCTAGTGGTTAGGTCACTCACCAGAGAGGCGACAGATCCCTGCTCAAATCCTTTTCCCCCGCCTACTCCTTCCCTCAGGTAAAGTGGGGACTTGAATCAAGGGTCTCACTCGTTGCCAATGAGTATCCTAGTCACTGGGCTCAAAGTTATGAGGGAGGTCCTTCCCTGGCTGTTTTGTATAGGGGCTTGATCCGGTAGGCAAGGTCTGAGTATGTTATGCTAAAAACCACACGGAACGTGCTTCTATTGGAATTTTTGCAGTTGAATCCTAAATGGTATATGTTCTTTTTCAATATGGATGAAAAAATTTACATAAAAGTTAAATATTTACTTGTACACTCAGGGTATATTGTCTCTGAACTAAAATAGACAGAGGAACGCCTATCTTTCCCTGGTTCATGCATCACTCTGGAGTTTAGGCGTCCAGACACCTCGAGTGAGGCTGCTGCGCACATGTCCAGAGCTAAGTTCCCTCTAAGCCGCGCAGTAGGTTATCAAGGGCCGTGCAGGCGGGGAGAGGCGCCTCTCCTCCGGCCCAGCCCAGCCAGAGCTGCCGGGGCTGGGCGGGGGAGGGGATCACATGCAGTGGAGAGGAATTAAAACCCAAGCCAAGCTGCGGCGCCCCCAGCCCATTGTGCTGCAGCCAACTCGTCTGGTGGGTTTAATGAGCCACTGCAAGTTAGCAGGAGGTGCCCGAGCCGCCGTCCTGTGACCCCACTGCGCTCCCTGGGATGGAGTGCCAAGCTGCCCCTGGCCCCCCGCAGCCACTGCCCCTCATCCCTCTGGGCCCGCCCCCGAGCTCGCCCAGCCTTGCGAGCCAACCGGTGGGCTTGGGGAGGCGAAGACTGATTCCCTGTGTGGCCCATGGAGCACGTGTATCCAGGCACAGAGCTCGGCCAGGGGCACAATTCCAGTGGCTGATGTAGCTGAGGGTGGTTTTGCCCAACCCCTACGGGATGGGTAGTTCGAACCCACCCGCAAGTACCTCCCCCGTGGGGGCAGAAGGCAGAGCCTCCCGCCCTGTGCAAAGTTGCCCACTTGGCCAGCAACCCCTGAAGCTGGAGGTGCCCGCAGAGGTGTGCAGAGTCTGTGTCGGGGGACGCCCCATGGGTGGCCCCTCCCTGAACTTTGCCAGGCTGGAGGGGCCGCATGGAGCGGAGCCGCATGCGGCTGTGGGCTGGGGCGGCGGTGCTATTTCCCCAGCCCCACACAGAGAGGCACGCCCAGCCCAGCCCAGCTGGAGCTGCTACAGCCGGAGAGAGGCACCCCTCTCCTGACCCTGTGCTGCTGCAGTGAGAGAGGGCTGGGGGGAGTCCTCGCTCCCCACCGCAGCCCCGGGGCAGTCTGCACCCCAAGCCCCTCATCCTTGGCCCCAGCCAGAGCCCTCCCCCTCCCTGCACCCGAATCTTCTGCCTCAGCCTTGAGCCCCCTGCCACACTCCGAACCCACCCCTGCCACCCATCACCTCCATATTGATGCACATAATAAATTTCATTCCGCACATGGACATCAAAAATTAGAGGCAACATTGGTCCAGAGGCAGAAGCATAGGAGCCTAGGGAACTTTTAGTGCAAAAATTAGGGTGCTGAGCGAGTTCATGTGCCTACAGTTTGTCAGCAGTTGAATGGGGATTTTGGGAATCCCACTGGGGCCTGATTCCGGGATTTAGGTGTCTAAGGTGGCAGTTAGGTGCTTAAATCCTTTTGTGAATCTAGCCCTTTGTGTGCATATAAGGAGTGAAATCCTGGCTTCGCTGAAGTCAAATGGGAGTTTTTCTAGTCAGTGGTGCCAGGATTTCACCCAATATCTCTGTTCTCAACTCAAATCCAATAGTATAGTCAATTCTTAATGCCTCTAATCCGTACTCCTTATTTTCAGATACTAATTTCAGCTGTGAGCCCTAGAGCTACCATCAGCCTTCTTTTATCTTGGTTTCCTACAGCTCTTCATATAGTGTATGCATGTAAACACTAAAGTTATTTTTGTTTATTTAAAAAAAAAACTAATTGAAATTGCCTCTTTTCAAAGTAGGTCATGAAAGAAATACAACACAATTGCACTAATTAAGAAGGGTGTTTTTTTTTCTTAGCAAAGTGCCAAGAAGGAAAGATCAATACAGCAAAAACCCTTTTCACTTTAGAGCAGAGGGAGCTGGAAAAGATCCACTTGAGCTCTCAGAACTGCAATGCTGGAGGCTGATATCATTAAGAAAACCAGCTGAGGACTGAAAAATAAACCAAGCAAACTAATAGGTTTTAAGTGTAAAAATGGGGGGGGGGGGGGGAAGGGAACGTTATACATCAGTAACATCCTAAATATAGGGATGGGCTTTAATCTTGGTGGTGCACAACTTTGCCTCTTTTGATATAAGTCTAAAGCTGGCTGGGCATTTTTCAATGAAACATTTTTCTATTGAAAAATGCTGATTTGCTGAAATGGAAACTTTTTTGCAGGAAAGGGTCAATTTTGATGAATTTCCTGTTTCCAAAAATTTGGAGGGAAAATAAAGGGTCACAACATCCCATTTTGACATTTTCAAAACGAAAAGTTCACTTTTTTCAGTTGGAAACAACATTTTATTTTGAATTTTACATTAATTTATATTTTAAAATATTTTAAAAGTTACAAGTTTATTGGAAATGAAACACCTTGAAATGATCAAACCAAAACATTTCAATTGACTCAAATCAATTTTTTTTTTTATTACTTTCAGTTCACAATTTTTTTTTTTTGAGATTTTTGACTTTTCACCCTGATTTGAGACAGGAAAATGTTTCAAAAATCTCACACAAATTTCTGAGAATGGAAAATCCTTTCCCGCCCGGTTCTAATAGGGACCTTGTACAGTTGCAGAGACTTTTAAAGGTGTGCAGTGAATGTGTCTTGCACATCAGAGATTAGTCTGCCCCAAAGCATGTCATTATCAATATTTCAGAGTGCTATGACTCTACTCCTGCATTCAGATACATATGGATGGATCCTTAATCCCACAGGGAGTCCCCTTGTAGTTGCTGGGACTTTGCATGAGTGTAGTGGTCTGCCCACACAAATTTGATTGTAGGATCTGACCCATTAATTCCTACCACCAGGAATGAGCTCTTCAAGGCAAAGTAGAGGTTTATTTTCATTAAATATTTAATTCCCACTCTCATTCCCTCCACTTCCTTTTCCTTCAAGATTCAGATTCAGTGACTAATTGTACAAGATACACTTCAACATGTCAGTATCAGAGCTGGACCATTCCTTGTTTACATCAGGGATTTTCAGGAATAATTGTATAGATTATAGACATGGTTGTTGCTTCCAGTTATGAAAATGTGTGATTGTGGGTAGCAGTGAGAATTTTATGAACCTAAGTTCAATCTTGCTAGCTGGATTTTTATTCATTTATTTTTGTTCACCCTCATTTAAAAAACAAAACAAAAAACAGAAGACTCAGGTAAATATAATTCCTGGGGTTTTTAAAAAGCTAGTCTTAATGTTGGGCTATTTGGGATCCCTGAAAGCCCCATGCCTTTTGTCTTGGAGGTCTAGGCCCCTGAGCTGAGCTGCTATAAATGTCACTCAGAGGACCCTGACTGAGCCAGTACATAAAGGTATGCCACAGCAGCACTTATTTGAAGCTCTTCTCTTGTTCTCCAGAAACTCAACTTTTGATTTTAAAACAAAAACCAAGAAGTTGCTAGGTGATATGGTTGTAAAGAAAGCCTCAAAAATAGGAACTGAGTGTAACCAATAGAGAGCCTGGAACAATAGCTCTGACAGGTTTGACCTCCTTCGTTCATATCACTGAGGCGTTAACTTACATGGCCAATGATGATGATTTAATTATCAGTGTAGTTATCTGTTTAATTCCTCACAGAGGAAAAAAAGAAGGGAGAGTCAGAGAACTCCAAAATTTACTGTGAATGACATCTCATTTTGGTGCCACACGTGGGTGGCACGTAGGAGATGCCACCAATTATTCCTTTTTCCCAGTCAAGAAGGAACCAAGTCCAAGAAGCTCAGCAGAGGCCATGGGCATATTTCAGCCTCATAAAGGGAGAGAGCTCAGTGGAGTTCAGAGAGCATCCATGGTCTATATTATAAACAATTTACTATGAAGGGTACCTCATTTTGGCAACTGACCTGAGTGTAGCTTGGAAAGAGTACATCACCATTCTTTTTTCTTCTCCCAATTTGACCCCTGGTCATCAGCAGACTTGGTCTATTATCAGAAGCTACTTAAAAAGAAAAGGTGGCTTAAATTATATCTGCCTGAATCAGCAGCAGCTTACGAGGCAAGGGGGAGATGAAAAAGCGAGACTACCTGCCCTCCAAAGCTTCTGGCATCCTGGGAGTGGAACAGGATAAGGCTTCCAATTCAAGAGAAGAAATCTGGAATGAAAGACAGACAAGGAGCAAAAACGCAGCGTACGGGACAAAAACAATTGCCGTCCTCTCGGTGAGGAAGATGCTGATTCTTAATCAATGACTATTGTGTTTAGACACTCTGGTTACAGAGCCTAGAAACAGATAGTAGGGCTGGTTGAAAATTTTCTGCTGAAACTATTTTTCAACAGAATATGTGGGGGGTTGACTAATTTTTTCATGGAAAGTGGCTGCTTTCCATAGGAAATGTTGCTTTTCATCGAAAAAGCCAAACACCAGAAAACCAAAATATTTTTATTAGAATATGATGCCTCAGAGTTTTATTTTATTTTTATTTTTTTCAGATCCTGTTCTCTTCTATTGGATGGGCTTTCTGGCCAGACTGTTTCCCATGATGCACTTCCTCCCCTCCTCCAAGAGAGGAGATGAGGAGCATCATAGGTGTTGCTGGCAGTGGTGCATCATGGGAGGCGTAGCTTGACCAGGGAGCCTAGCCTATAGAGGAGAATGGGAGCAGGATGCACCTGAACTTTGACTCCATAAGGCACTAAGGCAGTGTTTCCAAATCAAAGTATTTTGATGTTTGGCTGAAATTCTTTTGCATTCAGATTTGTGTGGAAAATCTGAAATGTTCCTTGGAAGATTTAGAAAATGAAAAAATATGTTGTGTCACTGAAAGTTTTCATGCAGAAAAATGCCATTTCCCAACCAACTCTACTAGGTGACTAGATAAATAGTATAATCTCACTTAATGAGAGACAGAGGGGTGTGGAGTGAGAAGGAAGAGCCCGTGTTCAGCTTGCATTCAAAGCACCCTGGAGCTGCCATACTCCCTCAATGAGTCATGCAAGTGCCAGCCCAGCTTGTCTACTGCCCTTTGCCTCTCTGATTAGCCACCAGCAGGGAGGGGAAAGGAAATAGAAGGGGGCCGTATTAGTGAGTCTTCCTCACCTGCTGGCTCATCTCTCTTCTGCTTGAGGCAATGTAGGTGAATATCACTGTGGATATTTTGAAGGGGAGGGAGGATTAGCTTCTCCTACGTTCATCCCCCTTAACAGGCTGCTGACTCTGCTTCTAGAGGCAAATCCCAAATCCTCTCTTCAGGCAGCCTCTGCTGCCCCCTGGAGCTTCCTGGTCATATCCCTGAGCAAGAGTGCAGCCCTCCAGCATCCCACAAAAGAGTAAAATACAAATTAAGGATTAAAAAAACAGCGAAAAAGAGAGAAAAGAAAATAAAAGAAAAGAAAAGGCCCAAACCTGGTATTTTGTTTACCCCAACTCTCACTTTTTAAAAGAAAAAAAGTGATAACCACCTGTAGTGAGTCGGTGTGGCTCCCCGCTGCCCCGGAGGAGGAAGAGCCCATCCGGAGGCCGGAGTGGGCGGAGCTAGGGAGCTCTGAGCCCGCCCCTCAGGGGGTCAGGCGGCGACCCAGAAGTACAAAGGCTCGCCCTCAGAACTCAGTCAGGCCCCAGCCGCCGGAGAGACCAGACGTCTCCAGCCTAGCTCGGGGCTGGGAAACCTCCGCGGACCAGGGTGGCCGCCAGGAACCGCCGGGCCTGCCCTGCGCCCGCTACCCAGAGGAGCTGCCGGGCCTGCCCTGCGCCCGCTACCCGGAGGAGCCGCCGGGCCTGCCCCGCGCCCGCTACCCGGAGGAGCCGCCGGGCCTGCCCTGCGCCCGCTACCCGGAGGAGCCGCCGGGCCTGCCCTGCGCCCGCTACCCGGAGGAGCCGCTGGGCCTGCCCTGCGCCCGCTACCCGGAGGAGCCGCCGGGCCTGCCCTGCGCCCGCTACCTGGAGGAGCCGCCGAGCCTGCCCCGCGCCTACTATCCAGAGGAGCCGCCGGGCCTGCCCTGCACCCGCTACCCGGAGGAGCCGCCGGGCCTGCCGTGCGCCCGCTACCCGGAGGAGCTCCTGGACTTGCCGAACGATCCCTGGCCTGACGAACCCATGGTCCAGGATCTCCCCGAGGCCGACACCAGCCCCCAGGTAGGACCAGAGGGGGAGTGTGGAAGTAGCCCGGGGGCAGCCGACCCCAGTCTGGCTGCAGGACTGCCAGAGCCGATGTCAGTGTGTTGCGGCCAGGATCCCCACTGACCAAGCAGCGGGCCTTCTGCCGCTGCTAGGGCCCTGGGCTGGGACGCAGTGGAGTGGGAGGGCCTGCGTCCCCCCTGCCACCCAACCCGTGGGTGGCAGTCTCCCCCTCTCCCAGGCCTGTTGAGGCTTAGGCCTACTACTGTTGCTCAGCCCTGACTGAGGGCCTGAGCGCTTGCCGCAGCGTTTGTTGCCCCGCCCTGACCTGGGGCCTGGGCTTAAGTACTTGGTTTGATTGTTGCTCAGCCCTGACTGAGGGTCTGAGCCCTGACATAACGTTGGTTCCCGCCCTGAGCCAAGGTCGGGCTTACTGTATCTTTCAAGATTGCAAGGACTGCCGGGGGAGACCCTGCAGCCAGACCAAGTGCCCAAGCCCCAGTAGGTAGTGCGTCGGTGTGGCTCCCCGCCGCCCCGGAGAGGGTCGAGCCCTGGCAAACTCTTGTACATGTGGTACCAGAAGTGGGGAGTGATCCCTTGGCCCTGTGAGAAGGGCCTGAGGGGGAGAGACTCCCCAAGAGAACCATGGAGATGGAGCGACTATTTCAACTGCTGGCCGAGAGTCACGAGCGACAGCAGGCCGCCCACGTTCAGCAGCAGCAGCAACAGGCAGCTGCCCAGCTCGAGCATCAACAACAGCAGGCTGCTGCCCAACTTCAGCAACAGCAGCAGCAGCATGCCGCTCAACTCCAGCAGCAGCAGCAGCTCATTCAGCAGCTGGGAGACCGGCTGCAGCAACTTGTGACCACCATGCCGCACCCCGTAGACCTGCAGCCAGGGGACGGGGTTGGGTCGCCCCGCACCGCCGTCCCGGTGCGACTAACCAAGATGGGCCCCGACGATGACCCTGAGACGTTTTTGGTAACGTTTGAATGGGTGGCACTGGTCGCGGGGTGGCCCCAGGTCCAATGGTCCACCCTTCTGGCCCCCTACCTAACAGGGACTGCCCAGACGGCATACAGGGGGCTGGCTGCGGAAGATGCAAGGGATTATAGCCGGGTGAAGGCCGCAATTTTGGATGCCTTAGATGTCAGCCCAGAGACGTTTCGGCAGCGGTTCCGGAGCCAAACGTACCTCACGGGCACCAGACCCAGGCTGGTGGCCCAAGCTCTGAAGGAGGCGTGTAGGCGGTGGCTACAGCCAGAAACGAGGACAGCAGAGAAGGTTACAGAGCAAGTTATCCTCGAACAATTTGTACACATCCTCCCGACGCGAGGACGGGCCTGGGTGCTCCGCCACCGACCGGCGACATTAGCGGCGGCCGTCGCGCTAATGGAAGACTTCCTCACGGCCGAATCACCAGTGGGACCCGCCCTCCGAGCTCAGAACCCCGGACCGGAACGGCCGAACACCGAACGGAAAGGGGACGCCCTGACCGGTCCGCGGAACCTGGGCCGCGGGCAAGAGACCCGCCCGGGACCTCGGCTCAGACGCCCGGAACCTCCCCCTCGGCCTGGACCGTTCACCCCCGTGCCGAGTGTCGTGAGGGTTCCCCGGAGTCCCCCTAGGAGTCCGAGGGGAGCCCCCTCCCGTGGCGGTCACCCTGAACTGGGGCCCTGCTTCCGTTGTGGGAAGTCAGGATACTTGCAACGGGAGTGCACGGACATGGACTGTAGCTTCGGTCAGGTCTGTGCAGGGGACACCAGGGCCCGGCTACCACAGGGTCCCAAGATCACGGTCCCGGTAGTTGTCGGTGACCATTCCACCGAGGCCTTGATCGACTCAGGCTGCGGCCAGACACTAGTTCGCCAGGCTTTGGGACCCCAGGCGGACCCCCACTTAGGGACAATTCACCTGCAATGCATCCATGGGGATGTCCGGCTGTACTCTAGTGCCTGGGTCCGGTTAACAGTGGCTGGGGTCACCCGCCGAATCGTTGTTGGCTTAGCCCCTCGACTGGCGTACCCGGTGATCCTGGGGCGGGACTAGCCTGCCTTTGAGGAGATCCTCCGGTCAACTCCGGCCTTGGAGGGAGAGTCCCAGGGGGCCCTACCGGAAGAGGAGCCCGGGACCCCAGAACCCAAGCAGGAACTGGAGAAGCCGACAAACCCCGGCCTGGGCCAGAGTTTGAGCCCCTCCTCCATACCGATTTCTGCCGTGACCAGAGAGCTGACCCTACCCTTAGCGGGGCCTATGAACAACTAGCGGCAGTCGATGGGACCATCATTGACCCCCAACGCGCGACCCAGTGGCCCCACTTCGAACTACGCTGGGACCGTCTTTACCGGGTGGACCGTGACTCCCGTACGAAGGAGCCCCAAATGCAGCTGCTGGTACCGCGGTGTCATCGGCGCGCCGTGATGAAGCTGGCGCATGACATCCCGGCTGCTGGACATCTGGGTCAGGAGAAGATCCTTGCCCGGATTCTAACGCGGTTCTTCTGGCCCAGTGTTCACCAGGAGGTGAGGAACTATTGTAGCTCCTGCCCGGAGTGCCAGGTAGCCGCTCCGCAACGGGTACCCAGGGCACCCCTGGTACATGCCTATAATGGAAACACCATTTGAACGGGTGGCATGGACCTGGTGGGCCCCCTCCCAAAAAGTGCGTTGGGGTTCCAGTATGTCCTGATCATCGTGGACTACGCCACCCGTTTCCCAGAGGCCATTCCGTTGCAGAGCACCACTGCCCGGACCATCGCCGGAGAACTGGTGAAGGTCTTTGCTCGGGTGGGTTTGCCCCAAGAAATCCTAATGGATCAAGGCACGAATTTCACCTCCCGCCTGTTGCAGCAGGTCTGCAAGCTCCTGGGGGTCAAACAGTTACAGACCTCCGTCTACCACCCGCAGACAGACGGGTTGGTGGAACGATTTAACCGGACCCTCAAAGAAATGTTGCGGAAGTTCCCCCCGGAGGAGCTGCGACAGTGGGACCAGTTGCTCCCTCCCCTGCTGTTAGCCATCCGCGAGGTACCCCAGTCCTCCACCAAGTTCTCCCCATCTGAACTGTTGTACGGGCGCCGTCCACGGGGCCTGTTGGACTTAATGCGAGAAACCTGGAAGCAGTCCCCCTCTCCAACCCAGGGCCTCCTGCAATATGTCCTCCAGCTGCAGGAGTACTTTGCTCAGGCTGAGACCCTGGCCCGTGAAAACTTAAAGGCCGCCCAGAACAGGCAGGAACGGACTTATAACCGGGAGGCGCAGGTACGTGACTTTGAACCCGGTGATCGGGTCCTGCTCCTCCTGCCCTCGAGCGAGTCGAAGCTACTGGCCCGTTGGCAGGGACCCTACGAGGTAGCTCGGAAGGTGGGGCCCGTCACCTACAAGATCCGCCAGCCCAACCGGCGCAAGAAGACGCAGCGGTACCACGTAAACTTGTTGAAACCGTGGCGGGAGCGGGAGGGCCTGCTGATTAATCCTTACCCACCCGAGCCTGAGTTCGGCCCCCACGCACGCCAGACCGAGGACCCCCCTGCTCGACGACACTCTTACGGAGGAGCAGCGCAAGCAGGCCAAGTGTCTCCTGCAGGCTTTCCCAGGAACCTTCACGGCCCTACCCGGGTACACGACCCTGGTCTATCACTCGGTCCAAACTGAGCCAGGGAAGGTAATCCGAGAAACGACCAGACCACTGCCGTACCGGATGCGCCAGGAGGTGGAGGAAGAAGTACAGGCCATGCTGGCCTTGGGGGTCATCGAGCCATCTCAAGAGTGAGTGGCGTAGCCCGGTGGTCTTGGCACCCAAGCCTGACGGCACCCGACGCTTTTGTATAGATTTCCGACGGGTGAATGCCATCTCACGGTTCGACGCCTATCCGATGCCCCGTGTGGACGAGTTGCTGGGCCGCCTAGGTGAGGCCCGGTTCATCACCACCCTTGACCTCAGTAAGGGGTATTGGCAGATCCCGCTCGATGACCCCTCTAAGGAAAAGACCGCGTTCGCCACTCCTATGGGACTGTACCAGTTCACCCAGATGCCTTTTGGTCTCCATGGGGCCCCGGCAACGTTCCAGCGGCTAATGGATCGCCTTCTACGGCCCCATCAAGACTGCGGCAGCCTACCTGGATGACGTCATGATCTATAGCCGGCACTGGGAAGACCACCTGGAATGGGTGGCGGCGGTCCTGAGGGCCCTGCGGCAGGTGGGACTAACAGCCAACCCGAAGAAGTGCCGGGTCGGATGGCAGGAGACCACATACTTGGGGTACACTATAGGGGGAGGACGAGTGAAGCCCCTTGTCGGAAAAGTACAAGCCCTGGCAGCCTGCCCGACGCCCACCACGAAACGCCAAGTCCGACAGTTCCTGGGACTCGTCGGGTACTATCGACAATTCATTTTCCAGTTTGCATCCATCTCCCTTAACCGGACTGTTGACGAAGGATAGCCCCCGGCAGGTGCGGTGGTCCCCAGACAGTGAAAACGCCTTCCGGACACTCCAGACGTGTCTTTGCCAGGAGCCGGTCCTATACAGCCCAGACTTCCACCGGGGGTTCATCCTGCAGACGGATGCCTCAGAGGTAGGGCTGGGGGCCGTCCTATCCCAAGAAATTGATGGAGAAGACCACCCGGTTCTATACCTGAGCCGAAAATTGTTCCCCCATGAAAAGAACTACGCCGTGGTCGAGAAAGAGACACTCGCCATAAAATGGGCCTGTGACGCCCTGCGATACTACCTCCTTGGCGTGCCATTCACTCTAGTCACGGACCATGCCCCCATCCGATGGTTGATGAGGATGAAGAATAACAATGACCGATTACTGCAGTGGTATCTGGCCTTACAACCCTACGCTTTCACCATCCAGCATAGGGCTGGTAAGGAACATGCAAACGCAGACTTCCTGTCCCGCCTAGGGGGGACGGACGGGTCTGGCCCCGAAGACCAGGAGCAAGACTTGAGGGGGGGGGGGGTTTAGTGAGTCAGTGTGGCTCCCCGCCGCCCCGGAGGGGGAAGAGCCCATCTGGAGGCCGGAGTGGGCGGAGCTAGGGAGCTCTGAGCCCGCCCCTCAGGGGGTCAGGCGGCGACCCGGAAGTACAAAGGCTCGCCCTCAGAACTCAGTCAGGTCCCAGCCGCCAGAGAGACCAGACGTCTCCAGCCTAGCTCGGGGCTGGGAAACCTCCGCGGACCAGGGCGGCCGCCAGGAACCGCCGGGCCTGCCCTGCGCCTGCTACCCAGAGGAGCCGCCGGGCCTGCCCTGCGCCCGCTACCCGGAGGAGCCGCCGAGCCTGCCCTGCGCCCGCTACCCGGAGGAGCTGCCGGGCCTGCCCTGTGCCTACTATCCGGAGGAGCTGCCGGACCTGCCGAACGATCCCTGGCCTGACGAACCCATGGTCCAGGATCTCCCCGAGGCCGAAACCAGCCCCCAGGTAGGCCCTGAGGGGGAGTGTGGAAGTAGCCCGGGGGCAGCCGACCCCAGTCTGGCTGCAGGACTGCCAGAGCCTATGTCAGTGTGTTGCGGCCAGGATCCCCACTGACTAAGCAGCGGGCCTTCTGCCACTGCTAGGGCCCCGGGCTGGGACGCAGTGGAGTGGGAGGGCCTGCGTCCCCCCTGCCACCCAACCCGTGGGTGGCAGTCTCCCCCTCTCCCAGGCCTGTTGAGCCTTAGGCCTATTACTAATTGCTCAGCCCTGACTGAGGGCCTGAGCGCTTGCCGCAGCGTTTGTTGCCCCGCCCTGACCTAGGGCTTGGGCTTAAATACTTTGCTTACTGTTGCTCAGCCCTGACTGAGGGCCTGAGTGCTTGACTCAGCGTTTGTTGCCCCGCCCTGACCTAGGGCCTGGGCTTAAGTACTTGGTTTGATTGTTGCTCAACCCTGACTGAGGGTCTGAGCCCTGACATAACATTGGTGCCCGCCCTGAGCCAGGGTCGGGCTTACTGTATCTTTCAAGATTGCATGGACTGCCGGGGGAGAACCTGCAGCCAGACCAAATGCCCAAGCCCCAGTAGGTAGTGCGTCGGCGTGGCTCCCCGGAGAGGGTCGAGCCCCGGCAAACTCTTGTACACCACCCTTTCAAGTTTTATAATTTAAATAACTGAAGGTAGTTAAATGCCTGTGGATAATGCAAGGTAAGTCCCTGATTTTATAAACACACACTCCTCATTCTTAAACGCTTGGGGTCAACAGTACTGTGGGTTAATTTTAAGTATATGACTAGTCCCGTTGACTTTATTGGTGCTACTTACATGCTTAACTTTAAGCCCAAGCATGCGTATGTGCAAGATCGGGACTCATTTTTTTCTGTGTATAGTTGAAGCTAATCAGACCCTCCATAACATGTAACTGGTTATGAGAAAAGGCGTTTCAGGTAAAAAAGAGCTTGGATGTGATTTGACCGACTGCCTGTTGTTGTGTGTTGTGAACTTAATTATGTTACAGTGAACTCAAATGTTATCACTTTAGTTTAAATGTGAAACAGCCCCATAAGCACATTAATGTTGTCTCTGAGCACTACTTAAAAAAAGGAGAGAGAAGGAGTATTAATCTAGACAATATTGATCACCACTAATGAGGGGAGAACATTTGGTTACCACACACACACCCCACTCCACCCCAGCTTTCAACTGGAGGTTTTCTCAGGATTTTAGAGATGGACTGAGTTTTATTGTGCGGGAGGGATTTTTGTTTTGTTTTGTTTCTTTGTTCCTGAATCAGACTTAGGGTACGTCTATACTTACTTCCTGGTCCGGATGTAAGCGATCGATCTTCTGGGATCGATCCCAGAAGTGCTTGCCGTCGACGCCGGTACTCCAGCTCAGCGAGAGGAGTACGCGGCATCGACGGGGGAGCCTGCCTGCAGCGTCTGGACCCGCGGTAAGTTCGGACTAAGGTACTTCGAATTCAGCTACGTTATTAACGTAGCTGGATTTGCGTACCTTAGTCCGAAGTGGGGGGTTAGTGTGGACCAGGCCTTAGAGCTACACAAGAGACAATTATGTTCCTCTCCTCCCGACTGTCTTTTCCATAGTCTGATATCAGGTTTGGGGTATTTTTGTGTGGGGATGGGGGAAGTCAGAAGGCAGGGTTAATGAAATTTAGTATAGTCTTTCATGGCTCAGCTGAATTTCTAATGAATAGATTACTCTGGGGCAGAGCCAAGATCTCTGGATCATTTCAGATGGATGGAGCCCCATGGTTGTGTATCTTATTGCTGCATTGGCATCTGCAGGAGGGGGGAACTTAAATGCATGAGCGGGGATCATCTGGTTATTTATGGGATGGTAACAATGTGTATAAAGATATGATCTGACACATATGTCAAAGTAATTCCTGTTCACTGACTTCAGGGAAAATGCATTATCAATCCAGCTCCTTAGTGTGTTTGGAATTCTAATACAAAAGGGAGAAAGGTAGCTGCTATGGAGGCTTTCTCTGGAGTTGCCAAACTATTTATTTTGCAGTCAGACTGATTTCCTCTGGCTTTTAATTCATTTAACAAAGGTGTTGTCTGGGGGGGGAAAAAGAACCTCTGTATGAGGAAAGATTATGATATTAATAACTCAACCTAATAAGATGTATCCCAGGAGCAGCACTTGTAATTTCTTGAGATATTATTAATAATGCTCACAGCAGCACAATGTACGTCATCACTGAAACTGAATTTTTGTAAGAGGTTTTAACTTTAGCATCTTTCCTACCACCAAGGAAATGAAAGTGCTATTTTTAAGATACTAAAAAAAGGGTTGGTGGGTTTTTTTTAAACCAGCGCTGTCACAGTTTCTTACACTCTTGTTATCACTGCTGTAGGAATGGACAGTTGTGATAGGAATATATGTTTAAATGTAATCAAATAGATGGAGATAAAAATGGCTTTAACAGGCATCACTAATGTCTTTGGGGGCTTTGATTGTTTTGAGTGTATTATACAAAAGGGATGCTTGGTGAATTATTTAGAATTATTCAAATACTATTTACTCTAGTAGACAGCAGTAAAGTTGTATTTAAAGGTTTCCTTTTTTAAGTAGGCTCTTTGTAGGGATTTATAAAAAGTGCTCTTTTAATGTGCATTTTTGCCATTAAATGCAAAATCCTGTAGTTCACAAAGGTAGATTTATCTGTCTTCTATGATATCCATCACCTTAGTATCCGCCCTCCTCACATATAGTAATGAATTTATTCTCTCAACATTGCTGTGGATAGGGAAGTTTTACCCCTACTTCATAGATGAAGAACTTGAGGTACAGGGAGACCAATTGACTTTCCCAGGGACACATAGGGAGACTGTAGCATAACGGAAATTGAACCTAGATGTCCCGAATCCCAGACCCGTGCTTTAATCACAAAATCATAGGAGGAGGAGAACATGCTATGTATTTTCTCTTTTGCATGAGGTGCAAACGCCTGTAATATAGAACCCAATATCCAAGGTATTGGTTGTGGTGGAAATACAGCATCTGAGCCATTGCTGAAATAGAACAGGGAAGGGGAATAAAAGGCGTAATGAAGTTCAGAAGAATTCTATTTACATAAATATGCAAAGACATCTGTTACAGTCATGAACGACCTGCTGGTTTAGATCATCAGTGGGGGAAACTTGTAGTTGATCAGCACTGCCTACAGTAGCAGGTGCTACTCTAGGCAACAGGAATTACTGAAGAGGTTTTCAGTGAACAAAGACCATCCTGCCTGCCAAGAAGAGACATTTGAGAAATTAAAACAAACAGCAGACTCCTACAAAATTCTTCATTTATAATGTGTAAGCATGCTCTTACTTCCAAACCTTTACATAGTGGTTATGTGTTCGGTGTGGCTGTCAGAGCTGTATGGCTCACTTAAAGTATTTAAAGCTGTTATGGTGAATTTTCTGAACCAACTAAACCAGAACAAAAAAAATTGTCATCGAGATTTAGAGAGAGAACCTCAAATACAAAATAACGTCTTAATATATAGCATTTGGCTTTTTTTTTTATCACAAAGTATACCCAAACTAGTCATGCAAAACTGTCTTTCTTTTTAAAGGTTATGGTTATTTTAGTAAATCATCCAAGCTTGACTCTTGTGCTTTATGAACCACCGAATACTTGAGACATTACAACTTTTTATTATGCAGAGATGTGTGCATATACATCGTTCTGCACAAAGTGTTCTGCATTATTCCCTATAAATATGCATTTGCTATTTGTTCTTTTTGGAGTTGCTTATAATTTTACTGCTATTTTATTTAAGTTCTCTGAGTAACATTGTGCTATTTTTGATAGCTGTCTATTTTTGAGAAACTGTCTGTTTCTCACGTGGATAAACCACTAGGCAGAAGACCAGATTATAAAGTTTGGGCTGGAAAAGGTTAGGTGTGGTGTGGTGTACTATGCATTGACTGTAATTGCCAGTAGTGCTGATCAGAGTGTACTCATACACTGAAGGGGGTATCCAAGAGAACTGTAGTAAAGCTGAAGTGCTTTCAACATTTACAACGCTCTCTTTGCATCTCTTGCATACAGGTTGAATCACAACTGTAATAAATGTAAATATTTTAGCCTTTAAAATATTAACTGTGCCCCTTTAAATAATGTTCCTTAGTTCTGGTAGCAAATAATATAGTAAATCAAAATAGAACAAAAACTCTTTTGTTTTCTTCCCCCCTTTGAACAGAGCGTGGATCACACTTCTTGTAAACCTCATCATATTGAGGTGGGGCTAAGATGAGCATAACCAGTGACGAAGTGAATTTCTTGGTGTATCGCTATCTCCAGGAGTCAGGTAAATTACTTGTCTTTCATCAGAACACGGGTCACAGATGGAGAGAGAGAGAGAAGAAAACCAATTTATTGTATTGTGTTGTGTCAACAAAATTGCATTGAGCATTAGAGAATGGAAAACCCAGGCTAAATACTCCCTGCACAAAACCACATGTCTTTGAAACCATTCCCCATGATAATAGGGCAGACATACAAAGGTGCAAAAGTTAGGCAAAACAAGAAAATAAAAAGCATTATGTTAACAAATGTCTAGTAGAATTATGTCATACTAGCCAAAGTTATTTTTGGCAGCATATGCACAAAGCGCAATTACTTAATCCCTTGGGGTTTTTTAGCCACTTAAGAATATTTCAGTCAGATACTTGTCAAATGAAGTGAGATTTTCTGCAAATAAGCTTTTCATTGGGCTGCAGATAAGTACATTTCTAAATGGTTATTTGTGTGTGTAAATATCTGATTTTTGTGTATAATCAATGTCACTGTGAATCTAATGGTGCAAGTGGAATTCTCTTTGTCTTCCCTTCCCTCTGCTCTTCTGACCGCTCTCTTTCCAAACATAGGAGGGTCTTTTAGAGTAAAACTGTAATCTGTGCTTTTAAAAAATACTTTCAAATTGATGTTTAATTTTAGAGGCTCCATTTTCTTTTTCCCAGCCTGCTAACTTCCTAGCTAACAGCAGCCGATAAGAGTGCTGCTTTGCTGATGTGTAGGGCAAGTGCATTGTCCAGGAACTGACACCCACTGTCCCAACAGGCCTAGAATTGGTCTCTGCACCTGGTTAGAGATAACTAGACCTAGTTGAAAATTTTTGAATTTCAAAATTAAAAAAAACCCATAAATTTTAGTAAAACGTCCCTTTTTTTTAACCAGCTCTAGGAAAAAACTTTCTGGCCCCATTAGAATAGGCAGATGGGATCAAAATCTCAGCAGCTATTTGGAGTGGAAACTCAAATCTGGATCACTGTTCGGAGAGATCAGGGTGCTCCTGCTAGTTATCCCAGCATGTAGTCCATTGAAGCTTATTGGAAGTTCTATGCATAATAGGCCCTCTGAGAGGCTAGCACTGGCCTTCTTTCCCCCATCTGCACAGCACTCACTGCCTGTTTCCCCTCTAATCATCTGGCTCATTAGAACAGGACATTGCTGCTGTCTGTGATCTGGTGATGGAAAGCAAGGGCTGAGAAAAATAAAATTTGATCTAAAACTTAATTTTGAAAAACAAGCTGATTGGGGTTTCACTCTAAAAGGCTTTTGAACATCTAAAAAGGATGCATGGAGGATACAGCCATACCTTAGAATCCTTGAAATTACTTTCTGTTGTATATTTGCATTGTTATATTGTTTTTAATGTAAATGATTCCACATCACGGTGTTGTGCAATAATTTTCCCCTACGGGACAGCAAAAACCAAAGATGGCAGTCTTCGCATTCCTACCCGCCATCAACACACACACTGATGCTGTGGAATGATTCAAAAGGAAACTATATGGACCTCCCGATGAATGGCAAGATCGAAATTATGGTGGAATAAGGCTCTTCTGGATGTTTTTCCTCTACTATTTTCCAGTATTTTTTAGCATTTGCAGGGGGAAAACATTATGTTTCTACTTCACATGCAACTTTTAGTTGACACAGAAAGCTATATTTCCCTAACTTTATTATGCATTAGAGTAAATACAGAGTAACTCCACTGACATCACTGGATTTACTCCATATATAAATTATATAGTTGAGAACAGAAGTTGGCACTAATAATTTAAAGGAAAAACTAACTCAAACCAAACACATTTGGTCCTGGATACTATGCATAGTCCTAGTAGTAGTATCTGATCCAGTTGTGTACAGGTACAGTGTTGCACGGTAAAAGAGAACTATAAGTAATCCTGTACCAGCAGATCTGTTTTTTTAAGAAGCATGTACTATACAATTGGTATTGACTTTCTGAGCAGGGCCGGCTCCAAGTTTTTTACCGCCCCAAGCAAAAAAAAAAAAAAAAGCCAGAGTGCCGCTCCAAAATGCTGGAATGCTGCCCCTTGAAAAGTGCTGGTGCCTAGAGCCGGCCCTGTTTCTGAGCCATGCTTATGCTCTTTTCCCTTATGGAGTTTTAAACTTGTATTTTTTGTAACACAAATAAAGAAATCTCAGCTTGTAAGATGCTGTGCCACCTTGTAGCATAAACAATATAGAAAGACAAGATAGTAAATTAAAAATGTCTAAACAAGCGTTTCTAATGATTGTAAATTTGATATCCTGTGGGTTTTTGTAATATAGTTTGAGTTGTCATCTACAGTTGATAGACTCTGCAAAACCAGGGATTTTCTAGATTTCCATCTATGATATTTTATATTGGAATGTGAGCATCCACCCAGCTCACAAAACATCAAGAATATAAATCAAATAGCAACATCAGAGTAATTTAAAAAGAAAACATGTGCTCAATTTTCCTTTTCTCTCCTTTTAATGTTCTCTTGTGAGAATTCTAAGCTTTTGCCCTTAAAATGTGTGTGAGTAGGGAGAGATGACAAAAGGAAACATGCACAAGACAAGTAGGCAAAGCCATACAAAGCAGGAATATTCCTAGATCATTACAAATATTTCACAGCTGTGAGGCAGCAGGTTGCTTGAGGTTAATTCAAACATTGTCATGGCAAAGGTACCTGTGGGTACTGTGCACTTCCTCATGAAAATACTCTAATGACATGATTATGGAGGAAGTTCAAGCCTTTTAAAGTTGAAAAATTCATCAATAAACCTCAAAGGTTACTTTATCTCGCTTAATACCTTACTAGACCGGAAAGCTTGTACCCAAGAGAATTAAAAGAATTGATTGAGGATCTCTCTTAACCATTATTGTTAAATTTTAACAAATTTTAGATTACTGGGAAAGTTCCAAAGGAATGGAAAAACGTAAATCTTGTTCCAATATTTTATAAGGGTAAATGGGATGATCCAGGTAACTATGGATCATTTAGTCTCACATTGATACTGGTAAACTCAGGGAAAGGCTGATAAGGAACACAATCAGTAAAGAATTAAAGCATGGAATCATAACTAATGCCAGTCAGCATGGTTTTATGGACAACAGGTCTTGTTAAAAAACTTGATATAATTTTTGATGTGATTATAAATTTGGTTGACAACGGTAACTACGTTGACATAATATATTTTGACTTCTGTAAGGCATTTGACTTACTCCCACATGAGATTCTGATAAAAAATTAGCACTATAGAAAATCAATGTAGTCCATACTAGATAGTTTAAAAACTGATTAACTAATTAAACCTCAAAAAGTAGTTGTACATATGGAATATTCATGCAATTGGGATGTTTCTGGTTAGGTTCCACAGGGATCTGTTCTTGGACCAATGTTGTTCAAGATCTTTATCAATGATCTGGAAGAAAAGATAAAATTTGCAGATGACCTGAAAATTGGTGAAGTGGTAAATAAGGATGTGGTCAGGTCAGTTTTACACACTGATCTGGATCACTTGGTGAGGTGGGCTCATTTAAACAAAGGCGTTTTAGTTTTAATACAGAAAAATCCAAGGTTATATGTCTGAAACAAAGAATGTAGGTGTTCATGCTTCAGAGATGGGGACTGTATTCTGGAATACAGTGACACTGAAAAGAATTTAGAAGGCAAGGGAGATCACTAATGGAATGTGAGTTCCCAGTGTGATGCTGTAGCTAAGAAAGAGAACACAATTATTGGATGTATAAGCAGGGGGAAATCAAATAAGAGTAGGGAGGGGATATTACCGCTGTATATGGCATTAGTGGCATTACTAGAATATTATGTTCTGTTCTGATGTCCAGACTTCAAAAAAAAATTTTTTTGAAAAATTACAAAGGGTTTAAAAGAGCTACAAAAATAATATGAGATCTGGAAAACATTCCTAATAACGAGAAGTTTAAGATCAAGCTCAGTCTTGATCCAAGAGAAAGGTGGTTACTGCCAACAAATATTTACATGGGGAAGAGATTTCTGATAATAGACAGCACTTTGATCTAGCACAGGGGTTCTCAAACTGGGGGTCAGGACCCCTCAGGGGGTCGGGAGAATATTACATGGGGGGTCGCGAGCTGTCAGCCTCCACCCCAAACCCCTCTTTGCCTCCAGAGTTTATAATGGTGTTAAATATATAAAAACATGTTTTTAATTTATAAGGAGGGTCGCACTCAGAGGCTTGCTATGTGAAAGGGGTCACCAGTACAAAAGTTTGAGAACCACTGATCTAGCAGAAACAGGCATAATGAAGTTAGAGAAATTCAGACTAGAAGTAAGGTACAAATTTTTAATAGTGAGGGTAATTAACCATTGCAACAATTTACCTAGGGACGTGGTATATTCTGTATCACTTGAAATCTTTAAATCAAGACTGGATATCTTTCTAAAAGATATGCAAGAGCTCAAACAGAAGTTATGGTCTTGGTACAAATATTATTGGGTGAAGGTTATGGCATGTGTTATGCAGCAGGTTAGACTAGATGATCATAATGGGTCCCATCTGACCATAAAATCTATGAATCTACTTCTCTACCTCACCCCATGGAATTCCAGGTAGGGTGATTAATCCTGAAACTCCTTCTTTTTCCCATAACCCTCCCATTTGTAGTAACCACAGTTGCAACAATCAATCCTTTGGCCTGGTGGATTAGCAAATATATGCAAAATGAATCCATTCTGTAGATTATTATTGTTTATAATTTATACTTTGTATTATCAAACTGACGAGGAGCCCGAGAACCATAATCTCATTATGTTAAGTGCTGTACAAACACAGAACAGAAGACCGTCCTTGCCCCAAAGAGCTTATCATCTTAGTATAAAAAGAAGAGACAATAGATGGACCTAGACAGATGGGGGAATACAAGGAAACAATAAGACAATATTGGTCAGCATGATTGGCAGTAATATGAGCACACCAGTGGTCTAACCATTATCAGGATTTTGTAGGCATCAGGCAAAGGAGGATTTTGAAGTAGGGTAATGAGTTAGTTATGCGGATGTTTATGGGGAGCACCTTCCAAGCATGAGGGGTAGCATGAGAGAAAACACAAAGGGGTGCTTTCTTGAAAATTAACAAGTCAGTGATGTAGGCTGGCATTGTTGGCCAATCAGAGGTGGGAGTCGACGTTGTGATAGTGAATGAGAGATGGTAGATAGGGTGGGGATAGGCCATGTAGGGTCTTGGCGGTGAAGACAAGTAGCTTTTGTTTGATGCTATAGAGAAGGGGTAGCCATGGTCAAAGCAATGTTCTAGGAGAATGATCTCTGCAACAGCATTCTGAACAGATATGAGTGGGGCAAGGCCAGAAAAAAGGTCGTTTCAGTAATTGAGATATGAGATTATGAGAACCTGGACAATAGCTTTGGCTGTGTGAATGGATATGAAAGGCTGTATCTTAGAGATGCTATGCTACCTTATTGAGGTCAGAGCATGTAGGGATGCGGTGAGAAAGGCCAAAAGCCGTGTAGAGTTGGACCTCGCGAGGGGAATTAAATCCAATAGTAAGAGGTTTTATAGCCATATAAATAGGAAGAAAACACAGAAAGAGGAAGTGGGACCGCTGAAGAATGTAGATGGAGTGGAGATTAAGGATAATCTAGGCATGGCACAATATCTAAATGAATATTTTGCGTCGGTCTTTAATAAGGCTAATGAAGGGCTTAGGAATAGAGGGAGCAGGACAGAGGGGAATAGAGGAGGGGCGATTGACGTTACAGTATCAGAGGTGGAAGCCAAACTTGACCAGCTAAATGGGACTAAATCGGGCGGACCGGATGATCTTCATCCTAGAATATTGAAGGAGCTGGCACGAGAAATTGCAAGCCCCTTAGCGATAATTTTTAATGAATCTGTAAACTCGGGGGTGGTACCGTTGGACTGGAAAATAGCTAATGTGGTTCCTATTTTCAAGAAGGGGGAAAAAAGTGACCCGGGTAACTACAGGCCTGTTAGTTTAACTTCTGTAGTATGCAAGGTCTTGGAAAAAATTTTGAAGGAGAAAGTAGTTGAGGACCTTGAGGTGAATGGCAATTGGGACAAATTACAACATGGGTTTACGAAAGGCAGATCGTGCCAAACCAACCTGATCTCCTTCTTTGAGAAAGTAACAGACCTTCTAGATAAAGGAAATGCGGTGGATCTAATATACCTCGATTTTAGTAAAGCTTTTGATACTGTGCCGCATGAGGAATTATTGGTTAAATTAGAAAAGATGGGGATCGATATGAAAATCCAGAGGTGGATAAAGAACTGGTTAAAGGGGAGACTGCAGCGGGTGGTACTGAAAGGTGAACTGTCAGGTTGGAGGGAGGTCACCAGTGGGGTTCCTCAAGGTTCGGTTTTGGGCCCGATTTTATTTAATCTATTCATTACTGACCTCGGAACCGAATGTAGGAGTGGGCTGATAAAGTTTGCGGATGACACAAAGTTGGGAGGTATTGCCAATTCGGAGAAGGATCGGGATATTCTGCAGGGAGACTTGGATGACCTTGTAAATTGGAGTAATAGTAATAGGATGAGATTTAATAGTGAGAAGTGTAAGGTGATGCATTTAGGGATGACTAACAAGAATTTTAGTTATAACCTGGGGACGCATAGGTTGGAAGTGACGGAGGAGGAGAAGGACCTCGGAGTCCTGGTTGATCGCAGGATGACTATGAGTCGGCAATGTGACGTGGCTGTGAAAAAAGCTAATGCGATCTTGGGATGCGTTAGGCGAGGTATTTCTAGTAGGGACAGGGAGGTGCTGCTTCCGTTATACAAGGCGCTGGTGAGACCTCATTTGGAGTACTGTGTGCAGTTCTGGTCTCCTATGTTTAAAAAGGATGAACTCAAACTGGAACGGGTACAGAGAAGGGCCACTAGGATGATCCGAGGAATGGAAAACCTTTCCTATGAAAGGAGACTCGAGGAGCTCGGTTTGTTTAGCCTAACCAAAAGAAGGCTGAGGGGGGATATGATTGCTCTCTTTAAATATATCAAAGGGATTAATACCAAGGAGGGAGAGGAATTATTTCAGCTCAGTACTAATGTGGACACGAGAACGAATGGATATAAACTGGCCGTGGGGAAGTTTAGGCTTGAAATTAGACGAAGGTTTCTAACCGTCAGAGGGGTGAAATTTTGGAACAGCCTTCCGAGGGAAACGGTGGGGGGCGAAAGACCTCTCTGGCTTCAAGATTAGGCTTGATAAGTTTATGGAGGGAATGGTTTGATGGGATAACGTGATTTTAGTCAATTAGGCATTAACGTGCCATCGCGGGTAAAATGAGGGTCCGGCTGTAGAATCTTGCCTGTATGCTCGGGGTTCTACTGATCGCCATATTTGGGGTCGGGAAGGAATTTTCCTCCAGGGTAGATTGGCAGAGGCCCTGGAGGTTTTTCGCCTTCCTCCGCAGCATAGGGCAGGGGTCGCAGGCTGGAAGATTCTGTGTGGATGGGTCAGCTTTTGTGGCCTGCATCATGCGGGAGGTCAGACTAGATGACCATATTGGTCCCTTCTGACCTTAAAGTCTATGAGTCTATGAGTCTATTTATTTCTTCCTTTATAAATATGAAAAACATATAGGTCTTATCTACTCTACAGTTACAGTGTCAACCCACCAATGCACTAGATGCCTTAAATATATAACAGGCATTTGATAGTAGGTTTACCAAAAATTAAAAAATAAACTTCTGTGACTTGTAAAATTTCCCAGGAAATCAAATTTTGACATTTCAGTTCTTTTTTGAAAGGAGGGTATCTAAAAATATAGAGCATAAAGTGCTTCTCTAGGGGCTGTCCTATCAATGTTGAATCTGTGAGATGGTTCATCAGTGGCATAATAGTGTTGTTACATGTTACTTATCTTTACCAGAAAACAAATTTATTAATAGGACCCTCAAATATTTGTCTTAAGCTTTTCGTGGAATCCCTGTTTTTTTGTAATGTTTAATAGGTACCCCCTGTTTCCCAGAATGGACAGTGTCTGCTTACGCTCTGTGTCCCACAGATTCCAAAAATATTTAGCTACAGCTCTGCTCCCCTCCAGGTACCCAGTAGATTTCTAGTGCTTCCACACTCCTCCATTACTTTTTTCCCAAGTGTAGCACTGTGTGTGTATTTTTCTCCCCCAACCAGTAGAAAATACTTCTGAGAACTGCACATGAAAATGAAAAGCTCAGGCCAAAATTTTCAAACTCCAAGCTTCTAAATCCATATTTAGGCACCTGATTTTCAAAGGGGCTGAGCATCGCTAGCCCTGGTTGAGTTCACTGGGATTTGTGGGTACTCAGGACCTCAGAAAATTGGGTTACTTTATGTTTAGGTGCCTAAATACTAATTTAAGGGCTTAACTTTATGTACCCACGTGTGAAAATGTTGACCTTGCTTACTAAAGTTACAGAGACTTGCTATTAGTTTCTTCTAGAATGAAGGAGTTGCAATACCACACAACCACTTAGAATCCAGAATATAGAGTTCCCACATGCTGCCATGACTGCCCAAAACAGAACAGATGATTATTTACATTCCAGAAAGGACATCAGAACAATGCAATGAGAGACATGTGTTGTGATTAAAAGAATTCCAGTGGCAAACTGAATGGTGAGGAGAAGTAGAAATTGAAAATCCAGGTGCATTGGTATATCTGAGACTTGCATTAATTCTGTCTCATATGTTTAACCTAAATACTCTAAACTGAACCCAAGCCTTCAGATATGAGTGACAAATCCATACTTGGCACAAATGCAGCAAAATAAGGCTTTTTTTTTGTCCCTACGGCCCAGCCACTTGTCACTTACAATTTCTTAAAACTATTTCAAAATGAATAATTTTTATTTATTGATTTGTGTTCCTCTTCTGGCTTCTAATGCTCTTTTCTGATGTTCCTTCACTTCAGTTTGTTCCACAATACGATTTTGCTGCCCTAAAATTACTTCCCTATCTATCTCTGGCTTATACTGCTTAAAAAAACAAAAAAAATCATAGCAGCTGCCTGGCAGTGACTGTCATAGTTAAGGTTGCATAACAGTTTCCATTCTTACACTCGTAGCTTTCTGAAACTTTTCCCTTTCAACCTGAAGTTTTCCATGCTTTGTCTGCCCAAAGGTTGATACCAGACTCTTCAGAGTACAATCAGTATCTGCCACGGCATCCAACTTGATGGTGGGATAGAAACATTCACTGGATGATTTTGCTAAAATGATCAGCAGTGAAATTGTTAGGTGCTGATGTTTGAATATTTACCGTTCAACTTCAGAATAGTTACTCGCTCCTCCTCAGCGAAGGTGAACAGGGTAGCTTGTGTCTTATAGCTGTTTTAAATTTTCTGTTCGGAAACTCAAGAAAACAGCAATGTGGTGTTGTGTGTTTGGCTCATGTTAGAGAGATTTTTTTGCAATCATAAGGGCTAGGAATTTCTCTGTTATTTAAAGCTTAGACTGAGGCAAAAGTTATGCAATAAAAGGGGATTTTGCAGATCATAGAAACCGCAAGGCCCTGTTATGAGTTTAAACTTGTATATGTGGGAGAAGGGCTCCTTCCTGTAAACCTTCTAAGGTGAACTAGAGGGGCACACTTCCCCCTATGGAGTTCCTAAGGTGCACGGGAATATTTTCTTTACAGATCTCATAAAGTTAATGGAACAGGGAGTTCTAATGTTGTCAATTTAAATAGTTCAAGATTATAGTATATCTATGTGCTCCTTACAATTTCTTGAAAGCCATCAGAACTTCAAAGCCTTGGAGAGGGAAGCACCTTTTTTTTTTTTTTTAATGTTCTTTTAATTTTTTTTAAACTTTGACATTTTATGCAAAAATTAAATGTTACGGGTCAACAGCTAAGATCTTGAAAGTTAGGAAATATTTAAAGGTAGATTAATACTCTGTCCCCTTTGAGTTTATGTCATATGACACAATCTTAAATTACATGATCACATACAGTTTCTCAAATAAAAGAACATACATTTTTCTGTATGCTTAGGTACATATTTATAGCATTTAGAGTGCTGTGAACTACTGTGTATACCACAGAGTTCGTAATTTTTATGAAAAGTGCATATTTACTCAAAATACCTCAGATGAAGCATAGCATAGAATAATAATAAAAAATATTGGTGTATGTAGGTCAGCTACATTTGCTTCATAGTTACCTGCCTCATCCTTTGCAAATCAGGAAGACTGTACTGCAAGTTGAACAGGAAATATATAGTGTATGGATTTTGACAAAATTATTAAAATACACACCTTGAAGAATAATGTATTATATAAGAAGCATAGGTCAGTCAAGGTACTGGACCACTGTGACCACAAAAATAGTGCACTGTTCTCATACTTACGAAGTCTGCTGATGATGATTTCCACCCCAATTCTATTCATTAGCTTCAAAGACCTTTTAAAGAGCCTCTCTATAAATATGCTTTTAAACAATGTTACTCAAGTGCTGCTGAATTTACCTGGTGCATGTACAAAGCTCATATCAGCTGCTACATTTCAACATGTACTAGTCACGTCTTTTGAAGCCTCCAAATTACAGTGAAAAGGACAAGAGAGCTCTCTAGAAAAGAACTTAATTACATATTGTTTTCAGTCACTTAGGCCTTGTCTACACACAAAAGTCATACTATTATATGACTATGCCAGTGTAGTTACAGCAGTACAACCTCCCTAGCATGGGCTCAGTTATACCAATATAAATGTGCTTATATGCTGATATAGCTTATTCCATCTTTTTGTTCTGTGTTGTACAGTGCGTAACCTATTTCTTGTCCATGACTAGGTCTCTTTGGCACTGCAGTAATGCAAATAGATAATAATAAAATAATAATTAATAAATAAAGCAGGATATCTGTGTCCACACGAGGGGTTATGCTGTGTTTATTATTTTGGTAAAACAATACAGCTCTAATTGACAGCTATATCAGTACAAAAACTGTGTTTAGACCAGAACTAAACTGCTATGTGCCTCAGTTTCCCCACCTGTAAACTGAGGGTAATAATACTTACCCTGCCTCACATGGGGTGTTGAGGTTTTTTGTTCATTAATATTTGTAAAGCACGCTGAAGTCCTCTGGTTGAAGGCACTGCAAAAATGTTGAGTAGCGTCTATTTTATTTGATCAAAGTGTGAGATAAAGGTGCAGAACTAGATAAGGGTGGAGAGTGGGCCAGGAGTTAGTTACTTATTCTGAGTATCTGGACAACAAGAATGAGATGGTGAATCCAACTTTTCAAGTGTTAAAACTAGCCTTCGTGGCAATGTGACGTCAATTTTTAGTTGTCGTGATTTAGCAGAGAGCTGGTCTATGGGTGAACAGGCTTATTTACATGATGTCTCATTTTCCATTGGCCCAACCTACTCAGTGAAAAGAGAATTGCTTCTGCAGATGAGCCAAATTTCTGATGAATAAGCGGCTTGATGTAGAGCCAAGATTTGTGACCTTCCAGGGGTTATTTCAGATGCACAGAGCCCTTAGTGTTCTTAGAACAGATGTTGTATCTGCGATTTTGGAAAACAATACTTGAGGAATGGAACAAAATCAGCATTAGTTCAAATAGATATGTCTCCCAATAACTGACCTGATTATTTAAAGAGAAACGGTCAATTGGATTTTTATAAATTGGCTAATTAAAAAGAAATATTTTCTGTTAGATTATGCTTTATATAGTCTTTTTTTAACTCCTCTGAAAACATTGACAAGACTTCCCCTCTCTCCCTCCTTTGCTTCTATTATCTTTTTTAAAACTAAGGGAAACGGACTATACAGTACATTGGGGACCGTAAAACTGGCTGTATTCAAAGTATTGTCAAAAGTACATAGTTAAAAATGAAAGACTTTCAACTTTTTCCCCCCCAAATATAGTAATCTTGGGCATTACTTGTAATAGTAGCAGTGCAAATTTTTCAGACAGAAATGTGTTTTTTTCAGTTGATGTCCCTTTTAAATGAAAAGGGTACTTCATCATTACACTGCCTGATAAATTTTGATGTTCTAGTGTCTCATAGCACATCACATAGCCCTTACAGATGTATTTTCATTCTAATTTATAGCTTATTTATTTAACTAATGGGAAATAAACATTATTTCTCAGTTTAGAACTTTATTACTATCCATAATTCCTCACTCTGCTTGCCACCGTCTTTATTCACTCTGAAAATATGAAATACATTTAAAAGATCCAGAAGTGCAATTAGAAGTCAAGCTCATTTCACTTATGATCAAAGTCAGGTTTGGATCCAGATGTGAAATGGTTTGGTCTAAACATGCAATTTTTCTCTAATGCATTTTGCCAACCTCTTGTAGATAAAAAGCAATTTGGCTTTTATGCTGACAACACCTTTATGTCACATGAAATAATGTGAGAATCATGATCACAGTGTGCACTTTTTTCATAGGCTGACAACATAGAGAGGCAGTATATCAATAGTACTGTTATGAAATCCAAACACCACATTTAACAAAACAAAGGACAATTTTTTTTGTGTCTGTAGATACAGAAGCATAGCAGTTTGGTCATTCCTTGTTCTGGTTAAGTTTTCGGAGGAAACTAATTATCTGTATACCCATGCCATTTTGTATGTATTGGGGTGAAAAATAATGAACGTTATGTATGTAAACTGTATTACTTATGTTCCCAAATATGTATTTCATATGTACAAATGCCCATATGAGTAAATACATGTTTTGCAAATTTTGAAAACTTGTCCCACTGCATGTCTTCCTTCACTCTTATCCATTTTGCATCAGGAAGGCATATTAAAATGTAGGGTAAGGAAAGCAATTCAGAATTTAGCAAGTTCTGGTAAAGGAAAAGAAATACACTGAGTATCCTGTTCTTCTGCCATTCGCAAGGCCCTACTTAGTCAGTATTTCCTTCTGAATCATTTCACAGATTTACAAACTTGGCTGTTTTAAATTCTCTTTGGCCTGTGTCTTGGTATACAGTGTCAGATCTGAGCATGTATGGTCATTTTTAAGACAGAAGAACACAAACAATTGTACCCCTTTTCAGATGTGCTTTTTTACCCATAATTCCAAGCAAGTTTGTAGACATTTTTAAATTAGACATTGTAAATTATTAGGCTCTAATGAAGATGTATCTATTGTGTTGTATTGAATAAATTATTGACTTGAGACATTTTAGAAGGACTTGCTGAATAAATAAAAGGGTTTACTGAATATCATAGGCATGGGGGGAAATTACAGTATCAATTTTGGGGAAAAGTTTTAGATCAGGCCTACGCTTGAAAGGTTTTGACAGCATAGGTATATTATACCAGCAAAGTGGATGCAGCTCACACTTGCAATAATGCACATTTGCCAGTACACCTCTACCTCGATATAACGCTGTCCTCGGGAGCCAAAAAATCTTACCGCGTTATAGGTGAAACCGCGATATATCGAACTTGATTTGATCTGCCGGAGCGCGCAGCCCCGCCCCCCCGGAGCACTGCTTTACCGCGTTGTATCCGAATTTGTGTTATATCGGGTGGCGTTATATCGGGGTAGAGGTGTATATCTTATTCCAGCTACCTTGCCCATCCCTCTCCTACCCCGCCCTTCCCCTAGCAAAATACGCTATACTGGCAAAAGCACAGTTTTGCTAGTATAACTATATCTATAGTAGGGGCTTTTGCTGGCACAACTGTGTTGGTCACAAGTCATGCCTCACCACACCTCTGCTATGCCAGCAAATGTTTGTAGTGTAGATCTGACCTTGCTATCTTGGGAACTGAAAAGTCCATGGTGACCATCTGTAGAAACCATCTCAGTGTTGAAAGCCTTGCTTGTTCATTACTGAGTGTCAACAGCAATGTCCTTTTCACTGCTGCTTGCAGGTGGTTATTGTAACTGACGGAAGAACACAGCTTAGAGCAAAACATGCTAAATATGATCTCCATTGCCTAAAAATGAGTCTTGAAATGATACACATCCTCTCCTTTGACCATTGGTTCAGAGGACAGGTCTGGAAGATGATGATATTATTAATGTAATAAGAGAGGATGACTTTTTTGGAGTGGCCGTTGGAGAAGATTGCAAATCTTGCCGATTTGCATAAATAGTTGCATTAAAATGTCAGATCAGTGTTGACATTTAATTACAGATTGTCAGGCTAATTTATATGGCGTGATTAAAAGATAGAATTATTTCAAGCTTTATTTTTTAAAACAAAACAAAAAAACCTCTTTCCATTTTCCTTGTCCTGCCTCCTCCCTGTATCATATTTCTCAAATAGATTTAAATGGTAAAAGCCAAATACTGCTCATCAAAAGATCATTTCCAAGTTTTATTAATCTTTTCCAACATATTTTCCTGCTTCACAAAGACAATCCCTGCCCAAAGCATTCTTTGGCACATCATAAAATAATTTGGGGTTGCAGAGTTTCCCTCTGAATTCTTGGCAGATGCTGAGCAGGTCAAATATCTAAGGAAAAGGGTGTAACTTTTAATATTTGTGAATAATTGCTTCTACAAAACTTAGTAGGCCACTATGCACACTGTAATTTTGGCAGCTGACATAAACTACAGCGTAGGATCCTTTCTTTATATTTCCTAGGGACTATGAAAGAACTTGTAATACAGGACCCATTTCCCAGGGTTCTGGAAATCATTTTAATGGTTCAGTAACCCTAATCTTAATACAAATGTGCATGCCCTATTGTTCAGCTGATTTTCTAAAAATATATTTTGACTGCAGTTCTTATTTTACATTGCTAATGTGTGTACTTGTTAAGTCCTTTATGTAATCACTAAGGTAAGTCTTCAAAAATAAGCAGGCACTGCTGAAATAGAGAGAGGCACTCTAGGACATATTACCCAGAATGAAAAAAGCTCAACTTGGAGAAAAATCGGAGTCTGCTGTGAATAATAAACAAGATGCGGTTTAGGATCTGTGCCCACCTTTAAACTGTCTGCATTAAAACAGAACACATGCAGTGGCTCGAGGCAGCAGAATGATATTAACCGTATGTAAATAATCTCTTAGCGATACCAGGGTTCCACTTGTGATGCCACCAATTTACTCACACTCCGCTCTGAAGGAGAGTATATTCAATGCCTCCATAATTGTCCTGTGATAAATAGAGATTTAATCAGAATCAAAACTACAGTTCTGCTAGTAAATGTCATTGATAATACAACATATGACTGGGTCAGGGAAAAAGTGAATGACTATCGTCTGGCAGTTCGGTCACTCTTCTGGGGAACGTCCGACTTCAAAGACCTGCTCCAGTGGAACAGCTTCACCAGGACAGATGAAGAGAGATTCACCCCATAATAGCCTGGGAGGGCACTGCCTTGGGAGAGGGAAGACCTGGCCTCAAGTCCCTTCTCCAGAGCAGGAATTCCAACCCTGGTCTCCCCCATCCCAAGTGAGTGTCCTAACCACTGGGTATGCCTCCTCCAGCTGTTTTGTGAATCTGGTGCTTTAAAAATGCCTGGAAGCAAAATGTCTTGGGTCGAAGGACAGGTTTTGTTTAACCCCCAAATGGACTTTTTCAATTCACTGGCATTTTTGGAATTTCCAGTTCAAACTAAACTGACTTTTTTTTTTTTTTTTTTAATTGGAACTGCCAGCAAACCAAAAAATCCGTTATTTGCCCAGCTCTGATTACAAGCGCTGGCTTGTACTTTGCAAATAAGTAGTTGATATACCTGCTTTTCACCTCCCTGCCCCAGTAACCCTTCAAAATACTTATTTTCATCATTTGTGTATGCTTCTAATTAGTTATTCTTTCAGTGCCTCCCCCTCACCCCATTTGTGGTAGCAAGACTCTTATTTATTTCTAAGCATCACATCACACAATTCTTCCTTCCCTTCCTTCCTCTGAGATGTAACTCCCAAGACCCAGGTGTCAAACTGTGGAAGATATTTTTCCAGAAGTTGCATCTGGGCCCTTGGCAGGCTCCGCAAGCGGTTGTGCTGGCAGCTTTGGAGTTACTCAGGGTTTGGGGACACAGTTAAGCTGCAGATGGGACTGTGTGGGCTGTCTTGTCCTTCTGAATGCCACTTTCTTTTGATTCACTTGTAATTCTACAGAATGCCTCTACTTGATACGTCTAAATCCTTCGTGAGATTTGCACATAGGCCTATTTATGGAAATAAAGACGGCTCTTTTACCCCCTCATACCCAGATTTTTTTTTTTCTGCAACCTGTGGTACTAGCCAACTTCCTAATACACATTCCACTCTTGCACAATTTTTTACAACAGTTAAATTCACAGTCTTGGTGCCAGTGCTTGTGCTGCTTTAAAAAAATATTCATGCACTCAGAATCCCCAAATTGCCAGGAACGTGCAAACCAGAGCCATTTTAAAACCAGTGTTATTTTAAAACCATTTTGTAACCCTGCTCTTTTTTGTATCCCCTACCTGTCAAATTGCTTTTAAGGGAATAAATATGCTATCTAGGGGAAGAGGAAAGGAAGAAATGGGATGGGGGTTTAGTGAAAAAGTATGGTCTCAATAAATAAAAATAAACCAAGATTTTAAAAATTATCTTAACTATGATTAGAGCTGGTTAAACCCAACTAAAAGAGTGTGGCAAATATTCATTTATATTCCAAGTGGCTGCTCAGTTTGACAGAGTTCGTTCTTCCCCTTTCCCCCCTTTCCCCTCCCCATTATTAACAAATGTAACAAATCCAGGTGGTCTGTGCAGGACCTCTGGATCTAAAAGCATCAGCCTTTACTGTTTCAGCTAAAGGACTAGGATCACTAATGCAAAAGCAGGAACAGCCACACAAATCTCCATATGAAGAACCACCTCGTTAGTATGAGTTATATAAATATTTGTGAAAATGGGTTTTTATTCCCAAATGTTTGGAGAATGACTCCTTTTCATACAAACACCTGGCGTTTGGTCCGTCACAAGAATATTCAGTAGAAACGATGCACATTTTGGTGGTAATAATTCCTTGTTCTCCATGTCATTCAGTCAGGGAGCAGTAACAGTGCTGAGGTGACAAGTCACACGTTGTGAATAATTAAAATGAACAGTTTGCAAAAAACCTAGAGGCTAAAACTTGTTTTTATAAGCTATTTGAAAATTGTGGTAAATAAATTTAGCCGGCTCTGGAGGAGTTCACAAACAGAAACAAGAACTACACTAAGCAAATAATTCAGCCAGCTCTAACCAGGATCCCCACAATTAGGGTTACCATATTCAAACATTTAAAAAAGAGGACACTCCACGGGGCCCCGGTCCTGCCCCCAGCCCCGCCCCAACTCCGCCCCCATTCCAACCCTTTCCCCAAAGTCCCTGCCCCAACTCTGCCCCCTCCTCTGAGCACCCCACATTCCCCCTCCTCCCTCCCGCTCTGATCTTGGTTGGGGGTTGCTAAGTGCTTCCCTGCTCTCCACTCGCCCTGCAGCCCCTGCACACACACCCCCGCTCCTGCAGCCTCTGTGCCCCCTGCTGCCCACTGGCCCTGCATCCCCTGCACCCCCCCCCACTCCTGCAGCCTCTGCGCCCCCCACCTGCCCTGCCCCTGCGCCCCCCTGCCCCTGCAGCCTCTATGCCCCTGCCTGCCCTGCTCCTCCTTGCCCTGCACCCCCCCGCCCCTGCAGCCTCTGTGCCCCCTGCTCCCCACTCACCCTGCAGCCCCTGCGCCCCCATCTGTCCTGCCCCTGCGCCCCCCTGCCCCTACAGCCTCTATACCCCTGCCTGCCCTGCTCCTCCTCGCCCTGCAGCCTCTGCACCCCCACGTCTGCCCTGCTCCCCCGCTCCCCCGGCAGCCTCTGCCTGGCGGGGGCTTCGGATGCTCAGCGGCGACCGGGGCAGCGCGGGTCCCTGCAGCCCCAGCACACGCCGCACTCCCTGCCCCGCAGGGTGATGGGGCCACAGGAAGGGTCCCCCAGTGGCCGGGGAGTCCCCTCGGCTGGGGCGCGCGGTCCGCCCGGCCTCCGGGGGCAGCAGCGGCCCCTTCGCTGCCTTCTGCGGCTGCGCCCCCCCCTTCCCCCGCCCGAGCTCGCTACAATGTAGCTGGGCGGCTGGGCTGCGCTGGGGACCCGGCGGGTCGTGCTGGGGCCAGGCGGACCCTGGCTTATGCTGCCTCCCTATTTCCCCGGACATGTCCGGCTTTTTGGCAGTTCCCCCCGGACGTGGATTTGAGTACCAAAAAGCCGGACATGTCCCGGGAAATCCGGACGTATGGTAACCCTACCCACAATGGCAGACCTGGCCTGTGATGCTTCAGAAGCTACTGCTTCCAAAGAGGAATTGTCATCTTGTACACCCATCCAAGTGCAGCAGAATGTACAATAGCTGTTGTAGTGTAAGATAGTAAGTCACACAAGACAGCTATTTACAGAGTTAAAGGAGTCAGAAAGAGAAAGGCGCTCTTAATATATGTCAGCTACTTGAATTTATGATTGCTAGACCAGCTAGGACAGATAATACTCAAAAGCACCTCGTTTGTATGTTTATAAGTAAAAATCCTTACCTCACATTTCAGCTGAGACCTAAATCCACAGAAGGGAGGGAATTCTCACTTAGATTGCCATGGCAGCATAACTCTGTCCCACAATTGTGTCTGTGTTTTGGAAATGCATTGCTGTTGTTCCAAAAGTGTGCGAGGTGTATTACAGGCAATTTAAGATGACAAGATCTTTGCCCCCAAAAGCTTGCAACGTGGCCAGGTTACAGACGAAGAACAGAATTGTGTTAATTAAAAAGGCAACAGCTAATTGACATACCTGGTCCCTTTAATATCACATACAAAAACTGTTTTAAGAAGTACCATATTCAATGGGAAAATGTATAACCAATTTAGAGGAAAATTCATGTTCATCTCACTTTCTGTGGATGAAGCAAAATGACTAAAACATGAATTTTGTGCAATTGTCAGACAGATATATTTTTGGTGTGAATTAGGGAATATGCATTGTTTCAAAGTAGCCCTTATATTAACATTTTTAGGGTTTTTTTTTTAAATTCTGTTTCCATTGCATTCATTCTAAGCCCGTTATCTTGTCCTCCATCAAATCCTTTTTCAAGGCCCAGTTCTTCCATGATTCCTACAAGATATCAGCTAACTAATAATGGCTATATTAAGGAGCTGCCATGTAGAGCTGCTGTGTTTTTTAAAAGGTGTATATAATGTATATATAAATTACGCATATTTTGATTGTTTACCTTTTCTCCTCTTTTCACAATATGGCCAAAAAAAAAAAAAATTAGAAGAGTAGGACAACACTCCGATGGGTCTGTTTTCTGGAAGCAAACAGTAATAGCAACATAATGAATTGGAGTGTGTCACTCACAGATGACAAGCCTGTTCAACTGGGAGAAGGAGAGGCAGAAAGAAACTAGTGTATGGCATTATATTCCCCCTCTCCCTCCATTTGACTGTTCTTACCTCTTTATGGAGTCACTACCTCAGAGGATCCACATTTCTTGCTATGCATCTGTGTAGGAATTAACACAACATGGTCCCATTTCCTTGGTGGTACAAGATAACAAATTAATAATAATTTATAGAACAATGCGGAATTATTGCAATGATGAAAATTAAATCTAGTTTATGGGAAATAATACACAGGGACACTCAGTGTGAATTTTAAGTGGTTTAGTTAAAGTGCATTAAACCCTGTGTGGACACTCTCAGGTCTGGTTTACACTACAGAGTTAGCTTGGTGCAAGGCAGCTTTATGTCGACCTAACTATAGAAGTGTCTACACTTAAATTTTGCTCCTGACGATATAAATGTCCTGCTGTGCCGACTTCCTAACTCCACCTCCATGGGCGGTAAGGACGCGCACCACTGATACAAGGAGCAAAGTATAGTCATGCACAAGCGATGTAGTTACTGTGGAAACTGTATGCTGATGCAAGTTAGATCGACTTAATTTTGTAATGTAGACATGGCCTCATTCAGAATTTAAGTGGCCTTAATTTGGTTTAGTTTTATTTCAATTAAACTAAACCAAATTATGGCTACTTATGAATATCTCCACAGGGGTTTAATGCAGTTTAACTAATCCACTTTAAATTCACACCTTTAGTTAATTTGGATTGATTTTCCTGAGTGTCACTATGTAGCCAAGCCCACAGATTCAACAACTTTTCTCTCCTGCTTTATTCAGTACTGTGACAGTGTGTCTGGTTTCAGTCAATTACAAATTCACATTGTCCCCATCAAATCATATCTACCATTTGCAGAGCACATTCTGTCTCTGCTCTCCCCCTCCCCAACTGCCTCAACAGTCTGCATACAGTCATCAGAGGGGGTGGTGTTCCAGTTTCTTGGCTTTTAGCTCCTTAATGTGGGTTTCTGAACCTTAGAAGAGGGGCCAAGTTAACTCCATGTAACATGACCATTTAAATAGCTAACCTTTGAAACTTGCCTTTGTTTAATGGAGATCTTCTCTGTGTATGGCTGAAATATAGAGAGATACAACACTACTATATAATACTGTACACAGACATCAAAGAGATCTGATGACATCTGGTAACCATAAAAGCAAAGCTCAAGTGATTTACGATGTCATTGGAACTCTGACATTTGTGCAGCTTCATTCAGTTTTCCTGTTGTGAGAGTTATACTTCAAAAGCATACACTGTATAAAATGTCCATTTCCCTGTTGATTTTATAAAATGTTGCTGGAGAAGTACAGGAAACTAGGAGAGAATTTTTTTTCTTCTTTAAAATATACAGTTTAATTTCAAGACTGTTCTAAAAGGGATTATGACATCAGATATTGTTCATTCAGCCTACCTTTGTTTGATAAACTCCTTGATTTTCACACTACAGTCTTATTTGTTAAAAGATTAGGAAAGCTGTCTTGCTGATGCTCAAAAGATTGAATATTGCTTTTTCAATGATGCCCTAGCTATGACTGTTTTGTTTTGTTGTCTCGCAGTTGCTTTTGTAATGGTATGTTATTTAAACATCTGCAGAGATGCTATACATTTATATAAGCTAGAAGCCAAACATCTGTTTTTAAATCCATGTTTCAAGTCCCTTCCCCTGCCTAATATTTTCAGGATGTAAAATGAAAACCTTGAAGCTGTGTGTATTAATGTGACTTCTGCATGGTGAATAAGTGCATTTTCATGTTCGAGCAGGTGATGATGAGTTAGCAGCCTTCAATGATGTGTCATGTCCCTCAGTATTGAGCAAGGTGATTAGCTGCAGGCCCAAATTATAGCCTACAGTCTGCTGGCCCAAGATATATCCCTCAGCCTGCCAACAGAAAAGAGGATGCAATAACAGGTGTAAAAGTGTAGTTAAAATGAAACCTAGTGTACATTTACACTAGTAGCTTTACATCTGTTGCTCCAGGGTTTGGTGGTTTGGAGTTTTAATGCTGCCTGTCCTTTGATTTAGCCGGAGACCACTTACAAAATCCTTACCTGTCAGGATCACAGCGTAACTTCTGTGTGAACTTTAATGCCTTTTGACCCACAGTTTAGTCACCTGATTACTCTCCATTTATGAGTGCATGAGTAGATTGGCCATGAAATCAATGACACCATTCTAAAAAGAGCCGACTTTAAAAAATAATGTTATAATGTGCACAAATTTAAAATAAAGTAGGACCTGTTTGGGTAATATTGGATAGTCACACACCATAGATGTGGAGATTTCAGTGTTACGTGACTCTGTTATGAGACCAGGGCTCTGGACTGACACACTCCAGCACAGGTTCACTTTATTATTATTTATTTACTTATTTTTGCACCAGCCAGAAATGTGCTTTACACGTTTGACAGAACAAATAAGAAAAAGTCCTTGCCCTGCAGAGCTTACAATCTAATCTGATGGGTGGTCAGGTACCAAATAAACAAGAGAAGGGCAGGACAGAGTAGCAAAGGACCAGGGCGATATAAATAAGATCACTCAGTTCTGTGCTTTACTTCACGCATTATTCTTTTTCAGAACTAGGCTTGTAGCCAGAGCTGAACCTCTTCAGCATACACGTCGACACCCAAAAGGGACGGGGAGCATGGGGCAACATGTGGAGACAGTGGCAGAAGTCAAGATGAGGGGGAAGGGAAGACAAATAACAGAATGGGGGTGGAGGGAAGGCGAGGAACTTTAAAAAGCAAATATTTCAATTTCAGTGGGGGGATGTCTGAGGGGGCTGGGGAGATTGTATTTCTGAGTTTCTTTTTGCTACTGATCCAACTAACTGGGATCATAGTTGGTTGGATTGGTTGCCAAAATAATCTTTCGAAGAGAGAGAGAGAGCATCCCTCCTGAAATTCTGGAATAACTCCATAGTCCCCTCCCGCTCCCCACACATAGTTGGACAGAATATTGATATGGGGGGAAATCCCTTAACGGACAAAACTGTAAATTAAACCACTGTTGACAGGGGGAAGAGGTGTAGATATGTATAACGGAAGTATTTTCATTTGAGAGCTGCTGTTCTCTTCTCCCAGTCGTCTAGTCGGCGGAGAGTGTGAGGGTTTTCCTGTTTGAGACATGGCAATGGTGGTTTCCTCAAGGCTTTTAATGTTAGATTAATGCTCTGGAGACAATGCGGTGATAAATGGGTTCCTACAGTTATATCTACATCCTGTTCTCCCTTCCCCCTCCCGCATGTCCACTCACATGCACAGTCCAGGTACTTTTCCAAGTTGTAATGCTTGTTCTTGCACAAAGCAGCAGTTCTGACTAGTTTCCCCTAGTGATTAAACTGCAGCTCCTTCTTTCAAAGTTTATCCGCTAAATCCTTTAATTTGAGATGCAGAGTGCTTTATTATCAGCTGTTTCCTAGGAAGATGACAAAAATGAAATGGGGACGAGAAAGGCTTATGGTTAACTGAGGAGTAGTGCCAGTGAATTGGCTTGTCATCTGTGATGTGATACATTCCAATTCATTATTTTTGCTATTACTGTTCACTTCCAGAAAATAGATCCATGAGAGTGGCCTCCGTCTTTTTGTTGTTGTTTCATATGATAATGACTAAGCTCTGCGTTTCAGATTATAGTCAGTAATCAGAGCTGTGGGCAGAGAATTGAGTATTTCTTATCTTCTGAAAGAGAATGGCTCCCCTGTGTGAGCTGCAAGTATGCCTTGGCCAAATGCAACCTGTGCAATGATAAAGATTAAAGTATTTGGCTTTGGAAAAGCTTGATACTAAATTAGAGAGGAAACAGAAGATTCGAGTCAAATTTTTAGTAGCTGCACTTGCCACCAGCATGAGTTGTTTTAATAGGAATATTTTTTACTTGAACACTGATCATGAAAGCTTTTCATTTCTGTATAAATTTTGTTTACAAATTAAATGTAGTTGGAGAGGAGGGGAAGAAGAAACAGTAAGATGGCTCTGTTAACCTAACTGACCTAATGCAATCAAACTATATTTTTCCATTTATGTGTCAGTGCCTTTCACAGTTTAAAACAGTATATTTTTAGATTGAAAAGGGTGCCTATCATGTTGATGAGTTCAGATTTCATATCATGGCTTCCTTTCTTGCTTTCAGGTTTCTCCCATTCGGCCTTTACATTTGGTATCGAAAGCCACATTAGTCAGTCCAACATCAATGGAACACTAGTGCCACCTGCTGCCCTCATCTCTATTCTTCAGAAAGGCCTGCAGTATGTGGAGGCTGAGATCAGCATCAATGAAGTGAGTACACTCATTGCCACAAGCGGGAAGTGCACTTTTGCAATTTACAAACGTGCTAGAAGGTGGCATATGAAATCACACATTTTCGGTTGAACTCAACAGGTCAGATGAACATGAGACAGCGTCTGAGGTGTCTGGAGATTAGCTTCATTTTAATACATTTCCCCCCACAGAAGCACCTGAAAAGGCTCTACGATACTTTCCATTTCCACAGTGGCAGCTCCAGGCACCAGCGCTCCAAGCGCGTGCCTGGGGCGGCAAGCCACTGGGGGCGCCCTGCCGGTCCCTATGAGGGCGGCAGGCAGGCAGCCTTGCCGGAGCTCCGCCGGTCCTGCGGATTCGGTGGCAATTCGGCGGTGGGTATGCCTAAGCTGCAGGACCAGCGGACCTCCTGCAGGCGCGCCGCCGAATCCGTGGGACTGGGGACCTCCCGCAGGCATGCCGCCGAAAGCCACCTGCCTGCCATGCTTTGGGCGGCAAAAAATCTAGAGCCGCCCCTGAATTTGCAATTATAGCTTGGAGGATGGATTTTTTTGATGTTACTGGTGCCTAAGTAAAGAAGTTAAATACTCAGGGAGCCTTATGGTGCATAAGAAAATATATGTCCTTTAAAAAAAAAAAAGTGTTTCTGTTTTCAAAACCACAAGCATTCAATGGGGAAAGTCTGAATTGTATCGTAAAACTTCGATTGTATACTCTGTTAGCAGATAGGACTTCCAGCAAGTGCTAGGGGCCTGATCCAAAACCCATTGAAGTCAATGGAAAGATTCCCATTGATTTCAATGGGCTTTTGGATCAAGCCCTAGAAAAGACATGTGGCCAAATGGTGTGACTGAGCCAGGCAAAAGAATCAAGACATTCCTGAGGTCTAATCCTGACTCTGCTGTTGAATCCATCAACCTGCAAGCTCCCAACAAGGTGGACAGTTCAGTGAAACAAAGGGACTACACAGGAAAGTCCAGTAGTTCTGCCCTGCCTAACTTAAGAACATGGTGCCACAGCAAAAGGAAATGAGACAAGCCAGGTCTTACTATATTACACAATACTCACCATGTATACTTTTAATTAAGCAAGATCTTGATTCTAGATAAATAATAATTTCCCATGTGCACATTCACTCTCCCCCCCCCCCCCCCATGCACCTTGAGTAGTCGTGGAAAAATCCATTATAATTCCCAAGCTAATAAATATTTTTTTAAAACAGGGAGGGGAACATTTTTACCTCTGTCAGGTAATACGTGGGTGGTGGGAATCTTTAATATATATTAATTCATATGAAAGCTATCATTTCTTTTGACTGTAAAATGCTTGTGCCTGAGCAGCAGGGGTGAGAACAAAAGGACGGGGGGAAAGAGGGTGAGGAAGCGCTTGTATTCTATAATATAGGGCATGGTTGTATATCACTCATTTTTAGAGGTAAAAATGTTATGTTTATTTTACTCTCTCAATAGAACGAACCAGCAATATTTAGCAGTTATCTTTTTTTTTAATATAAAAGCAATGGTATTTGAGATTAATGCCAAATTACACATTGATGTATTTGTAATAATAAAACACCCATAGGGATTTGTTTTGGTTTTCTGCCACTTAACATTTTGCAGTTGGATGCTGCAAAACATGTTGCAATTGGATCAAGGTGGGTGGACCCTGGCACCTATGGACATCACCCTTGACAGTTTGGCCTCTGTGCTAATGCAAGAGTCATTCCAAGTGGATCTTATTCCGGATCACAGCACAAATAGGGAAAATGCTCTAAAAATATGTACACTGTTGCAAGATTTATGGTGCTTTTATACTTTTTTTAAAACACCGATAATCACATTTTTGTATGCTTCACTGTGTTTTTAACTTATTCAAACTGAAAACACTAATTATGAATTCACTTGTCCAATTGTGCTATTTAATTTATTTAATAAGTTTATCTCCAATTTCATGTCCCTTAATATAATTGTGCTTTATAATTGCAAATATAATTTTTTCACATTTATTTTAATGAATTGTTTTTGCACTTCATACTTAAATGCTCACACAAAGACACCGAGTTCTGAAATGCTCAATAGCACACAAAACTTAGAGGGAATTGGAATGCTATATTATAATGGCATTGCCAATTATGCCATTCAAAGAAGGTTAGAGCTAGACCTAAAAGGCCTCAGCATTTACTTTCATGCCAGCAATGATCATCTATTTTTGCTGGTGGTTGTTTTAAAGAGAGGGAGCTTACAATCTAAAAAGGCAACACAAGCAAAAAGTAATAAGAAACAGGGCCGGTGCAACCCATTAGGCGACCTAGGCGGTCGCCTAGGGCACTAGCATTTGGGGGGCGGCATTTCAGGTCCTTCGGCGGCGACCGCAGCGGCCGGATCTTCGGCCGCCCTGGTCGTCGTCGGCATTTAGGCGGAGGGAGCTGGGGCAGGGGAATGCGGGGAGGGCCGCCTGCAGCAAGTAAGGGGGGGGGGCGGCACGCAGGGAAACTCCCCGCCCCCACTCACCTCTGCTCCGCCTCCTCCCCGAGCATGCCGTCCCGCTCTGCTTCTCTCCCTCCCAGGCTTGCGGCGCCAAACAGCTGATTGGCACCGCAAGCCTGGTAGGCGGGAGAAGTGGAGCGGCAATGGCGTGCTCGGGGAGGAGGCAGAGCAGAGGTGAGCTGGGGCGGGGAGCTGTCGCACGGCAGCCGGGGGGAGCTGCCGCGGGGGGGCGCCTCAGGGCGGAGGGGGGGCGCCTCAGGGTGCGGGGGGGAGCTGCCGCGGGGGGGGCGCCTTAGAGCGGAGGGGGGGCGCAAGGTGGAAGTTTCGCCTAGGGCGCGAAACATCCTTGCACCCGCCCTGATAAGAAAGCAACCAATATGCCCCTTCTCTACTGTGTGGTGGGAAGAAATGTCTCCTTCCCAAGCCAGCATGCCTCCTCTACTGTCTTGTGCCTGCCAAGGACACCCCTGCACTATGGCGAATCCTCCGCTCCTTGCCTGTTACAGCTTTTAAGTCCCTTGTCTCCATTCTGGAACAAAATTAGGGACACGGATCTGATTCTAAAATTCTATGTACAGTAACGGGCCTCAGTTTTATATTCCAACTTCATTTTTTATGCCTGCAATTATGCTAGACATATATTTCTAAGTATCCAACTACATCAGCAAGTAGTTAGTAAGTTCTTAGACATCTACAGTAATGACCATTATTGTGCCCACAATATTCTGCGTGCAGAAACAGAGGCCTTGTTAAGACTGTGGTGCTCTTAGCACTAAGGTGACCAGGGGTCCTAGCCAATGGGAGGGGGTGTGTGTGTGTGTGCTTGCGGACAAGAGTGGCGTGTGGAGCCTCCTGGCCCCCCTCGCCTAGGACCCGGACCTGCTGGCTGTTCCAGGGCACGGTGCCAGGACAGGAAGGTAGCCTGCCTTAGCCCCCTGCTGCACCACTGACCAGGAGCTGCCCAAGGTAAGCTCATGCCCCAACCCCCTGCCTCAGCCCTGAGCCCACTCCCAAACCCAGAGCACCCTCCTGCGCCGCAAACCCCTCATCTCCGTCCCCACCTCAGAGCCCGCACCCAGAGCCCCCTCCCACACCTTGAACCCCTCATTCCCGGGCCCAACCCCAGAGCCCTCACCCCCTCCTGCACCCCAAACCCCGCCTCAACCCGTAGCCCCCTCCCACACTCCAAATCCCTCAGCCCCAGCCTGAAGCCCCCTCCTACATCCCCATCTCTCATCCCCAGCCCTACCCTGGAGCCCTCACCCTCTCCTGCACCCCTACTCCCAGCCCAGAGCCCCCTCCTGCACCCTGAACCCCTAATTTCTAACTCCACCCCAGAGCCTGCACACCCAGTTAGAGCCCTCACCCGCTCCCGCACCCCAACCCTCTGCCCCAGCCCAGTGAAAGTGAGTGATGGTGGGGGGGAGCGAGCCACTGAGGGAGGAGGAATGTAGTGAGCGGGGGGCAGAGCCTCAGGGAAAGGGTGGGGCTAGGGTATTTGGTTTTGTTCAACTACAAAATTGGCAACCCTACTTAGCACAGATCCTCCACAATGAACGTCAATGGGAGCGTTGCCATTGCCTTCAGTAAATATAGAATCAATCCCTATGTGCCTTCAGTTAAAAGTTTCATATGCCACATGTCACAATTCAAGGAAGCTGCACCTGTATTTCCCCTCAGTGGTCCAGGAAGGGCACCCATTCTCAGGCATCCAGCTCCCCAGCTATTGCCTGTCTTGGTTGGAGACCCAAATCTCACTCCCTTCTGACTGAGGAATTTCCAGGCTTCACAGTTCCCTGCCTTCACTGTCCCAGCATGGACAGATTGCCCAAGGACACCCACTTTTTTCTCTTCAGAGTCTGATAGTGATTGTGAGCAGATATAAGTACTACAAAGATATAGCTAAGCAAGCCTATTTTATTCTTAAGGTAAAAAGCACTTCAGAGAAAACATTTTAAAAACAGTAAAAGAACCTGCATGCATGCTAATGAGCTTATCAGGAACCTACGCCTTAATATGGATTCTGGCAGGATAAGTCCTTCAATCCTCCCACCCTAAGCATTACCTTGGGGTTACAAAGTCATAATAGCTTCAGCTCAGAAAAAGCACCCTGTCGTATTAGGCCTCAGTATGCCAAGTCCTTCCAACCTTCCCTAAGGATTGGGGCCTTCAGTGGACCAGAAATCTTGTTCATTTGCTGGATCAGAAAAAAGGCCCCGAATCAATTTAAACTCAGGTTATTTATCCAAAAGTCTCTTCTTTGTCTGTTGGTCTCTGGAAAATCTGGTTTGAACTAGTATGCATATCTTGCGGGGAAGGCGGGATGACAAAGGCTGAAAATGATAGTTCCAACAAGTCCATACTAGCCAGCCAAATGGTTATCTTTAGATTTCAATTTTTAATTTGTTATGGTAGTGGGGGGGAGGGGTATTATAAAGTGAGAATTGTTTCCCAGCTACTTCATTTTACCACCTCCCCACCCAATCTCTCACCACTGTATATTGCCATTTTAGAAATCTGCTGCTGCTGGGTCACATCTATTTCCAAGAGTCAAATTGGGATAGCTTGCACCCTTGCTTTCATATTTTAAAAAATTAAATCTCTACCACTTGTGGTCATGAAGATAACCTTCAAAATGGGAACCAAATGTTAACTGCTGTAATGATGTTTATCTCTGGGTCTGCAGGGAGCCCAAAACAATAGCTCAGAGAAGTGTGAACTTTTCCATTAATCTCAATGGTGCATTATCCCTGAAGTCTAATTATGAAAAGATAATTGCCAACATTTACTATTTCACTATTTATCAAAATGCACAGAGAATTTACACGCCCTCTCAATTTGACCCCTGTCTGTGTCTCTACATAGTCCTTGACCCTTTTATTTTGGAATATAAAATCAAGGGAAAAATTTCTAGCAAGATTTAGATAATTAAGCTTTGCATAACTCTGTTTTCTTTTATAAATTCAAATGCTTATGTGCCTGAATTTACATACCCTCTCAACCGATTATCCATCCACATTCGGTATTTCTACATAAGCTCCAGTGTTCTGACTTTTTGGTCATATCCAAGTCCTGTAACCTCACACTACTCATATGTCTGGTTTCTCTTTGATGTTCCCCTCTCTACAGACCTTTCTCCACTGGGGAGATACTAAGCCTGAAATTTCCCCCCTGTTTATTTTGTTCCTCAGGATGGTACAGTATTTGATGGCAGGCCCATAGAGTCACTGTCTCTGATCGACGCTGTGATGCCTGACGTGGTACAGACCAGGCAACAGGCATTCAGAGAGAAACTAGCTCAGCAACAAGCCAGTGCGGCAGCGGCAGCAACGGCAGCAGCAGCAGCCGCGACAGCGACGACGGCAGCAACCACGACAGTTGTTTCCCAGCACAACACACCAAAGAATGGAGAAGCCACTGTGAATGGAGAGGAGAATGGGGCACATGCAATAAGTAAGCAAAAGCACGGCGCCCGTTGTCCGGTGTTCAGGTAGACTTTGGTTAGAATAATGCTCTTGCATGATGTTCACCCAACAGTTGTAATAGGACAGAACTGTGACAGCATCATTCCAGAAAACTATTAAAGCATGGGCATAGTCAGAACGGTTATTATGTAAACCTTACATATTGGAGGTACGTGCTACAGTGCTGGCATAGTCAGTGTTGTGTCGTCTCCCTGTACAAGACTAAACAAGCTTTACCGAACTGCAGACTCAGCAAGGCATCATAAAATGAAGCGGTGTGCGCCTTCTGCTTTGAGCAGGGTGCCAAAGCTTTGCCCACATTACCAGCTAGCCAGGTGCCTTGAGGCTGCACCCAGTTAAGATCAATGAAACAGTGTGGCTTCCCTGGTTTAGATTTCCAAAGCTATATAGGGGATTTAGCTGCTTCCATTGAAATTGTGTGGCTAAATTCCTTAGTCGGGTGTAAGTCTCTCAAGCCCCAACTTTAGTATGGAGGTGTGTCCTGAAGAGACTACAGATCCTCTCGTGCCACCTCCCTCTTGGCCTGAGAAGAGAGCACATTATTGTATTAAATGAGGCAAGCCACAAAAGTCACATCATATTTCTCTGCAGTCTGAGTTTGGTCTCTTGAGCCATAGTTTGTCCATTCCCGGCATAACCATTGCAGTAATTTTAAACTGAGGGAGTTTTACTAACATTTGTAGCCTTTTCTTGGGGCACCCAGGAAGCAGTCATACAGCAGGTCACATGGCTGTTTGGGCTTTCTCTATTTTGGGGAGTGGTAATACCTGGTACTGTGCTCTCCAATAAAATTTCACAGAGGGAGTGAGGAGGCCATGTTAGGTCTGTATCAACCAACAAGGCATGGGTTAGCATGCAGTAAATTTGGGGGCTTAGTTTTGGATAAGCAGTTGGCTAGGCAGACAGTAAAAAGAACAGCAGCAGTTTGGGATTTAGGAGGGGAGAAGGTCCCTGAGGAGCAGCTAGTCAGATGGCATGTGTTTAGCAACTGCTGCTGTGCCAGCTGCTCATTCTGGGAGAAGAGCTGAGGCCTGAAAGTTAAGAAGACGTAGGCTATGGGGAGACCCTGCAGAGCAACCTGGGGACAGCTGGCTCTGTGAAACAAGTGCTTGCACCACTTTGGGATGCTGCAAACTTGCTCTCTCCAAGCCATTCACAATATGCCATCTTCAGATCTGAAGGTGTAAGAATACATGGGGGAGAGGCACACACAACTTTAGGATCCCTGTTTAGTTGAACTGGCCCTGTCAGTCATCCATGACCTGTTCAAACAACAAAAACTGAGAGATAAAACTCAGGACTCCTGTGTCCAAGTTACTGTAATTACAGGCCACCACTAGAAATAAAGATTTTATAATGAGATTCTAGCTGGCAATTTTGTATTAGAGGCTAAATAGTGCTCCTACTGCTGTATTTGTCTCTGTAGCGATAATGGTAACCAAAAAAACAAATTCTGTAAGTGAAATAATGAGAGGGTCGCAAGCTTTGTTTCTTAGGTAGGCCGAGCTGTACACCCAGCCAGGGTCCTTGCCCTCAGTATGGCCAGGCCCCTCATCCCATTTGGACACTCAGGATATAAGGCTGGTGGAGGACTATGTTCTGCTTTGGCAGTGAATGCGAGGCCACTTGCCTTCCTCCCCAGCGGTTGCTGCTCCTAACTCTGCTGCCGTCTGTGTTTAGACTGAGGCAGACACTGCTTCACTAATAATACTTAAATCATTTTTTCAAGATTTTTCTGCACAATCATGAGCATTTGAAACATCATATTTTTAAATGAAAGCTGGGATTCTGATGTCAGCATATGACTCTCAAACCTGGGGCCCTAAGCACATACTTATTGTGTCTATGCCTGAATGTCATGGGTGTACCTGAACCACACTGAAAAGCAGGCAAGCCTGAGGAGCCCAGCAGAGTGGAATACATTCATACTTTGAACAGCTGCACAGTTTCCTAAGAATGGCATCCTATTTTATCCTTCCAAGTGGGCGGAGTTCAGGAAAATAGCACTGCTTTTTGCTTATTTTTACCCCAGTTTGAACCCTGAGTAGGACACCGACAAAATGAACCATCATCATACTGCTGCTGCTTTCCACCAGCAAAATACCCTTTGTCCTAGATGAATATGTGCTGTATTGGCAACCAGGAGAAAATGGGTTCTAGGCTAATTTCTTCTACTAATTGATTTTAGTAGTGCTTTGCCTTTCACAGACCTTAGTAGTTAGAACCTTATGGGTTCCACACACAGCGTAGAGAACCCAGATCTCTAATATGACAGACCAGTTCTCAGCCACTTAGCCATGTTGTCTCTCAGAGAGAGTCTGACAAATATTTGCTCTTGGCTCTGTTTTCTATAAATAGGGGCTACTCCTCCATATGCAACATCTTTAACCTATTATTTCAGTGTTAGTGGCTGGTGCACAGGGGGTAACAGCTTCTCCTGTTACCAGCTAAAGTAGTTAGTCCATTAGCTCAAGTGGTAGAAGGTTGTGCTGCAATGCTGAAAATCTGGGGTTAAAATCCTGCTGATGACACATGATGGCTGTTACAGTTACACACAATATAATTTGGGTTTTGGGGGGTGGCTTGTTTTTCAAAAACAAAAACAAAAGAAAGCTCTTTCAGTTGCAAAGCCAAGCACTCAAAAGTTAGAAAGCCAGATTTAACGTCACCCATCCAACCTTAATTCAGCCCCCATGTGCATTATGATACACCCTTCAATTATATGATCTGAAACTGTTTTGTCCACTGGACCCCTGCCTCAGTGTACAGCATGGACAGTGCTCAGAGAATGAGGCAGCTAGTCAATATTCCTTTGTATTCTCATTTTTCAGTGTGTGGCCTCAGGCCTTAAATACTGTACACCATCCCAGAGAAGGAGTGTACAACATATTGCTCTTAAGGGAACAACATAAAGCTTTTTAATATAAATGTGGAAATATACTGTTTTTAATAAATCAGAAAAATTATTTTTATAACGCCAACTTTAAACAACAGATTGAATAAAATATCAATATATTTGATGAAAAGCATCAGGATTTTATTAAGCATGGCAATGTTATCTATGGAGGAAACGCTATATAAAGTTTCAATCACAAATAAAAAGACAGAACAGTGTGGTCAATGACACACAATAGAATGTTTGATTTGTAAAATGTTGAGAGCTTCAAGCTACAGGACAGCGTACATTATCAAGCCATATTTTATGTGTCTGTAACAAAAACTCACAGAGCACTGATGTTCTGATATTTCTTTTTTCTACAGATAATCATTCAAAGCCAATGGAAATTGACGGGGATGTTGAAATACCTCCTAACAAAGCAACAGTCCTTCGGGGCCATGAATCAGAGGTGTTCATCTGTGCCTGGAACCCTGTCAGTGACCTGCTAGCGTCTGGGTAAGACAATGACCGAAACCACTTTCCAGATGTATAAAATACCATCTGTTACAATTAGGATTTATTTAGAGATGCAAAAACACGAGAGACCACTAGAGTTTGATGGACCACTTCTACAGTTTCTCACGCTAGAACAGTATCAATACGTTGTTTGAAAGAGTTGTGAGGTGATCCAGCACTTCAAACACTTGCAGAGTTAGTATGTGCTGGGTTTGAGGCCACTCTACATTCGTGCATACCATGTGGCTTGCTTTATAGTAGTACATTTTAAAGATGTCTTTGGAAGATTCTCACTGGGCTCATGTTCACTTTTATTATACAAGCATGAGCACTCTCACTACTCAGAAAAGCTCTTTGTTCATCCAAGCTTTAAGGGGGGGGAAAGAACCAAGACCCTCTGAAGTAAGACTCTGTGTAAGACCCATATGCTGATAAGACCCTGGCAGCTGTTGCCAAAATCCTTATTTATCCGCACTCAGTACTCAATAATGTATGCCAAACTGAAAAAACCTGCGCACTTTTGGAAAATTGGCATAGAGAAGATGTTGGAGGCAAATCCTCATGAAAGGCTCCTATCCCAGAATACTAGAAAACAGAATTGATGCCTTCTTCCCCTCTCCACTCAAAGACAGAGGAAATCTGTAATCTGCAGAAAGCAGAATTTCAGGAGGATCAGAGCTTTCCCCTTTTGAGTCCTTGCAATCATAAAACATGAGAACAAGGAACTAGAAGGGAAAAAATAAATACCTGCATTAACTTGATTTCAGAAAACTAAATATGAGGCTGGGAGAAACTGAACAAAATATATATGGCTGTGGAGATAGAAACCAGCCATAAGAAGTTGCCAACAGCAAACTGAGTGTAAAAAAAAAAAAAAAAGTTTTATTTTGTGAAAAATCAGGTGAACGGGAGACTAGATACAGGTAGAAAAACATTTGTATTATGAGATTTCTTCAAGGTTCAGAAGGTATGAAGTTTGAGGAATGCACAGAAACCTGCTGAAAATCCTTCTTTCCTAAAGAATTAAAGAGCTCAACCTTAAAAACACTTAACAGCTTATCTACTTACAGTTTATAGGAATAAGCTATACTGCTATAAGCACTGGTATACTGGTATAGCTGTGTCCATGCTATAAGGTTTTACTGATTTAACTATGTTGGTTTCTAAATTGATATAGTTATAGAAGTACAAGCACTGTGTGTAGACCAGCCCCTCATGTTTAGATGCTACCAAGTTCTTGCTACTTAGATTGTAAACTCCTTGGGGCCAGGGTTGTCTTTTTGTTATGTTTTTGTACAGCACCTATAACAGGCACTTCCACAATACAAATAATAAACTATAGTAATAACAATAAAGGAGGGTGCCCATATAAGGTGTTTGCAGCACCCTCCCTAGCCTGCCTCCTCCACACACTCACCTTCCAAAACTTCAGTTATCAACATAGGGATAAGATCTCATGTCTAGCAAGGACCAACCCAGACCTGTGTTATTACTCCACTCAGTACACCCCCCAGCGTATAGTTTAGAGGTGCAGAAAAGGAGACTTACTCAATGTCAAAAATATTTTATTGGTATTAAGGAACCACAGTATTCCGTGACAAAGCGGAATGGATATTTTCAAGACACAAGAGTTTCTTGTTTGGTTTGGTTTGGTTTGGTTTTACTAAGGCCAATGAAGCAGTGAAGTACATAGAATGTTACTTACCTAAAGCTATCAACCTCACAACATTAAATGAACCTGAACTAAAATTCTTCAGAAATATTGCGATAGTACCACAATACTTGCCTAAATGCTGTGAGTAACCATGACTAACATTAAGTTAAACCATGATCTAACAGTGCATGTTTGAAAAGAGGAAATACCAAGGATTAAGGTGCAACTATTAGAATTTAAATTAACCTTAGTAAATTATTGTTTTGGTAAATGGCTATCTATCAAACATAAGAAATGCTCTCTTTCTATTTACTGGTAAATTTACCCAGAGTGTCATATATTTGATTTCTGTGGCAATCTTTGGATGTTAATAGAGTTGTACTGATTCGTTTAGGAAATCAGTCCAGGGTAAGGATAGTATGGATTAATTCCAATTATAGATGTTCTATATCATGTGTTAAGTACAGTTGTAACATAGAAACTTACAATTGTAAGCAGTTGGTATTAAGTATCTTCAAATGGGGAAACAAATGAGAATAGTTTCCTGGGCTTAAGATATCAAAGTTAAAATTCTTCATACAAAACTAGGGCTGGCTGCTTTAAATATATAATTTGGTATAGTCAGGATCTTAGACACCCAATGAAAAGATCTAAACTTTCCTAAACTTTTAGTTTTGAAATAATATAGAATGTTGCATACTACAGGAAAAGCATCTCTTGAGTTCCAGGACTTGCAAATTAAGGAAAATGTGGATGGACAGTTGTTTGAGGCTTAAACTCAGAAGACGCTGACATCCTTTTAAATAAAAGATTCCCATTTCATCCATTTGAAATCACAAGGAATTCAGTTAGAAGATACATGCTAGTAATACAACTGGGATGAAATGAAAAAATAGTGTTTTACTCAATGTGTGCCCCTCAGACTAGTAAAACCAATTCCTTTTTTTTAATAAATTTTGTCACTGATTTTTGCAGCACATAATCATATACATACATAACTTGCAAATGCGATCAAATAATACTGAGACATGCTTACTAATAGCAATAATAAAGGGCATATAAGTAATTTAGATTCATAATTTAAAAATACAATTTTAGCCTAGACACAAGAAATAGTACATCTCTGTTCAGCCAGCATTCAGGTACTATAGTAATGAATGCAATATTAAAAATCTAGATGAGATAACTGGTATATAACATATGGAAATTATAATACCAGGCTGTAAAACTATGTAGCCCAATGGTTTGAGTCTGAGAATGTGCCACTGCACAAAAAGTATGGATCAGCAATTAGGATACACTGTCCTCAGCACAATGATGCAGTTTGTCATGAATGGGTAAGAGCTATGCTATAGGGTACTACTAAATATGAGGCAAGACATTTCCCCAGACTACTGTATAATGGTAGTGCACTTTCGCTTTCACAAGTTCATCTTTCCAAAGAAGATCATTCAGGTAATTCAATGTGCCAATATTGAACTATTGGGGTCTAAAATAACCCATTTTTTCTGGTATAGCTTGTTTTGTTCATGAGGGGTAATTTTACCATCAGTACGTAGCAGAAATTTGCCAGCATAGCTGCAGCGACACTAGGAGTGCTTTGCCAGCATAGTATACAAGTAGTCCTATACTAGGAAAGCACTCCTAAGGTAAACTTGGCCATCTTTAGATTTGGGACAGGGACCGTCTCTTGTTCTGTGTTGTACAGCACCTCCTGGACCATGACTGGGGCTCCTAAACACTATAGCAATACTACTACTACTAAACTTTTTACAGAAGGTGGGGGCATTTTGCAGAAGACAGTATTAAAAAAAAAATAGGGCTGTCAAGTGATTAAAAAAATCGTGATTAATCACACTGTTAATAATAGAATACCATTTTTAAAAATATTTTTGGATGTTTTCTACATTTTCAAATATATTGATTTCAATTACAACACAGAATACAAAGTGTACGCTGCTCACTATATATTAATTTTTGATTACAAGTATTTGCACTGTAAAAAAACTAAAGAAATAATATTTTTCAATTCACCTAATACAAGTACTGTAGTGCAATCTCTTTATCATGAAAGTTGAACTTACAAATGTAGAATTATGTACAAAAATAAAACAGTGTACAATTTTAGAGCCTGCAAATCCACTCAGTCCTACTTCTTGTTCAGCCAATCGCTCAAACTCATTTATTTACATTTGCAGGAGATAAATGCTGCCTGCTTCTTGTTACTGTCACCTGAAAGTAAGAACAGGCGTTCTCGTGGCACTTTTGTAGCCGGCGTTGCAAAGTATTTATGTGCCTGATATGCTAAACATTCGTATGCCCCTTCGTGCTTCTGCCACCATTCCAGAGAACATGCTTCCATGCTGCTGACGCTTGTTAAAAAATAATACGTTAATTAAATATTGACTGAACTCCTTGGGGGAGAATAGTATGTCTCCTGCTCTGTTTTACCCACATTCTGCCAAGTATTTCATATTATAGCAGTCTCAGATGATGACCCAGCTACGGTGACCAGATGTCTCGATTTTATAGGGACAGTCCCGATTTTGGGGGCTTTTTCTTATATAGGCTCCTATTACCCCCCACTCCCATCCTGATTTTTTACACTTGCTATCTGGTCACCCTAGACCCAGCACATGTTGTTCATTTTAAGAACACTTTCACAGCAGATTTGACAAAACACAAAGAAGGTACCAATGTGAGATTTCTAAGGATAGCTACAGCACTCGACCCAAGGTTTAAGAATCTGAAGGGCTGTCCAAAATCTGAGAGGGAGGAGGTGTGGAGCATGCTTTCAGAAGTCTTAAAAGAGCAACACTCCAATCCGGAAACTACAGAACCCGAACCACCAAAAAAGAAAACCAACCTTCTGCTGGTGGCATCTGACTCAGATAATGAAAATGAACCTGCGTCGGTCCTCACTGCTTTGGATTGTTATCGAGCAGAACCTGTTATCAGCATGGACACATGTCCCCTGGAGTGGTTAAAGCATGAAGGAACATATGAATTTTTAGCACATCTGAAACTTAAATATCTTGGGACGCCAGCCACAACAGTGCCATGAGATCGCCTGTTCTCACTTTCAGGTGACATTGTAAACAAGAAGCAGGCAGCATTATCTCCTGCAAATGTAAACAAATGAGTTTGTCTGAGCGATTGGCTGAACAAGAAGTAGGACTGAGTGGATTTGTAGGCTCTAAAATTGTACACTGTTTTATTTTTGAATGCAGGGTTTCTTTGTACATAATTCTACATTTGTAAGTTCAACTTTCATGATAAAGAGATTGCACTACAGTTTTTGTATTAGGTGAATTGAAAAATACGTTTCTTTAGTTTTTTTACAGTGCAAATACTTGTAATAAAAAATAAATATAAAGTGAGCACTGTACACTTTGTATTCTGTGTTGTAACTGAAATCAATATATTTGAAAATGTAGAAAACATCCAAAAATATTTAAATAAATGGTATTCTATTATTGTTTAACAGTGTGATTAATCGCATGATTAATCACGATTAATTTTTTTAATCGCTTGACAGCCCTAATACTAATTACAGTCAAAGGGCCAAGCCCTAATGTTGTAGTCATGTGGATGCAGGAGTCTGCCCAAGGACAGATAATTGCATGATCAGGGCATTAGGACCAGCTACAACAAAGTCTACAGCAGGCAACTGGAGAGGAAATGAGAGTGGGGACAAGGAAAATAGCGAGAGGAGCATGTGGTTATATACAAGCTATCAGACAATGTAAGTATGATTTAGTTATTCCTAGGTCTGATTCAGTACATTTTCTCATTGTTTGGGAGTTACCAATTTATTTTGACACTTGATTTTCACTTTTACAAAAAGTTGTATTTGGTTATTTATTTATTTTTTCTGTCTTTATTTATTCACATTTTTACTGAACAGCAGTAAAAGAGCGTCCATCCAATGATCGGGGGACCCTGGATAATATCGTAAAAATAAACTAAGAAGGAATCTAACTGGTCAATTACCATAAGTCAAATTAAATCAGATAACTCAGCTACAATATAACAAAAATTATCCCGAAACTGTATTTGAAGATTAGCAATAACAAAATCTGAAGGGGTTGGGCAAGACAATTAGCCAGCCAATTTCTTCATACATGTAGGGCTATTTTAATACAGTACTGACAGCCATGGAATAGGGATTTTATTTGCCCTATAAGTACAATTCTGGAGAGATCCTCTTCCTTGATTTATAATGGGGGCTGGAGAACATGCAATTAAAAAAAAAAAGAATAAGAAAAGACAGTCTTTCAGAACTAAGCTTCCCTAAAGTCTGGCAATACTCCACCCAAGAGAAAAACAGTACAGTACTCCTATTACTCAAGTGTTCAGGACTTGCATGCTGGAATCAACTTCTTTATCATGCAGATAGATTGCTTCAGAGGGGTAAGGAGATTAAATATCTTCCCAAATCGTGTTTGAACCATGGTCCTCTAATAATGCAGGGTTCACTGAATCATTCAGCAGAAATCAGGATACTTTTCCTGAGAAGAGAATACTTTTCCCAACAACAAAGGGAAGACACACAAATACCCCTGCCACACACTGATAGGCCTATTGAGCTACTCTGCAGGGACACATGATAGCTTATATAGTAGGGGAACGGAATAGAAAAACAAAATTAAAATACTGGAAAATATAATTGCCCAAGCTGAGCCTGAATACTGAATAAATAAAACCACTGAAAGTAAAAATAAGCTCTTCTATAATTAGCAAATAGGAAACTGAGTTTGACAGGAACATTGCTAAAAAATTGATTTCAAACATTGGTACAAACTGGGTTATTAAAATTAGGACAATATTAGCTCCGAATCTTACATAATGGAGAAGCCAACAGGAGCATTGAGGCAATTTCCCAATTAGTTTGCATGTTAAGCCATTATCCCACTCTTATTAATAAAAGATTCATGTCCTATAAACAATTATAAAGCACCAGAGCTAAAAATGATTCTTAGCTTTTAAACTTCATGAAGTAATCTAGCCAATCTTCCTAAACTGGATTCTCTATTTTCAGTGTCTCAGACTTGAGAAGTTACATTAAAAGTTCTTGCCACAGCAATCTCAGTTCTTCCTGAGGGCAAAACTCCTGACCCAAAAATTTTACTAGTCATTAATAGAAACAAAAAATGCAGGAATGACAACTGGAAATGTTCTGTTCTGTCTGTCAGTGCTCCAGTCTTATAGGGCCCGATGGTAGCTGTCCCCAAACTGGCCCTAACATGGCCATGTGATGAATTAGAAGGAGTGAAACACAGATAGCCCTTCTATGTAAATCAAATATTAAACAAAATGTGAATCTATAGAGTAATTGCATTTGTAAACTCTGATCTAGAAATCAGGGACAAAGAATAATGAAAAGAAATAATGATTAATATAGCAACTGACCTTCATTCAGATTTCAAACTAGCTAGATCAACATTGGTCACTTGAGACATCATTTGAACTTAATTTGGTACTTTATCCTTTTTTAAAAAAAAAATGTTGAAAACATTTTAGTTATCAACTCCAAGAAAGCATTCAGTTCAGTTGGGTAGGATTTTCTTTTATCTCAAGAATTCGGTCATGAAAAAGACGCACTTTTCTTTCCCTGTAGCAATATATCTCGTAAACTTCATTATTAAAAAGATGCCCCAAAAAATGAGGTACAGACTGGAGTTATATGCAATAAAAATATTTTACATGTCTGAATTCCTGAAAGTATAAGAAATATTCTAATTCTGTATCAAATTCAACTTTCTGCATATAAATGAAAGTAACCCAGTGGATAAATACGAACAATTCTTTGTGCAAACTGATTGCAAAAAGGACAAGTCCCAATAAACTGGAAAGAGGAATCTCTACCATATTGTTGTAAATTGATTTCCAACCTCAGAGACTTTCTCCCACTGGAAGATAGTCTCATGTAAATCCAGTGCAAATATGAGGATTAATATAGAATCTGACTTCCTCTCCATGCTTTTCTCAAGATAGAGGGTCAAGACTTCAGACTTCAGGAAAATGACCAAATTAGATAAGACTCAATGCATCCAATGGATCTTTTACACCTTACTTTGATCTCTAGCAAATACTAATATGAGTGTCCCTAGCTTGCTGTCCATCCCTCACCAAGGAACAATACATTATTGTGTCAATAGCTATTTTACTGCTGCAATTTATGGAACAGATCACCAGGTCTGTCCAAGTTGCACTCAGCGCAGCACCTTGCAGGCAGCGGAGAGGGAAAAGTGGAGCTAAACCACCTTTTTGCTCCCCTAATTCTGGGACTGATTTGGGGCTTGCTTGGTCCATGGCTTAATTTAGAGCAAGTGGACCATTCTGCCAGCCAGGCATCACTGGAACACAGCCTGCTCCTGCCCCATTCTTCACCTTGGAATGCCCTTACAGAGTGGGGAGGAATGAGTGGCATAGAGTCAGCTGTGTTGGTTCTAATATCACCAAATTTCCCCTGTATGACAAGGGAATTTCCAGATGCTACTTTAAGTTTTAAATCCCCTTTCTGCCACTGAAGTGGCCCATAAAGGGAGCTGAGGAGCTGACCCCCTGTATGTATTGGCTTTTTAGTCAGGTTTTCACAAATTATTACTTATTTGTTTATAACTTTTGCAAGATTGTGTGACGTGTAAGGTGATACAAAGGTGAGCAGCGTGTGGGCTGCAAAATATTGAGGGCGAGAGAGTGTCTTGCTTGCAAAATGCTTTGGAAAAAATATTGGTGAAATGAGAAGCTGATTCAAAAAAAGCTTTCTTTACTCTTAGTTTAAGAACTTAAATAGGATTATTCTCATTGAAAACATAAAAGATCACCAGTATGTGAATCGGGGTGCAGGGTGGGGGAGTTGAAGAGCAGAGGAACTCACCATTTGTTGCTCTTGTTTTTTTTTAAGTCTACAATGTTCTCTCAGTGTAACCAGAGATTTCCACCTGCTATGTAAGATCGTCTCATTACGAAGTGTTCATCTCAGTGTGTTTGTTTTTGTAGATCTGGAGACTCAACTGCCAGAATATGGAATCTCAATGAAAATAGCAACGGTGGTTCCACTCAGCTAGTTTTGAGGCACTGTATAAGAGAAGGAGGACATGATGTCCCCAGCAATAAGGATGTGACTTCATTGGACTGGAATGTGAGTTAACTTCTGGGGCCATTCACAGTTTTTGACTGAATGAACTTAATTCTGATGCAATCATAGTTACTATGCCTTTATAGTTAAGGTGATCAGAACGTCTTCTCTACCCTACTAACTTCCTTCTTGTTTTCAGAAACTCATAATAAACTAAACTTTCATCGGTCGGGCTGAAATTTTCTAAGGTTGTTGATTTTCCTTAGGCTTAATAATTAGTGTGTTTATATATTTATTTTGGGGATTGTGAGTAAAAATGGCTCAACTGTTTTTAAGGATGAGGGAATAAAAAAGGAAATGTCAGTGGGACTCCGTATCAGCACAAGATCCCAGCTGGATCCATTGGCTAATCATGACTATTATTACAGTGCCCCAGTGTGAGCTAGGCGCTCCGCAGAAGAGAAGGGTAAGGCCCTTCCCCAAACAGCTTGCCATCTAAATTGGAGACTTGACATAATGAATGAAGGTGATGCAGAGTAGAGGAAGGTCAGGGTTAAGAAAGAAGACAAAGATGAAAGATAGCGAGTGTTCTTGATTCATTTGCTGTGGGCTCTGTGGCAAAGCGGAATTTTCAGAAAGGATTTCAATAGGGAGATGCTAGTGACTTGATAGACCAACATAAGGAAATAGAGAATTCAATGCATAGGGGGGAAGCATGAAAACAGGCACAGAGACAATTATGAGAGAAGTTATAGGGTGACCAGATGTCCCGATTTTATAGGGACAGTCCCGATATTTGGGGCTCTCTCTTATATGGGCACCTATTACCCCCCACACTCTGTCCCGATTTTTCACTCTTGCTATCTGGGCACCCTAGAGAAGTAGAAGAAATAGATAGGAAGGGGCATCCTTCAATGGGCGATCATCTTATTTAATTTCCGGACCTATTGTGATACCAATATTTATCCCGAAGTTTATTCTAGTATTTATGTAAGCAAGCCTTTCTAATGAAACACTCAATATGATCCCAGATTGTTACTGAGTTTTCCAAGGCAAGTAAAAACAAAGGAAACTGGTATCTTATAAGATGCAAATTTGGACAGTATTTGTGCATCTTCCACCTGACCTTTCTTTCCCCTCACTCATGTTCTCTTTTGTAATTGTCACTTATGCATTAGCTAGCGTGCAACTTGAATGTATGTCCCAATAAACCTAACCTAGGTTTTGATTTCTTTTCTACATCTTTCTATATTTGAGTTAAGTGCACAGCTATTCTGTCTCACTCTTTTTGGAGGATAGGAATGGACACATCTGTTGATGATTATTTTATGCTTTTCTTAACAACGTTTTATTCTGGATGCTAATAAAGCCATCTGCCATCATTATTTAATTAAATCCACAATATTCATCATTGTCCAGTGTGAAAGTTTCACACTGGTTAATGTCTAAAAGCCAGTAGTTATTGCATTCTGTTTTCATATGGATTGGGTTAGAAACATTATAAAGAAACATGCAAATTAGAATTTATTTGCTAAATGCTCTAAAATCCCTGTTTCTCAACTAAAAGATTCCCATAAAAATCATTATATCTCAGTTTTGTCTCAATCCTTTTGGCTAAGTTATTCTATTTGACGGAGCAACTCAATTTAATGATTCATTTGCGGTTTTTATTCTCTCGTTGTTGCCAGCAGTACTAACCTCTAATTTAGGATGTAACTGAGTAGTGATACTTGCTTTCTCTCTTTGTGGGTTGTCAAATTTCCCTTACTTCAGAAAACACTGGCTTGAGGATGAGTGAATCAGGGCTGATGCAGTATAATCTCTAGTAACCTTTCATTTATATTGGCTTTTCCACATCCAACAGAGTGATGGAACACTATTGGCTACAGGATCATATGATGGTTTTGCAAGAATATGGACAGAAGATGGTGAGCCATTCAGCAGTTATTGTTTTCAGGGATTACAAATGATTAATAGTACTGTATTCCATCTCCCAGACAAATCATAACATTAAAATTTTTTGTTTTTACATTTCAGGTAACCTTGCAAGCACCTTAGGTCAACATAAAGGTCCCATATTTGCTCTGAAATGGAACAAAAAGGGGAATTACATTTTAAGTGCTGGTGTTGATAAAGTTAGTATTAAAAATATGTAACTTTGATGTGTGAACGTGCAGATGCTCTGAGCTTATATTGTTTGAATTTCAACATCTCCTGCTTTGGAAATTCAGCAAAGCTTGCCTAATTTGTTTTGTTGGGCCTTGATTTCGTCAGAGTAAGTGACTAACTACTCCCCTGTGGCTGGATAAATTTGTAGCACATGACATATGGTTTTAACAAATCCTCACTTTGCTGTCTGTCGCATTGAATCCCAAGCATTGCTCAGACAAAGGAAGTGAAAATCTCATCCCCCAATTTATGTATATACATTTAGTCTAGCACTTGTAAATACCTCAGGAGAGGGAATCTGTTTTAAGTTCTCTTGTGCCCTCTAGTTCATTTCAACAATCAGACAAAGAAATCTGAGTAAAGAATTTATGGTTTTGTTTGCAAATCAAGCAAAATCTGGTGATTTCATCTCAAAATCAGGCACAATGTGACAGCTTCAGCTGAGTGTCCTGTTTGAGTTAGAGATTGAAAACTCAAATTACTACTGAGGGGGGAGCACAAACCCATTTGAACTGTAACTGGAAATTAACCTCCCACAGATCCCTGTAAATGGAAACTTAGAGTTTTACTCCTTCTAGTACTATAGTAACTTTTATCTCCCAACAGCAGAACTATTATACCAGTGGACATACTTTCTCTGTAACAGCAATAGTTCTTTAGATGGTTACATTATCAGTGAAATGTGGCATCCCATGTTTATGTTCTGGAAGTATATTTTTCTAATACATTTACAATTCACTCAAAAAGTAGTGCTTAGTTCTGTAGGGATTTTGCTTAAATTTGCTATGCAATAGATGCATAGGAAGCAAATTTTACATTCATCTGGCCCACCACGACGACGGTACACCATTTATATTTTTCTGTTAGATTAATTTCTCACATGGTGACTTAGTAATGATATGTACAGTATCCGTTGGGTTTTCATAATACAACTCAGATTGCATCATGCAAAAGGGGGGAAGTCTCATCTAAAAGAGATGCTAATTGAAATAACTGTAGCAAAACGCTCAGAAAGATCAGCCTCATAAAGTTGCTCAGAGCTATCTTCTGGCTAATACATTTAAGAGGGAACCCACGCTCATTGGGTTCATTGCTGCCTCTGTAGTAGTGACAGTTCAATATCTACAGTTGTATTTTCTCATAACAGGTGAATTGGAACAGATATATATGTATACATCTTTGCAATAGCTGAAGGCTCTCAGCAGTCAATAATGTTATCAGGGTGTCTTCTAGATTTGCTCTGCAGTGAGCTTTCTTTTTTCCTATTACTTTCCAAGAGGAATGGTAACTAATCTTTATTTCTTCCTCTGAACACAGACAACAATAATTTGGGATGCTCACACAGGGGAAGCTAAGCAGCAGTTTCCTTTCCACTCAGGTAATTACCATTTATATTTTGTTTCAAAATATTTTTTTCCTTAATTTTGGCAGTCTGAAAATATCCCCAATGCAACAAGATATGCATGAAAGTCTAACAAATTCTAACCCACACTTTGTGCCTTACTTTTCATGAGCTTCAATGCCCTGGTCTTGTCCTCTGATCAGGAGAAGAAGGGGTTCTGTGAGAACCAATCCTATAGGCTAGAGTGAATTTGCCTTACTGAAATTCTAGTAGAGGATTATTTCCCAGCCATAATTACCTAATAGGAATTATTCATCTAGCTTCTACATGCTTGAGCTGGATTAGGGTTAACATGGGGACCCTGCCTTTTAGGAACTGTCATTTGTTCATTTTTTTGTTTTTGTGGGGACCTCCAGCATTTCTTCTCCACCTGCTTCTAAAGTCCTATGCTGCGAAGCACTAGATATAGATCTCTCCAGAGTTTCCAAGCACTGGCCAAAGGGGATTCTCAAACTACAAAACTCAGATCCAGGGGAGGAATTTGATCACTCTGAAGTCTGATCTGGGATTTTGGTTTGGCCTATTTTTAGAGGTCAGTTGCTAAAGCCAGGTCTGGGTTGAGATTCTGAAATCTGCCACCCCAAAAAGTGTGATGGTGTTCAGATCTGGGGTTTTGGCCCTGTCTCTACTAGACAGTGGCAAGAGATGCTCCCTCTTCCACAGCAATTGAGCATGCTACCAAGCGTCTTGGGCAACAAGCAAGCTATGACCTAATCTTGGATCCCCACGTGACCGGTTCTACAGGGTGATATAGTTGAATTCAAAGCCTAACATTGGAAAAATGTTTAAAATTAAATATTTTATTAGGCATAGTCATATAGTGATATATCTTGTTATCAAGCTGGCATTATAATTAGTAACAAAATCCAAATTCTGGCTCTAGAAGTATTATAGTTCCCCTTGGGTTTAACCACAACTAGCTAATGCATTTTTAAACATCACTGTCTTCATCTAAACTAGGTGCTAAGTTTATGTTTAAACACCTGTTATTTAGCATGTTTAGTTTGCTAAATAGCTAACATTTAGTCAGCTAACATATTTAAAACATCACTCATTTTCCCATTTTGAACAACCTATAACCATTACTGGCCTCCAATGCAGGTAGAAATTATTATTCCTCAGAAAACACAAAGTATTCTGATAGTCCATGTTCCTATCAGATTTTCACTGCTTTTTGCCACTTATCTTATAAAACCGTGCACTAAGCTGCCTGCATGGAGAAAGCAGTCTCTGTTTGCAAATGTACTCATGTTATTCATTGTGGAATTTTATTTTTTGTTAGTAGTATTCTGTAGAATCACCCTCTGCACTGTAAAGTGATGTACTGATGAAAAACCTACACCCTCTTAGCTCCCTAGAATAGTGTTCCTACTGGATAGGAGTACATATGAAACAAAGTCATCCTTCAGGAATGATGTGCATCATACACACACCTCATGGTTTCCTTTTATATTAATTGGTAACTTGATTAGGTCTTCCAACGTAATGTAATAATCTCTATCTGCATTACAAAGAGTTCAGGACATATCTTCCACCAACTGTGCTATGTTTTTCACTGGGCTCAGGAGGTGTGAATGAATGACGGTTGTGTGGGTGCTAATATTATTGTTCATTTCAGATTGATTATGTTAATTTTCAAAATGGAATAGAACAATTATGAATACTGGATGTCCCTGGGATCTCCACTATTGCCTGGCCAATAACCTATAGGTCTAATCCAAGGCTCATTTTAGTCACTGGGAGTATTTCCATTGATATCAGTGGGCTTTGGATCAGATCCTTGTGAGAGGCCTAGGTTTGGCCTTGCAGCCAACCTTCCCCAGAGCAAACTGTTCTGTGGCAGGAACTGTTCTGTGCTCTGTCTAGGGAAGGTCATATATCACCTCAGGAGTCTAATGTAGACAAGGCACACTGCCTTTTACATATGCTAATCAGGGCCATTTAAAACCTTGGGGGGGGGAGCTGAGACTTTAACTTGACCTGCTTAGCATGTGTTAAAATCTGTACTGCCTTGTCTACACTAGACTTTTAGAACATGTGAGTGAGCATGTTAGCCAACACATCCTAACAACATTTTTATCCTAATCTAGATGAGTCAGAGTCCTATTCTACCTGGGCCTGGAGGCCTCCATGCCCCTGAAATTCCCTGACAGATTGGTGAAGTCTTGTAGGTCCAAACCTAAAACTCCCATAACTTTCACAATGGGCTCGTAGGTATCTTGCATGCATCCAGGATTTGATTAGCCCTTTTATAAAGATTTACTACTATTCTTCCCAGCCACCAGAGCAGACTTCAACTAGAACACGTTCCCAACGTTCATTTCATTACAATTCAGTGAGAGAATCCTGTTTTCAGATGGATCGATGTTTGGACGCACATACAAAGCACAACCCAAGCGTAAATTGGTACTGGGTCACTAATGAGAGGAGTTTAGCTAATTGATTTTTACAGTATATCACTGGTAGCCTTATAATAGCAAATATACTTTTATTTTGGGTGCTCATTTGTGGAAAATTTTCAGTGAATGCCTGCGCCGTATTTAAGAAAGATCATTCTTAACACAACATATAAATCACAGTATTAAACACGTAGCTAGGAGTACAAGGAAAAGCTTTGGTCTTGTCATTTTCAGTGTCATGCAAAAATCCCCAAATGCCTTGATAGCATTGTCTAAATAGTAATGCATAGCTAGGTGTGTGATTATTCTGAATACCCATATGGCTTAAATGTGCAATGAGGCGAGAGGGCAGAAGCCAAATGCCTTGAACTATGAGGAAGTTGTTGCTTTCTAACTGCAATTCTTGAAATGTGTAGTTGTTGCTTTTATTAAATGTTGTTGTAACCTTTTTTTTTTTTTAGTCAAGTTACTCATTTTCATACAGCATACTTGGTTATTATTTCCAATACATTTTATTTACTTATTTTCTGAGTAAACATATGATTCAATAAAATAAACCACACCAGTGAATATGAAATTCTACCAATATTATCGTGTCACCCCAGCAACCCGTTTATGATTCAAATGACACTTCCTTTGTAATTCCATAATTTTAGGTGCACGCAGCTTTCTGAAAATTACTTTTGGACCGCAATTTCTCATTCTTTCTATTAGCCCCAGAAAAAGGGCACTGATGTTGATTAGGATACATCTTTATTGACTTTAAAACAATGAAGCAAAACTGTGCAGCAGAAAAATAATAGCAGAGAAACACTGTGAAAACAGAATCCTGGGCTGCTTCATGATCCCCTCTAACCATACTGAGCCCACATCGCTACAGTGATCTCTCTTAAACATGCAGGCTTTCCTCACCTTTCTGTCAGACAGAATTCCTCCCTCTCTCACAGAATTCCTCAGTTTCATCATTAATTCTATACATGATGTTTTTCTGTGAAGCATTTCTGCCTTGCCAGTGTAGCAGTATTCCTTTTAATTGAGAGGGTTAAAGAAAGCCCCATGATGGTTCACGAGGCATGTTCTCTCCTGTCAGTTTTAGATATTACACACATTTACTATAAGGTGCTTAGTTTCATGAGGATAAAGTCAAAATAAAATATATTAAATGTAATAAATTTTTTTGGTTTCCAAAGGAGACATACTTCCATCTTTATACTTAAAAAACATTGCTCAGAACAACTTTGGCTAAAAAAATTTCAAAGGTCTCGCCACCATTTTAACAATAAACCTACATTATAGCCTCCCCCCAAATAAATTCAACTTTAACCCCTTTCTAAATCCTGTTAGATTGTCATTATTACTGACACATACATAAGTGTCCTGAGAATGAAAACTAATACCTCTGTTAACAGATCTCATTCCATCCTTTAGAGGGCAGCTAAATTCTGTCTTTGGCAACAAAAGAAAGCAACTGTGGTAGGCCTTGTCTATAGTAAAAGTTGTACTGGTTTAACTTTAAATTGGTTTAAAAAACAATTTAGTTAAAGCACTGCAAAAATCTTTGTGGACATTTTTAATTTCACTTAATCGATTTATCTTAAGTTGGTTCCTTACCAAATTAAACTACATCTATATATAAAACAAGTTAAAACCAGATTAACAAAAGTGCACACAACTATAGGCTTAAATCTGGTCATCACCTAAGGAGTCTCACAGGAAGGTAACATATGAAGCATCCATGGTACCCATTGCTAGGTAGCTAATAAACAGAGTCCCTAGAACAACTACTGAATTAATGTATATTTTTTTCATATCGGACATCCACATAGCAATGAACTGTTCCAGGTCTATCATAGGCCAATCACTAATTGGTGCCCTTGGTCAGGTTGGTGGCATGGGGAGAATGACTTGGGTAGCTGTTTCTTTGCCATATTCTCTAACATTCACTCTTTTGTTTGTGCTTCACAGCCCCTGCTCTGGATGTAGATTGGCAGAACAACACTACTTTTGCCTCCTGCAGTACTGACATGTGCATTCACGTATGCAGACTTGGCTGTGATCGCCCAGTCAAAACCTTTCAAGGACACACAGTAAGTTTAAAGAGTTTGAAATTTTAGGAGTCATTACTAGCATGTGGTAGCTGGTGATGTTAAACAGCTTCTGTGTTCTAGGACCAACGGTGTTTATATCCCTTTCCTTCCCCAAAGACGTACTCTGTAAAAATGACTCTCTGTCTTTGAAAAGAGATTCACTGTTCTAAATCGCAACATGCAGGCAAAACCCTCAGCTCACACAGTGAGGGCATTTACATGTAACTGACTCTAAAGACTCAGAGATACATCAGTAAAATTTCACCTTCCGCTTTTGTAATCTCTTTAACAACGTGATGTGAATTACAAGGACGAAGGGAACAATTTACTTTTAACCATCGTTCAGTTGTAGAATTAACTGGGTCGAGTAGGATCAGATCCGTTAAGAGATACTTCCCTTATCCTTCTCCCCATTCCCCACCTGCCTATATACTGAAATATACTCCTCATTTTTTTCTCTTCTTGACTATCTCTCTTTGTGACTATTTAATGGTAGCCACAGGCTAATGTTGCAGACTTTCTTTCACAAGAACTCTGCTGAGCTACTCTACCGTATAAAATCACTTTTAGTAACTCTCTTCAACTGGCTACCTCCCCCTGAGGGAGAATTGGTCCATATGGAGACTTGTTGGCTACAATTCTCAATTAAGCTGGTGTTTTCTCAAAAGGTGCTGCTGCCTCCACAATAGGCCTTCATCCATAGGCTGATGTTTTCTATTGAGTGGACTGACTGCTCCATTGTGCACATGGGCCAAATCCTGCCTCAAATATGTGTGTGCAACTCCTGTTAACTACAGCTGAAATTGTTTGTCTGTATCTGAGGGGGAAATGAGTTAAAAATAGTTTCAGGTACTATCCCTGCCACCGAGGACTCCACCCAATTACTGTTCTTATAACACATTTTTCTCTTTTAAAAATGCTTTTTTCCCCCGTTACCATGTGAAAGGCCCATAGGAAACAGGGGAACTGACTGACTAGATAGGGGAAACAGTGGGTTTGACTACACACAAAGTGTTGTCAAATACACAAAGTAAGCTGGAGAAAAACAAAGAAAAAAAATGTCCTCTAATTTCCTATAGTTATCGTCGCTGCAGGTGTTATTTGTACAAATAGTGGATAACAAAGTTTTCAGACTGAAAGGTGGTTTTGAAGTTGATCCAGAAGACCACAAACCAGCTAATGCTCCAAGTTGCATTTTGTCTTAGTACATTAGTACACACACTGGTATAGACAAAGCACCTCTGGAGAGTTGCACTATTTGAGAACAGTTCGTAGAACTTTCTGTGTGTGTGTGTGTGTGCATATGTATATGCATATATATTCTTAAGAAAAGGTATTTGTTAGATGAATGGAATGTCAACCTCAGAAATTGTTTTAAATTATCTACAGTACAGACCCATTTACGCGCGACCCGTTTACAGGCAAATCCGCTTAACGCACGGTAGCGCCATGCCTCCCAGTGCTACCTATTTAACACGCGAGACTCGTTAACATGCAGTACAGGAACTTGCTATGTAGCACTATAGATTTGATCACTAACTCACTGACACAAATCGACAGGAAGTTCGGAGTGGAAACGTGTTGTACTGTACGTCTTTACCGATATTGGTAAATACGTATCAAGCACGCTTAGTCATTGTCACGCTAGAGAGATAGATAATATACAGTAGTACTGTAGTTATATAGTAATATATATACTGTACTACATTCGAAAATTTTAACCATAGGCCTAATATAATGGCAGAGGGCAAGCGTCAGCGTTCCTACACTGTAGAAGAAAAGCTAGCTGCAATAGATCGAGTAAATAGCGGAGAAACCCATCCAAAGTTTCAAAAGATATTGGGATTGCCGAATCAACTCTCCGAGGATGGCTAAAAAACTAATCTAAACTGAATGGCTTTGTACAAAATATCGATTCTGCCGCAAGACTTAAGCGAAAACGTGTGCGCTATTCAGCAAAATCCACAATAGACAAAGCCATGCACACGTGGTTTGTTCAGGAAAGGCTGAAAGGAATGCCACTAAGTGGGCCAATTCTTCAAGCCCAAGCAACATAATTTGGAAATTGAATGGGGGATGAATCATTCCAAGCCAGCAAGGAGTTTATAAGTTGTTTTAAAAAGTGTCATGGCATAGCGCAGGTATCGATTTCTGGAGAAAACCGATCAGCCAATGAATTGGCCGCAAATGCGTTTCCCGCCGAGTTAAAATCTATTTTACAAAATGAAGACTACCATGAAGACCAACTTTATAATTGTGATAAAATAGCTTTATTTGCAAAACTGCTACCTGATAAGACTTTAGCTTTTAATTACGAGACACAGAAAACAGCTGGATTTAAAAAGATAAAAGATCATGTGACTCTTCTTTTTTGTAGTAATAAGACGGGCAGTCATAAGCTTACCCCTCTTCTCATTGGCCGCTTTCATAACCCTCGCTGCTTTAATCACCTCAATAGAGCCAAACTGCCAGCAATATACACTAACAGCAAAAATGCTTGGATGACGAGACACATTTTCGACGACTGGTTCCGCAACAGCTTTGTTCCAGCTGTTCGTAAGCATCTGCAGTCGAAGAAACTCGAAGCCAAAGCACTTTTGCTACTTGACAATTGTCCAGCCCATTCTCTGGCTGAATCACTGGTATCGAGAGATGGAAAAATTCGAGTGCTATACCTACCATTCAATACAACATCAAAAATTCAACCTTTAGACCAGGACATTATTCAGAATTTTAAAAACAATTATTGACGGGAGCTGATTTCGGCAATCGTGTCATGCGCGTCTTCAGGCATTTCTGAATTCCTGAAACAGTTAAACATGAAGGAAATTATTTCTTTAGTTAAAAAAGCTTGGGATGGAGTAAAACACAAGTCCATTGAAAACTGCTGGATGAAGGCTCTCAGTGATGCCTTTTCTGTCAAAGACGGCTCAGACTCAGAAATCTCCAGTAGTGGCACTGATTCAGAGCCAGACTTTGAAGGATTTTCATAAGAAGACGTCCTACAAACACACACGCAGACAAAAGAGGATAAAGGTAAACTTCTCTTTCAAATGATAAAAGATTTTAGTTTGGATACGTCGCTTGAAATCATAACTGAGTGGCTGGAGATGGATGAAGATTGCCCGACTTCAGCATTTCTGTCCGAGGAAGAAATATTAACGGGCTGCGAGGCTACGTCAGACCGCAAAAGTGATGGCGAGAATTCTAATAACGCAGGCTTAAATGACAGTGACGATGAGGATGTTGTTGAAAAGGTCAAAATTTCGCCCACAGAAGCCCTTAGTGCTGTAGAAACTGTTGTAAGATTTTTGGAGGAGCAAAATGCGGAAAATATCGAATTCGTTCATCTGCAGCGAATGACAGACATCATAAGAAAGAAAAAAAGTGTGAGCATGAAAGAGCAGAGAATAATGGCATTTTTTTCCTAAGTGAATCATAGACACTTTTTTCAGCATGGCCCTCTTAACCCGCGGTCCGTTAACACGCGGTCATGACGGCTTCACTCCCGACATCCGCCCATAAACGGGTCTGTACTGTAATTGTTGCACCATTAAATGGTCTGGGACTAGGGTTTGTTGAATATTTTGTCGTGTGGGAAGAATTTGATGATTGCCAGACTTTGCTCCTGACACCAGTTATGTCAGGAACATGGTAGCTAATTGTGTGGATCATTCATTGACACAAAAAATTGGTTTCCCTTCCTCGTATGTATTTGGATAGTGTGATGTGAAAAGGGATGTGTTCACATGTAAGGTAATGAAGAATGTTATGTAATTTTCAATAGTTTCACTTGTTGGAGTAATAACACTTGAGTGCCCTCTGCTGGGTGCCAGGCACAATGTAGGCAACTTGGAATGTTCACATAGAAAATCAATCTTTATTTCAGAATGAAGTCAATGCAATTAAATGGGACCCTTCTGGTATGCTACTAGCATCCTGCTCTGATGATATGACATTAAAGGTAATGTAATTTGATGGCTTCCCTCCAGACTGCTTATTATTTTTCCCCAGTAGAAATTTACTTTATAAGATTTTCCATTCATGTTGTTAAAAAAGACCTTTTTGTCTCCGTTTACATTTTTTCCCCCAGCCTGATGCTACCATACTATTAAAACTCTCTGCGTGAATGGTGGTTTCATCTTACCATTTTTGAGTGAAATAAGAATGAACAAAGAGAAGCAGACAGAAAACTGAAGCATGCTATTTCTATTAGGATCTACTGTCTAATATGTCACTGTCATGGAATTATAGCAGTTTGAACTGAAGACCATATTTTAGGTCATCCTGTCTCCTTGCCAACACAGGATTGATTCTCACTGTACATTAACAAGTGTTTAACCACCGTAATTTACAGTAAATACACTAATAAGGTTTTCACCATTTCACCTGGAAGACTGTTCCAGTCTAAAACCTCATCCACACTCAATAGTTAAAAAATATAATTGTCAGTAAGGAGTGTGATTTTTTTTTTTTTTTTCCTGACATAGGTATACTGGTAAAAGCCCTAGTGCAGGTGGAGTTATACCACAGTAAAGATGCTTTACCCAGTGTATTTTATTTTGGTTCCCAAACCAGAATAAACTGTACCAGTATAAGCATCAGTATATTTAAAGGGGCAAAACTTTTAAGCGTAGACAAACCCTAAAAGGATCTCACAATTATAAATTATAGACTGAGAAACTTTAAGACCAGAAGGGACCATCATGATCATCATGTTCAGCCTAAATAATATTTTGCTCAGTTTCACCCTCTAACTCCTTGGTGCTTTATACCTCAGATATTTGTTAGATGGTTCTTCTGTTCACCCACACCCATATAAATTTTAATAAATTACCTATCCATATTTAGTCATTTCTCTTAATGATTTTCTCTGAAATCAACCCCTCCAGTTCCTTAATCACTTCGGTTGCTCTTCTCTGAATTTCACCCCATTTCTCCACAGCTTTCTGTTACTTAGATGCCCCAAAGCATGTGCTATTTCCAGATTGTGCTCTCACATTCCTCATTAGTGATTCTACACTGCTGTATATAGCGACAAAAAGTCCTGTGGCACCTTATAGACTAACAGACGTATTGGAGCATAAGCTTTCGTGGGTGAATACCGCATTTGACGAAGTGGGTATTCACCCACGAAAGCTTATGCTCCAATACGTCTGTTAGTCTATAAGGTGCCACAGGACTCTTTGTCGCTTTTTACAGATCCAGACTAACACGGCTACCCCCCTGATACTGCTGTATATGTGGTTCACAAACACATTGGCTTGTTCTCCTGCTGCTAATTTGTATCCAGTGAGTTTGAGCATTATTGCTTTTCCAGTATGTCTCTACCACTGAATATCTGTAATTTTGGATTATTTTCCCTCCTAAAGATTAGTTGAGGGTTTTTGGTTTGTCGGGCAGCTGCAGAGCAGTTTCACTATAAAACATGTAATTTCCATTCAACTTATTCTTATTCTGATATTGAAATATTGCCTTGCATAATGGTGCATAAATTATTGATTTGATTCCATCAAACATGTTATTAAAGACATCAGTAAAACAAATCAGAATACCAGCAGGATGCTTGGAACAATCAAGATTTATCTAAGCCATACTTAAAATGGTTTTGATAAATTCACACTATGATTGAAACATGTAATATAAATTCAGGTTAGATTCCATGGCCAGGGCAACAATTGTCAGCTTCTCTTGATCTAGTGAATAAACACAGTTAAATTTGCAAGGCCTTTGCAATATATACACAATTGTCATATACAAACAGAATAGGAAGGATTGAAAGCCAGGAGTTGAGAAAAGATTGCAAAGTTTAGATACATGGCTGATTTTTTTTTCCTGATTCACCTGACATAGATTTGGAGTATGAAGCAAGATACATGTGTACATGACCTTCAGGCTCACAGCAAAGAGATTTATACTATCAAATGGAGTCCTACAGGACCAGGCACCAGCAATCCAAACTCCAACATCATGTTAGCAAGGTAACATCCTCTTCTACTGGTGGTTTTTACTAGGCTCTCAGCAAATAAAACTGAAAATAATTTCTGTTAGCGGATGAGAGGGGATTGACCAAAGAGGGAGGAAACGTATAACAAACATGGAAAATTAAGCCATATAGTGCTTAATTTTTAAACAAACTACTTTAGTAAAAAAATGTTACAGTTGCCACTGCACCCAACACCCAGGTATCTGGTTTATATAAATGAATATGTTTAATTGAAGCCCTATAATATATGGATCTGGCAGTCCATTAAACCAACTGGATGTACTCTAATGAGGGCCATCAAGCAAAACTACATAGATATTGATATTTTTTTATAGTTCTGTTAAGTGGTGTAGAACAACTCGGGTGGCTGTTAAACTTTCACCTAAAGAAGTCCATTCAAGATTTAACTTCATCCAGTTTTAGACATCTGTTTAATCTTAGTAATGTCAATAGATGCCTGGACCACTGGATTGATTAGCTAATTGGCACATAATGACTTTATCTTCTGTATGATATTCTAGCAGCGTTGTGTCTTAAATTTATTTATTTATTTTGTTGGTCAAGTAGTTTTGTTTTGTTTAGAAGGAAGATTGTTGGGTTTGGGATTTTTTTATACAATACAGGGGATTTCACCGGTCTTCTCTTAGTCCACAACATTGGATTTAGGTGGATTGTAAGAAACGACGAGTGACATCTGGGTGGAGGGTGAAAGAAGGTAAAGGACCACTATGCTAGAGAATATGAAGCAAAATTCATTCGTTAGATAAGAGACCAAATCCTCTTAGGAAGAAACTTTCACTGGGGCAGGTTATCCTATACCTGTCCACTACAGAGTTACTTCAACCTTCCTCCAAAGTAGCAGGTAATGGCCACTGTCAGAGACAAGCTACTGGACTAGATGAACAGCTGCTCTGATCCAGTAAGGCAATTCCTATATTCCTACTGCTACCCACAAAACCCCCCAATGAAGCCAAAAGTTCCAAATACGCACATCCACCGTAATAAATTTCTTTCACTTAAGAGGGTTTGACAGATCTCAGCCCTTCTATACCTCTCCTGTTTGAAGTATTGGTGCACATTTGTTTGTAGGTGAGATGTGTCCTCACGAGTTGTTTACAGTATCTTTGCAAACTGCAGATAAACTAGTACCCTGGTCAGTACTCACTTGTGTTTGACTCTTTCCTGTAGTGCTTCATTCGATTCTACTGTTCGGCTGTGGGACGTTGAACGAGGAGTCTGCATTCATACATTAACCAAACATCAAGAACCTGTCTACAGTGTAGCTTTTAGTCCTGATGGGAAATACCTGGCCAGTGGGTCCTTTGACAAATGTGTCCATATATGGAATACTCAGGTACTCGTTTGATTCACACACACTAATGAAAAGCTGTTTAGCTGAAACATTAATAACAGAAATGATAAATGGAAAATGTATGTATCTGTATGCACTGAATTTGTGAACCTGACCATGGCATGAAAACCGTTTGAGCTAATGGTGTGAGATGATGAGGTGCCTGTCCTTTCACATTTTTGCCAAAGGTTCATTGAACATGGAACTGTGCCAAGAAAATCAATTGTCTCAATTTTCTGTTAGTGTGTAGATGAAACTGCACTGGGCACATGAGGCATGTCAAGCTGCCAGTGCAGCAGCCTTTAGAAATGATTGATGCTCCTATTAAGCAGCAAGCTGGGTTCAGTTGAGATTCAGATATGCACAGGACTAATTTTTTAAGAGTACTACATATTTGTGAAGAGATTATCATTACAAAGGTTCATGGAGCTGATATTTTACAGGATAACAGGGCTCTGCGATAAACTGGGATACTTGGAGTTACTTCTTTGCAGACTAATGCCCAGAAAGCTTTTTGGGCTCATAGTGACTTCCTAGCAGTGCTTGCTCCAGGAACAAGCTGAATGATTTGAGCTATGCTTGTTTGTACACAGCATTCTTTTTTTTCCCTAAGAAGTAAAAATGTTCAGGACATGAATTTTCAATATTTCTTTCTGTATTAGAAATCGCAGGGACCCTCCTGGCAGTGAAACTGGTGTGGTTCCCACCAGTCGGTGGGGATGGTGGATTTGGGATGGGGCTACAGACAAGTATGTATACACTATGGATCCCAACTCTTCACAGGACAATTGGGTGAAATCCTGGTCCTATTGAAGTCAATGGCAAAACTCTCATTGACCTGAATAGTTCCAGGATTTCACCCCTGGTATTTGTGCCTCACAGTGTAGACACCAATGCACCTCATAGCAAACCCACAATCATAAGTGCCCACATAAAAATAAAATATCTTAAAAGTCAAATCTTGCAAATTGGTTTGCTTTCTAGAGCGGAACTCTAGTACATAGCTACAGAGGCACTGGAGGGATCTTTGAAGTCTGTTGGAATGCGAGAGGAGACAAAGTGGGAGCAAGTGCATCAGACGGATCGGTAAACATTTGTATTCATTCATTGTAAATATTTTGGGGAAAATCCTGTGCCGAGGCCAACACAAGTTCTGTGCACTGTTGCCTTCTCTGGACAAAGCTCAGAGGTGGGTGGGTGTGTTCCCTTATTTAGGGCCCAGTTCAATGCCCCATGAAGTAGATGGTGTCTTTCCATTTACTTGAAGGGGCTTTATATCAGGCCCCTCAATGCACAATTCCTTGATTGCCACCCTTTATTTGAAATATGTTTATGATTAAAGAAACACAAACACTACTGTTTCTTTCTCCTCCATGACCCTTGAAGTGTAAATCCTGCAGATTATCATGCAGAACCATAACAAGTAGAGATGAGAAACAACTTTTACATCTTCCAGCTCATTAGCTGGTGAATGCAGAATTCTCCCCCAGTCAGTATTCCATGATGCATTATCTAACTTATTGGTAAATTGCTTTATTACAAGATTAGAACCTGAGCGCACACACATTAAGAATCCAGAATAGCCTTCAGAAATGTTTCTAACTCTTGGGTCTTTTCTTTCTACACCTCTAGGTTTGTGTTCTAGATCTGCGGAAGTAAAGGTGAAGTGTTTTAGAAGAAATTTCAAATGGACCAGCAGTGAATGTGTGGGGAGAAGCACTCTTCAAAACTATTCTTAACAGCTCCAGAACTGTACAAACTTGAAAAAAGTTAGTGTGTACAATGAAACCAACTCTCCCTGGCCACAGAAGTCTAGTATTTTGCCCATAACCCTCATCAAGGAGTAAAAACACAGTCACTTCAAAGGGGGAGAGTATGGTTTTCACCTGGAATATTCAGCCTTGGAAGCATGAAGCCACCAACTAGAGACTGCACTGTTTGGTTTGCATCTGAGAACTTGCTTTGATGGCTGGAAAAAAAAAAAGCTGTGCCAAAAAATAATAATAAAGAAACAAACTAAGCAAAATGCTGTGATAAACCAAAAGGGAAAAAAAAATCCTCCTCCATGTGGTGGTGTATTTTTTTCCTTCCAATTTGGACACTACAGTTGCTCTCCCAAAGGACATTCAAAGACCAGTTTGTACTGATGACATGCGCAACTTTGTAATCACAACACTTTCTATTTTCTAGACTACTTTTTTGTTCAGTGGTTTTTCTATCAGCTGGAATATTATGTCCTGGAGTATCCCGGGCTTAGGTTGGAACTGATTTTTTTTTTCTTTTTATTTTTCCTTCCCTTTTCCTTCTTGTTTCTCTCTCTCTCTCTCTCCCTCCTTCCCCCTCCTGTGTGCCCACAGTAGATGCAGCCAGTTGGACATGACAACAAAAACTTTCAACAGTCTGCTTCTCCTCTTTCTCCGCCCTCCCTCCCGCCCCGCCTACTTTTTTAAAATCCTCCATGCTTCAGATCTTAGCATCTCAAGGGCACTTTCAGCAAATTGTGTAATAAGTGCTTTATAGAAGAATGCAGTGCTGGGGAAGATTTTTACAGGCGAAAGATGACTTTTAAGAGAAAGAACCCAGTGTATTTTTGGAAAAAAATATTTTTTATGTTAAACATAATTTTAAAAGCCTAAAATAGCCACCAAACGTAGACTGCTTTGTGTAATTCAAGCAAAAGAATGACTCAAGTGGAATCCAAGGTACATTAAAGATGCAGTATCATTTTCCTCTCCTTTGTCTCATAAAGTGCTGTAAGAAAATGTCATTTCATACAACAACTATCAGGTTTTAAGCAACAATAACCTCTTCCTGCAGCCAGAAGTTTACATGGACTAATTTTTATTTTTGTAGTGGTATGATTATGTACATGTATTAAAAGAATACAGAAGTTTGAGGTTATATGTACAGAATTCATATATTTGGGTCCATATACCCAAATACCTGTAGTAGTTAAAGGAAAACAATTGTGTATGCTCTTTCCTGGAGAAATGGTCCCAAATTCATATTAATGCTGCATTCTGTCACTCTCAGTCATGTTCATAGGATTGGAAGGGATCTTGAGAGGTCATCCTCTGCACTCGTGGGAGGTCTAAGTATTATCTAGACCATGCGGACTAGTACCTCATTCCACTAGTCATCACATTGGGCTGATCCTCGTCCCATTAAGTCAATGGGACTTTTACCAGAGATTTAATAGGATCACTCCTTCCCCTTTGGATTCCCCTAGTGTAGGCACTGCAGAAGACAGCTATCAGATTGCCTTCTGGGATGCTTTGCAAATCATGATGACAGAGAGCACAGGGTTGGGGGGCAGAAAAGATGTGCCGTGGGCAGGGTTGCAGCATACGGTGCTGTGGAGATTCCCGGCAGTGCTGTAGACCATGGAGCAGCTCAAGGAGGTGGCCATAACTTAGACAGGCCCTAAGAGCTAAACCATGCCAGGGCCCTCTCCATCCCATGGAGTAGCCCAGGATCAGAACAGTGCAAAAGTGGCTTAAAGCCACCATAGTACCTCCATAGCAAGTTGAGTGCTGTGCCTCTCAAGAGGTGCCGCACAGAATCTCACCCGTTTCTTTCAGTGGGGCTGCCCAACAGGAGTAATTTGTAAGACCCTGACCCATAATGCTTAAAGTGGTGTGAAAATGCCCAAGTTACTTAGTATATGGAATTAATATTTTATTTCATCTGAGGTTTTTCTCTCTTTACTATGACATACTGACAGTATCTTGGCCTTTTCACAGGAACTAATCACGGCTCACACATTGCAAGCCCTGTGATGTACGATTGGAGATCAGAAAGTACTTAAAAGAATTAAACTATTAAGATTTTTCAGTCCTGAAGTAGAAACATTTATGTGGAACATTGGTTATTAATTGCTATTGCTCTTTTTTACCCCCAAAGAATGGAAGGTGGGAAGAAGGCAAAAGTTCTTTTCCTTGTGGTAATAAATCCATAGAGAATTAGACTTTAGGATGCCCAGATGACATTTTTGAACTGTTTTATAATAGCTGCCTAGACTGACCTGTTTAAGCTCAAGATAGGAAAAAGAGTACTTGTTAGAAGAGAGAATTACTCACTAGTGGCATTGTGAGTGTTTATGGTTAGCATTTTAAGCCTGTGCCTGTGATGCCCGGTAGCCTTGGGTTGAATTTTCAAGTATAACAGGAAAGCAGCATCTGTTTTGGGGGGCTGCAGAAGACATGCTCAGAAGTGTGCTTCTTCTGGGTTTGCAGTTTGCGTGACTCTTGAACTGGCCAAACATCAAGATGTGGTGATGTCAAGCTAGGTGATTTTAGTTCAATTGCTTTTGTTGCCTGGCTTTCTTGCTACACAGACATATCTAAATCTGATGGAGCCTGTTCCAGGAATTTTAACTGGGAGATAAGCATGTTTCGTTTTTGAAATCATCTGAATTAGCACCATCTTCTCTCTGCTGAGTTACATAAAGGAAAGAAGGCAAGTAAAGCACAGTTTCAGAATTTGGCAAGTATCAAATTCTCACATGTGAAAGGCGCTGTTGTCCCAAAGAAGAATTCTTTATACATACACATTTTGTTAGCCTTCTGCAGCCTGGCCCATTAACCTTCCTGGAGGCTTACAGGAATTGTACCTTTACTGGCTGCATGGAACTGGCCTTGAGATAAAATGGCAACCTTTGAATACGTGCCCAAGCTCTGCATCTTTAATGTAGGTTACTGCATCTTTAATGTAGAAAACACTGGGTCCCTTGTGGGGCATTAAAGGGCCTGACAGTTACAGGGTTAAACACACACTAACCCCATGCTACATCTTAGGAATTTCCTTTTGATTTGTTTTTAAAAAGAAATAAAAAACAAACCTAGGTAATTTTAGAGCCAAGTGAAGTGCACTTTGTCAAATGTAAGGGTCTGCTTTGGTTTTGGGGTTTACTTTTTCTTTTTCTTTTTCTTTTTTTTTTTTTACTTTTTTTTTTAATTGTGGTTCTTTGTCAATTGCAGAAATGTTCTTTCAGCCACTCACTGAAATTTTGAATTCTGGCTTCTGCAGTTTTTATTGTCTGTGTCAGACTTGCAGCCAGACTTGGTTCTCATTTCAGCATTTCCCAGATTCCATTGAAACAACATCAACCCCTATTTTGTTTCCCCTCCACCTGCACTCTCTCGGAAATCACCTTGTGTATTGTAGCTCATTTGTTTCAAGGAGAGAATCAACAGATCATATTCAGTGTCTTGAATAAATTGCTATATTTTGATATTAGAGAACTCTGCGCGTGTTGTTCCTTTTTCTTTCTTGGCTATTAACTTTTTGCTTCCCACATTCAGGAGCTGGGAGGAATGTGTCAGAATGCAGCATATTTATTGTAGAATTTTGTTTTCCCCAAATGGCCCTTCTATTTAAAAAACACTCTATTTCAAAAGGGGCATATTGAGCAGTCCAGATGGTAAAGAATCAACTTAAGTGAAATGCGTATAAAGCACTTTTATACCAAAATAAGTGTCCATAAAAAGGGGCCAACTAAATATGTGTCTAAATCAATGTGGTTAAATTGTATAATTTTCTCACATAGACCAGGCTTTAAATCCACCACGTTGTTTGAGGTGAGGCACCACAACCAGTATAGATGTCATAAATGCAGATGGGACATGCCCTTGACTACAGGTGCCAGTTGAGGTTTTCACAGCTCTCTAGAACATTTAGACAGACATCTTACATTAGTTTTAATGTTCGCAGTGTTGTTGTAGCCGTGTTGGTCCCAGGATATAAGACAGACATGGTGAAAGAGACCAGCTTTTGATCTCCATGGACCTGAAGAAGAGCTCTGTGGCTCTCGAAAGCTTGTCTCTTTCACCAACAGAAGTTGGTCCACTAGAACATTTTATCTCACCCACCTTGTGTGTCTCATTAATTTTAAGAGAAGATGTGTATAAATCCCCTAGATGATTTAAAAAAATGTAACCACAGTACTTAAGTTCATGCAGTAAGCATGTAAATTCTTTTCTGTTAGCTATATCTAGAGGTGGCTAGCAGAGCTGTTTATTAATCTACCCAACCCCACTACGTTAAAAGCATCTTGGTGCTCCAGCAAAGTGGAGTTGTTCTGATCCTCCTATCAGTTCCGTCTAATGGTTCTCCTAGCGGCTACCCTATGAGGGGTCCTATATGTTAACCCATCTGGGTTTTCCGAATATGTAGAGTGCCTTAAAATGTACATATCATAGCTAGAGTTCTGGGATAGTAAAAAGCTTTATACCATGCAAGCTGGTATCTGCAGTGCACATAAGATACCCCTGTGTGACATATGAGAACATAATCAATAAGAGATTTTGTGTGACAGCCTCACTGCACTGTCTGTTCACTCAAGCAAAAAGTAGGATATTGTCAGAAGCCTCCAAAGGAATTAGCTGCCTAACTCATTAACTCCAGCACCAACAACTCACAACCATCTCTAGCAGCATGCTCTATCATCTGGCCTGTCCTTGGTTACCTAATATTCTCTATCAACACATTGTCTAGTCACTGGAGGAGGCTACACTTAGTGGGCATGGTATGCATCTTGGTCATAGTCCATCATAACTTCCATCTTACCCTAACTATCATGCCCAATGATCTCCTTTCACAAGTTACATCCTTCCTGGGCTCTGGTTTTGATATGGTGTATTTTCATAGAATTATAAATGTAGGGCTGGAAGGGACCTCGAGAACTCATCAAGTCCTGCCAGCTGCACTGAGGCAGGACCAAATAAGCCTAGAACATCCCTGACCAGCTGTTTGTCCAACCTGTGCTTTAAAACTTCCAATAACAGAGATTCCACAAGCTCCCTTGGAAGCCTATTCCAGAGCTTAACTACCCTTACAGTAAGAAATTTTTTGTAAAAAATTTTTTTTTTTAGTTACCCTCTAGATGCCAAGAAGTAAGCATGACCTACTAACTTTTCGTTGGTGTCCATTTACCCTTCATCCCATCAGTAGACACTCAAGAAAAGGCAAGCAATGTCCTCAAACATTTTTGTTACATTGTTTTTCGTGCAGTTTGTTTCAACCCACACTAAGAAGTATACTGTGAGTTAAAACTAGAAATGTATTAATTTGGACTATAGTGAAAATGAGTTCAGTGGGTCTCACAGAAGGCTTGTTAGCAGCCAATAGTCTACATAACAAACACTCCTCCAAAAATTAGGCCTAGCTGCCATTCTTGATTCAAGAGAGGACTGGGAATGCAACATCTGGGCAGGGTGGAAAGTTTGGTCTGAATCTGTAATTTGCAGCAGTATGGAAAGTTTGACTAATACCTGTTTGCACTATAGTTGGTTCTTTAGTCAGCACTGTATTATATTAGTACTTTTTTGAGCAACAATTTCAGAGAAATTTTAAGAAATTAATTACTATTAAGCTAAAAATGTAATTTGTTTCTGCTTTTCCATTTACTTAGCAAGAAAAATACCATTTACAAGTAGCACTTACAACAATGAGCCCGCATAAAAAAGGTACTTCTGGCAGATGCTCATATCTTTAAAGCAATAGAATAAAAGGTGTAATTTATGATACCTATGGCTATGAATATGTAATAGTGCAGCTGTCTCATTCCATGTAGTGGCCTTTCCAGAGCCACCCATGCTTTCTTCCCAGCCCTGTATATACATCCATTTTCATAGTTCAGTAAACACTAGCAATGAAAGGACAAGAACATCACCCATTAAGGTCTCGTGCAACTTCATGGATAAAGACTCAAGCTACCCAAAAGCATCTTTAAAAGTTTTAAGGCTCCATCCCAGGTTCTTACATGAGTAAATGAGTCACTTGGCAAGGAATTTGTCATCTTTACTGCCTCCCCTTGTTCCTGACAGGGATATTTCTTTTTATATAGGTTGTTACCAAAAAGAGAACACCAGGCAAGAAAAGAGACCAGCCTTTCATGTGAACAAGTAAAATCTCTCCAAAAGATGACAAAAATGTTCACAAAAAGGCAAAGAACAAAATCTAAAAACAGGAAAAGAACTAACAATCCATCTAGGTCCTATTTTCCTGACATCAGCTCTAACGCCTTTCTCCAGAAAGCAGAACTTTTGGCTTCAGACCATAATAACACTGAGATAGAAGAACAGGAAGAGGTTTTTACACACACAGAGAGATGTGTTTGAAACCATGGGGAAGAAAGTGGTGGGTGTTACTGCTATCTAGCCAGAGAGAACAAGTGGCTAAAGCCCACGGCAAAAATCTCCTATCAAGAACTTAGACAGAATTCGCCGTCCCTCTACACCACTCCTTCAAAGAGGTCTTTAGAGATGAGTGTATAAATGCACAACAAAGGGGAGAAGGCTTAGTTGATGAGCCCTGAAATCCTAGCATCTGAGAAACCAAAGATTCTCTCTCCATCCTGAAAGTGTAGACTAGGGCGATTTCCCCCCTCAAAGTTCCCAGGGACAGAAAGATAGAATTCAACCAGAGAAGGGACTTGGAGGCTTCAGGAGCAGCCTCTAAAGCCATAATGTCCTGGTACAAAGACCTAATAAGCCTGACTAATTCAAGTCACCACTTTGAAAAAAGATATTCTGAACTACTGCATTTGACATGGACTGATTCATGAACTCCGTGAGGCTGGCAGTGAGAGCCCTGATAGAAAATTCAGTGGCCAGGTGTCAGCTCTGTTTTAAATTCTGGACTGTGGATAATTGAACAATGCCTCAGTTCTCAGTTAGATCCTGTTTGGGGAGAAATTCGAGAAAGTGGTGCTCAATAACACGGACAGGCCAAATCATCCAGCCTCCATTCCAGCAAAAGTCCAAGGACTACGAATCCTACATACACAAAAGATCCTTTTGTTTCTACCAACAACAAAGGCAGCAGAGAAGGGTCTCCTCTTTTTCCATAGTTTTGACCTGGACCTGCTACACCAGAGGGCAACACAGAAGAGTTACAGAGCTTAGGTATGGGTCCAATCACCGCTTTCTAAATTGCAACCAGGCCTGCTTCCATCCAAGTGTAGGCCTGTATCAAGAAAGTGAGATATCCCATTTCTCAGATGAGAAACATCACATTTTCTTGAAGGAAATCTCACACCTGCTAAAGGTAGGGGCAATAGAGCTTGTCCCTCAAGACAAAAGATACATAGGGCTTGAGTCCATCTTAAGAGTCAGAAGAAGACCAAGAAGGGTCCAGGGTATCTCAGTCCAATAAAGGGTGAGCCAGAGAACAAAGAAAATAAAATTCAGGGTGGGAAACTATCTTCTGCTATCACTACAGTCTCTTCATGAGACCTCACATTGATGGAGCTGACAAAAGATTAGCTGCATATTCCATTCAAGCTCTGTCACCAGCAATTTCTTTGGGTCACCTTTGGAAATTGTCACTATCAGTACAAAAGGTTACCCTTTAGCCTGTTTTGCGCCCTATCATGTTCACAATAGTACTGATGATGACCACAGCCCAGCTGAGAAAACCAGGGGACTCCTGTGTATCCATTCTTACACAGAGCATGGTCCCCTCAGATTTCATAGGAAATTGCCCATAGGAATTTCTCCACACTTCAGGCACATGGGGATGTGTCAAGGCTGTATCCCCACTTTGAACTTTAGGGTACAAGTGTGAGGGCCTGCATGAGGACTTCTAAGCTTAACTACCAGCTTAGTTCTGGTCCGCTGCCACCATTCCCTACCCTGGGAAGCTTTTAGAAACCTCTCACCAATTCCCTGGTGAATACAGATCCAAACTCCTTGGATCTTAAAACAAGGAGAAATTGACCCTTCCCCCCTCCTTCCTTTCACCAACTCCTGGTGGATACAGATCCAAACCCCCTTGGATCTTAAAACAAGGAGAAATTAATCAGGTTCTTAAAAAGAAGGCTTTTAATTAAAGAAAAAGGTAAAAATCATCTCTGTAAAATCAGTATGGAAAATAACTTTACAGGGTAATCAAACTTAAAGAGCTCAGAGGACCCCCCTCTGTCTTAGGTTCAAAGTACAGCAAACAAAGATAAACACTCTAGTAAAAGGTACATTTACAAGTTGAGAAAACAAATTAAATCTAAGACGCCTTGCCTGGCTTTTACTTACAATTTTGAAATAAGAGAGACTTGTTTAGAAAGATGGGGAGAACCTGGATTGATGTCTGGTCCCTCTCAGTCCCAAGAGCGAACAACCCCTTCAAACAAAGAGCACACACAAAAGCCTTTCCCCCCCTAAGATTTGAAAGTATCTTGTCCCCTTATTGGTCCTTTGGGTCAGGTGTCAGCCAGGTTACCCGAGCTTCTTAACCCTTTACAGGTAAAAGGATTTTGGAGTCTCTGACCAGGAGGGATTTTAGTACTGTACACAGGAGAGCTGTTACCCTTCCCTTTATAGTTATGACAGGATGTGATAAACTTAAAAGAAGAGACCCCCTGATCCACTTCAGAGGATTGTCTGCCTGCTGTTCTATAAATGAAGAATACCAGCCACTGGTAGGCTGATTCCAGAAGAAACCAGAGCCCATAGAAGTATCCCTGGCAGAAAGGGCATCCGTCACCACAGAGGAAATCTTTAAAGCTGCCTTCCAGCAACATTTTCTAAAGCAAAACATACTTGACATTCATTCTTATGCAGAAAGAACAGGAGTACTTGTAAATTTGTTAGTCTCTAAGGTGCCACAAGTACTCCTGTTCTTTTTGTAGATACAGACTAACACGGCTGCTACTCTGAAACCTATTCTTATGCAGAAATATCCTTCAGCAGGGATGTATCCAAAGCAGTGCCCCCAAAATAAATTACCACTAATTTGACAGAGGGATGAACATTTTGCCTTCCGTCCTACTTAGCTCTCCCACACAACTAATATTTTCTTCCTCCTTGCTATTCCTCATTTGTCATGGGCTAGGGGAGAGGTTATGATCGAGAATGAACAGTTTACCTGATTTATTTTCTGGGGCTGACCTCTCTCTCAGTCCGCTCCTCCTGATACAAGTTCTTTGGGTATCTTTACAATGGCCTCTTCAGGGGCCATGTATAAGATTATCACAGTGCTGGTAGAAAGTGTTTTTTGTTGAACACTGGCCTTTGGAAAATGAGAATTTTCATGATTCAGCATCAGCAATGTTATCATCTAGTAAGTCATGTAGCTCACTCGAGCTGTGGATTTCAATGGTGCTAGCATCAGTAGCTAGCAAAACCAAAGAGAAAGGCCTGTGTTTTATTGAGAGGTATGTGGAAAAAAAATTGTTGTTGAAAAATTGGTTGTTAAAAAAAATAATTGTACAAGATACATAAGGTGGTACTGTTCCTTCGAGCAACTATTTTGATATTTTTGATATCAAATTGTCAATAAAAATATTGAGTACAAAATTGAAATGGCACAAAAATGAAAATGGCATAAAATGTGCCATTATTTCAATCTTTTTTTCTCAACATTTTGATTAACATTATCGAAAAGGCTATTACAGTATTTTGTTTATCAAAAATTAGGCTTTGGGTAATATTAAATTTTTATAATCTCAATATTTTTATTAAAAAATTAAATCTGTGAAAAAAATCATAAAACATTAAAAAAAACCACAAAAAACTTTGAAATGAAATCAACTTTGAAATTTAGAAACTTTAACCATCCCTTGCTAACTCAGTTGAATAAGGTTGATATGGTCAAGAAATGTAAAGTTAATCAAAAATAAATTGTAGTGTGTTCATTCAGCTTTGGCAGTACTCATCTTGCAAGGGAGAAGAAGGGGGGAGCCCAGGTTCTTCAGCACCATGGACAAGTCTGAAGTGTCTTGTTTTTTGCACAAAAAGAGGTAGTCCAAATATCCTCTGTTGGGAGACAGCTCAGTTGCACAAAGGAAATCATCGGTAAGGCTAAGATTTTGTCATGGATATTTTTCGTAAAAGGCAGGGACAGGTCACAGGCAATAAAGAAAAAGTCACAGAATCCCATGACCTGACTTCTACTAAAAATATCCATGACGAAATGGGAAGGGACTGGGCAGCTGCAGGGTGGCTAGGAGCATTGGGACCCCCACCACCCGTGGGGACTCAGAGCTCCAGGATCCCTCTGCCCCCAGTGGCGGAGGGGAGCAGCAGGGTCCCCCTGCCCCCTCTCCAGCAGGGGGGAGCTGTGGGAATCCCCCTGCTGACACCGTAGTGGGAAGCTGCCTGAGTCCCCTTGCCCCATCCTGTGGTGGAGGGGAGTTGCCGGGTCGTTCCGCCCCTCCCCTCCCCCCCCCCCCCCCCGTGGTGGAGAGGAGCTGCTGGAGTCCCACTGCCAGGGTCCCCGCTGCCCCGGACCCCCCTGTCCCCTGCAGAGGCCGGGAGCTGCAGGGTACCCCTCCTGCCCATGGCATCTGGAGCTTGGGGGCCCACTGCCTCAGGTGGCGGCAGTACCTTACATCTCTCTGCCACTGCGGGAGGCAGTGGGACCCTGCAGCTCCCAGCCTCCGGGGGCTGCAGTCACGGAGGTCTTTGGAAGTCACGGATTCCGTGACTTCTGTGACCTCCCTGACAAAATTGTTGCCTTAATCATGGGGTAACAAATTCTCCATTTCCCGCTGTTCTGAAACATCTTATGCACCACTGCTGGCATGGGCGGTGGGTATCATAGGCTGGGGGAGGCTGTGCCTCCCCAAATAGCCTGGTGTGGCCCCACCCATGCTCTGCCCACAGGCCCCTCCTGCCATTCCCAGTGTTCAACCCTGGTCCAGGGGGGCTGGGGCTGGGGCTGGCCGGCCTGCTGCGGGGCTTGGGGCAGCTGGTTCTTGGGCCACACCGCCCGGCTGCCCAGTGCACTGGGGCAGGGGCCACGGTGGGGGTGCTCTGGGCTCCTGAAGGGGAGAGGGCGGGAGGGGGAGGGGCAGGGCTTTGGACAGAAAGGGGGGGGCCGGGGGCTAGCCTCCCACAACAGCTGGTTCACCAGCTGCCCATGACTTCTGAGCTTATTTATTTTGTTGGCTTATAAAAATGTTGTAAATGCTGTAAAAATCCAGTGCAAGATGAGCTAGAAGTTTTCTCCCTACTCCATGAAACAAAGGCCCAAATGAGGAAATACTCTCCTTTTGTATAAATATTTATTCGGTTATTAAACAGCACAGTGGTGACTATGCTAGCAACTCCAGTGCAAGGTTTTTTGTTTTTTTTTAAAGCCCTTAAATGATTTATATACGGCACTGTTTAGCTGGATAATACAGCTACATGAAGTTTGCTGCTTAAAACCAATATTCTGAGCTTTTCCAAATGGTGTCAGACCCGGCAGACAAAAAGACCAGACAGACTTATACTCAGAGATATAAATGTACAAATATAGGCGTGTATAGATAAGCACTTACATTCATATTTTGAGAACAATCTGTCACTTTTTCTTTCTATCAATTTAGGTGCTTGGGTAGCCCCCATTAATGTACCATGTGAGCACCTTGCAAATGTTAGTGAACCAATTCTCACAGCATGTCTAAGAAGTAAGGAAATTTTATCCCCATTTACGGATGGAGAACTGAGGCACAAAGAGTTTAAGTGTTTTCCCCAAAATCATGCCGAAAGCCTAAGGCAAAATGGGAAATTAAGAACATAAGAATGGCCATGTTGGGTAAGACCAATGGTCAGTCTAGCTGGTCCCAGCATCTGGCAATCAGAGGCTTAGAGACACTCAGAGCTTGGGGTTGCACCCAGACCATCCTGGCTAATAGCCATTGATGGACCTATCTTCCATGAACTGGTCTAATTCTTTTTTGAACCCAGTTATACCTTTGGCCTTCACATCGTCCCCTGGCAATGAGTTCCACAGCCTGGCTGTGCATTGTGTGAAGAAGTACTTCCTTATCTTTGTTTTAAACATGGCGGCCTATTCCATTTTATTGGGTGACCCCTGGTTCTTGTGTCATGTGAAGGAGTAAATACTTCCTTATTCACTTTCTCCACACCATTCATGTTCCCCCTGTAATGGGGTGCACACCGTGCCCCTTCGGCTCGGCCCTGCTCTCCCTCTTCTCAGAGACCCTTCAGGCTGGTGCAACACCCGTGCTCTTTATTTTTTATCAAGCCCCCACCACCAGTTTCCAACTATATACAGGCTTTTTAACAACAGCTCAGCCTAGCACAGACCTGGCTAGCAGCAGACTAGGAGACTCCCGCTGAGCCTGACCTGACCTGACCTTCCCCTCCTGGTCTTTGCCTCCCTCCGGTTTCCCCCACTTCCTCCCAGTCTTACAGCTCCTGCTAATGAGGCTGGCAGGTGTGGTCAGTTACCAGGCAAGCATCAGGCTACCTACCCAGTTCCAATTCAGTCCCCCTGATTGGGGCTGGAATGACAGGAGCTGATTAAGGCCTCTCTAGCAGCATCGTGCCACACCCCTCCTTAGTTATCTCTTTTCTAAACTGAACAGTCCCAGTCTTTTTATTCTCTCCTTATATAGAAGCTGTTCCTTATCCCTAATCATTTTTGTTGCCCTTCTCTGTACTGTTTCCACTTCTAATGTATCTTTTTTGAGATGGGGTGACCAAAACTGCACGCTGTATTTGAGGTGTAGGCATGCCATGGATTTATATAGTGGCATTATGAGATTGACCATCTTACCTATCCCTTTCCTAATGTTTCTGAACATTCTGTTTGCTTTTTTGACTGCCACTGCACATTGAGTGGATGTTTTCAGAGAACTATCCACAGTGACTCCAAGATCTCTTTCTTGAGTGGTAACAGCTAATTTAGACTCCATCATTTCATGAGTATAGTTGGGATTGTTTTCCAATGTGCATTGCTTTGTATTATTTAACACTGAATTTCATCTGCCATTTTGCCATTTTGTTACCCAGTCACTCAATGTTGTGACTCTTTCCAGTCAGCTTTGGACTTAACCTGAGTAATTTTGTATCATCTACAAACATTGCCACCTCACTGTTTACCCCATTTTCCAGAACATTTATGAATATGTTGAATAGCATTGGTCCCAGTACTGATCTTTGAGGGATCCTGCTACTTGTCTCCATTGTGAAAACTGGCCATTTATTCCTATCCTTTGTTTTCTATCTTTTAGCCAGTTACTGATAGATGAGAGGATTTTCCCTTTTGTCCTATGACTGCCTACTTTTCTTAAGAGCCTTTGGTGAGTGAACTTCTGAAAGTCCAAGTACCCTATATCCACTGAATCACCCCTGTACACATGTTTGTTGACCTCAACAATTCTTATAGATTGGTGAGGCATGATTTCCCTTTACAAAAGCCGTGTTGACTCTTCCCCAACAAATGGTGTTCATCTATGTGTCTGATCATTCTGTTCTTTACTATAGTTTCAACCAGTTTGCCTGGTACTGAAGTTAGACTTATTGGCCTGTAATTTCCAGGATCGCCTCTGAAGCCCTTTTAAAAAAATTGGCATCACATTAATGCTCTGTAGTCATTTGGTACAGAGACTGATTTGAGCAATAGTTTACACACCACAGTTAGTAGTTCTGCATTTTCATATTTGGAGTTCCTTCAGAATTCTTGGGTGACTCCCATCTGTTCCTGGTGACTCGTTGCTGTTTAATTTATCAATTTGTTCCAAAACCTCCTCTAACGACACCGCAATCTGGGACAGCTCCTCAGATTTGACACCTACAAAGAATGGCTCAGGTGGGGGTAATACATGTAATTTGATCCTTTATTGTGGTCTTTTTAAAAAGTTTTCATGCAGTTTGCAGACATTTCAGGCTTGTGAGTGTTCCTTTTAATTTCTGTTTAGCTGGCCTTATTTTTGTGTAGTTCCCCTTTTTGAAATTAAATGCTACTGTGGTGAGTTTGTTTGGTAATTTTCCCCTACAAGGATGTTAAATTTAATTACACTATGGTCACAATGACCAAACTGTTCAGCTATATTTACTTCTTGGACCGATCCTGTGCGACACTTAGAACTAAATCAAGAATTGCTTCTTCCCTTGTGGGTACCAAGACTAGCTGCTTCAAGAAGCAGTCATTAATAGTGTCGAGAAATTTTATCTCTGCATCCCAACCTAAGGTGACATGTTCCCTTTGAGATCCCCCATTATTATTGGGTTTTCTGGTTTTGTAGCCATTCTAATCTCCCTGAGCATTTCACAATCACTGTCACCATCCTGGTCAGGTGGTGAGTAGTATATTCCTACTGCCATACTCTTATTATTCAAGCAAGGAATTTCTATTCATAGAGATTCTATGGTACCGTTTGATTCATTTAAGATTTTTATTATATTTGACTCTGTGCTTTCTTTCACATATTGTGCCTCTACCCCACCAACATAACCTACTCTGTCATTCCTATATATTTTGTACCTGGTATTACTATGTCCCATCAATTATCATTCTTCCATCAAGTTTCTGTGATGTCTATTATTATATCAATATCCTCATTTAATTCCAGGTACTCAAGTTCACCTACCTTACAATATAGACTTCTTGAATTTGTATACTTATAAAATTTGTCAATATTTAGTTGTCTGCCGCCATGTGATGTAACTGAATGGGACTCTTTTTCATTCAACTTTTTCTCTTCAGTTCCTATCTGTACTTTATCAACTTCTATCATCTCCTCTTTATTGGGAGTATCCCCTTTAATAACTGCTCCCCTAAGGGATATATGTCTGTCAGAATCATCTGCTCCTCCATACCTGTCGGCTTCCCCCCTCCCCCAGGCCTTAGTTTAAAAACTTCTCTACGGCCTTTTTAGTTTTACATGCCAGTGATCTGGTTCTGTTTTAGTTTACGTGGAGCCCATACTTCCTGTGAAGGCTCGGCCGTTCCCAAAAGGTTCCCCTGTTCCTAATGAAGCTAAATCCCTTCTCTGAACATCATCATCTCATCCAGGCATTGAGACCCTGCAGTTCTGCCTGTCTAACTGACCCTGTGCTTTAATCTCTTACCTAACCATCTAAATTTGTCCTCCAGAACCTCACTCCTACCTTTCCCTATATCACTGGTACCTACATATACCATGACCGTTGGCCCTCCCTAGCACTGCACATAAGTCTGACTAGATTTCTCGAGAGGTCCATGACCTTTGCATCCAACAGGCAATTCACCATGCAGTTCTCTCAGTCATCACAAATCCAATATCTATATTTCTAATAATTGAATCCCCCATTACTATTACCTCTCTTTTCTTAATAACAGCGATCCTCTTCCCCAGAGAGGTATTCTTAGTGTGAGAGGGTACCATGACGTCATCTTGAGAGAGAGTCCCAACTATGGGATCGTTTCCCTCTGCTCCAGTTGGATGTTCTCCTTCCCTTAGACTTTCATCCTCCTCAACAGCACAGAGGCTGTCAAACTGGGGATGGGACCGTTCTACTGAGTCCCTGAAAGTCTCGTCTATGTACCTCTGTCTCCCTGAGCTCCTCCAGTTCAGCCACTCTGGTCTCAAGAGCCTGTATTTGGTCTCTGAGGGCCAGGAGCTCCTTGCACCGAATGCACACCCATGCCACCTGCCCATAGGGCAGGTATCCATATGTGCTGTGTTCAGTTCAATAAACTGGATAGCCCCCACTGTGCTGCTGCCTGCATTATTTTTACTCTTGCAGAGGTTTTGTTTGTTTGTAGGGGGAGGGGTTTTGGGGGGGGCAGGGCGGGTGTTGTTTGTCTACATTTAGAGAATGTTTATTAGGTGTATTTCGTACTCACATTTTCTCTCTAAACTCACAAAACTCCCCTGTTCACTAGCTCTTCTGGTCACTTAGGAGCTGGCTTTTTAAACCCCTGTTCTTCCTGAATTAGCCCCACCCCCTAGTCAAGGGATCCTAAAGGGACTAGGGATCAAAGGATAGCAGGCTAGAGTCTCGTTAAGAAGCTCTCAGCCTTGCCTAGGGAGGCTGCTCAGCACACAGCCCCCAGAAACAGAGCACATTATAAACGTCAATTAATTAGGCACACGAGGGCAAGCAAACAAGCACACAACAACAAACAAACAGACAATAAACTCATTCCAACAGTCACATATTTGCTTCTCCTTTACCTGGAGAACCTCGCAAAACTCCCTTGTTCACTAGCTCCTTTGGTCGCTTAGGAGCTGGCTTTTTAACCCCCTTTTGTCTCTGAGTTAACCCCACCCCCTTGGCAATGGGATTCTAAAGAGATTTGGGATCAAATTGGAAATTCTTCTTCTTTCTTTTTTTTCTTTTATGACACTTTTCCTAGTGAGGGTCGTGGCAGCAGCATGGAGAGCAGGGAAGATGAGACCTCCTTTTCCTCCGCAACAGGTTCCAGCTCCTCCTGGGGGGTTCCCCAGCATTCCCAGGCCACCCGGGAGATATAATCCCTCCAGCGTGTCCTGGGTCAGCCTCGGGGCTTCTGCCCAATGGGATGTGCCCAGTGGGATGTGCCTTATCAGGTGCCCGAACCACCTCAACTGGCTCCTCTTGATCCGGAGGAATAGCAGCTCTACTCTGAGGCTCTCCCGAATAGCCGAGCTCCTCACCCTGTCTCAGAGAGTAAGCCCAGCCACCCTGAGGAGAAATGTCATTTCCACCGCTTGTACCCATGATCTCGTCCTTTTGGTCATTACCCAAAGTTCATGACCATAGGTGAGGATGGGGACGTAGAGTGACCTGTAAACACAGAGATTCATCCGAGAACTGAGTTCTCACTTCACCACCACGGATCAGTACAGCGCCCACCTCACTACCACCGCCGCACCCATCTGCCGGTTTAGATCCCGCTCCCACTTGCCATCACTTGTGAACAAGACCCGTAGATACTTAAACTCATCTACTAAGGACTGCTGCTCCCCTGTCACCTGGAGAGAGCAGTCCACTTTCTTCCCGGAGAGGACCATGACCTCTGATTTGGAGGTGCTGATTCTCATCCCAGCTGCTTCACACTCAGCAGTGAAACGTTCGAATGCACATCAGAGATCGCAGTCTGAAGAAGCAAGGACAACACCATCTGCAAACAGTAGAGATGCCACCCCCAAGTCCTCACCCACAGCTTGGCTGCGCCCTGATATCCTGTCCATGAACATAACAAACAGGAGTGGGGACAAGACACATCGTTGGTGGAGTCCAACACCCACCTTGAACAAACTCGAGAATGCTGAGAATAGGAATGCAACTCTCACGCTGAGAATAGGGGGACCGGATAGCACGCAAAAGCAGCACCGGCACCTCATACTCCCACAGCACTCCCCACAAGACATACCTGTGAATGCAGTCATATGCCTTCTCCGGGTCTACAAAACAAAGGTAGACCGGATTAGCAAACTCCCACAACCCTTCGAGTTTCTGTGAGAGAACAAAGAGCTGGTCCGCTGTTCCACGGCCAGCAGGGAATCTGCACTGTTCCTCCTGAATGTGAGGTTCAACTAATGGGCATAACCTCCTCTCCGGCACCCTGGCATAGGCTTTGCCAGGGAGGCTGAGGAGTTGGGGGTGGCATCTCTATAGTTGGAACACACCCTCTGGTCTCCTTTCTTAAAGATTGGGACCACCACCCCAGTTTGCTAGTCCAGAGGTACTGCACCCGCCTTCCACGTAACATTGAAGAGGCGTGTTAACCATGATACCCAAATTGGAATTAAGCCTCCTAATTAGTCCAGTGCCCTACCTAGAAAATCATCTTTCTTTCTGCTATAGTGTCCAAGTGCAGGTAAATGCATCTTCATTATGATGACCCAATGGCTTTTGCAGAGAATTTAGATCTTATCACATCCAGGTTTTAGGACATTCTGTGTGTGTGGTTTATTTTTGTCCTTTCCTGAATTTGATTATGTATCAGGAACACTTTGGCAAATACATTTGTTTAGAAGCATGGCTTCAGTGAGAGCTGTAGGTGTTTCTGGAAATCAGCATCCTTCCATTTAGGTACTCACATTGGTACTTCCATGCATATCAGCTGCTCATAGGCTAAAACCTTCTACAGTTTGAAAGAACACTTTAGAACATCAGTCAATATTTTCAATTTCAAAATATGTTTTTGTTGTAGATAATTTACATCTTGATATTAATTAGTATTTACTCCATTTTGAGGATCTGTGGCAGGCTGATCTCCATTTGGCAAACTTGTCGTGACTGAGAGGAACTTCAAGTAATAGGAATTTGTTATATGTTGAGAAGTTTCTGCACATTTGCTGCAAAGTTTACTGCAACACAGAGTCATACAGCTTTCTCCCTCTTGACCATTTCAAAAACTACTTTTCAGTAAAGAAACAGACACATGGATAATGTGAAACAACTCACTGTTAATCATTTGTATTATGGTAGTTGCCAAAGGTCCCAAACCAGGATGGGAGCCCAGTACAAACACAGATGAATACACAGTTCATGCCCTGGAAAGCTTCAAATGTCTGCTATTCTAACAGGGAGTGTGTTATAGCATGCCTCAAATTAGTTTTTTAACTGGCTTTCTCCAACCAGTGTCATTGGTAGATGACCTTAAGCTGTCTTGTGCGGTGGCTAGGTGCCTATTTTAAGTACAATTTGTTGAAGAGAAGCTGTATATTGTTTTTCAATCTGTGGAAGTGAATTACTTTTTCTCTGATCTTCTCTACAGCAGTGGATGGATTTCTTGTTGATGAAATACTTCTGTTGAGGCACTGTGAATCTGAGGACTTTCTACATCAACCTCTGGTAAGATTCCAGGAGGAGAATGTCACTATTCCAGTTATGTTCAATATTTATCTGTATAAAGTACTGCTGAGCTAAAATCAGTGTGGTGATTTCCAGTGCAGATTACAGATTGTTAGGGATTAACCTCCTCTTCCAAACCACTGCAAACACTCCTAAAATGAATACACTATCCAGATCTTGGGAAAGGTATATTATCTCCTCTGCCTCTAAACCAAGAAGTGTTTCCCCAAAGAGTTCTTTCTAACATCACAAAGTAACACCTACAGTTATTTCAAATACTCATTTGGTTGGTTAGGGATATGCTGCATTTGAGGTAAATGAAAAAGCAGCTATTGGCTTTTTCACTTCTTCCTGAGTCATCCTGTCCAGAAAGGAAAAAAATGTCCGTTCTACTCAGCCAAAAGAATGGTTCCTGTCATAATCTGAAAATATAACTATCTTCAAAGAGGAGTCCAAACTCAATACATAGGGCCAAATTCTATCTCTGTTACACCAGAGTAACTCCACCGACTCCATCAACTCTACTGAGTTACACTAGTGTAACTGACAACACAATTTGACCTATAGCTCCTTCATCTTTATAAGGTTCAAAGTCTTAGTGTGAACATTAAAGGACAATAGATACATAAAAGCTGCAGTTAATTTTATAACAACCAATTAAAAGGACCTTAACCAGAAGGAATGTCTCACATAGCCAGGTCTTCAGTTGGTGTAAATTGGAATAGCTTAATTGATTTCAAGATGAAGATCTGGCCCATGGCATTTTAACAAAACAAAAAGAAGCAAAGCTATATCAATAAAAGCATGGCATTTTCCACCAGCAGGAAAGGTACCATACATACAGTGCATGATGTACAAATTCAAAATGATCAGATTTTTCCCTCTAAAAATACACCCAGCTTGTGCCAGAAACAATTTTTTTTACAATCAACCAGTATGCTGAATTAATCAGTCACCCTAAGACAACCTAAATCATGCTAAACTAGATTTGACAGGAATTTGCATTAAATTTCCTTGAGTACATAATCATAATCATAATTACATCCATCAGTCTCAACATAAGTCTTTTATTTTTTATTTTTTTGGCAAATGAATCATCTCTTTGGACCATGTGGACCAAATTCAGAGATGAGTTTAAGTAAATGAAGAGGGAGTATAAGTGAGTATAATTTACATCCAGCCCTTCAATGTGTCTGTTACGCCAACTTAGATTCCATCTAGACTCCCTTGATTTACTTGCTTGGACTTTCACCACTTTATCATGTAATTTACAGGTCCCTTTGCACATCACCTTAGAATTTGACTCAAAGGGAGTCTAATTTGTATAATTCACTGTACTGGGATGTGCACCCCACACCAGCCCTTCTAGGGTTATCAAGGGCCTGAGAGGCCAATTAGTTACCTGGCAAGATGCAGGGCCAGGGTTAGTTAAGAGTGAAGTCCTGCTGGGGAAGGATTGGGACAGCACTATAAAGCCAGGAGGCTGAAAGCAGAAGGGAGCTGCAGGGGAAGGAGTCTGCAGTCACTCCCTGGAGGAGGGAGACCATCAGGGACAAGGAAGAAGTCCAGACAGAGAGTAAGCCTGGAGATCCTACCCTGGAGTAAAGAGTCTGGCAAGAGGCTAGGAGTGGTGTAGTAGCCACAGGGAATAGAGTAAGCTCCAGGGGTAAACCCAGAAACAGGCAAGACAATAGAGAGGCTGGGTAGGAAGGAGCCCAGAGAAACAGCAACAGGGACTAGGCCTGAGCAGATCTAGATTGTTGGTTGAAGAATCCCTGGACTGGAACCCGGTGTAGTGGGCAGGCCCGAGTTCCCCTGCTAGCCACTGGTAGAGTGGCATAGAGCCCCAAGCTGGGGATGAACACCCTCAGGAGATGGCATTTGGATCGTTTGTCCTGTTGGATTTTGTAACCTTGGAAGTGGTGGGGGGGAGAGATAGCTCAGTGGTTTGAGCATTGGCCTGCTAAACCCAGGGTTGTGATTTCAATCCTTGAGGGGGCCACTTAGGGAACTGGGGTAAAAATCTGTCTGGGGATTGGTCCTGCTTTGAGCAGGGGGTTGGACAAGATGACCTCCTGAGGTCCCTTCCAACCCTGATATTCTATGATTCTATGAAATGGTGACCTGGCCAGAGGGCCAAGTTACAGAAGCAACTTGCAGACCAATGCACAGCAAGGAGGCACCGGATGCAGTGAGAGCTACATTCCCAGACCTAGACGCAAGGAAGCACACCCTGTTACGTTTACATACTAAAGGGTGAGAAGAGAGAGCTGAACAGAGAAAGCACCTCATAAGTAGGTGCTTCTTCTGTATTTTAACTTACACTTTCTAGACTTCCTGGCCATGTGTGAGGAAGAGTGAATGTAAAGGATCCTAACTCACACTACCTTAAACATTATCTCTGAATCTGGCCCTCTATGTCTAGTCCACAGCTCAGGCCATTTAAATCTATCCAAAAAAAAGTGCTCTTTCAATTTGAATGCTAGAAAATTGTTAAGAGCAAGTGAGCTCAGCAATCAGACATGTACTGAGGGTGTTGCTGGGGGGCAGGGGAGGAAGATACGTGCATTATAAAAGAGGGAAAACAATCAGGCAAATCCTTGAGAACGTCTTCATGTCTCCAGATACCCATTTTATGCCTTGCACAGTTTTCCAGTTATTCAGCATCAGGATCATTATCCTCTAAGTCATGTAGCTCACTTGGGATCTGGATTTCAATTGTGCTAGCATCAGAACCTAGCAAAACAAAAGAGAAAGGACTCTGTTACTTTCAGAAATAGGTGGAAATAATTACTGACTGGGTCATTTAAAAAAATAAGATGGCAAGGTGCTAGTTCTGTTTAACCATATACAGTAGGAGTCTCGGTACATAAGCTTTCAGACCACAGAGCTCTTTGGCCAGAAGGTTTATGTATTCAGACAGACAGTATGTGAGGGCAACAAAAGTTATCTTTATCTACCCTGTGCCTTGTTGCTTTCAGTGTAATTGCATTCCTAGGGAAATGGTTGATTGCATTACCCAGTGAGCTATTGGGGAGCTAAGTTATTAAACTTAGAGTACTTAATGTGATTGTGGGAGAGTCTGTGAGCTTTGGCCAATAATTTCTGGTGCTTTGAGCAAAGATATTTGTTAAAGCAACAAAAATGCAGATCTCCCTGTCACATGGGGGCACATGATGGCGGGGGGGGGGGAGGGGGAATGAAGTTCATGACATTTCCACAGAAACTGTGGTATTTTGTTGAACACTGTAGCCTGAAGGGAGATAGCTGGCTTTTTAAAAGAAAGTTCACACAAGATCTGCTGTAGTAGGCTACGGAGCATTGCAGCCAGTTGCTTGTACATTTCCCTAGCTGAAATTAATGTCCACCTAGGTTCAGATATTGTTGCTAGCTCTGGTACTACTTGGGAGTGTGAGAGGTAGGACAAGAACACTTCATCTAGTGCAGGTATGATGGAATTTATTCTTTATGCTTCTTGAACAAAACTTCTCAGAACTAAATGGTTTTAAAATGCTACCTTATTTTTAGAGAGAGAGAGGTTCTTTACACATTTCCATGGTTTCTCAGGATGCTGCAGAACAGATGTACAGGGGCCTTTGTCCACACCCTGTACATATCAGTGCTAGATTCTGCACCAGTTTCAAATAGGCCAGGGAAGACAAGTAAGGGAGCGAGAAGCTAGAATAGGAGGTTGGCCTGGAGATGGGGGATTGGAGATTGACTGTGTTTGTGGATCCAATGGCTACAAGTCCAACTCTAGGGGATGGATAGATGTTATGGTCTCTACTACCTAGAGCCTGGGATTTGGAATAATGGATCCAGAGCTCCACAGTTCCCCACCCACAGACTGAGATGAGGCATTACCTTTCGAAACCCACACACTATAACTGGTTCAAAAAAGAGTTAGATAAGTTCATGGAGGATAAGTCCATCAATGGCTATTACCTAAGATGATCAAGGATGCAACCCCATGCTCTGGGTGTCCTAAGCCTCTAACTGGCAGAAACTGGGAGTGAACAACAGGGAATGGATCACCAGATAATTGCCATGTTCTGTTCATTTCCTCTGACACATCTGTCATTGGCCACTTTTGGAAGACAGGATACTGGGCTAAATGGACCATTGGTCTGACCCAGCATGGCTGTTCTTATGTTCACACTTCTCCTGCTCAAAGCCCATTAATCCATGCTTTGAGGTGAGGTAAATTTTACCCAAAGGAAACACTCTCTTTAGGTAAGCATTAAAGGTACTCCTGCACTCTCAAAATACCATCAGCCCCATTATCCAGCACATGCCACCTGAGTGGTGCAAAGTAGTTCTGAAGTCAATTAATCCAGCCACTGGAAGATTCCCGCTGTAAAAGTGCTCTGTTTTGTTGTATTTCCTACTACTAGATAACTTAACTGTGGCATTGGAGTTGCAACAATATTCCTACTGCTAAAGTCCTAGCAAAAAACGTATTTTGTGGGGTGTAGAGCATGATAACATTTCCTCTTTAGCCACCAAAAAGAAGGGCAGCAGCATCTTGCAAACTAACTCTCTAGTTCATGTTTAACTAGACCTTCACATTTATAAATGGAAGATGGAGGCTCCTTTCATACACAAAACTTGAAATAAACCTTTCTGTGGCACTTAACAGTATTGTTTGTTGCCTGAATACCATAGAAAAACAAGCTCTTGGGTTTATTTTTATTTGACAGTTACCTGCAATCGATATAATTTCTAAATCAAACCAAGTTTTGTTTTTATCATTGTTCTTACCATTGGCCATGAAAGGCTAAATCATTTCCTTTCTCTCTGGGCCAAATTCATCGTGGTGTAATCCATTTTATGTATCTAAGTCTGTTGTGGTTTGAGGTTTTACTCACACTAACGGAATACCATACTTTAACTTGGGAATGTAAGTAAGAGAGTGATTTCCATTCAGATGAGAGAGAGGCAGAAATGGATGTTAGGAACATTAGCTTTGTTAACAGAATGCAAACCTCCAAGACTTCATAACAATTAAATACTTCCAGTTGGAACCACTAGGAATTCCCCTTAATTCTAATGATTGTCAGTCAGCTTCTCCCATGTGACCCAGAGCAAAGCAACCTTATCTCCTGTTTCTTTAAATGAATTTAGTGCTCATGAAGTTCCCAAATTAACATCTTGGAGACTGTTCTAATTATCTGCAGAGCAGGTATAGCCAATTTTTCCCTTCTAGTGGGCCTAATCCCTGACCCAAAGGGCCAACTGCACAAGAGTTAGAGTGTAGATCAGACTCCATGTCTTTTCAATTCTTGACCTCTGCTGAAACTTTCAATAAAGATGAAAATGGATTACCGCTGCAGTGGTCATTTTTGTGAAGTTGATACCTGTGATCTGGGAACTAGGCTAAGGCCACAGACTAATTTCACAGAGGTCACCAAAATGCCATTGGAGGACAATTGCTTTAGATCACTACTGACCTGGATTTGGATTCATACCATCCTTTTAGGGGCTGAAGATCTCAATAATCCATTCTCTTGAACCAACTCATTCCTCCACTCCTCTGTCCTATATGAAAAGTCTTCTTCCTGTTTACCCAAACCAAATGGATACATGTATTCTGAATGCCCCTGTGCAATGCCTCTTGGCAAAGCTGCGTTCTTTTCTCAAACTTTTCCTTAAGAGCAGTGTTAGGATGAGCTCCTTCCTAGCCTAATGGCAAGATGGAATCTGTGCAGAGATGACTGGTACCTCCTGACATTGGGGGGGGGGGGGCATAATTTAAAGGTTTGTCCCCTCCCAAAACAGCTTGACTCGCAGCCCCTCCCTGCAGCTCCCAGCTGTTTGCTGCTCCCTCTCCCCTGGGCACAGCTCCAGGAGCTGCCTCCCAGAGTGGGGCACCTGGCTGGCAAACCCTGGCAGAAATCGGGGGGGCGAGGGGGTGGAAACGTGCCCCCTCCTGCCCTCCACACATGTCACCTCTGGTTGCAGGAGAGAAGCCATTGATGTATAGTTGGATAATTCATCTACTTTTGCTAAGGAACTGCAAAAGATCAGGTAATGTCAACCAATTTACTACTAAGCATTCCATTTTACAGTACTTTATGATTCAATGTGATCACAAAGTTGTACTAAAACCCACTGAATATTCTGACTCAGCAACCTCACAGACACAATCATGTTTATTTTTATTGTTATTTTAGATGAATAGATTATAAAGACAGGCTTGACTACTGTGATCATCTAGTCTGACCTCCTCTACAACGCAGGCCATAGAACTTCCCTGAGTTCATTTCTGTTTGAATTAGATTACATATTTTAGCAAAACATCCGTCTTGATTTAAAAATTGCTCATGATGGAGATCTATCACAACCCTTGATAAATTGCTCCAATGGTTAATTACCTTAAAATAAATACATTTGTGCCTTATTTCCAGTCTGAATTTCTCTAGCTTCAACTTCCAGCCATTGGATCTTGTTCCACCTTTGTCTGCTGGACTGAATGTTTAAAAGGGGACTGGATAAATTCATGGTGGCTAAGTCCATAAATGGCTATTAGCCAGGATGGGTAAGAATGGTGTCCCTAGCCTCTGTTCGTCAGAGGATGGAGATGGATGGCAGGAGAGAGATCACTTGATCATTGCCTGTTAGGTTCACTCCCTCTGGGGCACCTGGCATTGGCCACTGTCGGTAGACAGATACTGGGCTAGATGGACCTTTGGTCTGACCCAGTACGGCCTTTCTTATGTTCTTATGTTCTTATGTTCTTATGAAGAACCCATTATCAAATTTTTGTTCCCAATGTAGGTACTTATAAACTATGATCAAGTCACCCCTTAATCTTCTCTTTGTTGAACTAAATAGATTAAACTCCTTGAGTCTCACTATAAAGCATGTTTTCTGATTCTTTAATCATTCTTGTGGCTCTTCTCTGAACCCTCTCCGGTTTCTTAACATCCTTCTTGATTTGTTGACACCAGAACTGAACAAAACATTCCAGTAGCGGTCTGCTTAACTCTGTTAAGCTATCTGTACCTAGATACCAGGAATGTCATTTCACCCTAGTGGAAGCCACTGTATCAGGAAGGGAGGACATTACAATTCACTGTGGAACCTTGAGTGCACACTAGGAGGGCCCACACAGCCAGTTAGTGCCAGCAAGCTAGTGTGCTCTACATTCACACCCTGGCTTGCCATGCACTAACTAGTTATGTAGACAAGCCTTTAGGGAAAGTCCCCATGCTAAAATATTTGTTTCCTGACTCTAAACACACAACTTCCCAAAGAGGGAATGCATTCTCTCTGTTTTATATATATATATCTTTTCATGGCTAGCATTCTTGTTTTCTAAACATTTGTCACATTCACTTCAGCCTGCAGCTTTGAGACCTTTATGTAGCCTTTTCTCCTTCCTCTCAACCCAGAGTACTTTCACAAGCAGGTCACTTTCCACACTTAAATGTTGGTCCTATTTCCAGCATATATTATACCTTCTCCTAAAAGTAATCATACTATTTCATATGGGTAGAGATGGCACCTATTGTAGCATAGAAGAGTAACAGGCATCTTTTTCCAGTAGCTCTTGTACTCAATACATCTGCATCTTCATCTCTTATTCTAATTCTAGTCTTCTTATGCCTCTTAAACAGGGAGTTAGACTTGGTCTTGCTGAAGGCAGAGTCAAGCCAAAATTGAGCCAAATCACAAGCTGGCTACACACAGATGAAAAAGAAAATACATCCAACAGAGTGTTATGATCACACCGTGATCAGCTGACTCAACTCACTGAGTTTTAGGGCACATCTACACTTGCAAAGTTACAGCACTGGCAGTTACAGCGCCACTCAGAGAGTGCTGAAGGGAAACCGCTGTTGTGTGTTCACATTGACAACTGCCTGCGCAATAGCATATTCACACTTGCGGCACTTGCAGCACTATTGAGAGCGGTGCACTCTGGGCAGCTATCCCACAGAGCACCTTTTTCTCTCTTGTCGCTAAGACTTGTGGGAAGGTGGAAAGGGTTGTGGGGCATCCTGGGTCCTGTCCCAATGCCCCGTGATGCATTGCTTTGCATCCCAGCAATCCCTGTGCTTCCGTCCGCATTTGGCACCATCTTTCAACAGTTTGTGTACTGTGCGCCCTGCCCTGCCTTTTTCGGGCTGCTGGAATGGATCCCGAGCTGTTGACCAGTATGCTGCTTGCACTGACCAACACGTCACGAGTAACAGTGGAGTTATTCCTTAAACTACAAAGTCAAGAGGAGTGTGACGTTGATCTTGCCACGTGTAGTAGTTACAACACAAGGTTGCTTGTGGCATTCATGGAGGTGCTGACCACAGTGGAACGCCGCTTTTGGGCTCGGGAAACAAGCACTGAGTGGTGGGATCACATTGTGATGATGAGCAGTGGCTGCAGAACTTTCGCATGAGGAAAACCACATTCATGGGACTGTGATGAGCTCGCCCCAGCCCTGCAGTGCAAGGACACGAGAATGAGAGTTGCCTTGCTGTTGGAGAAGCGCGTGGCGATTGCACTGTGGAAGCTGGCTACTCCAGATTGCTACCGATCGGTTGCTAACCAATTCGGAGTGGGAAAGTCGACCGTTGGAGTCGTGTTGATGGAAGTGTGCAGGAGCATTAATCGCATCCTACTCCGAAAGACCGTGACTCTGGGCAACGTGCGTGACATTGTGGATGGCTTTGCACAAATGGGCTTCCCTAACTGCAGAGGGGCGATCGATTGCACACACATTCCAATTCTGGCACCAGACCACCTAGCCACCAAGTATATTAATCGCAAGGGGTATTTCTTAATGGTTCTCCAGGTGCTTGTGGATCACTATGGGCGTTTCACAGATTTTAAGGCAGGCTGGTCCGGAAAGGTGCATGACGCACACATCTTTTGGAACACTGGCCTCTTCAAGAAGCCGCAAGAAGATCACTGTAGGGGAAGTCGAAATGCTCATTGTGATCCTAGGAGACTGCACCTACCCCTTAATGCTGTGCCTTATGAAGCCATACATGGGGCAACTTGACAGCAGCAAGGAGCGGTTCAACAACAGGCTGAGCAAGTGCAGAATGACTGTGGAGTGTGCATTTGGCCATTTAAAAGCCCATTGGCGATGCCTTTATGGGAAGCTGGACCTGGACAATGACAATATTCCCATGCTTATAGCCATGTGCTGTACGCCCCATAATATTTGTGAAGGGAAGGGTGAAAGCTTCACTGGACCACAGAGGCTCAGCGCCTGGAGGCTGAGTTTGAACAGCCAGAGACCAGGGCTATTAGAGGGGCACAGCACGGGGCCATAAGGATCAGGGATGCTTTGAGGCAGCAATCTGAAGCTGAAAGCCACTAATATTTGTTGCTATGCTCGGGATTGCAGTGCTTGTAATGCTAGGAGGTGATTGGTGCACATGATGCAAGAAGGGACCTTAACATAATTGTATGTTGCTTTGCAGTGCTCTTTTTGCTTTCACTTAATAAAATAAAGATTGCTTTCAAACAAACACAAACAACAATCAGAGGAGAGAGTCAAATGAAAAAAATCATCAGCAAGGAGGGGGATGGGGGAAGGGAAGGTCTCAAGAGGAGGAGGGGTCCCGGGATGGCTACAGATTTGTGTATGTCCAGGGATCATACCCAACCTTCTCCTTTGGAGTATGTTGCAGTGGGTGCTGGACTTCAGCAGAGCCAAACTGCAGAGGGATGGGTGTTGAGTGCAGTGGGTACTGGGACTCCACACTGCTGGACTGTTAGGGGGAGGAGTGGAATGCTGCGGGTAGTGTGTGGAGCCAGGAGGTTGATAAGAGTGGGTTGGCAGTGTGGGGGGCGCATGGGAAAGAGTTTTGCGACAGAGGCTGCAGGGGAGGGCGGGCGCGGAGCTGCTCTGTTTGAAGAGCTGGTATCACCTGGAGCGTGTCCACTTGGCGCTCCATAACTGTTAAGAGTCGCTCCATGGCTTCTTTCTGGTGTGCCGCGTTCTCCTTTCGGTCCCTCTTCTCGCTGTCCCACCACTCCTTCAATTATTTTTTCTCAGCAGCGGAGTGCATCATAACCTCACGCATAAAGTCCTCCTTAGTTGTTCTTGGATGCTTTCTAATTCTGTGCAGCCGTTCTGCCACTGATAACAAAGAGGGAGCTCTCCCAAGCTCACCTCTGTGAAGTTTAAACGCAACATTTTACAGAAGCAGTATTGTTTGCAACAAAGACAACACTGTTTCAGTGCTTTAAAACACAGACAGTACTCACACACCTGTCACTAACTGGCTGACCCCAGGCAAGCACACATGAGACACAAGAGCCCCAAAATGGGGAGTAGCCACAGGGGCAGGGAAAATCCTGTTCCCGGACCCTGCTGTACACTGGGCACATGGCTCTTGGGGAGAGCCAGCACTGTAGGGGGTCCTAATAATCATTCCTGTCCCCACACTTTCCACAGGAGATGATTATTATGGAAGATATCTCGCTACTGAGGGTGAGCAGGGAATAAAGGGAGAGTCTTCTCCAAGCCTGCGACTTCCACCCTGATGCTTATGCAGCTAGCTTGTGTGAAGCAATGGTCTCCCAACCCGTCAAGGCAAAGTGGCGTGGGAAAGTTACCATTAATGGACAAAACAAAGCAGCTCTGCTGAGGAACCTGTGGCAGCGGATTTCCCAGTATCTCCACGAGAGTTTCCTGGAGATCTCTGAGGCAGATTCCCGTGAAGTGAGGGAATGTATCAACAGCCTGTTCCACTGCTCAAACTAGGCATGAGGTGGGAGACAAGCCTGCTTTCTGCAACCCTCCTGTCCCCAACAACTCGCTTAAGCAACCCTCCTGCCCCCAACAACTCGCTTCAGCAATTCCCAAAATTAGATCCACTTACCAGGGACCTTCTCTCCTGTTTGTGCTTTGCCAAGCTCTGACTGCTGTGACTGGGTAGGCTCCTCCGGGGTAGAAGTGAGTTCCTGACTGCATGCATCTCTGGCCTCTGAGTCATCCTCTGTCTCTGGGTCCCCCTCCCCCTCTTCATCCAAGATTGCCTCCTCCTGGCTCGGTCCACTCTCGACTGGCACACAAGCCAATGAAGTTTCCACAGGGTCTTTTGCAGAGGAGGTAGGGTTGCCACCGAGTATCATGTCCAGCTCTTTGTAGAACCGGCAGCTCATGGGCGCAGCATCGGAGCGGTGGTTTGCCTCCCATGACTTGTGGTAGGCATTCCACAGCTCCTTCACTTTGACCCTGCACTGCAATGTGTCCCGGTCATGGCCCCCTTTCAGGGTCAAAGTGCATCTAGAAATCTGTCCGTAGGTATCATAATTCCGATGGCTGGAGCACAGCTGGGACTGCACTGCTTCCTCCCCCCAAATGTCGATGAGGTCCAGCAGCTCAGCATTGCTCCAAACAGGGAATTGCCTGGTGCGTGGAGCAGGCATGGCCACCTGGAAAGATGCGCTGAGACCGCTGCATGCATCACCAAGCAAACAGGAAGGGGACTTTCAAATTTGCAAAGGAATGTATGGGGTGGGGCTAGCAGTTGGTCACCTGAAGGCAGGGTGGTACAGTTCAAACCCCGATGACCAGAGAGGTGAGAACAGGCATTGTGGGACACTTCCTGGAGGCCAATCGCAGCACTGTAATCACCACGGTGTCTACACTGGCACCGCAGTGCTGTAGCCCTGGCGCAGAAAGCTCTAGCACTGCATCTGCGCAGTTTCTGTGTACACCTTGGGAGTTACAGCGCTCAAAGCTGCTTTACTGCGCACAAACTTGCCAGTGTAGACGGGGCCTTAATGTCTTAGCTGTTGCTTAGCACATAGTAACTTGAAGACACACAGTGACGTGCAAATCAAATCAGTTTTGTTTCATTACCAATTGATTCATTCATGATGGAGAAGTACAGAATAAATTTTCTATCTTCTCAGAGTACAGAAACCTGGCCCAATTCCTAGGACTCCAAACATTGAAGAAGTTCAGATCAGGATCCAGATCTGAGCTTTGTAGCTTGGGTCCATCGCTACCTCCAAATAATAAATGTGTTTGTGTTAATTTTCTGCAGTATTAATTAGAAACACATGCTTTTCTTCACTTGAATTACCACACTTTTGTTCTTGCTGCAGTTTCTATTGTATTTTGTTTGACCAAATTTCACAGGGCTCTCTCTATCTGTGTTTTGGTGATCTCATGCATTCCATCTGCCTTTGAACACTAATGATGCTATCAGATGTGAAATGTCCTCTAAGGGGCTTCATTTGAACAACAAAGAAAAAAAGTCTTAACACTTGTTGCTCCCTACTTGCAGTTGATCTTCTGTGTCAATTTACCAAACAGCAAGTCTCCTAGCAATGACAGGTTTAAACATGCCTGACAGGGGGCATGGTTAGGATTAAGGCTAGGAAAACATTCTAAACCAGGTGACTGCTGTGGGTCTTGATGATGTTACAGTGTTTTTCTTTGTAGTTAAGAGTCTGATCTTTCTAGGGGTCCTTCCAATCTCTACAGTACCAGCATGCAGGCAGGTGGGGCTAGGGCCGGGGATCAGTTAGTTTCACAGTGGAGATTGTTTGTTTGTTTTTTAATGTAAACTCAGTCAATCTGTGAATTTTCTCATGTCTCAGAGCTCCTGCTGAAGGAGTCTTTTGAAAATGTGACCCACAGACACTCGAATGAGTGCAGCTTTCTTTCTGTGTAAACAGAAATGTGTGTGATCCATACCTACAGAGTTTGGGAGTTATATGTTTATACAACTGGCAACATTCTAGGGGTGCAGTAATTGGGAGACAAAATAACCAAATGCCTCCAGGGGTTTGACAGTACTCAACAGCAAACCTAGTGCTTCCCCAACAATCATCCTGTACATATATGTGTATATAGTCATGCTCTTTAACAGGTGAGTGACCAAACCACCATCTGGATTCATCCGGACTTTCCCAACATGAGGTTACCTTATCCACCCTTTGCCCTAGGCATCCCCATGTGTAACTGCTGTATATCTGATCTTGATAAACCCTTCCCTTGTCAAGGTCAACTGAATCTTGGAAGATGACGCCCCTCTCCTCACATACATATTATGCTGCCTTCAGGAGTACTTGTTGTATGGCAGAAGAAGTAGGCATCCTAGACCAAAGCCGTGCTAAGCCTTTTAGATTCTAATGCCTCTTCAGTATATATAATCAGGGAGATCAGAGGAAGGATTTAGTTAGAGATGTACAGAACACTTAAACATTTGACAGCTACGGGAACCTCAAATGTGTAGCTTTGGTGTGCAAGAACTGTACCTCTTCGCATTTCAGCCATGCAATTAGCATGAACATCTGCCCAGATTGAATACTAATTAAATGTATAAAACTGGCTGGGCAAAATGTAGCCCCACTCTATTCCGATGGATAAATTCAGGCTGGTCTGGAAAAATTTATCCTATGGTAGCAGGGGATAAGACACACTGTGTTCCTGACAGTTCACATTTTATTGTTATAATTAACACAACCTAAAACCAAATGTCAAGTTTGTGCAGAGAACATATATTGTGTGTTTGTGTTTAACAATCCAGCTTCTTACTGTCGTATAGCTTTTGGAACATACTTAGTTTAATCACCTACCACTATGCACAAATACTCATATCATGAGGATTCCATTGCATTAATGGTTTTATTCAAAATTATGTTCTAGCTTTGTTATATTATTTATATATTTTACAATGTTATTTCTTCCAGTGTTCATTTAGCTGGGCTTTGTTATGCGCTGGTGTGTGCAAAATATGATCATGTACAATTAATAATGGGTATGTCCCTAACCCATGTTATCTGAGCTGAATGTAACTTGCTGGACAATTGTTTTGAATGTATAAGTGCTCAGTAATTCTGCCCATGACCCGATCACCATCTCACATCTACCTTTCAGCTGTGAGTCACGGACACCTCACTGTCCCAGAGAAAAGTGTGGACTGGCCAGTAAACTGTAGATATTACTATTAATTAGAGCCCAGACTGTCCTGCCCCGACATGGTCTAAGGCAGAAGCCACATCTCATGTATGTTCCACAAGACCCTGACTCAGGCTACTGTCCTACTGTGGATTGGATTCTGTCTCCACTCTCCCTGAGCCACCTTCCCAATACTAATTTGAGACCGAACACTCTAGACATAGGCTAGCAATAAATATTTCCACATTCAACCTGAAAAGACTCCCAGTATGCTCCCAAATTGAGCTTGAGATAACCCCCTACCCGATATAGGCTGGCTGTGTGATTTACCATCATAAAATCCGAGACCATACAACTGTAATTCATCTACAAAATGGGGAAGACAATTCTTTATCATGTGATAACTAGTAGGGGGTCTCCTACCCACTGAGAGTGGATAAGCAGAGTTCAGGTTGGTGTTGAAACATAGCTGTATTTCCTGACTTGCTGGGAGGTAGGTGTTTTACACTACTGGTCCCACATTCTAGCTTCCTGACTTTCAAACATTTGTTGTTAATGTTACCTTTGAATTTCCTTCTAACTACATGTGACGTTGTGCAGTCTATATGGTTTTATAAAAACTTGATAAGTCAATATAATGTAACTGGGATAGTTTTAGAGAAAATACGGTAATAAATGAATGTAACGTAATTGGGATATGCTTCATGCAAAAGGTCTCTTGTAAGGTATCATTACAAAGCTTATAATCTACTGAGTATGATCATCTGATTTGTATAAATGTACCACTCTTGTATCTAAAACTAGAAATATAAAATGTAACTCTGGGGGCCTATTGTAATTATGTGAAGTGTGGGCCATTAATGATGGTTTGGAATCTTGATGACTCCCATTGTCTGCAGATGGCTGTTTACCTGTGAGTCTCCCTGTATATGTGTGTGCTGGCAAGTGAGTAATGAAGTCTTGCAGTGACATGTGATCATGTCACCTGAACTGGAATCCATCTTTAACCTGGTGCTTTTCCAGTGAGCGGGGGTGGAAACCCAGAGGGACAAAGGGTTCCCGCCTTATGCAAAAGATATATAAAGGGGTGGAACAGAAGAGAGAGGGAGAGGAGCCATCATGAAGAATCCCCTAGCTACCACCTGAGCTGGAACAAGAGCTGTACCAGGGGAAAGAATTGTGCCCAGGCCTGGAAGGTGTCCAGTCTGAGAAAAAGCTTACTGAAGCATCTCTGAGGGTGAGATTATCTGTATTTAGTTTGATTAGACATAGATTTGTGCATTTTATTTTATTTTGCTAGGTGACTTACTTTGTTCTGTCTGTTACTACTTGGAACCACTTAAATCCTACTGTCTGTATTTAATAAAATCACTTTTTATTTAGTAATTTACTCAGAGTGTGTATTAATACCTGAGGGAGCAAACAACTGTGCATATCTCTCTATCAGTGTTATAGAGGGCGAACAATTTATGAGTTTGCCCTGCATAAGTTTTATACAGGGTAAAACGGATTTATTTGGGTTTAGACCCCATTGGGAGTTGGGCATCTGAGTGCTAAAGACAAGCACATTTCTATGAGCTGTTTTCAGGTAAACTTGCAGCTTGTCACTGGGACAAGTGATTCAGACCCTGGGTTTGTGTCTGGAACCAGACGGAAGTGGCTGGTTCAGCAAGACAGGGTGCTGGAGTCCTGAGCTGGCAGGGAAAACAGAAGCAGGGGTAGTCTTGGCACATCAGGTGGCAGCTCCCAAGGGGGTTTCTGTGATCCAACCCGTCACACTACATATTTTTAATAGCTACAACGATCTATTGTTTTACATGAATAGTTATGCCTTTCCAAACGTAAGTGTATCTTACTGAAGACTTTCTTCTTCTAAATACGTAAATCAAATACCTGCAGAAGGCTAAGGTAAGTTAATGCAACACTTTGCTTGTAACGAACTGATCTGGTGCATGGTAAGGGAAGGAGAGCTATTTTTTTATGGTCTGCTTGTGTAACCCACACACCTTCTGGGTGTGATGTTCTGTCCCATCTAGTGGCACCAAGACCACTTAGAGAGAGTTAAATGAGTTTGCTCTACAGCCTTAGCCAACAGCTAGTTGGCTTTTAGCTCATGCAGTAGAGGCTCATGCACTAAGCTCCAGAGATCTCCGGTTCGATGCCAATGACCGGGGTCTGTCGGTGTTACACATGCAGTAAAATTGAATATTGACTGGGTACAAATGTGCAGGACACACAGTTACCCTTCCATTTTTGAACAAAGGAGGAATAGCTCAAGTACACATGCCACAGGAATTGAGGGAGTGGTAACACTTTCCTCACCATTAAGTTTCTTTTTAAATTAAAAATCACTGTTGCTTTACCCCCAGCATACAGTATATGTATGTCACAAGGCACCAAAATTAGCCTAGTCATGGAAGCCAGTGTTGTCAGAGCAACAAGAGGCTTTCATGAAAGGTTTGGGTTTGGTTGTCTAATGATAATATCCTGCACAGACTGGTAATGTGTTAAAGCACCGCTCAGCTCTCAAGTCTGATTTTGAAAAACTTTTTGGGGCAGATTATGGCCAGCTTTTTGTGGATGAAGGAAGTGGGAGGGCGAGAGAGTAACAGGATCTTGCACAGGTGTTAACCACATTGTAAGTGGGGAGCAGAGCCATTGTTCTTTGCTCAGGGTCAGCAGTGGCACTAGTCTCCCCAAATGGGGTACAGCCAGGCTGCGGAGTACAAGGGGAAGGGACTGTGAAGTGGTCATTTTCCCCTTTCAGATGTGCTCGGCAACTTTGATGCACTGGAGCAGAAGAAGGAATGCTGGATTAGTTAACCAGACTTCTAGGGCTTCTCACTACAAACTGTCACCTTGCAAATCCATCCTCAGCACATGGCTGTGCCTTTGAAGGCATGATCCGTTTGTTTATTTTAAGGGTTTGTGCTGCTGCCCACGACAGTAGCATCTGAGAGAAGATTAACAACAATTCTCTCTACCTGTAATAGTCTTGTTTTCTTTCTGCTCCTAAAAATTACTTGCACTTAAATGAAAACAGGATCTTTATTTTGTAAAGATCCATTTAAATCTGCTCCAGAAATCTTCATCCGCTGTCTGTGACATCACTATTAGCGTCAGTGGAAATGACCAGTTTTACAAACAAAGGATAAGAACTTCTGGAGCAGAGGAAATTAATTCTTACAAAATAAAATATCCTGTTACATGCAAATGGCCCTAGTAACCAACCAACCAACCAACCAAAAGAAAAGGTGTGGGGGTGGGGAGAAAAAAAGATAGACATGATTGTTTTTAAAGACTGTGATTTTAAAGGTTTTCTACAAAGCAACTGCAGCTCTTTAAAGATCAGTCCCAGCATTTATCAATTTACTGTATCACCTTTTTATTGATTATAGTAAGATCAATTGTTTTTTTAGCTCCAACTGCACCTGGTTCTCTGACCTTCCTGGAACTCTGAGCAGTATGGCTGTTATCATTCTACTCTTTAATTTAAAAAAAGTTACACAGGGTTTCCATGGGATTTGACAATCTATTTATGCTTAAACATGGTTGTACCAGAACCAGTTATAACACAGTTTGGACAGCCAGTACAAAATTGTTTGAATTGACTTAAAGATTTGTTCTAACCTATGCCAGGACTAGCATGTTTTTTAAAACTGGTGATCAGTTTGGGCTGGTCAGTATAGGCTTGTCAAACCACACTGTAACCTAGGTTACCCTTGTTTCAACCATGCATAAGCACTGTAGACTGAGCCCCAATTGCTAGTTAACGATCATCCTGTTTTAACAAGTATTTGGTCACAGGTGCTTAGACGCCACAGTGCTGAGCACAGTAATTAGGGAAGGAAATAAATATTGTTGTTTGAATTCCCTTGAGTTCAGTAAACCAGGATATAAAATAGAACACTCCTCAGAGAAAGGACTGCACGTTACATTTCACTGTCTTTTGATGGGATTTAGGCACCAAAGTCATTTAGATGACTGAAAATTATACCCTGCATCCCTTAATGGTATAAATACCAGACTGCACTGTACTAAAAGACTATATTCCTATTAATTGCAACCGCATTTAGATAAAAGCACACTTAAATATCCCACTAAAATTCAAATGGGCAGGGTAAAAGAAGAGTTATTAAGCAGGGTTCTATATGCAAACAATGCAAATCCATATCTGTGTCACAGTTGTGTCTTTCCAACATTTGACCATTGTTTTAAGGATGACAATTTTGCATCCCTACCATCCTAGCGATAGAATTCCAGATATAGAGCTGCACCTCTGGAAAGTCAGGCAAGGGGCCAGAGTTAGAAAAACCCAACACAATAGTAATTTGTTTATTAAACAAAAGAATATTCTGCTGAAGTACAGGTTGCAAGAGAGGTTAAAACAAAAATATACAAAAAGAAATCAATGAGGTTAATTAAGAAACACTGAGCTTCAAAGAGACTGTTCCAACATAATGGAAAGCAATCAGGCATTCATCAAACAGTATCATCTTCTCCCACACTCCCTACAAGAGGACTGAAGACATAAGTTATCATTTATGCCTCCAGGAAATATATAGGATGTGACAGATGACAAGGCCCCAACCAAGCCCTGGAGCAAATAATGATGCACTCCATGCAGTGGTTAATCAAGGGCCATGGCAATGGGAGAGGTAACATTAAGCTTTATGCAGATGCAAACTACCAGCCCTGGTAGATAGGAGAGTTTCTGGATAACCTGTCATCATTGGTAGTGTTACCTTCAGACAGCATGCTTAAGGCCTCGTCGGTCTGCTGGCTGCTGGCTGCCGTTGTCTTCTTCGAGTCGTGGATGTTGCTTTGGTAGTTCACAGAGGAGCCAATGGCAGAAGGGTAGCCATTGTCAGCAACAGCTGATGTGGACATTGATTCCCACGGTATTTCTCTCTTTTGCCACTTCAGGTTCAGTTTCCACCCAGTCCAGCCATAAAAAGTGAGCGTGAAGAGAAAGCCTTGCATTGGATTCAGCACTCCCTGGAAGAGACAAGAAAGGAGAATTGCGATGGGAATTAAAATCAACAGAGTGGTGAATTTCAAGTACAGTGAAACCATTCCTGTGCATTAAGGCTACATCTACGCGGCAAAAAAAAATTAACGACACCAAGTCTCAAAGCCTGGGTCAGCTGATTTGGGCTCGCAGGGCTGCGGGCAATACAATTGCAGCATAGACATTAGGGACCAGGCCAGAGCCTGGGTTCTGAGCCCAAATGTCTACACTGCAATTGTATAGCCCCATAGCCCAAACCCCACAAGCCCAAGTCAGCTGGCCACGGGTCTTTTATTGCAGTGTAGACATACAGACTTTCTTCACAGTGAACAATTGCTGCCTTGAGAGATAATGTAAAACTCACCCATCTGCATCCAGATGAAAGTACATGTTATGTTTCTTCGGCCTGGTCTACACTACACCTTTAATTCGGATTTAGTGGCTTTAATTCGAATTAACTCTGGAACCGTCCACACAACGAAGCCATTTAATTCGAATTAAAGGGCCCTTTAATTCGATTTCTGTACTCCACCCCGACGAGCGGAGTAGCGCCAAAATCGAATTTGTCAATTCGAATTAGCGTTAGTGTGGCCGCAATTCGATGTTATTGGCCTCCAGGAGCTATCCCACAGTGCACCATTGTGACCGCTCTGGCCAGCAATCTGAACTCGCATGCACTGGCCAGGTGGACAGGAAAAGCCCCGGGAACATTTGAATTTCATTTCCTGTTTGCACAGCGTGGAGAGCACAGGTGACCACAGAGAGCTCATCAGCACAGGTAACCATGCAGGCTGATAATCGAAAAAGAGCACCAGCATGGACCGTACAGGAGGTACTGGATTTGATCTCTATATGGGGAGAGGATTCAGTGCTAGCTGAACTGCGTTCGAAAAGACGAAATGCCAAAACTTATGAAAAAATTTCCAAGGGCATGATGGAGAGAGGCCACAATAGGGACACAGATCAGTGCCGCGTGAAAGTCAAGGAGCTCAGACAAGCCTATCAAAAAGCAAAGGAGGCAAACGGTCGCTCCGGGTCAGAGCCGCGGACATGCCGCTTCTACGCTGAGCTAAATGCATTTCTAGGGGGGGCCGCCACCACTACCCCACCTCTGACTGTGGATTCCGAGCTGGGGATAATCTCATCAGGGACACCTGATGATTCCGCGGAAGGGGAAGAGGAGGAGGAGGAGGAGGACGAGCTGGCAGAGAGCACCCAGCTCTCCGTTCTCCCCAACAGCCAGGAACTGTTTCTCACCCTGACTGAAGTACCCTCCCAAGCCTCCCAAGCCAGCACCCAAGACCATGACCCCATGGAAGGGACCTCAGGTGAGTTTACCTTTTAAAATATAAAACATGGTTTAAAAGCAAGCATTTTTAATGATTAATTTGCCCTGAGCACTTGGGATGCATTCGCAGCCAGTACAGCTACTGGAAAAGTCTGTTAACATGTCTGGGGATGGAGCGGAAATCCTCCAGGGACATCTCCATGAAGCTCTCCTGGAGGTACTCCAAAAGCCTTGCCACAAGGTTTCTGGGCAGTGCAGCCTTATTCCGTCCTCCATGGTAGGACACTTGACCACGCCATGCTAGTAGCAAGTAATCTGGTATCATTGCCTGACAGAGCCTGGCAGCGTATGGTCCCGGTGTTTGCTGGCATTCAAGCAACATCCGTTCTTTATCTTGCTGTGTAATCCTCAGGAGAGTGATATCGCTTAGGGTAACCTGGTTGAAATAAGGGAATTTAATTAAGGGGACTGAGGTGGCCGTTCCTACTGGGCTGTTTGCCTGTGGCTGAAAAGAAATCCTTCCCTGCATTTAGCCAAGTGCAAGGGGGGGGGGAGGATTGGCCCAGAGCTTTTCGCGTTTTGCTAGCAGGGATCTTCCCTGATACCAGCCAGGCGGTGGGGGGAGGGATAAAGCACTCATCCCAGAGAATTCATGGCGGGTGGGGGGGGGGGGGTGTTAGTTTGGTTCCTGCAGGGATCTTCCCTGATACCAGCCACGCGGTGGGGGGAGGGATAAAGCACTCATCCCAGAGAATTCATGGCGGGTGGGGGGTGGTGGTGTTAGTTTGGTTCCTGCAGGGATCTTCCCTGATACCAGCCACGCGGTGGGGGGAGGGATAAAGCACTCATCCCAGAGAATTCATGGCGGGTGGGGGGGGGTGTTAGTTTGGTTCCTGCAGGGATCTTCCCTGATACCAGCCACGCGGTGGGGGGAGGGATAAAGCACTCATCCCAGAGAATTCATGGCGGGTGGGGGGGGGGTGTTAGTTTGGTTCCTGCAGGGATCTTCCCTGATACCAGCCAGGCGGTGGGGGGAGGGATAAAGCACTCATCCCAGAGAATTGGATGGGGGGGGGGTGTTAACCTTCAGCAGCAGAAAACAAGCTAACAGGAAAACTGCAGCACAACGGGCTTTGCTTGGTATGTGGGAAAGCAGGGCGCAGAAGCCTAAAGACAGTGGCTTACCATGGCAGCATGCAAGGTGAATTCTGTTTCCCCGACCTGCGTCTGTGATCTCTAGCAGCAAAGCCACAGGCACTCAATATTAAGAGGCAAAATGCGACCTTGCACAGAAATCACATGTGCTATGTAATGTGAATAGTATACACCGTGAAAGAGTATAAGCATTGTTCTGAAAGATGTATCTTTTAAAAAAATTCTCTCCTTTTTTCACTCCCTCCAGCAGGTGCAAATGTTTCAAGCCTCCCTCCTCCTTCCCGAAGGCTATCCCAGATAAGGCGTCGTAAAAAAAAAACGAGAGAAGAGATGTTTTCCGAAATCATGCAATCCACCAGGAATGAAAGAGCTCATCTGAATGAGTGGAAGGAGACGGTTTGCAAGTATAGGAAAGAAGCCAGTGACCGTGAGGACAGGAGGGACCAACGTGAGGACATGAGGGACCAACGTGAGGACAGGAGGGACCAACGTGAGGAGAGGAGAGACGCTCGAGATGAGAGGTGGCGGCAGGAAGATCAGAGGAGTCGGGAAGCAACGCTGGGGCTGCTGCGTGAGCAAACAGACATGCTCCGGCGTCTGGTGGAGCTTCAGGAACGGCTGCTGGAGAACCGAGTGCCGCTACAGCCCCTGTATAACCCCCCTACCTCCTCACCATGTTCCATAGCCTCCACACCCAGACGTGTAAGAACACGGGAGGGGAGGCTCCGTACACCCTCCCATTCCACCCCAGTGGACAGCCCAAGCAAAAGGCTGCCATTTTTTTAACCTTTTTTTACTGGGCTTTTCCTTCCCGCAGATCCTCCTCCCAAACCCCACTCAGGTTCTGTGCCGCTACAGCCCCTGTATAACCCCCCTACCTCCTCACCATTTTCCATAGCCTCCACACCCAGATGTGTAAGAACACGGGGGGGGGGGAGGCTCCGTACACCCTCCCATTCCACCCCAGTGGACAGCCCAAGCAAAAGGCTGCCATTTTCTTAACCTTTTTTTACTGGGCTTTTCCTTCCCGCTGATCCTCCTCCCAAACCCCACTCAGGTTCTCTCCCTCTTTTTATAATCAATTCATAAAGAATAAATGATTTTTAAACAATGGTGACTTTATTTCCTTTGAAAGCAAGCTGGGGGAAGGGGGAGGGTGGGTTCCTTACAGAGAATGAGTCAATAAAGGGGGCGGGTTTTCAGGAAGGATAAACAAACATAAATTTCACACTGTAGCCTGGCCAGTCATGAAACTGGTTTTCAAAGCTTCCCTAATGCGCAGCGCTTCATCGTGTGCTCTTCTAATCGCCCTGGTGTCTGGCTGCGAGTAATCAGCAGCCAGGCGATTTGCCTCAGCCTCCCACCCTGCCATAAAGGTCTCCCCCTTGCTCTCACAGAGATTGTGAAGCACACAGCAAGCAGTAATAACAATGGGGATATTGGTTTGGCTGAGGTCTGAGCGAGTCAATAAGGATCGCCAGCGACCTTTTAAACGGCCAAATGCACATTCTACCACCATTCTGCACTTGCTCAGCCTGTAGTTGAACAACTCCTGACTCCTGTCCAGGCTGCCTGTGTATGGCTTCATGAGCCATGGCATTAAGGGGTAGGCTGGGTCCCCAAGAATAACAATTGGCATTTCAACATCCCCCACGGTTATTTTCTGGTCCGGAAAGTAAGTCCCTTGCTGCAGCCGTTTAAACAGATTGGTGTTCCTGAAGACGCGAGCGTCATGAACCCTTCCCGGCCAGCCCACATGGATGTTGGTGAAACGTCCCTTGTGATCCACAAGTGCTTGCAGCACCATTGAGAAGTACCCCTTGCGGTTTATGTACTGGGTACCCTGGTGCTCCGGTGCCAAGATAGGAATATGGGTTCCATCTATTGCCCCACCACAGTTAGGGAATCCCATTGCAGCAAAGCCATCCACTATGACCTGCACATTTCCCAGAGTCACTACCTTTCGTAGCAGCACCTCCGTGATTGCTTTGGCTACTTGCATCACAGCAGCCCCCACAGTAGATTTGCCCACTCCAAATTGATTCCCGACTGACCGGTAGCTGTCTGGCGTTGCAAGCTTCCACAGGGCTATCGCCACTCGCTTCTCAACTGTGAGGGCTGCTCTCATCTTGGTATTCTGGCGCTTCAGGGCAGGGGAAAGCAAGTCACAAAGTTCCATGAAAGTGCCCTTACGCATGCGAAAGTTTCTCAGCCACTGGGAATCGTCCCACACCTGCAACACTATGCGGTCCCACCAGTCTGTGCTTGTTTCCCGGGCCCAGAATCGGCGTTCAAAGCCTATAACCTGGCCCATTAACATCATAATCTCCAAAGCACCGGGGCCCGCGGTCTCAGAGAATTCTGTGTCCGTGTCCATGTCCTCATCACGCTGGTCGCTGCGCTGCAATCGCCGCCTCCTCCTCCTCCTCGCCTCTTGTTTCTGGTCCTGTGTAAGCATAAACTCCACGAGAAAGCGCGAGGTGTTTATAATGTTCAAGACTGCGTTCTGGAGCACAACGGGATCCATGCTTGATGCAGAATGGAGTCTGCAGAGTTCACTCAGGAAAAAAGGCGCGAAATGGTTGTCTGCCGTTGCTTTCAGGGAGGGAGGGGGAGGCTGTACCCAGAACTACCTGCGACAATGTTTTTTGCCCCATCATGCACTGGGGTCTCAACCCAGAATTCCAAGGGGGGTGGAGACTGCGGGAACTATGGGATAGCTATGTAAAAGCTACCCACAATGCAACGCTCTGGAAATCGATGCTACTATGGTAGCTTGGACGCAAACCACCGAATTAATGGTGCCTAGTGTGGCCGAATACATTCGAATTTACAAAATCGGTTTCCTAAATTCGAATTATATAAATTCGAATTAATCCTGTAGTGTAGACATACCCTTCTAGCCACAAGCAAATCCAGGGAAGCAACCAAAGCCCTTGTTCTGGTACACAATAACTCTGAGAACACAAGGGGTCAAATGCTTGCCTGGTTTGACTTCAGCTACTCAATGGAGTTGTATCAGGGATAAATATGGCCCTCACTGTGCTTTAACAGTCTCCACTGTGTCTTATGAATTTTATTTTGCATGAGCAATTTTTCAGTGAAAGCAGAGCCAAACATACTGAGAGCAGCCACTCACAGATAACCAAGTTCTTAAACAGTGATCAATCAGTTTGTAACTGCTGCTGACTCATGAACAAGTCCATCTTGGTTGGATTAAAAAACTGGGCAGCTGAGACAGTCTCTCAAAAATCACCTCTGTCCCCACTTCCTTGGATATTTGGCAAGTAAATGCTTCGGATGTTTCTATTTTTCTCGTGGGAAATCAGCACTTTATTTTCATAGCCAGCTTACAAACAGTTCAATTCCTAGACTTGACCTCTTGCCCTCCAGGCCAGCAAGAGCTGAGAGCTGTGTCACGTGAGTGTGTTCAGCCCTTGGGAGAGAAGGGGGCACCATGTGAGAGGCATCACTTAACCCTTTAATACAGGATGAAACCTGGAAACGGAGAGGTAGGTACTTGGGGGTGCCTGATTGCTTGTCAGAGGGTAGCAGGGTGTGCTGGGGGAGTGGGAAGAGGAGTAATTTATCCCTTGTAACACTAATGTAGGATAAAATCTGGAAAGAGAGAATTAGGTATGCAGAGATGGAGGTGTCAGGGTATCGTGTGTGTTCTGGGAATGGGGGAATATTCCATGCACAGGAGGTGTACATTCATCCATAATACTTCAGGCCAGATTAGCCAGGCTCGGCTGCAAAAATTGAAAGGTTAATACTGATGCTCTACTGACTGGTAGATTTAGAAACAATGTTTGTAAAGAAGCCCCGGCGAGTCCTCTCTGGGCAGAGGGCTGTAGCCAAGGTGCACATACAAAAATAGAGGAGACCGTTTTAAGAGAAGAAAAATTGGTGGTAACATGGGTTAAACTTGCAAGAGAAGCAGTGGATTCTCCAGCTCTTGACATCTTCACATCAAGACTGGATGCCTTTCTGGAAGATATGCTTTGGCCAAACAAATTATTGGGCCCAGTACATGGATAACTGGGTGAAATGTAATGGTCTGTGATACACAGGAGGTCAGACTAGATGATCGAATGGGCCCTTTTGGCCTCAAATTCTATAAATCTCTATAAGTTTCCCAGAAAGTGGGAAGGGAGGGAATTATTCACATCTAGAGCTATGCCATAACTCCGACTAAAAGAGTTTTAGTGCCTTTCATGTGTTTAATGTTCACTTAATTAAAACTCTCATCCAAATATACCCTTGACCCTCCTCTAGAAAATTTTTCTGTCATTTCAAAAAGAAAAACAAAGAGCGTGTTTTTACTAAGAGGCTTTGCAGATGTTTAAGATCTCCCCAAAGAAGCTACCTGCATCATCAGCTCCAGAATATCCTCTTTTGACTATTCCAGGAACATTACGCTTATGGGGTGATAGGGAAATTACAGTCCCGTAATGGTCCAAAATACTTTAGTAGTGTTCCTACAGTATTTTGGATCATTGCTCTGAAAGACCAATATATTTTTCTCTCTGTATATACAGATGTTTTCTACATAGCAGCTTTAAAGAGCAAAGAAAATGATCTTAGTTACAAATACAGGCTGAAATTGTTAGTAAGCACCCAAGTTGTTAGCCTGTATTCAGGAATCACTGGTGAAAACTCTGTAGTCTGTTATTAAGGAAGACACAGTAGATGATCATAACGGTCCTTTCTGGTCTTTAAAATGAATGAATCACCTTGACTTCAGTAGGGATGCACAGAGGGTCAGTCAGGGCAAAATTTATCCCTTAGTTCTTCTTTCAGAGTTTCATATGAAGAATAATTCCTGTAATTTTGAAAATGTTCTCCCATTTTTTTTTTTTTTTTTTTGGTATCGAGGGGAGATTATATTTTGAAAGAAATAAACACTCATTACATTGGTGCTGCTGCTTGTCATACAGAAGCTACTTCCAAGACTAATAAAAATCATGGTTGACCTACCATTATAATCCATGTGATCAATGCAGCATTTCTAACATTTTTCAGGGGGCTTCCATTGATATCTGGCTGCATTTCAAGGTAGAACAACAGGCTCTCATTGATGATGTTCGGTAACCAGCTGTTGCAGGGATAAAGAGGATGAAAAGAAAAAGACAGATTTGTTTGTATATACAGTGGTTTTGTTACCAAAGCGTAATTGTGGTGATTGTTGGCAGGGAGATGGAGAAGTCTGTTTTTTAAAGCTTGTAGCCAACAATATGAAGGAGCAGCAGGTTTGGGAGAATATGATCAGGAAACAAAATCCCTTTCCTAACGCAGCCTGAGACAAAGAAATAGACATAACCAAACGGAATGAAATCCTAGCATTCCAGCCTGCTGAAGGCTGATAAAATGCAGAATTAAATCAAGTTGATTAGAAAACACAAGACTAGAATGTACTACAGTCTACAATGGGGAATGTCATCATCAGCACCTTCTTATATTTGCAGCCTGTGACGTGGTGTACCAGGCATTTGCTGCTTCTTGCCAGAGGCCTCACTGCCTTAACAAACCCTGCAGAAGAAGGTGCCTTGCCAGAAGGGAAGGACATTGATTTCAGACATTTATGGATTGCCTAGAGCAGTGTTTCCCAAACTTGGGATGCCGCTTGTGTAGGGAAAGCCCCTGGCGGGCCGGGCCGGTTTATTTACCTGCCCCGTTCGCAGGTCCGGCCGATCGTGGCTCCCACTGGCCGCGGTTCGGTGCTCCAGGCCAATGGGGCTGCGGGAAGCGGCACGGGCCGAGGGACGTACTGGCTGCCACTTCCAGCAGCTCCCATTGGCCTGGAGCAGCGAACCGCAGCTAGTGGGAGCTGCGATCAGCCGGACCTGCAGATGCGGCAGGTAAAGAAACCGGCCCGGCCCGCCAGGGGCTTTCCCTAAACAAGCAGAGTCCCAAGTTTGGGAAACACTGGCCTAGAGAGGTCTCCCATGATCAGCTACAGGCAAAACCAGAGAGAGTTGGTTCTCCGGCACCTACCAGGACCGGGAGCAGGTAGAGGCCAATCAGGGCCCAGCAGGCCAGATAATAAGCAGTGGCTGTACCTACTACAGGCCAATTCTGGGTGAAGCCAGGAAAGGGAAAGAAGGCTTTTCCTGCCGTAACCCAAGTAACCTGGCCCAGTCAGAGGCCCAACCTTGACAGTGTTGGGTATCTATGAAGGGTTAGTGTTTATATTGTGGGCTTTAATGCCCAGGTGGCTATTTTGAGTTAAGATTTAATTTGTGTTCTGTTAACCCTGGAAGGGGACTGGACTGAAACCTGACCTGGCCAGAGGAGCTGGCCACTGGGCCATGGAGGCAGCTGACCATTGGAGACCTGGGACAACAAGGGGTGCTAGAGAGGAAAAGTCCCTGCGACACTATGTCCTGACACTAGGGGGGACTCTAGTATCAAGGGCACATTATAATACGGCATATAAATAGAGTTGCAATGTTCATGCATACACTAAATATATATAGCATTGCTACATTGCTGCACATCATTCCCTAAACAACCACGAACTCTGAAATTGCCATAACGTATCAATAGTTCTTACCAATAAGGGCAGCTCATGGTCTGATAGCAAACATCAAGTTAAATGAATCAATAATCTTCAGCGCCAAAGAGAGGGTATGTCAGAAAGCCCAGGTTTTAGCCCCAGTGAACAGACTTTAGTGCAGTTTCTCTGTATTTCTCCTGCATAGTCAAATGGGTCATTCCCATTCTATGTGAAAACCTCATGTTTTTCTCCCTCCACCTTGCTCCCCTCACACTTCTTCCCTGCTCCATTCCCCCCAACCAGTCCACTTTAACAAGCTACTCCCACGCATGACCTAAGGCAAGCCACATCCCCTCTTTGACACTGTTTCCTTTCCTACCCTATTTCTGTCTTCTAGGTTTAGACAGCAAGTTCTTCATGACAGGGACCATCTGTTGCTATGTGTTTGTATGGTGCCTTGCATGATGGTCCCCCAGTCTCATCTCAAATGTGCTCGTGTAATACAAATAGCAAATAATAATTTCTTCCTCCGAAAGGATCCTCTATTTTTGTTCAGCAGTTTGTGTTGAGCAGTCAACACCTGTCACTCCCAGTAGTACTCCAGAATCTTTTGTACTAGCTGCAACATGCTTTATAACAGGGGTAGGCAACCTATGGCACGCGTGCCGAAGGTGGCACGTGAGCTGATTTTCAGTGGCACTCACACTGCCCGGGTCCTGGCCACCGGTCCGGGGGGCTCTCATTTTAATTTAATTTTAAATGAAGCTTCTTATACATTTTAAAAACCTTATTTACTTTACATACAACAATAGTTTAGTTATATATTATAGACTTATAGAAAGAGACCTTCTAAAAACGTTAAAATGTATTACTGGCATGTGACACCTTAAATTAGAGTGAATAAATGAAGACTCGGCACACCACTTCTAAAAGGTTGCCGACCCCTGCTTTATAAGGAAGCTGCCACTGCAGAATGGCAGTTTTCTTTGGGACACAGTTTTGCCTAAGGATATCATATTGGAGATGGGAAAAAGTGGTCTGAAATTCCACAGCCAGACCATATTGAGGCTACTCTTGTGGAGAGTGACCATAGCAATCTTTGTATTTTTCAGACTATTGCTCTAGGCAGCTATCTACCCAGTCAATGCCTACTTATCTTTTTTACCATTTTTCTTTGAGGCTTTTGTTTTCATGTTGCTCAAACTTCCCCCCTCCCCCCAGCTGTATATTCTGGAACTTGTGTCACAGCTGCAAGAGGCAGCTTAATGCTTCAGCTACTAAGTAAAATAATTTAGAACATTTTCCTTTCTAGACAATTCCTCCCCTTGAAACTGTCAGGTTGACAAACAAATAGAGCAAGCCCGCCAATGCCGTTCACACACCCCACCTTCCACAGTTGGGAAGTATTCAGAGTTTTTTAATAAATACACCTCCTACCATATAATGAACACCAGCATAATTTTGAAAAAGCGGAGCTGAATCTCCGTCCCCAGGCGTCTTTCATTCTCTGTGTAGATTCCTTGTCTTCCTTTGAGCAATGAGGCAACTGGAAAGTACAGAACTGTATAATGAGTACATGGCTATGGGTTTTTTTTTATTTACAGGGATCCAGAGAGTGGGAAAGGGAAGAGGAGAAGCTGTAGCTCAGGTTCCTGCTGTGATGGGACTTGATTTTAACCAACAGGGAAGAATTGGTAACAAACAGAAGGAGGAAGGCAATTTGGGTGAAAGTGATCATGAAATGATAGATTTCATGATTCTAAGGAAAGGGAGGAGTGAGAGTAGCAGAATATGGACAATGGACTTTTAAAAAGGCAGACTTTAACAAACTCAGAGAACTGGTAGGTGAGGTTCCATGGGAAGAAAATTTAAGGGAAAAAGGAGTTCAGGAAAGCTGGCAGTTTCTCAAAGAGACAATATTAAAGGCATAACTGCAAACTATCCTAATACAAAGGAGAGAGAGAAAGAATAGGTACAAACCAATATGGCTCAGTCAGGAGCTCTTTAATAAGCTGAATCTCAAAAAAGGAATCCTACCAAAAGTGAAAACATGTACAAATTGCTAAGGAGGAGTACAAAAGAATAGCACAAGCATGTAGGGACAAAATCAGAGAGGCTAAGGCACAAAAAGGCAATAAGAACAAGTTCTTTAAATATATTATGCAGGAAAGAAAGAGGAAGGAAAGTGTAGGTCCTCAACTTAGTGGGGAAGGAGTGCTAATAACTGACTACATGAAGAAGGCTGAGGTGTTTAATGCCTGTTCTGCTTCAGTCTTCACTAAAAGGATTAATGGTGACCAGATAGTCAAAACAAAGCAACAAGGGGGAAGGAACAGAAGCCAAAATAGGGAAAGAACAAGTTAAAGAATATTTAGATAAATTAGATGCATTCAGGTTGGCAGGGCCTGATCAAAATCATCCTACGGTACTTAAGGAACGAGCTGAAGCAATCTCGGAAATGTTAGCAATTCTCTTAGACAACTCCTGGAGGACATAGATATGGTCCCAGAAGACCGGAGAAAGGCAAAGCACCTATCTTTAAAAGGGGGAACAAAGAGGACCCGAGAAACTATAGACCAGTCAGCCTAACTTTTATAGCGGGAAAAATACTGAAACAAATGATTAAACAATCAGTTTGTAAGCACCAAGAAGAAAATAGGGTTATAAGGAATAGGCAGCAGGATTTGTAAAGAACAAATCATGCCAAACCAACCTAATTTCCTTTTTTGATGGGTTTACTGGCCAAGTGGATAAGGGGGGAAGCACCAGACATGATAGATCTTGATTTTAGTAAGGCTTTTGATGCAGTCCCATGTGACATTCTCATAAGCAAACTAGTTGAAAGACTATACTCAAACAGTAGCTATCAGTGGTTTGCTGTCAAACCGGTAGGGTGTATCTAGGTGGGTCTTTCTGGGGTCAGACCTTGTTCCAGTTCTACTCAATATTTTCACTAATGACTTGGATAATGGAGTGGAGAATATGCTTATAAAATGTGCAGATGACACCAAGCTGGGAGGGGTTGTGAGCACTTGGAGGACAGGATTAGAATTAAAAATGACCTTTAGAAATTGGAGAATTGGTCTGAATTCAACAAGATGAAATTCAATAAAGACAGTGCAAAGTACTTCACTTAGGAAGAAAATAATCAAATGAACAGCTACAAAATGGGGAATAACTGGCTAGATGGTAACAGGATCTGGGGGTTATAGTGGATCACAAATTGATGGAATCAACAATGGGATGCAGTTGCAAAAAAGGCTAATATCCTGGGGTCTATTAACAGGAGTGTTGTATGTAAGACACAGGAGGTACTTGTTCCACTCTGCTTGGCACTAGTGAGGACCCAGCTATTAGTATTGTGTCCAATTCTGGGCACCGCCCTTTAGAAAAGATATGGACAAATTGGAGAGAGTCCAGAGGAGAGCAATAAAAATGATAAAAGGTTTAAAAATCCTAACCTGTGAGGAAAGGTTAAAAAAACCTGGGTATGTTTAGTCTTGAAAGTGGGCGGTGGGATCTTTATAACAGCTTTCAAGTCTGTTAAGCGCTGTTTTAAAGAGAATAATTGTTCTCCATGTCCAATGAAAGTAGGTGGACAAGGCAATGGGCTTAATCTGCAGCAAGGTTAGATATCAGGGGAAAATTTTCTAACTAAAAGGCTAGTTAAGCTCTGATATAGGCTTACAAGGGAGGTTGTGGAATCCCCATCAATGGAGGTTTTTAAAAAAATAAGTTGGGCAAACACCTGCCAGGGATGGTCTAGCTTTACTTGGTCCTACCTCAGCGCAGGACTTGATGACTTCAAGGTCTCTTCCAGCCCTACATTTCTATGATTCTATGCAGGATAGTTTAGAAGATGGAGGGAACCTCATTAAATAATCTCCTTTATCCATTTAACAATTAAAGAAAACAGTGTCATCCAAAAGTGGGTGGTGACATCAGAACTTGCCACTGGCTTTCTATCAACCCCATCTAAAATGGGAAGTAACAGGAGGGGTCATAACTGTTTTACCTTTTAAAAACGTAAAATGAAACAGTGTTTCGATAGTGTGTTTAACTATGCAATTGTTATGCCTTTGTTTTCTGAGTTCTGCACCTATAAGTCACTTAGGACTCCCTCTGCAGCGATGGGCAGCTAGGTTGTGTGCAATACAGACATTCATAGGGGACGCAGGCACACTTTGCGCTCTCTCATGAAGACTTTAGTCTTGTTTATTGCTTTTGATTGATGTAAAATAGGGAGACTGAAAGGATATGGCTGCTCTAGTCATCAATATTGGTTCACTTTACAGCATGGAAGCTTTGGTGCAGCCTGAAGTAACCCTTATTCACTGCAGAGAAGATAAAGAAGTGTAGCCTCTATATACCTATAGGACTGCAGGTACCAAGGCAACATCAGAAGAGCCTTCCTTATTGGCCCTCGATAATATGCTTCATCACCTTGATCAACATGTAGCTGCTCCTGGATGCCCAGGTAGCTGCAGTTGCCAAGTCAGTCATCTGTTTTTGGAAAGGGGTTTGTCTTTTATTTGCTTATTATTAGAGAACAGTTTACATCTGTGCTCTGCTCTGACTACCAGCAGATTTCTGGGTAAAGTCTAAAGTGTTTTTGACCTTATAAAGGCTTTGGCTGTCAGGGAGAGAGAGAGAGACTCCTTTTCTTCTCATATGGTACCATGGCAGCTATGATCTACTAATAAGCTGAGATCCCCCTCCTCATCTAAATGGACTGTGTTTTTGATGAGGGCTCTTGGCTCTGACACAAACTTCCTACTGTATATATATATATATATACAGTAGGAACTTCCTACTTATATCTTCCTACTGTATTTTTCACTCCATGCATCTGATTAAATGAGTTTTAACCCACGAAAGCTTATGCCCAAATAAATTTGTTAGTCTCTAAGGTGCCACAAGTACTCCTTGTTGTTTAAACTTCCTACTGTGGTTCACCAGAACCCTGGTATGATGGATTTGGCGGAACAGTCTTTTTGTTCTGTGTGTACAGTGCCTGGCACAATGAGGTCTTGGTTCTGGCTGGAGCCTCTAGGATATAAACAATACAAATTATTATTTTATTGTTATTAAAAACCTGTCTGTTTTCTCAGCCTTTTTCTTGGAAGTGGGGATTAAGGAATGAGGGAAGGAAGGGAAGACGGGACAGAGATTGCATTTGTAATGGGATTGGGGGGGTTTCAGGAGGTTTTTTTTATATATTTTAGTGTGTATATTTCAATGCAAACTTGTGGATTTATATTATGTAATACACTGAGCATTGGGTGGGTGTAATATTAAATACAAAGTCTGGGATTGTTTGGCTCCGAGGTTTTATTTCAGGCTCCTCTCTCGAATACATGTAGATGTGGTCATCAGGCCCCTGATGAAGTTGTGTACAAGCCCAATTTCAGGCCTTTGTTCCTAACATCAAAGTCATGAGTAACCAAATTCCAATCATATTTGACCACATGTAAAACTAATATCTGACTCCATGTGCAATTAATGAGAGGGCTGCAGAGAAGCCAATGGAGTCTGCATTTCATTACAATATCTCAGTGACTTAGACCTTGTCTACACTAGAGAATAATCCTGACTTCAACTCTCAGTGGCCAACGATAGCTGCACCAGTTCAAGCCCCTAGCATAGACAGTTCAGTCTGCTATAAGTACCAGGGCAACTTTGCTAAATTTCGAGAAGATGCAATGCAGTTTTGTCCATCTACAATAGTGTTTTGAACCAGCACAGCTACGTTGATGGTGTTGTTGGCCACCACCGCTGTGGTGCTAAATCCCCCATGTAGACAGAGCCTTGCTTTTGGTACCTAGCTGTTATGCTAAAAAATCCTGGTGCATTTCTTTCCCTTGACTAGTTGCATCCTTACATGGCTTTGTTCATAAGGGACTCCCCCACAGATCAGGATATACAGACATAGCTTTTACATTACTATTATTTTTTTACATCACATATACTAACTAATGTTGACATTTAGGAACTTACCTCCTGTTACCGTCCTTCTAAAGAGGATTGGATTGGCCACCAAAACTAGCAGAAGTGGGGCATAGGTAGTGATGTAATGAGGAATTGCATGCTGCAGGCCATTTTCACAACTGAGAAGAGACCATTAAAAGATTAATTCTTCTTCACACCTTGTAGTCTTGGCTATTCTACTTACATCACATTTAGCTAAAAATATGGAATGAAATAAGCAGATCCAAAAATGTTGTGACACATTGATTCTGGCCAGCTCAAGTGAGTCACAAAGTAGACTATTGAAATACAGTCGAGTTTCAATGCTTCCTTCCAACAATTTGGGTGGAAGGAAAAAAAAATGAAGCTAAGACAGGGTGGAAGAAGAAGGGATAATAGGATACAGAACTTCTTTGGCATGATCTTCTCCCTCTCTAGGAGCCTGTGGAAGCCTTAATCCCCCACTTTCCATGGCCATGTCAGGGATGGGTTATGGGGCAAGTAAGCACCCATTTTATGTGGCATGTTTCTCTCTGGTCCTGGCAGAAACCCAAGCAGATGACTGAAGGGCCATATTGGTTATGTCTACACTGCAGCTGGGAGATGTGATTTTTTTCAGCACTGTGAACAGACTTGTGCTAGCCCTGCTTGAGATAGCATGCTAAAAATAGCAATGAGGGTGTGTGCCCCTACTGCAGTCTACACCGCTATTTTTAGCATGCTAGCTCATGTCTGTCTACCTATGCTGGGAATCATGCCTCCCCAGCTGCAGTGTAGACATACCCATTGACTCTGAGTTATGTGTATAAATTGTTTTATTTGGAACTTACCAAAGTTAAGTTATTCATAAGAACTTAAGAATGGCCCTACTGGGTCACACCAAAGATCCATCTAGCCCAGTATCCTGTCTTCTGACAGCGGCCAGTGCCAGGTGCCCCAGAGGGAATGAACAGAAAAGGTAATCATCAAGTGATACATCCCCTGTCGCCCATTCCCAGCTTCTGGCAAACAGAGGCTAGGGACACCATTCCTGACCATCCTGGCTAATAGCCATTGGTGGACCTATCCTCCATGAATTTATCTAGTTCTTTTTTGAACCCTGTTATGGTCTTGGTCTTCACAACATCATCTGGCAAGGAGTTCCACAGGTTGACTGTGCGTTGTCTGAAGAAATACTTCATTTGTTTTAAACCTGCTGCCTATTAATTTCATTTGGTGACCCCTAGTTCTTGTATTATGAGAAGAAGTAAACAACACTTCCTTATCTACTTTCTCTACAGCAGTCATGATTTTATAGACCTCAATCATATCTCCCCTGAGCCGTCTCTTTTCCAAGCTGAAAAGTTCCAGTCTTATTAATCTCTCCTCATACAGAAGCCGTTCCATACCTCTAATCATTTTTGTTGCCCTTTTCTGAACCTTTTCCAATTCTAATATATCTTTTTTGAGATGGGGCGACCACATCTGCACACAGTATTCAAGATGTGGGCATACCATGGATTTATATAGAGGCAACATGATATTTTCTATCCTATTACCTATCTCTTTCTTAATTATTCCCAGGATTCTGTTCGCTTTTTTGACTGCCACTGCACATTGAGTGGATGTTTTCAGAGAACTATCCACAATGACTTCAAGATCTCTTTCTTGAGTGGTAACAGCTAATTTAGACCCCATCATTTTATATTCAGTGATCAAACCATACACAAGTATAAGAACATCTTTGGGACTTCACTAGTTGTTGTTTTTTCAGTGGTTGGGACCCAAAGTAGGAGTAGATGGTCCTGGTGCATAATCAGTGATTGAAGGAAAAGTGAGTTTTGAGGAGGAATTTAAAAGAGGAAGGGATCACACAAGCAAAGGGAGGCTGTTTCAGGCATAGGGGTTAGCCTGATACTAAAGTGGAGAGTCATGAGTAGGAGAAGAGTTGGATGGACAGAGCATAGGGCATGAGAGAAATAGGATATGGTATTTTTAAGGCCATGCCTACTCTACCACTTATGACGGCAAAACTTATGTTGCTCAGGGGAGTGAAAAAAATGCACACACACCCCCAGCGACAAGTTTCCCTGGCATAAGTGGTAGTGTGCACAGGGCTATGTTGTCAGGAGAGTTTCTCCCACCAACATAGCTACCGCCGCTCGCTGGGGGGTGGTTTAACTATGTTGATGGGAGACCTCTCTCCCGTTGGCATAGAGCAACTACACGCGAGATCTTACAGCAGTGCAGTTGCATCGGTACAGCTGTGCCACTGTAAGGTCTCTCATAGACTCATAGACTTTAAGGTCAGAAGGGACCAATATGGTCATCTAGTCTGACCTCCCGCATGATGCAGGCCACAAAAGCTGACCCACCCACTTTCCCTTGAAGTCTTTAAATTTAGTCGCAGAGAATCCTCCAGCCTGCGACTCCTGCCCTATGCTGCGGAGGAAGGCGAAAAACCTCCAGGGCCTCTGCCAATCTACCCTGGAGGAAAATTCCTTCCCGACCCCAAATATGGCGATCAGTAGAACCCCGAGCATACAGGCAAGATTCTACAGCCGGACCCTTATTTTACCAGCGATGGCTCGTTAATGCCTAATTGACTAATATCACGTCTCTAGTGTAGACATAGCTTAATTCACTCAGGGCCAAATTTGCTCTAACGTTCCTTACTGTAAATCCGGAGTAACTTCATTGACTCCAATATTCGGCATTTACACTCTTGTAATTGGGGTAAAAACTTGACCCTCCATCTCCAAAACTGACAAAGTCATTCAAGTAATCACAGAGCTAGATTTTTTTTTAATGTCTTGCTTACCTAGCAACGGAAGGGTAGTAAAGCATGGCAATTCCCTCCACACACAGCAGGATTGCCAGGCCCCATGTCATCATGTGGTACAACACAATTGTACTGGAAGCACATGAAATGGAAAAGCAGCTGTTAATGTCACCCATCATGTGCATTTGGAATTGCTTTAGAATTTCACATTGCAACCATTCAAAAGAATTGTACATATATGCAGGTAGAACAACATCCCACTGGCAGTACAGTAACTAGGAAAAGGTAAAGCGGTTTGGGAAAAATAAGAGCTGGGCTAAGTCAATGCAATTGTTCAGGTTGAGATAAGAGGCCCTGTCTCTGTCTCTTCCTGTCAACAGAGCTGTAAGTGACTCTTGCCCACACAAGCCTCTAGTAGTCCCCCCAGGCTCCCTCCCTTCCTGTGACCCATGGAGGTGGAGCTTGGGGTGGGAAAACTATAAGGAGAAGGAAGAAGGGCTCGCCAAACAGCGTGAACAGTCACATAAACTTCAGCCCTTTTGGGGATTTGGAAATCAAAAACTTTAACAGTTATGATCACATTTTGCTTCATCTACATCAACAAGGGCCTGATCCAGACCCTGCTGAAGTCAATGGGAGTTTTTCTATTGACTTCAGTAGGCTGAGAGTCAGAACCTGAAAGTTTTGCGACTGATTTTGGTGGGAGCAGAATCAAGCCCATATTGCCTCAGGCTAGAGTGGTGTGACTTACGTATACATGTCTCTGAACACTTGAATCACTGCCCATAGGAAATAATATGAATGTCATTACAGCGCATAGCCTTGTCTGGCCCAGGGAATTTAGATAACCTTGATGGAAATAATTAGGGTAAAATATGTGAAGAATTTTCATAATATACACTAGAAATCACGTAGTCTAGCTTGTTACTGCTTAACAGTTCCATAATTCCTGGGCATCAAAGCTTCACTATACATGTAAAATTCAAGTTTGTCCTATACAGGCCAGGGTTAATACTAGTTTAAATCGGGGACTTTTGTACTTGTTCTGGAGATGCACATAATAACATCTGCCAATTGTACTGTGTCTCCAATATCCGATTGCTCAATATTGTCTGGGTATAATATCACATAATTCTGTGCTCAGTACTGGCAAACTGAAGGTCTTTTTGTTCTTCTAACTCCAAAAACGGGCAGCCAATTTAGAAAAATCTTTATATTTTGTCTCTAGTATAACAGCATGGCCATTGTACTCAAAGAGTAGTTATCAATGGTTGGCTGTCAAACTGGGAGGGTGTTTCTACTGGGATTCCTCCTGGCTCAGTATTGTTCAATATTTTCATTAATGAGTTGAATAATGGAATAGAAAGTATGCTTAAAAAATTTGCAGATGACACAAAGTTGGAGGGGTTGCAAGCACTTTGGAGACCTGGTTTAAAATTCAAAATGACCTTGACAAATTGGAGAATTGATCTGAATTCAACTAAATGAAATTCAATAAAGACAAGTACAAAGTACTTCACTTAGGAAGGAAAAAATCAAATGCACCACTACAATATGGGGAATAACTGGCTAGGTTGTGTTTCTTCTGAAAAGGATCTGAGGATTATAGTGGACCACAAATTGAATACGAGTTGTGAATGTGATGCAGCTGCAAAAAGAGACTAATATGCTGGGGTGTATTAAAAGGAGTGTTGTATGTATAACACAGGAGATAATTGTTCTGCTGTATTCAGCACTGCTGAGGCACCAGCTGGAGTATTGTGTCCAATTCTGGGTACCACAATTTAGAAAGGATGTGGACAAATTGGAAAGAGTCCAGAGGAGAGCAACAAAAATGATAAAAAAAAAAGAAAAAAATTAGAAAACCTGACCAATGAGGAAAGGTTGAAAAAATTGGGCATGCTTACTCTTGAGAAAAGATGACTGAGGGGTGACCTGATATGTCTTCCAATATGTTTAGGGCTGCTATAAAGAGGATGGTGACCAACTGTTCTCATGTCCACTGAAGGTAGAAGAAGTAGTAGTAATGGGCTTAATCTGCAGCAAGGGAGATTTAGGTTTGGTATTAGGAAAATCTTTCTAACTATTAGGGTAGTTAAGCTCTGGAACAGGCTTCCAAAGGAGGTCATAATTGGAAGCGTTTGAAAACAAGTTGGACAAACGCCTGTCAGGGATGGTCTAGGTTTACTTGGTACTGCCAGAGCACAGGGGACTGGACTCGATGACTTCTTGAGGTCATTTCCAGCCCTACATTTCTAGGATTCTATTAGTGCCAGAGAGTTTAGATACTCCAGTGATGGGCACTATAGAAGACATATAATACATAAGGTTATTTTTTTCTTTTCTTGAAAAAAATGTTCTATAAAATGAAAACATCAACAGGACACTAACAACAGCATTGAAAAGAAGATAAAACCTCAAATCTTGAAGCAAAAATTGTAGGTGTATTTCAACACTTTTTTTTTTTTCAGAATAACATTTTATTGCTACAAGTTTCAATTCATGGTGTAGATTAGGGACTGGAGTGAAATCTTGGCTCCATTGGAATCAATGGGACTTATTCCATTGACTTCAATGGAGGTAGGATTTCACCCCAGATTTTCAAAGTTTAGGTGCATGCAACTGCATGCAAGTTTGTAATCAATAATGGAGCATATTCATGGCCCTTTAAGCACCTAGCATACTAATACGTGGTTTGCATATGCACATCAGATGTTTGTGTATGCTTCATTTATGTGCCTGAATACATGCATACAAACATACGCACCTAATGTAGAAAGTAAAACTGTAGATATTTAATTAGTTAAAATTAAAAATTAGTTAATTTAACTTTGGTACCTTAGCCCTGCTGATCTTCTAACCACCAAGTAGGAATCTACAGCATAGCAAAACAGCCACCAGAAGCCAGCACTGTACAAGAGCTGGATCCACATCTGCAGAAGGAAAAGATTACATTATGTCACAGCCGCTGACAAAGTCTCTAATGGTATGTCTACACTACCCGCTAGATCGGCGGGCAGCGATCGATCCAGCGGGGGTCAATTTATTGCGTCTAGTCTAGACACGATAAATCGATCCTTGAGCACTCTCCAGTCGACTCCAGTACTCCACCGCCACGAGAGGCGCAGGCGGAGTCAATGGGGGAGCGGCAGCAGTTGACTCACCACAGTGAAGACACTGCAGTGAGTAGGTCTAAGTATGTCGACTTCAGCTACGTTATTCACGTAGCTGAAGTTGCGTAACTTAGATCGATTCCCCCCCCCCCAGTGTAGACCAGGGCTAAGTGACCAGGACAAAATAAAACTCTCTGTTACTTCTAGCCCTGATGAGACCTCATTCAAGCATGTTTAATGGAATGTGTGTGGTTTTGTAACAGAGATCCATGAGGGGCCAAATCTTGCTCAGAATCACAGGAGTAATCCCACTGAAGCCAACTGGTCTATTCACATGAATAGGTTGAGCAGAATTTGGCCCCTTTTGATAAGCTTGCTTTACTCCTGCCCAGAAGAGTTATTAACCTTGCCTAACCTTAACTCTGAATTTTACATGTGCATCCAAAAGTAAAACATTTTTGGCTACATTCATAAAGAGATTTATAGTGAGAATGTTTGAAATTACTGTATTTGCACATTAGTGCCTCTCCTGTAGCTGAGGGCTTGTCTATACTTACAGTTAAATCAGCACTGCTGCGATTGATGCAGCGGTGTCGATTTAGCAGGTCTGGTGAAGGCAAGCTAAGTTGATAGCAGAGTGCTCTCCTGTCAACGTCTGTACTCCACCTCTCCGAAACGCAGAAGGTACGTCGGCGGGAGAACGTCTCCTATCAACACAGCGCAATGTAGTCACCACTGTAAGTTGACCTAAGTTATGTCGACTTCAGTTACATAACTTATATAACTGAAGTAGTGTAACTTAGGTCGATTGACAGCTTTAGTGTAGACCAGCCCTGAGACATGAGAGAAGGACTTGTATCTCTTAATCATTGTAGCTATATTGTACCTTCATATTCTGTGAAGTGAATGTAAAAGGAAATTATTATGTGTAGTCAACAATCTCTGTTCCCAAGAGAAACAAACAAACAAAAAGAGATGGGTGGTAGTGAAATGTCCACACTTTAATTCTGATGTTTTTTTTCAGTAATGACCCAAAGTGCTGTGCACAGGTTTAAGTCAAGCTACATTCCACTGTATTTGACAGTTGAGAATTCTCATTTTTTCTCATGAGTGTACATAAAGATATCTGACCTTTTCCTCTGTGTTTACAAATTCTAAAATTCTTTCCCTGATGAGCTGGTTCTTTACAGCATACTTTCCCCCCCTTTTTAATTAGTCTGAAACATGTTTACTGTTCAATTTAATGTTCCTCTGAGCCCCTCTTTCATTTTGGCTCCATTTTCATCTGAATATCCTTTGCCATGGTTCCATAGTAGCATCTCTTTACCAGGCAGAGACCATGATGCTTGCTATTAAGCCAAACATCAGTGATGGCTACAAGTCTGAAAACAAATCCCTGGCATTCCCTCCTCCACAATCTGAAAATACTCCTTTTCCCCAGAGATGTTGATCCTTGGTCCAATCACTAAAGCCATCAATACACCTTCAGGCTCCAATAATTTCATCACTGGAATGCACTTTATTCATAGCATTCAGTGTATAACTTGAGCTTAGTTTAAAATTTTTTTTCTTTGTAAGATGTCCATTTGAAAAATAATATTTAAAAAATTCCATTTAAAAGAATCTGTGGGCTTGATTCGCTCAAGATCTGCACTGGCTTCTTCCAGCTCATTAGGGAAGATGGAGCTAGTCAATGCTGCCTCAAACAGATTTGTGCTTCATCTGTCCAAGATGGGGTATTAGTAGGTGTTTGCTACTGACCACCAAATCACACTTGGGAAGAGACTGACTGGCTCCTTATGCACCTATCTATAATGTGTAGGGGGGAAAAGCGGTGTGATCCTGGGGGAATTCAATCAGAGTGACATATGTTGGAGGTTGATGCTACCAGAACTAAAACATCCTTGGGATTTCTAAATACTACAGATGGCAAAAAGTGTGGCATCCAACATAGGAGAATTCTATTTTAGACCTCATTTTGACAGATACAGAAGAACTGATCACAGAAATAAAAATTAATGGTAACTTAGGTACAAGCCACGATGACTTGATCATCTTTATTATGTGCAAGCAGAATAAAGTTCAGACCAATTATATTTATAATAGGTGGTTTAAAAGGATCAATTTCACAAAGCAGAAAACTATTATGATCTAAATAAGCTGGGAGGAAGAATTTAATCAGGAAAAGATTAATAATAATTTGTAATTGTTTAAGAATGCCTTACTAGATGGCCAAAAAAACACAATCCCACAACTAAGGAAGAAGGCCATATTGGTTGAAAAACCGACTTGGTTTAGAAAGGAAGTGAAGGCAGCCATTTTATATATTAAAACAAATAGAAGAAAAGGGAAGTTGATAGTAATGAATACAAATCAGAAGTTAGGAATTGTAGAAAACTGATGATGGAATCGAAGGGACTCAAGAAGAAATCTATGGCCAGCAGAGTTAAGCACAAAAAGAAGAATTTTTTAAAATATATTAGGAACAAAAAAAATCCTAACAATGGTATTGGTCCATTCCTAGATGGCAATGGTAGAAATATCAATAATAATATAGAAAATGCAGAAGTGTTTAATACATATTTTTTCTGTATTTAAGGAACAAAGCAGATGTAGTCATCATCTTATAATACTCTTTCCATTCCACTTGTATCTCAGGAGGATGTTGAACAGCAGCTAGTAAAATTAGATATTTTTAAATCAGCAGGCCCAGATAACTAGCATCTAAGAGTTTTTAAAGAGTTGCCTGAGTAGCTAAGTGGAATGTAATGTTTATTTTAAATAAGTCTTGAAACCATGGGGAAGTTTCCATAGACTAGAAGAAAACCAATGTGCCAATTTTAAAGAAAAGTATACGAGATGATCTGGGTACTTATAGGCCGGTAAGTCCGACATCAATCCTGAGCAAGATAATGGGGCAGCTGATACTGGACTCAGTTGATAAAGAATCAAAGGAGGGTAATATAATTAATGCAAATCAATGTGGATTTATGGAAAATAGATCTTGTCAAACTAATTTCATCTTCTTTTTTGATGAGATTACAAGTTTAGTTGATAAAGGTAATAGTGTTGATGTAATAAACTTAGACTCCTGTAAGGCATTTGTCTTGGTACCACACAACATTTGTTAAAGAACTACAAGATCAACATGGCACGCATTAAATGGATTAAAAACTAGCTAACTCATAGGTCTCAAAATGTATTTGAAAATGGGGAATCATCGACCACTGTGATTTGTTCTTGGCTCTATTCTATTTAATATTTTTATCAATGGCCTGGAAGAAAAATATAACATCATCACTGATAAAGTTTCTAGATGACACAAAAACTGGGGGAGTGGTAAATAATGACAATGACAGGTCACTGATTCAGAGAGATCTGGATTGTTTGGTAAGCTGGGCGCAAGCAAACTATATGTGTTTTAATACAGCTAATTACAAATGTATTAATCTAGGAACAAAAAAGTAGGCCATACTTACAGGATGGGGGACTCTATCCTGGGAAGCAGTGACTCTGAAAAAGATTTGGTCGGGGGAGGGTGGATAACTAGCTGAACATGAACTCCCAGTGTGGTGCTGTGGCTAAAAGGGATAACATGATCCTTGGATGCATAAACAGGAGAATCTGTATTTGGCACTGGTGTGACCACTGCTGGAATCTGTGTCCAGTTACAGTGTCCGCAATTTAAGAAGAACGTTGATAAATTGGAGAGGGTTCAGAATGAGAACGATTAAAGGATTAGTGCCTTTAGTGCCCTGTTTTATAGTGATAGACTCAAGGAGTTCAATCTATTAAGCTTAACAAAAGAGAACATTAAAGGTATCTACATGGGAAATATATATTTGAAATGGGCTCTTCAATCTAGCAGAGAAAGGTAAACCACAATCTAATGGCTGGATTCAGGGGTGCCAGAAGAGGGGGGGCCAGGGAGCCATGGCCCTCCTACTTTCCACCTGTACACTTTTTGCCATGGGCCCCACCCCAGCCTCTCCTCTTCCCCCCGAGGCCGAGGGTCCATGGCTCGCAGCCTGCTCTGGCTTCTGGCTTGGCCAGGGGCGGGGATTCGGACAGAAGGGGCAGGGTGAGGGCCCCTGGCCCCCCCACTTTTGGAAAGGCTCCGCTGCCCCTGGCTGGAATCTGAAGATAGACAAATTCAGATTGGAGATTGTTAAAGATTTATGCTTAATGAGAGTAATTAACCATTGGCAAAAGTTACTAAGGGTTATGTTAAATTCTCAATCCTTGGCAATTTTAAAATCAAGATTGGTGGTGGTTCTTCTAAAAGATTTGCTCTACGGTGGTCCCTTCTGGCCCTGGAATCTATGGGGGGGAAAAGTCAGCAGGAAGTGGATACAACCTCATTCTACTCATCCCCTGGGTAGTCTCTGCTGGCTGCCAAGTAGAACTGCCAGTCCTGGTGGAAACCTCTGGGAGTGTGGCATTATAAACACAATCTGTTCTTTCTTGGGGGTGTATCTACTTGGGAGTCAGTTTCCCCTGCTTGTGTAGGGGGGTCTCCCAAGGCGATGAATCAAGGCCTATTTGGTTTAAGGCCAGAATGCATGGCATTTTGTTTTTTAAACAAAATCAAGAAAATACATTTTACATGACTATAAGTGGTTTCATGAATTCTAATGAGAATAAGGTGGGAGAAGGGAGTAGGAAGGGGGTTATTTGTCATTTTGTTTTCTGAAATGTAAACATTCCCTTGCACTGTTGCAGACCCAAATATTGCAGTATTTTGCTAGTGCAAAAGAGCCAGAAAGTGAATCTTTGAACTAACCCTGATGCTGGCCAGTCATATTTCATCGTCCATGCTGGGATCAAGACAAAAAATAAACAGCATCAATGGTAGAAGCTTTGTTTAAAATATTCATTCAATGTTAACATAGTGAAATTACGATGTTTTCAGAATTGCACTTTACTGCTGCAAAATTTTTATCTTGGCAAGTTTTCTTTCTTTTTTTTTTCTTTTTTGAAAAAAATCAGGCTTGGACTATGATACAAGTTTGTACACAGTGAACAAGGAATAATGTTTTTCCCTTGTTTTTTCTACTTGTACCTGACAAGACTCAGAAGTGTGTGATGAGAAATAGAGAGGGATTAGAAAAGGGATTAGAGAGGGATTTTTGGCTGTTTGGTACGTATAGTTTAATGTGGAAATTGTCATTCAGATTTGTAGCAGTTGGTTACAGGTTTCTGTACAACACCATGATATTATGTCTTTTCAAACCTAATCAGATTTTTGTTTTAGTGTAGAAAAAGATCCTTTAGCAACATTTAGATTGTAATTATAGTATTGTACATGCTTGATCAGAAATTCCTTGGGTACCCAATATTCCCACTGGCTTTTCATAAGTCTTTGTTCTGTCCTATTTGTCAGACTCCATATTACTGTAAAAACTGTGAATTGAAATGAATATTGGTCAGATATAGCATTTATATGCCATTTAAGTTTATACATCACCCCATATTTGAACCCCATTCAGTTAAAGTATGAATGACAGTGTAATAAACCCCTGCAAACAGTTTTGTCACTTTGAAATTCCTGAGATTTGCAAGCACTCCAGAATTATTCAGGCCAACCATATTTTTCATTTAGCAGAAGGGGTAAACTCCCCACCCGAGATTTCCTGTCTGATTTTCAGCATACAGTATGTAATTACAAAGTACCTCACTCAGAGACCTATTTACCTTTGTCCCATACAAACCCAGAGCTTGATTTTGTCCTAAGTCATTGTACATCTGAATTACCTTATTGACTTCACTGGGGCTTGTGGGTGGTTAGGATCTCTGAAAATCAAACCATTCATTTAGATGCCCAGATATGATTTAAAGCACCTAGCTTTAAGCACCCACATGTGAAAATTTTGGCCTCAGCTTTCACGAAATAGCTCGCACTCCTCCCACTCTAAGCTGGTGCTGCATAGCAGGGCGTGCCAATGCTTGTACCTTGTGAGCAATTAATACATTTCTCTTGTTTTTTCGCTTGTAGGGCTTGGGAGAGGCAGAAACCCATTATACTTATAGATCTGAATGATAGTTCAATTTTCTTTAGATCAGGAAGAGTTTGTCCTTCAGGCTTCCTTTATCAAATTAGTGTCCCTAGCAAGAAAAAAAGAGTTTTGTACTTACTGCACTTCCCACACAGAAGGCAGAAGGCCACACATCAGTTCCATTCACCACAGAGATGTTTGCTATGAAGTCTGGGAAGCCTATCCATACAGTTGATCTGAAGATTATACCTAATGGGAAAATTCATTAGTGTTCTGAATGTGTTACTATGGTTTGAGTCACATACTTGCACAGTTAGCCTGGTTTTTACATGTGAACAAAGCAAGGACTGTGCTTGAATTGAGCACAAGACAACTCAATTATTTAAATTTCACCATAATCTATCAGTGAATGCTGCACCCAAGTTTAAAGTTGCTGTGGTCTAAAATGTTCTGTTCTATTTTTAAAAAAACTTCATTTCATTAACACTGACACACATTTCTCTAAAATGAACTAGATAGCATCTCACAGGCTGTCATCAAATGAAAGTAATCTCATAATTAAAGCATTTTCTTCTTACTTCTTTTCTCTGTTATATTTGCATATATCAATGTTCTTACATTCATTTCTCTTTAACTCTTTACATTTTAGTATTAAAGGTATTTTTATACCCTTAATCTATTCTCATTTTTGCAAACAACTCTTTTCCTCTTTTTCAAATGAATGAAACAAATAACACTTCTCAATACTGCTTTAAAAGACATCACAGCTTGCAATCAGTGAAGATGTCTATTCTTATTATAATGTGATAGCACTACCCATGATGCTTTATATACCATTTAACGGGAATTGATCCCTGCCCAGGAAAGATTACAAAGGGTCTCAGACAAAGATGATACAAGACAATTGGTTCTGATTTGTCAATATAATTAAAACAGAAAAACCTCTGTCACATTTTTGACCTCATCAAATTAAAGGGCTATCTATCCAGATTCTTATATAGGTGCTCTTTACTGTATCATCTGAGCAAATCTCAAAGGTAGAGAACAATACCTATAGGTGTCTCTCCCTTCATCCCAGCCACAGGACTTCAGATTATATTATTTATTATTATTTTATTTATTTATTTATTTATTTATTTATATTATTTATTTCATCATTTTATATAAAATGTGAGAGTAAAGATATTATTGCAGCAAAGCCTGGATGAAGAGGAAGTTCTGCATTTAGCTCTGAACATGGTGCAATTAGTGTTAATTTATACTTTGGCAGCACGTTTCATAGTCTGGCAGATTAGAATTAGACACCACTTTAGTTTTGACACATGGGTGTTCATGCATATTGCCTCATTCTTCCACTTCCTCAGCCTGCTCTCTCCTTGTGACCAGGCAGGGCATTGGAGAGGAAGGTTCTTATAGATTTCAATACCCTATCTATAGCACAATCTAAAGCAGCACTCTTGGGTTTGTTGCTCATGCGATTTGCCCAGTTGAGTAGCTGGCATTTTTATAATGCTACAGCCTTTGTTTGGAGTGTTTAAGGATCAGAAGAATGTTTTTAAAAGTTAGTCTTTACGGACAATTAAGTTTTGGATCTGTCAGCCATTGAAAAAACTTCCAACATCTGTCTGCTTGGATTTTGTTAGTTTTAGGTGCAGATTTTGAAGAGTGCTTGATTTTAAATTTGAACTGTTAAACCTAACATTCAAAAAAATCTCTCTTCCATCAAGACCCATTATTTCCTAGCATCCCTTAACCCAAATCTACCAGCAAAACAGAAACAATATTCTTCCATCCCAGAGCTCTTTAGGCTGCTAAATGGATCCATTTAGCCACACTGCCTCCAGGCAGAGGGAATCCACTCTAGGGCAAGGCACAACAAGCTGGTCCTTACCTAGGCCACCAAGGATGTCACAAACGGAGATGAGGAGAAGAATGGTGGTGGAGGAGGAAGCTTTTGGCATCTTCCGGGGACTCTGTCCCTGCTTAGGAAGGAGCTGCAGGATGCTGAGCAGCAGACTGACTGAGGCACTGCCAATGCAAACTCCACAGAAAACCTCAGGCTGGAAAGTCAGCACCAGTTGCGTGGCTGCATCCCGGTTGGGACAGCAGTAGGTCTCTAGCCTGGGAGAAGCCATGGGAGGTCTGGTTGGTGGTAGAAGAGAAGGAGCAGAAAAAATTGCTGTTGCTTCTACAAGGGAGATTTAGCTTTTACTTGATCCTTCCCATTAGCCTTCAGTGGTGAGAATCACGCGACTGATGGATCATGTGCTGCTGCTAGTGCTAAATCCCCTGAAGCTGCCTCTCTCAGCCTCTCCCTGGAAAGGAGATCAGATCAGAACAATACCATTGCAGTGTAATCTGAAACATACCTCTTCCCTGCTCTGAGCCATTGGCAACAGTTCACTCAAATATTTCTGCTTGTACAGTATGTGATGAGGGAGGACTAAGCCCTTCAGAGCACTGAAGATGGTGTAAAATGAATGAGGATAGAGGCCCCAAGGTAGGAGCATTAGATTTTAACTCTCATTTTAGCCCCATCCCACACATCGTACTTTAATTATTGCAAATTAACTTGAGCTCTGGGTCCAAACCCAAGCACTCCCAGACTTTTGGAAGAGGAGGAGGTAGTCTAAATCCACACCCAACTCCTGAGATCCACCTCTCTTGTTAAAATCAGAAATGCTAACTCATAGAATCAGGGAGGTAAAAATAAGGCTAAAGCTATTATTCTTATCTAATTTAAACTGTAAACCGGGAAGTTTTAACATATATGAAACAGTATATATGCTGTGGGCTGATCCAGCAGTGAAAAAATTGTGGGCTATGGATTTCTCATGAGCAGTTTTTTTATTTTTGCAAGGATTTGATGTGCCAGCTTCAGAATTTGAGCGGTATTGTTTGGTTTGACTTGCATAGATTACATAGTACAATTATGTTCCTTCATTATATGATTATTGATTCATGTTCTTATGCAAATACTCACATTTATGAATTCAGAATTAGCTTTCCCTGAATATTTGCTTAAAATTCCCCGTGTCAACCTACATTCTTGCTGCTAACACTGTTTGTTGGAACATATGTAAAATGTAAACACAGAAGCACTACAAACACACCTGAAGTGAACTGGATTTTTAATGGTATGAATAATTGTGGTTTTTTTTTCCAGGATGGATGCCTTAATTTTTCATGAAATTGATATCCTTCATCTACATTCAAAAATTCTGATTAACTTTAGTGGGAGTGTTGTGTATGCAAAAAATACAGGATAAACTTGCATGTTTAACACCATGTTAAGGAAAACAATTACCAGTCCTGTGCTGAATGACAAGGCGTAGCAACTTCATGGTTGTTACTACCATGGGCAGCATGTAATGGAGGCGGGGGGAGGGTAAGCCACCCCAAACCTCATGCCGCAGGGTGGGGCAGTGGCTGATTTGAGGACCATGGAAAAATCTCCCCCTGCCACGGCCCTGGGACTGGAGGAGCTGTCCAGTGGGCAGGGTCTCAGGGTCTCGGAGAGGTGGCATGGGGGCAGAATGGGAGCAGGGCCGCAGGGGAAGGGGCAAAATGGGGTGGGGTCATGGGCGGAAGGGGCATAACGGGGGAGGGTCTCTGAACTCCAGCCAAGCTCTCAGCCCCCACCCCAAGCTCTCACCGCACCCGGCCAGGGCCACGGGGTGGCTGAGAGCAGTGAGTAGGGGTGTGGTTTCGGCTGGAAGAGGCAGGGCCTCGGCCAGAAGAGATGGGGCAGGGGGCTAGCCTCCCTAAGAGGAAGCTTCACCCACTGCCCATGGTCACTTCCATACATACCATGGCTACTCCGAACTCACATGGTGGCAGCATGGTTATAATGCAGAAACCCCTACTCCAAAAACAGACACCTTCTAATTAAGCTAAAGGAGAATCTTCATTATCTGTTGACAGTATGGGTCCCATGACCCACAGGTTCTGATTCCATCTAGCAGAGGGTAATGGTGCACATTGCCATTACCCTATTCACAGTAGTATGAAATGGTCACATGTTTGGTTGGCAATATTTTAAAACCATAAAGTTATAAAACCAAATGAGTGTAACTCAGACACTGCTCCATACTTTCATCTCCAAATTAATATCTAGCAGCTAAATCCTGCAGTTCCCTAGTCAGCCAAAGCTTCCACTAAATTCAGCAAGTTTTGACGGAGCAAAGACTGCTGGATCTTCCCTAAAACTTCTGTGTCTTGTGCAATAGTAAATGTGGAGGCAAGTTGGAGAAATTAAAATGATAGTTAATTAATCTGCAAGAACAGAAGAGCTGGAATGTCTGTTAAACTAGAAACATTTTAAGAGCCGTTCTACAAAAACTTCATCCCAACGAAACTTTCAGAAAGGATAAAAGACCAGCCTTCCATTGAAGTAAATGGAAAAACTAAAAGATTCCATTCAGGTGGATTCTCACTTAAACTAAGGCCAATTTACATTATATTAGCAATGTAAAGTGGCCTTACATTTAGTGTAAATATAATGTACTCCCTGTTTGAGTTTACTTTGCATTGTTCTGGAAGTCTGAGAGCGTGAATGCAAATGAGAATCTGACTTTTTTTTTTTTTAAGTGATGCAAGTTCTGGCCCTAAATGACAAGCATCACATTACCAGAATGAATTCTCATTGACTGGTCATACATTACTCCTGGGGGAATTCTTTGCTACTGTGCGCATGCAGAATTCTTGTCCCCCATAGATTTTTTTTGCTTCCCCACAGAAAAAAAATGACTTTCTGATGGGGAAGCAAAGGGAAGCCTCAAGAGCGGTCATGCACCCCTCCCCAGCAGCGCCGGCACATCGATTCAGGCATCCAGAGCAGCCAGCTGAGAGGTAAATCACTGCAGGGAGGAGGGTGCGGGACTGGGGATGTCCCAGTCAGTGGCTCCTATCCTGAGGTGGGCTCAGCTTCTCTTTCCCTGCAAGGAACATCCGGGGCCAGGTCAGACCCACCCCTAGAAATTTCCCCCGGCTGCAGGGAGCTCCACATCCCCTCTCTGCCATTGCTCTTCAGCCACAGGGGGAGGGGACACTGCACGAGGAACTGCTCCCTCATCTGCCCAACTCCCATGCATCTGAACGCCCCCATACCCACACTCCCTCACCGAGCCTCACCCGCCCACACACACACACACACACCTAGAATCCCTACCCAACCAAGCCTCACCCCCTCCATCTGGAACCCCTGCACCTGGATCACACCTGGACCCCTCCCCCGGACTGAGCCCAACACCCTCTGCATTCAGATCCCTACCAAGCCCCTACCCCCTGCACCCAGACCACCCTCCACTGAGACCCACCCCGCTGAGCTCCACCCCCTGCACCTGGACCACCCCAATGAGCCCCCCTGCTCCTGGACCCCCACCCCATTGAGCCCCAACCAGCTGCAGCTGGACTCCCACCCCACCAAGCCCCAATCCCCTAGCATCCAGACCCCCCCACTGAGTCCCTCACACCCAGACCCCTCCCCCACTGCTGAGTCCCATCTCCCCAAACCCAGACCCCTCCTCCCCGTTGAGCCCCAACAACCTTCACCTCGACTCTCCTGCACAGTCCTATTACCCCTGCACCCAGAACCCCCCAACAAGCTCCTTTGCATCCAGACCCCACACTGAGCTGCCTGCACCCAGATTAACCCACACAAAACCCTCTCACTTGGATCCCCCAGCACTAAGCCTTCCTGACCCCACACCTGGATTCGGGGGCCAGGACTGGGCGGGCATACATGTGAGGCTCTGTCCCTCTTGCCTGCTTGTTGCACCTGGCATGGAGGGGCAGGGCCATGGGGTGTTTCTGGGGCAGGCCCGGCCCTTGCGCTGTGTCAGGGTCAGGTGCAGCCTCACTGCCGAGTCTGTGTCTCAGGGAGGAGGGGGCTGCAGGGTGATCTCCCACCTCTGTGCAGCCAGTGGCCTGTGCTCCCCACTGCCATGCTGGAGCCTCCACATTTATTTATTGACAAATAAAACTTGCAGGATTTTGCAGAATTTTAAAATATTGTGTGCAGATTTTTTATTTTTTTTATGCCAAAATCCCTCAGGAGTAGTACGTTAAAAGCATAACACTTTTGCCTAACAACTTCTCAGCATTAACGTTCACACTTTAACCATTTTGTGGATATCCTACACAGCAGAAAATTGAACAAGGAAAAACAGATCCATTATATTCCACTTCAAAATAGACAAGCATCTTTCCTGTCAGAACAGCAGCAGCAAAAGACAAACAGGAGAAATTATTCGGAGGAAAAGGAAATTTCAAAAGAAAGTCTATGTAATTCTTATGTGTCAATGTACTGACAACTTTCACAAGCAGACATCTACAGTATATTCAAATCTAGCTTAGTCACAAACAAAGTGATTTTCTTGGTTTCACTGTACTTCATAGAGGAAGTCTTTCTACATGATAAAATGACCTCACAATTCAATGTAATTGATACACTTAGGCTCAGGGCTGGATAATCACGATTGGTACACTGGAAGAGCTATATGAAGAATTTTATAGAATATCTCAGTATGCCATGCTGGAGTCTGTAGTATTGATCCCATGCTTCATTGTATGCCTGACCCTACTGTCCTTGTGCACACAAAGCTGCCATTGTGCTTAGTGGAATTATGTATACGTAAAGATAGAAAGAACAGGATTACATCTGAATTTTTGATATCACCAGCTTATTAAAGAAAATGTGAAAAATGAAGTCATTGGCTACTTTCGCATCTGTTTGGTCTTCTTCATTATTACATTTTTCATCATTTTTTCCATCTGAGACTCTTGGAAATATGGTGACGCTGCTAAAGCAATGGGTAGGTGTGACATTCCCTGGGTACAATCTGGACTATTGAACAGCTGTGTCCTCTTAATTCTCTAGCCTGGGGTCTCTCTTAAACTGCTTTGCTGTCAGAACATCCACTCTTAACCTGCTCTCACAGCCTTCAGCTTGTAAAGTCACTCCTAGCTAAGTTACATGAGCCCTCTGGCCAGTCATTCATGAATTACATGCAGGGCAACACCTACAAATTCCTAGTCCCCCCCAGAAATGTGCATCTTGTACTGTCCAGCACACTACTGAACAATGCAAGCCTTATTATCCCAAATGGAGTTTCCCCACACTCTAATCCAGGGGTCGGCAACGTTCAGCACGCGGCTCGCCAGGGTAAGCACCCTAGCGGGCCGGGCCAGTTTATTTACCTGCTGACGCGGCAGGTTCGGCCGATCGTGGCCCCCACTCACCGCGGTTCACCGTCCCGGGCCAATGGGGGCGGCGGGAAGCATAGATTTCCTTTTCCTGTTCAACCCCTGGCGAAGATTTGTTGCACAAGTGTTGCAGCATATGTGTGGGGCCCACCTCTTGTCCTGATCTCCAATTTTGCAGCCAAAATAAAGGTGATAGGCTTTCTTAACCATAGTGGTTATACTGCGCTTTTGTGATGCAAAAGTCACTTCACCACTTCACCACAAACATTCACTTTCCTTTGGCGGGAAGCGGCGCGGGCCTAGGGATGTTCTGGCCGCGGCTTCCCGCTGCCCCCATTGGCCCGTGACAGCGAACCGTGGCCAATGGGGGCCCCTATCGGGCGAACCTGCTGCGTCAGCAGGTAAATAAACTGGCCCGGCCCGCTAGGGTGCTTACCCTGGCGAGCCGCGTGCCAAACGTTGCCGACCCCTGCTCTAATCCAAACACACTGTTTAGGATAAAACAATCAGATAAGTTTATTAACTACAGAAAGGTAGATTTTAAGAGATTATCAGTGATGATGTATAAAAGTCAGGATTGGTTAAAAAAGAAAATAAAAGAGTAATACTCAAGCAAATACCTAATTTAACAAGCTAAGTGAACTTAAAAGCAAAGGGTTTGCTCACCATACACTGCAGTAAATTTCACAGGCTGCATCTCCTTTCAGCCTGGGACCACTCCCCCCTTAGTTCAGTTCTCTGAGAGTGGTTGATGTCATGAGCAGAGAGACAGGAGGATGAGAGATGAGTTGGAGGTCACTGACTATCATTTTTATATCCCTCTCCCTTCTTCAAGGATTACCCCCAGCTAGGGTGTAGTCTCTTGTGGACATGAGGTATGAAACATTCCTGTGATGCAATGTAAATTTCTTATTCACATCTTCCTTCCTACTAAGGAATAGCCATTTAACTAGGTGATTGTCCAATTGATTATGCTGATACCTGATTGGGGGCCCTCGTGTGTCTTTGTCTCTGAAGAGCTAGTTTGGGCCTGCCTTTCTAACTCTGGAACATGTTACAGCAATATTATACAGTAGACACTTATTACTTTCCTGTCTCATATAATGGTGCTACAAATATTTTACCAGAACAATAATATTCAGCAGATTATGAGTTTTCAAATGATACTTCACAAGGCATACTTTGTCCAAAAATTATCCTAGTCTTGTAAAAGTGGTGACCATAAGAGTATAGGCTGTCACAGTAGGTGGGTCTTGTATCAAAGTCCATCTCTCAGCACTCCGGAATGTGAGAGGTTTGAATCTGGAACCACATTTGTGGCTGGCCATTATCTCTATATTAGAGGTTGTGACAATTTGGGGAATCTGTCCATATACAATTGTGAATGCTGGTTGATGTTATGACATTGTTGTATCATGGAATGCTACTATGTGGGTATAAAACCCACCATTTGCTAAAAGAGGCTGTAGAACATCTTTGCCACGCCAAGGGCAAAAGCCGATTGTTATCCTTAATGGTCACCTATTCTGATGGAAATATCTTGGGACAATGGGTAGCTGAAGAGGGGAGAAGCTAATATCTCTGCTACAATATCTCTGCAGGGATGGAGAATGGAAAATCACCAACAGCAGAACAAAGAAATAAGGTGTTGGTAGGAAGGCATGTAAACTTAAGGAACTCATGGGGCACACAAGAAGCTTTGCGGAAGAGAAAGGGGCATGCTTTGTAGCAGGGTATCCTGTTTAACTGTGGGACCAGCCAAGGTCAGAGAAAGCTAGCTGACCTAGAGAGAGGAGCAAGGCTCCATGCATCTGAAGAGAAGCCATGAGCAGTAGGAGACGAATCCTGGATACCACATAGGGCTCTGACCAAGACCAAAGTGCTGTCCAGAGTGATGAGGAAACTGAGGCAGGGAAACTTGCTGTGGTGTATTATTTTGTCTAGATCTATCTCTTTCATGCTAAGCAAAAATTAATTGTGTTAAGAATCTTGTGCAAAGTCTGTGTGTCTGTTTGTTTTCACTGTCATGTGCTCCTGAAGAGTTAAATCCTAAATCCACAGTGTGCGGATGTGGATGGAGTTCTGGGGGAGGATGTGCCTAAGCTTAAGTCTGAGGGGTCAGCACTAATCACAGGGGCTAGGCACTTGGATCGTGGGGATCTCAGCTTTAAGAAGGGAGTACTAGACATAGGATCTGCACCCCAAGGGTGTACCAAGATATTCCAGCCAGGGGCAGTGCCTGGGCTCAGATTCAGGAGGCTTAGGGTATGTCTACATAGCAATGTAAGGCTCAAGCCAAACCTCCCTTGCATTCACACACCAATTGTGCTAACCTAGGGCTCAGACCCAGGGTCCCAGAACCCTGCAGGACTAATGGGTCTGAGTCCATGTTAAGCTGGGACCTAGGTTCCGAGCCCTATTACTTTCCTGTGTGCAAGCAGCCGTGGCTTGACTTGGGTCCCAGAAGTCCGCCAGATGTATCCCAGAGTTCCCCGCAGCAGAAGAGCAGCACTGCATGCAGCCACTCTGCTCTCTAGTCCTTGCTTCTGCCTTCCCTGAGGCTGTGTGTGCAGAGGCGCCCGGGCAGTGTGTGCTGTCAGGGCAATGAGTGGGAACCAGCCCCAAAACTTCCTCACAGCCTCTCTCCTACTACTTCAAGGACACAAGAATGGCCATATGTGGCCAGACCAATGGTCCATCTAGCCAAGTATCCTGATTTCAAACAGTGGCCTGTGTCAGAGGGAGTGAACAGAACAGGGCAATTTATCCAGTGAACCATCCCCTGTCATCCAGTCCCTGCTTCTAGCAGTCCTTGGTTTAGGGATCCCCAGAGCAAAGGATTGTGTGTCCCTGCCCATCCTGGCTAATAGCCATTGATGGACCAATCCCCCCATGAACTTCTCTAATTCTTCTATGAACCCAGTTATACTTATACAAGGATTTAATTCAATTAAACAATTATGGAGTAAATTATTTCTCCACTGAATTCTTCCTGCTGGAGGCAGGACACATATGGCACATCTGATTAAAAAAGAAAATGAAGTGACTCACCGGTATATGGATAGGTGCCAGGACACATGCAAAGATGCCTTTACACAGGAGTGGTTAAGTCAAGCTGGGACACAGATCTGCCAGAATTCTGGGGCCCCCATAATCCCAGGGAAATTCTCAGCTGGCAAGATCTAGCCAGTTTCTGAGCTCCATGAACCAGTCTAGACGTGCAGAGGAGGAACCAGAGCAGGCCAGAGAATCAGGATCAGTGATGTTACACCAGAGAATAATTTGGGCTGTTGTGTTTATGAAGATAAGGGTTTAAGCGTTAGGAGCCTAAGGGAAAAAAGGCAGGAAAGAGAAAAGTAAGTAAACAGAGAGGTGTTTTTGCCTATAATTGAACAACATGTGGTGTGCCAGTAAAAGTGAGGTATTGTTGCATGGCTTGATCCGGGGTGGTGGAACAATTTTTTAGTGGGGGTGCTGAGGGCCATTGAACCAAACTGTAAACTCTGTATATGATGGAAACCACGTCAAGCCAGGGGGTGAGGCAGCACCCCCAGCACCCTAGTTCCAGCACCAATGGCTTGATCCTATTCTCACTGAAAACTCCCATTAGATTTGATGATGCTGGATCAGCCCCATAAACATGAAATGCATTTCTTCTTTCTGCACCTTAGCAGCGTCATAACTAGGCATATGCTATTGTGGGACCATAGAGAGATACCGTAGCAAGCAGAGAAGCAAGACACTGCATAAATTGCATGGTAAAAAGCAAATTAGTACAAATAGGACATTAGAACAACTGTATAAAGTATAACTGGGACATTGCATGACACTAAAAATCCCAGTTTTGTTTTATGCATTGTGACAGACCCAGAACAGTAGGGTACAGGAGTCTGGTAGAGGGCAAATATACTGGTCACTGGATGAGAAGTTTTCTGTTCCCTGAGTGACCAGAGCAGGGGCTGTACTAGAGTAATCAGGAACCTGCTAGAACCAGTTAAGGCAGGCAGGCTAATTAGGACACTTGGAGCCAATTAAGAAGAAGCTTCTAGAATCAATTAAGGCAGGCTAATCAGGGCACCTGGGTTTTAAAAAGGAGCTCACTTCAGTTTGTGGTGCGAGTGTGAGGAGCTGGGAGCAAGAGGTGCAAGGAGCTGAGAGTGAGAGGGTGTGCTGCTGGAGGACTGAGGAGCACAAGCGTTATCAGACACCAGGAGGAAGGTCCTGTGGTGAGAATAAGGAAGGTGTTTGGAGGAGGCCATGGGGAAGTAGCCCAGGGAGTTGTAGCTGTCATGCAGCTGTTACAGGAGGCACTATAGACAGCTGCAGTCCACAGGGCCCTGGGCTGGAATCCGGAGTAGAGGGTGGGCCCGGGTTCCCCCCAAACCTCCCAATTGACCTGGACTGTGGGTTCTTCCAGAGGGGAAGGTCTCTGGGCTATTCCCCAACCCACATGATGAATCTCTGAGGCAAGAAAATCCGCCAATAAGCGCAGGACCCACCAAGATAGAGGAGGAACTTTGTCACAGCATTTACAGCTGTATATTGAAGTGGAGAAGCTGTGCTCCGAGAGGTGGATTACACTTTTTTGGGGGCCCTGGGCACCAGCCCTGTTGGCCCAGTCGCTAATCCGCCATTGTGTGCTCCTTGGAAGCACGGTCTCGTTCAGAAATCACTCCTTATTTTCTTTTGGGACCTGGAAAGCCAACCTTCAGTTCAGTCCACCTTCATCGTTAAGCTGAAATATTGGCTTTCCAGGTCCCAAAGGAGAATAAAGATGCTTCTAAAACATATAAATGTGAGGAGAATGCCCTTGACTATTAATGAGTGCAGCATGGCTTATGTGTGTGTGCAAAGCAAACCGTAGTTAAAATATCTACTGAAGGGACCCACAATGTCAGGGACTAGTGTAAAAAGAAAATGTGAAAGGACCACTTTCCTTACTTGATCGTTTTATACATTATTCATAGCATCTTTGCCAGCACTCAAGGCTGTTCCATAAAGACCATTATTAATTTATAAATATTAAAGCTGGTGTTTTCTTCAGTTGATTCATGCTCTATCTCTCTCTCTCCCTCTCCCCCGTCTTGGGCTCATTACCTGAGACAGCATTTCCCAAACTTATGAAAGCTGAGTCTCCCTTCAGAAAAACTAAACCAACTGCACTCCTCCCTGTAGGCCTGCCCTGTGATGTAAAAGGCCTACCCATCTAAATGTATACCTCTTCCACATACCCCAGCTAGCCCTTAACCACCAGCCCCCGTGAAGTGGTTCACTCACCGTTGGAGCTCTTCCTCATGACTAGGCATAGCATAGCAGCAGCCTCCTGTATGGTGCCCAGTGCCAACAGTCGCTAAGTCGCTGCGGTGGTGTCTCTTCCCACAAATTGGCCTTCTGCCACGTCACACTTTAGTCCGCCCCTTCTAGGATAACACAGAGTTCAACCAAACTATAGTCCAGGGGTCGGCAACCTTTCAGAAGCGGTGTGCCGAGTCTTCATTTATTCACTCTAATTTAAGGTTTTGTGTGTCAGTAATACATTTTAGCGTTTTTAGAAGGTCTCTTTCTATAAGTCTATAATATATAACTAAACTATTGTATGTAAAGTAAATATGTTTTTTAAAATGTTTAAGAAGCTTCATTTAAAATTAAATTAAAATGCAGAGGCCCCCGGTCCGGTGGCCAGGACCTAGGCAGTGTGAGTGCCACTGAAAATCAGCTCGTGTGCCGACTTCGGCACGCGTGCCATAGGTTGCCTACCCCTGCTATAGTCCAATGACCTTACAGCAGGTCTTCCATCTGTTTCTGGGTTTGATTGTCCTTACACCCCTTACTTCAGGGGGCTTCACTCTATCTTCCTTGGTGGCTGGTAGGGGAACCCAGGCCTTCCCTTTTCTCGGGGTTCCAGCCCACTGCAGCTGACATCCAAGGTTTACTCCCTCAGATGCCTTGCAGCCTCCCCGGACCACTTCCTACCTCTTCTATCTCCAAGAGAGTGACTGCAGACTCTCTCCCTGCAGCCCTTTTCTTTTGTTATTTTTAATAGTGAAGCAGACTTGAGTGAACATCTATAGCTACCATTATCATTCCTAAATATTTAACGGTTTATATTCTTTCACACCACTGTGTCCTCCAAGTAATGTAACATTGACTTTGTAATGCTACCCCATCTTCCTGATAGTTTTACTAAATAACATAATTCAAGACATTTGAATTCCTCAGAAAACTTTCCCCTTACTTTAGCAATGCCTTTGCATACCCATAAAAGGGGATCAAGTGTTTCCTCCACCTTACAGAGTGGACATAGTCCATTTTTGTCTCTTTTTTTTATTCAAAAAATATTTTTGTTTATGCCACCATGGCCACTGAGTAGCCTAAACAAAACCACTTTCTTAGTCCTATCCAGGCCCTGAAGTATGTCATTATCCTCAACTCTAGGGCACAACTTCAAAAAAAAAAACCCACAACTTTTTTCATTAATCCAAATTTTTTATCATTCCTCTTTTTAAATTTTTCTATATTAGGCATTTGAATTCCTGTTCACTCAACAATATTTCTATGTCAATCCTTCCATTTCTTACAGTGTTGTTAGCTGCTTTGTCTGCCATTTCATTCCATTATCCTGATATGTGCTGGGATCCAAGCTACTGCTACTTGTATCCCCATCTGTACTAACTCTGTTATTATGTCGCCATAAGGCCTGAGACTGAATCTGAAAAATGACCGCTGCTGCTGGCTGTACATCCCAGATCCAATTTAATGTCAGCATTAGTGCTACGAGTTCAGCTGTCATTATTACCACTACAAAAGCAGATGTCTTTTAGATATATTAATTCCTAATTTTGGTATACAATATGCCATCCCTATTCTGCCTGTTTTTCTTTTTTTTTGGACCCATCTGTATTTATTTGACAAGATTGACTCCACTTTTCATATATATACTGGTATACTTCATTTTTTAATACCTACGGTCTCTTTTCCCCCCTTAAATTTATAAAATAAATCTAAATTCACATTTGGACATGCAACTTTCCATCCATAACTAATTTCCCCATGACTGAAAGTTTTGATTTCATTCAGCTTTTCCTTGTAGTTCAACTCCTACATCCACACTTTAAGTCAAACGGCATGTGCAGTTCCAATATAGTCTGCTATAGTTGGCCTATCAAATTCCACCAAATCCTCATAAGTTTGTTTGGTACTTTCATCATTGCAGTTGTTATTAACTTTGGCTCAGAAAGTTAAGTCCAGTAGTTTCATTTGTAGTGTATCTGTAGTGTGCATATAGGTGTTGTAATAAATGTACCACACACAATTCATAGTGCCTGGCCTTGTATTAAATCTAATTTTTTAAGTTCAGAATTTCATGATGACCCAAAAGCTTGGCAGCCATAGACAATAACTGGTCTAATTAAGGCTCTGTGTACCATCAGCAGTGTTTTCTTATCCACCCTACAATTAGTCCCAGTAAGCCTTTTAAATAGGTTAATCCTTCCTGTACATTTATCTTTAATATGGTTTATATGATCTTTCCAACATAATTTAGTATCAAATATTACCCTAAGAATTTGAACCTTTTAACTATATCTATTCTCCATACTGATACAGTTTACATTCCTTTGTAACTTTCCTTTTTGTAAAGATCAATCCTCTGGTTTTAGCAATGGAAAACTTGAAACCCCATGTATTTCCCCAGGCAGAGGTCTCTCCTAATGCTCTGTTGATTCTCTTTTCTGCCACCTCAATATTCCTGTTCCTAACCCACAGAGCACAATCATCTATGAATAGAGTGAACCTACCACAGCACTTATTTGTATTGGGAAATCATTTATCATACTATTAAATAAGGTCGGGCTGATAACACTTCCCTGTGGTGTACCACTTTTAAAATTATATGTATTTGACATAATCCTCCCAACTCTGACCTGCATGGTGCTTTTACTCAAAAAGTCTCTAATCCACCCATACATTCTTTCCCTTATCCCTAGTGCAACTCTTTTGTACTATAGGCCTTCCCTCCATAAAATGTCATATGCCTGTTCAACATCAAGACAGACAGCTATCATGAAACCTTTGTGCCCCATGAGCCTGAGTCAACTTAGGTGTATAGTTTTGTAGAATACCCATGGAGGCCCTCGCCATTGGGGTGGATTTCACCATTCCCACACTAAAACTGTTGAAACCTAGGCTTTAGGAGTCCTTAAATAACGGGGGAAACAATTTTCAGTGTTGTAAGAATGGATCATAAAACATAAGTAATTTCAGGTGACCTGTGTAATGAGGTGTCCACCATCCTGAAAACCATGGCACTGCTATATCTTAGTCTGGTGCACGCACTTGAAAAAGTTGAGTAGAGTGTTGGAGCTCTGCAAGTAAAAAACACTAGCCCTGCACCTGTGTGTATGCTTGGATTCACTCCCATAAGATACTACATCCTATGACTTTCATTTGGCCACAGCTCTTGTTTTGTGTGACTGTCCTATGTGGGCGGTGAGCAGAAGAGCAGATCGTAATGAGAGAACCGTGACTATTTAAAGAATCCATTGAGAGAAGTATTTGCATAGTGCTGATAGGCAAAAAAGGGAAAGGTCTGGTTTGAGATAACTAGCAAGAAATCGAGTAAATGAGAGCAAAGTCCAACAGGAAATAAGCTTTGCAGGCTGCCTATCAACAGGATGCTCCATGAGCATTTTGGCCTCTCCAGTCACGATGACAGCGTCCTATTCTTAAACATTAGCTACTCTTTTTTAAATCTACCCCAAAGCACAACCTGCCCCCCACCGCATGCCCATCATCAAGATACATATTTTGTGTCAGCTTCCCTTCTTATCCTAGCTACGATGGCCACCCTAACCGGGGGGTAGCATTTAGCCCATAATCGACAGACTTAACTATAGTAAAGAGAGTCTGTTTGCTTCTAGCCTGGTTTGACAAAGGCTCCTAATACAGGAAGTGCCATGGATACAGATAGCTAGATAGCCAGGCATCGTGGTCCAAATTCATGGTATAACTTCACTGAATTCATTGGAGTAATAGTAGGGATAAATTTGACCACTGTCAGAGGACAAGCATGCTCCAATTACAGAGACCCCTTCCCCGGGATATCATACAGGAAGATCTGGATGACCTTGTAAACTGGAGTAATAGTAATAGGATGAAATTTAATAGTGAAAAGTGCAAGGTCATGCATTTAGGGATTAATAACAAGAATTTTGGTTATAAATTGGGGACACATCAGTTAGAAGTAACAGAGGAGGAGAAGGACCTCGGAGTATTGGTTGATCATAGGATGACTATGAGCCGCCAATGTGATATGGCCGTTAAAAAAGCTAATGCGGTCTTGGAATGCATCAGGCGAGGTATTTCCAGTAAAGATAAGGAGGTGTTCGTACCGTTATACAAGGAACTGGTGAGACCTCATCTGGAATATTGTGTGCAGTTCTGGTCTTCCATGTTTAAGAAGGATGAATTCAAACTGGAACAGGTACAGAGAAGGGCTACTAGGATGATCCGAGGAATGGAAAACCTGTCTTATTAAAGGAGACTCAAAGAGCTTGGCTTGTTTAGCCTAACCAAAAGAAGGCTGAGGGGAGATATGATTGCTCTTTATAGATATATCAGAGGGATAAATATCAGGGAGGGAGAGGAATTATTTAAGCTTAGTACCAATGTGGCACAAGAACAAATGGATATAAACTGGACATTAGGCAGTTTAGACTTGAAATTAGACAAAGGTTTCTAACTATTAGAGGAGTGAAGTTCTGGAACAGCCTTCCAAGGGGAGTAGTGGGGGCAAAAGACATATCTGGCTTCAAGACTAAGCTTGATAAGTTTATGGAGGGGATGGTATGATGGGATAGCCTAATTTTGGCAATTAATTGATCTTTGATTATTAGCAGGTAAATATGCCCAATGGTCTGTGATGGGATGTTAGATGGGGTGGGATCTGAGTTACTACAGAGAATTCATTCCTGGGTGCTGGCTGGTGACTCTTGCCCATATGCTCGGGGTTTAACTGATTGCCATATTTGGGGTCGGGAAGGAATTTTCCTCCAGGGCAGATTGGCAGAGGCCCTGGAGTTTTTCGCCTTCCTCTGCAGCGTGGGGCACGGGTCACTTGCTGGAGGATTCTCTGCACCTTGAGGTCTTTAAACCACGATTTGAGGACTTCAATATCTCAGACATAGGTTAGGGGTTTGTTACAGGAGTCGGTGGGTGAGATTCTGTGGCCTGCGTTGTGCAGGAGGTCAGACTAGATGATCATAATGGTCCTTTCTGACCTTAAAGTCTATGATTCTATGAGGTTGTGGGAAGGGGCTCTGGGGTGGAGCAGGAGGTTGGGAAGGGAGGGGGGGGGTGAGAGCTCCGGCTGGGGTGTGGGCTCTGGGGTGGGGCCGGGGATGAGGGGTTCAAGGAATGGCAGGGGGCTCTGGGCTGGGGCACGGGGTTAGAGTGTGGGTGGGTGTACGGGCTCTGGGCTGGGGGTGCGGCCTATGGGGTGGGGCCAGGGATGAGGTGTTTGGGGTGCAGGAGAGGGCTCCAGGTTGGGGGGGCTCAGTGCTGAGGTAGGGTTTTGGGGATCAGGGTTGGGGCATGGTCTTACTTCTGGCGGCTCCCCATCAGCGGGGGGGCTAAGGCAGGCTTCCTCCTGTCCTGAGTCCACGCTGGGCCCAGGAAGCAACCAGCAGGTCCAGCTCCTAGGCGGAGGCGAGGCAGGCGGCCCTGCACGCTGCTCTCACCCGCAGGCACTGCCCCTGCAGCTCCCATTGCCTGTGGTTCCTGGCCAATGGGAGTGCAGAGCCAGTGCTTAGGGTGGGGGCAGCATATGGAGCCCCGTGCCCCACCCCCCGCCTAGAAGCTGGACCTGCTGGCCGCTTCTCAGTGGTTTGAGCATTGGCCTGCTAAACCCAGGGTTGTGAGTTCAATCCTTGAGGGGGCCATTTAGGGATCTGGGGCAAAAATCTGTCTGGGGATTGGTCCTGCTTTGAGCAGGGGGTTGGACTAGATGACCTCCTGAGGTCCCTTCCAACCCTAATCTATGCTTCTATGATCTCATTTCCAGGTATTCCAATATGTCCCGGAATCTATGCTATTTTCACACAAATACCTGCTTGTATTATTTCCATAATTAGGAACATTATTTCACTTACTAATTCATTTCTGCTTTCCGAAGTCCCTTTTCTGATTATCATAATGCCTGACAAAGAATCAGATAAAATTACTGCTACAGCCAGTCAGACATCTCTAATCCAGGTTAGTGCCAACATTATCCCCATATGTTCAGCCATCAGAACAGTCATATAATTTGATAGACTCCAAGACTGGGAACACAGAAGGCTATGACCACTTTACTCGTGTTGTCATCTTTTCATCTGTCTGTACAGTCTTGACAAAGCTGGCCCCATTTTTCACAAATAAATTCAGAAATTTCATTGGTCATAATTAAGGCTGCATGTCTGTCATGGGGGTCACAGAAGTCACAGATTCTGTGACTTTCCGTGAAATCCATGATTTTTGCAGTGGCTGGTGCGGCTGGCTCTGGGCCAGCAGCAGTTTGAGTGTGGGAAGGGGCTCAGGGTTGGGTGCAGGGCGGCGCTTACCTGGGGGGTGCTCCCTGGAAGAGGCTGGCATGACCCTGCAGCTCCTGACCTAGGCGGAGCGGCCAGGGGGCTCTGCGTGCTATCCCTGCTTGCAGGCACTGCCTCCGCAGCTCCCATTGGCTGTGGTTCCCGGCCAATGGGAACTGCAGAGCCAGAGCTTGTGGCGGGGGCAGAGTGCAGAGCCCCCCGGCCTTCCCTCCCCCTAGGAGCTGAAGGGACACACGGAGCTGGGTAGAGAGCCTGGCAGCCCACCAAACCCCCCACCCAGCACAGCAGCAGGGATCCCGGGTCATGCACTGCTGCCTGCTCCCTCCCAGCACCAGCGCAGATCCCGGTCTATGCGCCACTGCCCGCTCCCCCCCCCCAGCGCCAGCGGAAGTCCTGGGCCATGCGCCACCGCCAGCCCGTCCCCCATCACCAGGAGGGGTCCTAGGCCATGCCCCCCAGCACCCAGGGCAACCCCAGACCGTCTCCCCGCCCCTCCCCCTCCGAGCACCTGCAGCCCCCTGGCCCAAGTTTTAGTTAGGTGTATATAATACAAGTCATGGATAGGTCATGGGCCATGAATTTTGTTTACTGCCCATTACCTGTCCATGACTTTTACTAAAAATATCCGTAACTAAAACGTAGGCTTAGTCATAGTGTGTGTGTGTGTGTGGTTTTTTCCCTTGTTTTTTTTTCATACAACTCAAAATCCACAACTGGGGGAATAGCTGCCAACTGTAATTTAATTTCCCATTACTTAAAAGTTTTAGTTCTCTCCATTTTTCTTTTTTACATATCTCCTTTACCCATTTTTTTACCTTGATAGTATGAGGAAGTCTGTGGCAATCCATATAATTTTGTCTACTAAGCAAGCACCAATGCTCATAAAACTGTTGTGAACTTCTATTTTCATGATTCCCTTTTACCTTTGCCCGAAAGGTGAGGTCTAATAGTTTCATCCTGAGATTTATAGGTGCTTCTCCAGTGGCAGCACACACAGCACTGGTGTTGTTATCATTGTACTACAGGCCAATCTCAGAGTTTGAGCCTGGAGCAGTTCCAAGAGTTGTCTCTGAGGCTAAACCAAAAGCTTGGCATCCATAGTCTAAAACTGGTCTATCAATGCTCTATACATCATCATCAATACCTTCTTATCTGCACCCCATTTGTTTCCAAGTACACTTTTAAGTTGTTCACCCTATTTTTACACTATTTGTGATCTCTCCAAGCTAATTTATAATCAAACACTACTCCTAAGAACATAAACTTTTGAACTACTTGAATTTTTTCACCATAAAGAAATAAGTCCCAGTCTTTCCTGATCTTCTTCCTGGTTAAAAAACATTACCTTAGTTTTTGCAAGTAAGAATTTAAATCCCCAGTCATTTCCCCACTTGGAAATTCTCTAGAGGGCCTCAGTTAGCTTTTGCATGGCTACTTTGCTTTTTATGCTTAGTCCATATAGCACAGTTGTCTGCAAAAAGGAAAATACCTATTCCTGTCTGCACACTCTCTGGGAGGTTTTTGATAAAGCTGTTCCCACTTTGACTTGTATAGTTCTGCCAGATAAAAAGTCCCTTATCCACCAAAAAATTCTCCCTTTTATTCCAATTTTGGCTAGTTTATATAGGAACCCTTCCCCCCGTAGCATGTCATGTGCTTTTTCAGTGTTCAGGAAGACTGTTATCATAAGGTTCTTAGTCTTTCTGTTTTTTTGTACTTCTGTTTCTAGTCTTGCCTTATTGTCAACTGTGCATCTTCCTTTTCTGAAACCACGTTGTACCTCAGTTATAACATCATTTTTCTCCAAGTATTCCACTAGACTTACACGTTTCATTTTTCCTATATATGATGTGAGGGCAGTAGGACTATAAGCATCAGGTCTCATTTGTACCTTACCTGATTTCCTAATTGGTATCACCAATGCTTGTTTCCTTTCTATTGGCAGCAGTCCTTTTCCCCATATATCATTATATAACCACAGCAGAATCTTAAGATGCCCTTCTGACAAAGCATTTAATTACTTATATTATCTTTACCTGGAGATGGGTTATTCCTTTTTCTAATGGCTGCAATAAGCTCCAGAATACTACAATTTTTGTTTAACACATCATCAGTATTTTTTTCCCAGCCATTTAATAGTTCACACTTTTCCTCAATTCTTTTTCTAAAATGGCTGTATTTCCTAAGTTGGAGACCTCCATTTCATTGTTTACAATAAGATCAGGTCTACACTTACTTTTACTTCGAATTCCATTCATTCTTTGAATTTGCTTATACATTTCTGAAAGCTTTGAATCTTTGCTCAATTTCCCACAGACATTTCTCCAACTTTCTTTTTTTTGTCTTTAGGATAATCTTTGTGCCACCGCCTTGCATCTTTTATAATTCATTAAGTCTTTACTATTCATTGTGTGTTTTGCTTGCTTGTATGCCTTATTTCCTTCCTTGATTGGTAATTTGCAATCCTCATTCTACCAGGGAACCAGATTTATAAATTGGGGGCAATTTGATGTTTCGTAGCTGGCCACATCAGCTATTGCTGTAATTCTTTTTATTGCGTTGTCATAGAATTCTCCTAGGTTTTCACTTGTGCATAGATATTCATCACATTTAATCTTGAAAAGGCCCCAATCAGCTTTTTGAAAATTCCAGCTAGGAACTCTTTCTGTGTTTTTGACATTTCCTTTGCCTTAGTACTCAATATTTGTGGGGAAGTGTTCATTCACATTTCATCATCTTTATGAATTTCCCAGCTGCATTTGCTAACTATATTATTTATTGCAATTCCCAAATTCAAAATAGAAAAGGATCCATCCTCTGAATTAAATCCAGTAGGTGTTCCTGTATTCAATATTTCTAGGTTATGCATATCAATAAATTGTTCTAAGCATTTACCATGTAGGTCAGTTTTCTTACTTCTCCATAGCTCATTATGACTATTAAAATCTGTGCAAATTATTAATGTTTTTTTTATATTACCTAGCTTTTTCAATTCTAAAATAACTAATTTTGTACATGAATTATAACATTATAAAGCCGTATATGTGATTTTGTTCTGCATGGGAATCTCAATAGCGTTATATTCAAAATTTAGTTTCTGCATATCTATTTTGACATAACTGAGTCCCTCTTCTATAAATATACAGACCACCTACCCTCTTCTGACATACTCTGGAGGGATCAAGAGGCTATCATATCCCGGAAGATTGAACAGAAGTTTATTTATTAGCCATGTTTCTTGCACACACATTGCATCAGGCTTCCCCCTCCCCCCACCCTTTCAGTGATGGCTTTCTTAAATTCCTGTCCATGACTGTGCACATTCCAGCTAAAGATCATTAAGACCATGTTATTTAAGCTGTATTATTGCCTTCCTTTAAAATCACATGAATGCAGTCTATCAAGAGAGTGTCTATCTTTAGATATTTCCCTGCTGCTTTTGCTATGATTTTAATCCTTTCAGTTTTTTTCTCCATCTTCAAGATGCAGTAAATCCTCATCCCAGACCAGAGATGAGTTCTGCTGCCCTATACATCTTTTTTCTTACTTCAGACTTCTTCTTTTTCTATTTTCTGCAGTGGGTACCTTTTTGCTAGCCTCCACGTATGATACTTTGTGAATGATTTTAACCTGTTGTATTTCCCTAGCTCTTTCTGCTACGGCACATCCTTTATATGCTGCATTGTGCTTTCCCCTGCAATTGCTGCATTTAGTTTCTGTTCCTTCTACACAGTTCTCATATGAGTGATTTCCTCCATATTTACTACACCTCCTTGTTCCTTTACAAATGGCTGCTGCATGTCTAAACCTTTAACAAATATAACACTTCATGGGGGGGGGGGGTAGTGGGAATATATGATTTAACCCAGAAAGACTGATACCCCATTTTTATCCTATCTGGAAGTGTCCCACCTTTAAAGTGCCATGCATACAACTATAGATGGCTGGTTTTTCTCCCTCTCTCCTTCTAAGTAGCCATTTAACAAACAATACTTTATCTTTACCTTTTATCTTCATCTTTATCTTACTCTTTCTAATGTCATCCGTACACAATCCTAGCAGCACTCCATACAACCCTTCTGGCAGGAAGGTAGGCAGTTGGCAAGAAACTTCCATTTTCCCTAAGGTTACAGTTTTAAGTTTTTCAGCTTGCTTCTTATTTGTACATTCTACCAATTCTACCTGCATTCTTTTAGCTCTTTGTATGTCACCAACACTTCACTTTAACCATTCTACCATTTTCAGGGGGTTAACATCTCCTGTTTTCAAATCTTCTGTCATCGATCTGACAATTATGAAATGTTGACTTCCATTGTGTTTTTGGTTTTTTTATTCCTGTGCATTCTTTCTTCTTTAAATCCTGATCTATCTAGTCTTGTTTTCTTTCTCCTGAGCTGAGACCATTCCTCATCCCCTGCTGCTTCTCCTTCACAGTCCAAGGAAACATTCTCTCCCATGCTACCCTCTTTCATTGTCAGTTTCAATGTTCAGCCTTGTTTCTGCTGGGCCTTCCAGCCAGCCTGATCCTGCAGCCCAACCTCACTGTTTGAGCCAGACACCTGCACTCAGCATGACTCCAGTTCAGCCAGTCCCTCTCCAAACTCAGGCCATCCCATATTCTCCCTTTCTCTTCCCACAGCCAGCTCAACCCAGCCACCTCAGCCTAGCCTTTCTCCCAGTCCTAAACAAGCCAGGTTGTCTTTTCTTCTTCCCTCTCCAGGTCTGGCACTGGCTGTAGGTATAGCAGGGCACCTAGGCCCACAGGCTCTCTTCATCCCTTTTTCTGCTGGTGTGAGGTTTCTCTGCTCAATCACCATCATCCTTTTGAGTAGTCTGACAATTATTCCATGTTTAGCACTATGCAGTATGCATATCCAATAATCTCAATTAGAGAGAGGCAGCGTGACTTAGCAAACAAGACATCCATCATGGGACTCAGAAGACCTGGTTCTATTCCCAGCTTTGCTATTAGCCTGTTGGATGAGCTTGGGCCAGTCACTTCACCTCTCCATGCCTTGATATCCTCATCTATAAAATGGGATAGTGATACTAACCTCCTTTGTAAAGCACTTTGAGATCTACTAATGAAAAGAATCCTATAAGAACTGGGTATCATTATTAAGTAATGTGCTATCAGTGGACTCCAGAGCCAGCAATAATCTTGGTCCTAGAGGATGAAATCCTAGCCTCACCGAAATCAATGGGAATTGTAGAATTGACTTCAATGGGACCATGACATTATCCAGAGAATCTATATGTGGGGGAAGACCATTTGTTCTCCTTACCTTTCTTTTTTCCTGCCTGCCTTCTTCTCTGAATGCACAGGTTTAGTACAGTAGTGAATGCAAGTAATGACTGCTATAGTTAAGAGGGCAAATATATCTTACTATTTTGCTGTGTGTGTATATATAGTGTTAAGTGGCAATAATATATCACGTTTGGTGATAGCTGCATCCTTTCTCTCATTAGTATGAGAGATTCTGTAAACTTAGTTGCTAAATTACTTTGACATCCTGATGCATCTGTCACTTTGATCTTTTATACTCAGTCAAGCAAAATTTGTAAGAGAAAACTGCCGGGGGAGAAAACAGGATGATTCACTGGGTGTCTTGGTATTATTATGTTATTGTGATGAATGAAGAGTTTGTTATCAAGGACTGGTTTGGAGGAAGTCAAATTGAAGATTATTTCTAGTTAGATTTGTAAACTCCAGTAGTGTCCATCTTTTTATTCTAGCTTTGTACAGTGCCAAGCACAATGGAGTCCTGCTCCATGACCAGGGTTCGTAGGCACTATGGTAATGCAAACAAATGGAAGAGGACTGGTAAAAATCTCCAACAAGTTTTGGCGCTTCTACCCATAGTGAGCAGGAGATTTTACAGAGACATTATGTGAGATGTGGGACTGAATCAGACTGATATAACAAGAGGCACAGAGGCCAACTCCCATTGAATGGAAGCTGTATGCCCTCTTGATTTGGGATAGCAGATAAAACTTAGATGTATGAGGAAATTAAAATATGAGTCTCTTGGTGAAGGTAGGACATTCTTTGCTTTCCAGTGTTAAGACTAACAGAGAAGATAGCAGAAAAATGTTATTGAAGCTAGGTTTTTTTATTTCTGAGCTGGTGACCACAGAAAAACAAATGAAACAAATTAAGCACCCATATAAAGGCTCACTAGAACAATAATTGACAGATCTGGGTTCTAGAAAGCACCACTATTAACTGGTATATTTGTTTTCTACTAAAGTCTCCTGTAACTGATCTATATCTTGCTATATTTATCACAGTTTCTGTATGCACAGTGCACAGAACAGAGGTTCTTAAACTCTTTCCTAGTGGTGACAATATCCTACTTTTGTTAGTAAATGTCTTTTATCCAGTGATGGATTTAGAGTTAGTGGAGTCCTGTGCACAGCTTCAATTCGGGGCTGCCCCCTCGGGACCCAGCCAAGAAAAGGAACATGCTCTCTTATCTCCCCCCCTTCCCCCTGTTTTTCATTCTTTTTTTCTTCATCCTCCTCCTATATTATAAGTAATAGGAAGTAAATGAAAATAAAATGAGGTACCTTGATTGGGGCAGGGGGTTGGGGTGCAGGAGGGGTGAGGGGTGCGGGCTCTGGGAGGAAGTTTGGGTGCGGGTTCTGGGCGGGGACAGGGGGTTGGGGTGCGGGAGGAGTCAGGGGGCGGCGTTTACCTTGGGTGGCGCGGCTCCCAAAGTGACCGGCACACACCTCTGGCAGTGGCTCCTAGGCCAGGGGGTCGGGGGTCTCTGCATGCTGCTGCCCGCAGGCGCCGCCAAAACAGCTCCCATTGGCCGCCATTCTGGCCAATGGGAGCTGCGGAGTCAGTGCTTGGGGTGGGGGCAAAGTGCGGAGACACCCCCCACAGGAGCCGCAGGGACATGCCAGCTGCTTCCGGGAGCGGCATGACGCGAAGGGAGGGAGACAACGTGGGCAAGGAGTCACCTTAGCCCTGCTGTGCTGCTGCTGGCACGTCACTGCGCGCCCCTTGGGGGTGGAGGGGCAGTGGGTCTCCGTGCACTGCCTGGGGTGGGGGCAGTGTGCGCAGCCACCTCCCCCCAGCCAGGGGCATGCAGAGATGTGCCAGCAGCCAGCCACTTCCGGGAGCAATGTGGGGCCACCGGCCACAGAATGCAGGCAGCCTGCCTGTCTGAGCCCTGCTGCGCCGCCAGCAGGTTGTCAGATGAGATTTGTCCTGAATTTTGGGGGCCCCCTGTCATTGGGGGCCCCTTGCCACCGCACTGTTTGTTTCATGGTAAATCTGCCTCTGCCTTTATCATAAAAACAGCGAGAATGATTAAATAAATACATAATCAGATGGATTAGTATAGTACTATCATAAACACCTACAGTGATTTAGGTGATTTAGGCACCCAAATCTCAGTTTTAGGCACCACTGCGAATCCCATACCCTTGCTTGGCTGCTGCCTAACACTGTTGGTGTCAAAACTCACTCACCACCTAAATTTTTGCTGTAAAAGTTAACTCAGAGCCTATCTCTGGGCATGTGCACTGCTGTTTCACTCTAGGCATCTGGATGCTGATTTCATGCCGAAGCCCCCGAGCAATCCATAATGCAAGGGGAAAATAGGCATTCCTCTACCTATCTAGACTGTGGGACCTGATTCGGTAGGCATGCTCAGTGTTCCAGTACCTAAGTCCCCTTGTGGATCTAGTCCCAACTCACTTGTGACACTGGGCAAATTCCAAACTCTGCATCTGTTTCCTTACAAGGCTCTTTGTTTTTGGTTTTTACCTATTTTAAAGAAAATTTCCCAGATTTTACAAAAGCTGTAAGCAGGGCCGGCTCTGGCTTTTTTGCCGCCCTAGGCAAAAAAGCCACCGGCCGCCCCCCCCCCCCCTCCCCATTGCGGCAGGGGAGGGCGGCGAGCCCGGCTGCGGGCCCGCAGTCCCCGACCGGCTGGAGCGCCGGGGGGAGGGCGGAGAGCCGGGCTGGGGCTCTCCGCTCTCCCCAGCAGCCAGAGCGCCGGGAGCAGGGCGGCGAGCCCGGCCGGGGCTCTCCACTCTCCCCGGCGGCCAGAGCGCCGGGGGGAGGGAGGAGAGCCCAGCCGGGGCTCTCCGCTCTCCCCGGCGGCCAGAGCGCGGGGGGGAGGGCGGAGAGCCCCCGGCGGCCAGAGCGCCGGGAGCAGGGCGGAGAGTCCGGCCAGAGCGCCGGGGGGAGGGTGGAGAGCCCCCGGCGGCCAGAGCGCCGGGAGCAGGGCGGAGAGTCCGGCCGGGGCGCTCCACTCTCCCCAGCAGCCAGAGCGCCGGGAGGAGGGCGGAGAGCCCGGCCGGGGCCCCGCTCTCTCCGACCGGCCGGAGCGCCGCGGGGAGGGCGGCGAGCCCAGTCGCGGCCCCGCTCTCGGGCTGGAGCGCCCCGCCGCGCCGCCCCCCTCCAGGCGCCACCCTAAGCACACGCTTGGTGGGCTGGTGCCTGGAGCCGGCACTGGCTGTAAGTTTTCCACTGATTTTCACCTTAATTTTCGACCACTTAAGTACACATCTACCCTGCTATCACGCGACCCGATATAACACGGGTTCGCGTATAGCACGGTAGCAGCGGGGCTCCGGGGGCGCTTTAAAGGGTCCAGGGCTCTGGCTGCTGTGGGGCGCCCCGGGCCCTTTAAATCACCACCGGAGCCCTGCCGCCCCTACTCCGGGGCTGTGGCAGCGGGGCTCCACCGGCGATTTAAAGGGCCTGGGGCTCCCCGCAGCGGAGCCTGGAGCTCTTTAAATCACCACCGGAGCCCTGCCGCCCCTACCCCGATATAACGGGGTTTCAGCTATAACGCGGTAGGGATTTTTGGCTCCCCACGACAGCGTTATAGCGGGGTAGAGGTGTACATGAAAATATTGATTATGTTAAGAAAATCAATACATTACATTAAGAAATTGTGTTTATGTTAATAATAAATTAGTCTAAGTGTAAATGCCAGGCTGTCTGCTAAAGTAAGGCAATGTAGCAGAAACTACTATATATGCACACACAAATAGACGTGCAAATAAACTAAGGCATTTAACTGCTTTTACTTTCAATAATCTTAGGGTAACACTACACAGCTAACCCCCCCCCCCCCCCCACAGCAGCAAACCTCAGGTCAACTGACTTGGTCTGGCAGGGCTCACATTACAGGGCTAAAAATATCTGTTTGGACGTTTGGGTTCAGGCTGGAACCCAAACTCTGAGACCCTTCCCAATCGCCTCAGAGCTCAGTTGATCCAGGCTCTCAGACTCGCTGCCATGGAATTTTTTTTTTTTTTTTTTTTTTTTTGCTGTGTAGACGTACCCTTACGTTTCTCTATTTGTTGCTTTTTCCCCTGTGCTCCTTTCTCCCAGTATTTACCCAGAAAACTATGAATTTAATTTTATGCACCAATTTTCATCCAACTTTAATTTTTTTTGAACAAACACCAATAAATTCCAGGGAATTTATTTAACAAAATAAAACCTGAAAACAGAGTGCCTTGCCTATCCATGAAATGATATTTGTCCGCCTTTGTAAAGAATGTTGCGTTCTGCCGTATTATTTTCCTCCCTCAAATCTCCTTTGCTGTGATGCCTATAGAAAACTGAGACCACTGCTTAGTGCATTGACCAATATTGTCTCATTGTTTCCATGTACTGGCCCCATCTATCTGTAACCAGACATTGCCTCCTCTAATACTTAGATGGTAAGGTCTTTGGGGCAAGTGCTATCTTTTTGTGCTGTTTTCGGCCAGTGCCTAAGGGCTGTCCATAAATGATGTACTGCATAAGGGGGAATGGGTGGGTTCCACGACAGAGTGTTTGCTTCAGTGTTACAAGGGGGAGAGTCTTGAAAATCACCAAAAATGTGTTATGTAATTTATGGACAGCCCCCCTCCCAGCCCAATGGGGCTCTGCTCCATGATTGGGTCTCCTAGCTGCTGCCCCAATACACATAACTATAGGCTCCTGGAGCAAGTAGCTAAAGCCTGTAGGGAAAGGCAAGTGGGTGCAGCAGGTCTATGGGCATTCAGCCCCTTGCAAAGTGAGGAGTCCGGTGGCACCTTAAAAACTAACAGATTTATTTGCTCATAAGCTTTCGTGGGTAAAACATCCCTCTTCTTCAGGTGCAAGTGAAGTAGTTTTTACCCACAAAAGTTTATGCCCAAATAAATCTGTTAGTCTTTAAGGTGCCACCGGAGTCCTCCTGGTTTTTGTGGATACACACTAACAGGGCTACCCCCTGATACTTGCAAAGTGGGGGCCAGCTCCTGCTTCCGCTGGGAGTTGCCCAGGGGAATTTTGTGCCTTGGCTGCACCGGGAGCAGGACTGAGCCCCTGGCCTGCTTGTCGCGCTGGCTGCCGCTAGAGGGACTGTGAGGGCGCAGGAGCCGGGCCAGCTGCCAGAGCCGAGGCTCCTCCCGCCTGCCAGGTAGGGGATGCTCCAGGGAGGGCAACAAATCAGGGTGGAAGGAGCCGGGGCCAGAGCGAGACCAAGCAGAAGCGCCGCCCTCGGCCGCTGCTCCAGCCCGCTCAGCGACGCCGCTAAGCCCGCCAGGGGGCCGGGGCTTGCGGACCCGACTCCGCACACAAAGCAGTTAACCCTTCCCGCCCCGCCACAGAGCCCCAGATCCCCGGCCCGAGCAGGGAGGGCAAGACGCGCGCTGGCTGGGGGGAGAGGCTTGAGCAGCTGCCGCCCCCTCCTCCCCGCTCCGCTGCTTTAGCGCTGGGAAGGCAGGAGTGAGGAGGAGGGGGCGGCGGGTGCAGCCGCTGGGGGTTGCTCACGGTCACGGCTGGTTGCCCGGCGGGGGATGAGACCCCAGCCCGGGGTGGGGAGCAGCCCCCTGTGTGCCGGCGGCTGCCCCCTTCCCCCGCTCCCCACTCGTGCATGCGGAGAGGGCGCCACGGGCCACTGATGACCCTCACGTCCTGCCCGGGCAAGCCGCTGCGTTGCCCCCCCGCTGCTGCCCGGCCTCTGCCTTTGTCTGGCCCCACCTCGCCGCGCACGTTTCAGCCCCTCCACCCGTCCCAGTACGGGCCCCTGGCCTGGGTCCTCCCCCCTCCCCGCTTGTGTGAGCGCCCGGGTGAACCCCCCCTACAGGGGGGAGTTGCGAATCCCACTGTGACTTTGCTCCCTGTTCTGCAGTATTTGCCCCCCTGCGGGGAGCCAAAGGAGGGAGATCGCAGCTGCTTCCTCCTCCTCCAGCTGCGAACAAGCCCGCTGCAGTGCCAGGGTGAACTCTGCCTGCCTGCCTTGGGGCTGCCAAGTGCCCACAAGTTTGGGCACAGAGCAGTTTCGCAAACCCCCCAGCTCTTCCCCTCCACTTGTGGCCTCCATGCTTGCAACATTCAAGCGGGATCAAGAGGAGGAGGAGGCGAGCAGGGGTGGATCACTTCCACCCCCGTGGGACCACGCTTGAAACTCTTGTTAGGTATGTGGTTCCTAGGTCAGCCGCAGCACGCTGGATCCGGCTAGGAAGAAGCTGAGACATTTGGGCAGGAACCTGCCTTTAGAGTAGCTGCAGAAGCAGCAGCTCGGCAGCGCCATGGAGAACGTGGAGTTCAGAGGCGGACCGGAGAGATTTCCAGACAAAGATCCCCGGCTGAATGCAGTGTTTGTGGATCAGGGGCAGATAATGATGATGATGGTGGAGCAGAGAGGAGGCGATGGGTACAGATTGGTGGAAGTGTTGCTGACTGGAGGGGCTCCTTGGGGCTTTACCTTAAAAGGAGGAAGAGAGCATGGGGAACCTCTCATCATCACCAAGGTAAGATACCTTTGCAGGAGAGCGAGGGCTGTTACCTGACACGTTCCCCCCATTTTTCTTATCTTTCGTTTCGTTGTATGTAATCTCTCCTTTCCCCCACCTCTCAGGTTAACCATCTCTCTCTAGTCGTTACACGACCCAAACAATAGGCTGGCATAATGAATGACAGTCATGGGAACACTATACTTGTATCGACCCTTGCTGAAAACGGTCGCAGTCTCTTTAACAAGCTTCTCATATCATGATCAGACTTAGAAGCTTGAAAGTTGCTCAACAATTTTGAGAAAAGTGCATGATAAAAATATGTAATTTTTTGTTGCTCTTGGTCCTAATGTGAATTGCAGTGTGCCCGTGAACTTAAGGGGGATCTTTCTCGGCTGGAGTTTTCTAGTTTGTTGCTTCAGTGGAAGACATTTGCCTGTTGCTCCTAGTTCCTGCTTGATCACATCATGGGTTCATAATTTCCTTAACCTTCTAATAGTTCCTTGTCCAAACGGTACAGTTCCCCTCTCCCCAGTAGTGTACTGCTGTTTCTTGTCTCATTTCTCCTCTTTAGCACTGGCCTGCACCTGTAATAGAAGAACAACGGTGTGGGATGGGGGAGGGGGCGAGGGGCGGGTGAGAATGTAAATAAACAAAGCAATAAACTTCCCTAACTATTAGGCTGTTGTGTTCTATTGCTTGTTGGAAAAGTAAACCTAGGGGCACACGTGCTTTAGCTGTACTTCTATAGTTTTAGTTTATTCACTACTTATGTAATTTTTTATAGTGTAATTGTATCAGAACACTACAATACTCTTCAATTATATACATCAGTCCTGCTATATATATTTGGCAGGGTTTTGTTTGACATTTCATTGCACAGTTATGTATGTTCGGAGAAACCATTCTTTTTGTTAAACCCATTTATAAGGCTGTACCTAATAGCTATTTTTGGCTACAGCATGTCAGCTTTACAACTTTCAAAATGTTGCTGGTTTAAACTTCTAGAAAACAGTTCGTTGCTTTTAATTTTCTTTCTCTCCCCATCAAAAACCTTTCAAATAATTCTGAATGACCGTTGAAATGTTGAGAAAATGAGTGAAATGAAGGAACATTTTCCCCCACCATCCATAGTAGAAATTACTTCAGGCTTTTATATTATTGTACTATATTAAAGTTTTGACACAAGCCAGGAAAATTCAAAGTAAAGGCTAGCACTCATTGCCCCGATTCTGAGTTTTCCATGGGGATTTTGTTAATTTTACAAAATATTTATTTAGCATAGTATTTTAAATCTGATTTAAAACAAAAGTTCTCGTGGAATGTGATTAAACATGTTGTATGAGAGAAAGAAAAGGCTATTGGGTAAAAAGTGTTTATGTGTATGCTGTGTTTCACTATTATATATCATGTATATTTCAGTTTATTAGGCACACATTACTTACTTGACAAGGGTGCATTATTATTATGTGTTTTCTAAGAAATTGACAATTGTGGTATATGTTTTGACCCAAGAATTCCCTTGTACTTTCTTAAACAAACAACTACATCAGGATCTAACTGATGGTTTAAAAACCATGAAGTCAGTTGTCTGGTTATGCAAGCAAAAAACAAAAACAGACCCTTAGTCAAAAAAAAAGTCACAATATATTTTTCTGAAGCTTTGTTATGGGAGAAATACAACTCTTGGTCTGCCAGCTCCAGGGACATTTTGCCTGTTCCTATTTTACAAGTACATAAAGAATGTGAGAGGTCAGCAAATCCTTGAACATCCCAGAGCAAGAACTTTTCTATTGTTATTGTCATACTAAGTAGGTTTTTTTCTCTCTCTATATGGGTTTACAAGTTTATGTATTCTGGGCTTCCCAAATTAGGGCTTATCTAAACAGAAAAGTGAGTGTCTATCATCTATGTACCTTGTCTCCAACCATGCACCTTTAGTTTTAGGGCCCAAGAACTCAGAAATTTCAGGATCCTAAAGAAGAGGACTTGTTGTTACTGTGTTAGATTCTCACTCGTGGAAGCTGAAGTGGTTCCTATTCTGAAGATTCTCACATTGTGCTGCAGACAAGGGCATGATTCTGCAAAAATGCACATCCATAACGTTGCTCATGTAATAGGACATTTCTCATAAGCAAATATACAAATCTGCTTAAGCGTTTGGAGTCTTTACATGTATGTCCCAAGCCTTGGGTGTTTGAGAACAAAGGATGACCAAGATGTCCATGGCAGTTGCATCCATATATCTCATGGAAGAATTTTGTGGGCTAAATGTCTGCTTCCCTGTTTTTCCTTACCATACACAGGACAACGACTACATAAAGGGACACAGCTGGCTTAAAAATCGCATCTCTGTCTGAAAAGTAGTACCTAAGATTACTATAACTGAACAAGATTAAAAATAGAAATATTTTTTTTCCCGAAAACCCCATAAAAAGAGAAGGGAGACTCTCAGGCAAGGGTAATTTCTAAAACTAGTCCTGATTTTCTTTTTAAATTGACTAAATTTCAGTTTAACAATCTACCAAGCTACCAGAATGCACTGAGGGAAAGGCATGCTAAACCGAAGAAAATCTATGTTTAAATCTCAGTAGGGAGATAAGTATGTGTGCCATAAGCATTGGAATGTTGGGTGCAGGAAGTATTTTACTCATCCAACATGCAAAGAAAGGTCAAACTAGAGTCACCCTACTAATACCCAAAAACAGTACTAATAGCGTATCCCACTTAATTGGGTGATTAAGCTGGCTCATTTCAATATTTCTTCTTACCCTGCAACTGAAACAGAAAACTTAAGGTTCTAACTACCTATTTCAGGAGCACACTTCTGAGTTCACCCACCAATAGTGTGTGTGTGGGGTGGTGGTAGGTTATTTTTTTTGATGCAATGATCATGAAGAAAAATGGTACATGATACAGCTTGTTCAGGTCTTGAACATAGTCGGTCTTCTGAAACTCACCCCACCCATATGCAACTGCATTGTTGACTAATACTTAAATGTATTTTTTCAGTGTCTTTAGTATCCTCACTTGACAATAAAATCTTACTCCTGAAAGAAAAATTAGGGATTTTCAATCTGGTTTTGCAAATCTTTACGTTAAAAAGTAATAGCATTATGCTTTGTATTTCTTCCAGAGCTCTGTGCATGTCTTCTAGAGCATTCCAAAAATTTGCCCCCAAGGCAACTTATTTTTGCCTAATATGGTAACTTTGAACCTTGAGGAAGGGGGTTGACTTTTTATAGCAACTTGCAGAATCTCTACTTTACCTGGACCACCACTCTCTGTATAGGTGTGACTTTTAACTATCTCATTTTCTTTTTTTTAAATGAAGCAAGCAAACACTGAATTTAAGAATGAAAACCTCAATAAATTGTCATGGGTGAACCTTTAAAAATAATATCTTTATTGATAGCTAGCTATTTTAAATATAGTTAACTTTTCTCTTAAAATGTCTTTTTGATAATAATCAGAAAACGTACCTGTCATTCCCAGGTTTGGATGTGGGGGATGGGTAGAAAATATCAATTTGGAATTCAGTTCATTTGCAATACTAACAACATGTAAAGAATCACAAATCGTCCTGGAATTAACATGATCAAGATAACTTTACTGATAACGTATGTGAAACATTTGCAGTGTGTGCTTAGAGAGTTTAATGCACTGTAATGCTGATACTACTTAAAAGAATTGCTTTAACAAGTGCCTGCAGCTATACCTCCTCGAGCTCTGATCTCTCTGTAAACTAATCAAGGTTGGGCCTGGCTCATATTTGGATGAGAGACCTCCAAGTGAAACCTGGGTTGTTGCAAGAAGTGTTGCTGATTCAGTAGGTGAAACTCTTCGCTCTGAATCATTAGTGCAGGAAAGCTCCAACTGGAGATGTCACCTTTAGATCAGGAGCAGACTCAGAGTCCTGATTACTTTTTTCCATTAAAAATTCCACAATACTTTTCTAATGGGCGTGTGTGCCTGGTGTTTTGATTTGTTCTGTGTTTGTACAGTGCCTAGTACAATGGGGTCCTGGTTCATGACTGGGGCTCCTAAGTGCTATGAAAATACAAAGAATAAGTGTAATGGGCAAATTGTAATTTGAATATCTACATTTGATGTAAAATTCCTCTGTTCTAACTAGATACAAGAATTCTTCCATATTTTCTGGCTCAAATGGTTATGTAGAGCTATTTCATTTCAAAAGTAGCTGCATTTCAACAATGGAAGAATTTTTGAATCCTGTAGCTTTAAAGACTTGATATAAATGTAAATAATTTTTTTTTGTTTAATGATTCAAGGGTATCAGAGTTCTTTTTCAGACTAATGGCTATCCATTTGTACAGAAATCTGTAGGAAGACTTTTCTGTTTCCTCGAGTATAAACCAATCATTTCATCATTTTGTACAAATTAGTCATTTGACAGGCTGGCAAAATGGCTGATTGATTGAGACTACAGCTAGATGAAAAGATCAAGAATATATGTGCCAAGGATTTGGCTCAGTTGATCTTGGTTTTTTTGTATGTATGTATAGAATTTTTTAAAAAAATGAATCCTGTCCCCTGACACACAGGATACTGAAATCTTATTTTTGTGAGTTTTAGCGTACATGTGTCCTCTAGAAAAGAGAGACCGAGACTCTGTTGTCTATTATAATTAAGGCTTTTTGTTGAAACGAACACTTACCAGTAATAATTTTCCAAAATAAATTGCAGATTTGCTAGTAACTATAAATCTAACTTTATATTAGTGGGTAAAATGCTGTATTTGTGCAGAAAAAGGACCACTAAGGTAAATAGCTGATTCACAGGTTGTTAATGTTGTGCTCTAACACATGCCGAGTGTAGTCGCTCCGCCAGCGCTGCGAGAGAGCTCTCGCAGCGCTGTATGTACTCCACCTCTCCGAGGGGTGTAGCTTGCAGCGCTGCGAGTGAGCGTGCAGCGCTGCAGGCTCTGATCACACTGGTGCTTTACAGCGCTGCGCTCGGGGGGGGGGGCGTTTTCACACCCCTGAGCGCAGCAAGTTGCAGCGCTGTACAGCGCCAGTGTAGCCAAGGCCACAGAGTTCAATATGATCTCTAGCTAGTGAACTTTTCATTCTTTGTTGATGGAAATGCACGGGGGAGCAGAGCCTGTCCTCTTAATGATCGTCAGCTATATTGTTCATTTACATAACCCCATCTCTAGGAAAAAGCAGCAAACTATAAAAACCAGTAGTTGAATCCATAGAATCACATCTGAATTACTTTATGCCTCACAATTCTCTTCAAACCCTTGATTTAGTCCTTCGAGTGGAGCTGCTCTTTGGGATAGTACTATCTAAATCAAACCTTCCCTAAAACGCTACATTTGTATGTACCGCTCTCTGGCTTTAGAGCATTTTTAGGGAATATTTACATGTTGGAATGAAGATTCTGAACATGGACAAGCAGTATCCTGTTGTTGGGGGGTGTTGGTGGTTGTTTTTCTAGCTGTTTTTCTCAGTAGGCAGAAGTTTGCCATCTTAAAGGTTTAGAGAGAGACAAGGTGAGTGAGATAATATCTTTTATTGGACCAATCTCTGTTGGTAAAAGAGACAAGATTTCAAGCTACACAGAGCTTTTATTTACTGTGCTGTTTCTCTTAAGCCTGGCTGAGTGGCTTGCCCCAGAATCTACCCCTTTGTTGTTCTTCAGATCCCTCCTTAAAACTCTCCTTTGCCGGGATGCCTACAAAAAGCTCGACAACGGTTAGGCTGCTGGTGTGCTGAGACCACTGCCTATCATGCTGACAATATTGTCTCACCATTTCCTTGTACTCTCCCATATGTCTATATCGATCTGTTTCTTGTCTTACACTTATACCTCTTTGGGCAGGGACTGTCTTTGATCTGTGTTTGTACAGTGCCTAGCACAATGGGCTCCTAGATGTTATAATAGTGTAATAAAAGGGATTCCACAGCGTGAAGGGGAAAGCAATGGAAGTAAATATGGTTTGGGGCTGTATTAACTTTTTGCTCTCTGCCCCCCTGTGGCTTGGGCTTAAATAATCTGGAAAAGCTGAGTTGGTTCCCCTGTCCTTCTATGAGGTCCCCACTGGTACTTCGGGTAAGGAAGGAGCTTAATGCCACATTGGAATTCTCTTTTCTGCGAGGGCTTCTACACATAAGAGTGCAGAATGTCTTATGTTAAGTAGAATGAGTGTTACTTTGGTTTGTCTATCCATGGTGTCATTTAAATAGCTCTGCCTTGATTTACATAGTGAAGGCTTTCTTACTCGAACAGTCATGGTAACATTAGAAACTTTTCCACAGGACAGTATCTTGTAATGTATTAAACTGATGGCAAAAACATAACTAGAAATGTATTATCGTTCTTCACATTGTGCCAACAGGAGAACTGAGATAAGAGAGAATGAATAAAATGGCTTGTGACTCACAGGAATCCATCTTTAAGCTTGGCTCAGAAGAGAGGCTAAAAATTCCCTCTTCTCAGAAGTCACAGGGTTCTGCTTTGACTGATGTGTCCTTTGACTGATGTGCATGTAGTTTTATAAACAGTATGTGTAATACTGAAACAATACTTAATATTTTTTTCCTTGGCACCTGTCACTGTTTTAAAATGATACAGTAGAACTCATGTTGTTGTGTGAAGAATCCTATTTGTCACTAGCAAAAAGGAACACTTGCTGCTGTTGCCTTGCTTTCCTCCTTCCTCTACCCTCAACACACTCAGTTATGTATAGGTACCTGGCCTGATCGACCATTGGTTCTTTAAAACAAACAATCAAATAAAAACACAAAGCCAGCCAGAGGAACTAGCCACACAGTTCCCACTTATAGAAATTGTTTGACTAAATCCCCTAGGCAGCTTTGAACATATCAATGTATTATTTAAGTTCTCTATCAGTGTAATACAAAGAGTTTTGCCTTGTGTCTGTTGCCACTATTCTAACATGATTCTCAAATATATCCTGTTACAGTAATGGTACCAATTACAGACAGAAAAAATTAAAACAGCAACAGCCTTCTGGTAGCAGTAATAAGTTATCACAGGGTTGCTAAAATATGTTGTTAACTAACAAGCTGAATGTTATGATTGTGCGTTTTTGGTTTTTTTGTAGCGTTTGGGTTTGTTTTTTACTCAGTATAGCTTGTGTCTTTGCACTTTAGCTGCATGTGTTTAAAAAGTGGGTGTGGGAAAGAACAAGTGAATGGGAAGTGAAGTTTAGTCATGAATAGATTAGAAGGATATAACCAGCCTGTTGTCAGTGAGCCAGTATTACCTCACTGCTCTTGAGTTCTCGCAACAAGTTATTAGGTGCCTTTCTTGTGGGCTGTGCTCCTTTCTATGTATTCTTGTCCTTTTCTTACGTTGTGCTTTGTGTCATCATGCGCATGACCCTAGACCTGTGGCTCATTCATTACAGAAACTTGAGACAGGCCCGAGCAGTTCAGCAGAACTCTTACTCAATGTACACCTCATGATTAAGGCTGCAAGTTTGTCATGGAGGTCACGGATTCCGTGACTTCTGCAATGGCCGGTGCGCCTGGCTCAGGGGCAGCGCAGGCAGCCCCTGTGCCAGTTGCACCGGCTGGTGCTGGGGCAGTCTTGGGACACCGTCCCCTCCCCGCCCCCCAGCAGAGTTTGGGTGTGGGAGGGGTCAGGGGTTGGGGCATGGGATGGGGTGAGGCGGACTGTGGGCGGCGCTTATTTGTGGGGCTCCCCGGAAGCAGTGACATCCCCCTCGCTCAGCTCCAAGGTGGAGGTGTGGCCAGGCAGCTCTGCACGTTGCCTCCGCCTGCAGGCACCGCCCCCACAGCTCCCATTGGCTGCGGTTCCCAAAAATATCTGTGTCTAAAAATACCCGTGACTAAAATGTAGCCTTATTCATGATATATGCAGTTTCATTAACAGTTTCTTAAAATATATCAGGTAAAAACAACAGCTGAATTGATTTCAGTTATTTCATGAATTTGTATAGTGCTTGGTAGATGTTAATTTATATCAAAGTAATCTTGTTCTCAATCTTTTGAGCCAGTTTTTGACTTTGGGTTATGGATGAGGTGAGGGTCCATTTGGAATATGTTGGGAAAAATCCTGTCCCTACTGAAACCTGTGAGAATTTTTGCCATTGATTTCAGTGAGGTCAGAATTTTATCCCATTGTTTCTGTAAAAAAAGTTTGCAGTCTTTCAAAAGTTACACGAAAGCTAATGCAATGTGATTGGATCTTGAAAGGATAGTACTACAATTGTGATGGGTTAGTCAGTTCTGTAAGGTTTGCAGAACTTTCATCAAAAACCAATAAAGTTCAATATAGCGAATAAACTCATAAAGAGGGAAGGTGATCAGCTTTTTATAATGAGTTACTGAAGGTGGTTTGGCAAAAAATGGGGGAAAGGGAAGATTTGCAAAATATACACCTCTACCCCGATATAACGCTGTTCTTGGAAGCCAAAAAATCTTACCGTGTTATAGGTGAAACCGCGTTATATCGAACTTGCTTTAAACCGCTGGAGTGCGCAGCCCCCCCCCCGAGCACTGCTTTACCGCGTTATATCCGAATTCGTGTTATATTGGGTCATCTTATATTGGGGTAGAGGTGTATATATTTTGAATTTTTAAAAATTTCATCAGTTTTGAAATTCAGAAATTTTTTTACCAAGTATTAGTGAAAGAAAAGCAAGTGCTTGTAACCCTATGCTACATAAAATTAGCCAAACGTTGTCTTTGAAAGCAAATTTATCTTCTCTCTTCCAACAATGTGTACAACTTTAGGTAAAGTTTTTTAGAAAATTCAAAACTCTATCTTTATTGTGAATGTGTTCAAAAAAGAATTTAGTGAAAGTTTCTGAATTATATTTTAGCTTTGGTCACCTCAGCCTAACTGGATAATGATATTAGCATTTTGCATGAAAATCATAGTTGTTGACTAAGTGTTAGCTAGGAGGGAGTTTTCCCATCAGAGTTCAACCACACTATCAGTCCTCTACATCTAGTTTAACCAGAGAATTCTTGTTTAAAAAACTCAGGTCAGGCCTTCAAAGGTAGAAGAGTAGTTTGTGGAAGGCAGCGGATAAAATGGGAAAACCCCATTAATAGGTTTCGTATGACTCTGAAGCGTAAGGTACAGTGCAGAATGCCTGACTACCCAAAACTGTATAATCCCACCATTTCTCCTGTAAATGCAAGAAAAACAATGGGGAATTAAATAGAAGTAGGCACATGGCCAAAAATAAAACTATAAACGTCTGTATAAGAATGTGTGAAGCTTAAAAGCAAACCCACCATGAACTAGGATGCTTGGCAATGGAAGAGGATCTTGAAATAACAAGTATTTCTGAATCCTGAGGATGCCTGACAAAAATCAATGAGAAACTGTAAAACACTGGCTACGTAAATTATATGAAAGGGACAGATTGGGTGACAGATATTGTGGCGTAGATTTCTATTGAAGAGACTCCATGGAAACTCAGGAGAAAATACTTTTTACTGGAGAGGAACATATGGGACAATCGATAGGGATACAAATCCCAAGTCATAGGAACTGGACTGGGCTGTACTGTTATTTCACTACATAATGTTTATTTCCTCTTTGTACTTTCTGCCTCTTCCTACTTCTCCCTAAAATCTCTTTATCTTCACCTCATCCTTTTCTAAACTATCTCTTTAACCTCTCCTGACTACTTATTCATGCCTATCCACTCAAACGTAGGGCTTGAATACTTTGACAGATGTATAATAGTCTGAGGACTGAACCTACTAACCAAAGACCACTTTGAAAGCTGGGGGAGGCCCAGGGTTCAAGGGCAATGCCAAGCAAAGCAAAAACCTCTCAATCCCCATTCGTTGAAAAGGGAGGAGTGGGAAGTGTGGGGATTTCTATTAGAGTGGTGCTGCCCCTGGACCTTGATCAGGGCTCCAGATTTTGTATCAGCCTTTGATAAATAACAGTTTGATAAATTGCAGCCTTCTCCTCCCAATCTTCTTTGTGAACATGCACACTCTCATCCCTCTGGATTCTTGAAGAGAGATGGACAGTTATTTCATTTTCCGTCCTACCTTACAACCCCAACATTAGGGGGATAGGTGGGCCTCTGCTACTCTCTCCTTTACCAGACTTTTAGTTGTTATGATGGGAAGGTGTTCCCACTAGTCTGACTCCCTCTTGGCCTCAATTTTGAATCCTAGGGCCGGGGACCAGGACCATCTCTTTGTTCTGTATTTGTAAAGAACCTAGCACAATAGTGTCCTGATCAACAATGTTGGCTGCAGGTGCTATGGTAATACAAATAGTTACAGTAGTCAGACTCTCCATTTTTGGCCCCTGCTGCAGCTGATTGCTCCTCCAGCAGCATCATAGAAATTTGCCTGATTCTTGTCAGTTTCACTGTTGCCCACAAAATTCTGAACAGCTTCAATTATCACTTACCTACACCTTATCAAAACTCTGATTTAGCAGAAGAGGCAATGGAGCTGCTTGCACACTCAGGCAGACATCACTACATCAGTTCCATTTGGTTCATGGTTGCAAGAGGTTAACACTGCAACCATAAGGTCTAGAGTTCTAATTATTATTAAATGAAAGTTCTGTTTTGGTGGATATTGCCAGCGCATGCCCTAATTCTGCATTGGATTGAAAGTGTACTGCTGCAACCTTAATTCTAAATTAACATCTTTTTGTTGTGTATAAATATCCAAGCCTCAGTGATAATTTTTAAAATAAAATTTTAGCCTTCCTAAAATGTACATGGTTTTTAAATTCTCTGCTTCTTTCTTTTTGGAAAGGCAGGTTCTGACTCATTTCAGATCCTGGTTCTAAATCTTCTGTTCTGCAGCCTGTTGTGCATTCAGTCAGTGATGGATTGCTTGTGATACTGAACTCTGAATGATCCAAGTAAGAAAGTATTCTTTGAATGGGGAATGGCAGAGGAAGATTGGGTTGTTTGTAAATGAAAGTGTAGTACCCACTGCTGTTCTAAAAATTACAACTGTGGCACCGTTCTCTTCCACTCTAGAGGAAAACCAAATTGTCTTAAGCCCTTGTAATGGGATTTTGAAGGCCACAGATGTCTTTTGTGTAGATGCTGTTTTATTTATCATATAAAATACTTTATTAGATGTAAATTTGATTTGGTTGGTTTTGACTTGGAAAATGAAGAAGAACCCTCACATATTTTTCTTTTACTACTAGCTAGATATACACAAAACATTGCAATGTTCCTCCTGAAGTACACTAATGACTACTACTAGTGCTGGTGCAACTAATGCTTCAAAATGCTTAACATGTTATTAATGCTAATTTTATGACCACATTCTTTTATTAGCAGTTTAGAGTTACTCATAACTCTTCTGAAGTGATGTATTATAGTGCTTCAGGGTGGTATTTCAGAAACATGGTTTCGTAGTAAAGGAAACAGCAGCACTTCTTGCAAAGTAGCACTACTATACCATTTTTCTCATTATCTTATACGAATATCATACAAAAATGAGGGTTTTTTTTAAATGTGCCCAACCCAGCAGTATCTTTTGAAACCTGCACAGTGGTTTGAGCATTGGCCTGCTAAACCCAGGGTTGTGAGTTCAATCCTTGAGGGGGCCACTTAGGGATCTGGGGCAAAATCAGTACTTGGTCCTGCTAGTGAAGGCAGGGGGCTGGACTCGATGACCTTTCAAGGGCCCTTTTCCAGTTCTAGGAGATAGGATATCTCCATTCTTCCCAGCTTTCTGATGCTAGTGGAGCACTCTTTCATGTGGAAGTTGGTGTGGTTCAGCTATCATTGATGTGTTCTCAAAACAGTGTAGTGGAGAAACCAGAATTTGACTTAGTCATTACTACATGGTTTTAAGGGTCACATGGTTTTATTCATATATGTCATATACTAATGCATTTCCTTCAGTAAGGGATATTTTCCCATTTTGCCCCTCTTCCCTCCTATATTTAGAAAACAGATGTGCAAAATTATGACACAAAGAGCAATTTGCCAGGAGCCTTGAAGGTTGCACCTAATTTGCATGGATAGCTGCATCTTGGGACACTCATGGCTCATTTGCCCCCTTAGGTTATCCTTTGGGAAGCCTTGGTTTCTTCTAATCAAGTAATACCTTACTGCTTAAAAAGGGGGAAGAAAGTATAGGGAAGTGAAGACACAAGGATGAAGGATGTATGGAAAACAATCCGTATAAAGAAATATCTATTACTGAGGGAAATGCTGTTTTGTTCAAAAAGTCTCAGCTATTCTTTAGCGCAGTGTTTCCCAAACTTGGGACGCCGCTTGTGTAGGGAAAGCTCTTGGCAGGCCAGGCCGATTTATTTACCTGCCACGTCCGCAGGTCCGGCTGATCGCGGCTCCCACTGGCCGCGGTTCACTGCTCCAGGCCAATGGGAGCTGCTGGAAGTGGCGCGGGCTGGGGAACATACTGGCTAACACTTCCAGCAACTCCCATTGGCCTGGAGCGGCAAACCGCGGCCAGTGGGAGCCGCGATTTGCCGGACCGGCGGACGTGGCAGGTAAACAAACCGGCCTGGCCTGCCAGGGGCTTTCCCTACACAAGCGGCGTCCCAAGTTTGGGAAACACTGCTTTAGCGCTTATTAAATTTTCTTTTATTTTGTAGCTAGAGGGAGCTATTGGCTGAAGAACGAAGCAGATTTGAGGGTGTGTATTGAATCATAGAAAAGTAGGGCTGGAAGGGATTCTATACTACTATGGAGAATTTCAGATACAAGTGGGTAGACGAGATCATGGGAAGACTAGTTCTGTAGGCTATTGTAAAGTTATGTGAAAGCTAAAAATGGTATGATTTTTGTTAATGGTTTTGTTTTGATTGGAAAATGTTTAAACCATTGGGGGGAGCAATGAGAGAGACAGCAAGACGTGAACAGTTACACAGCACAACAGAAGACACTGCAGATGTTCATCGCTTCTGTTGCCATCACCACTATTGTCCATACTCTTTCTAAGAGAAAGGGGGGTTATTTTTTAGAGAATACAATCTAAAATTGGAAAGAAGAATATTATTTGTATAGTTCCATAGATATTCATGGCACCTTGCAGACAGAAAAATAAGACCACGTCCCTCCCTTGTGGGGTCATCTTCTGAATTACACAGACAATAAAATGGCACAACACAGGAGGGGAATCTTCAAATCACGTGGAAGGAGAGGATTGGAATGGTAGAAGACAGAACAAGGAAGGAGAGGTGAAGAAGAAAGTTCTAGGGATTGTTTGTGCTTGTTTTTGTTTGCTTTTTTGGAAAGCATTTATTTTAGGATTGTAGGTAATTAAGCTGTAGTATTATGGCGAACGCTAAGATTCTTAAATGAAATTGTTATACAAGTGGGGATGGGAAGCACCTAAATGTAGATTATTGATGGAATGCTAACTGAAAAATCTTCAATAACTGTGCAGCCTTACAGAGTAAACATTAGCAAACCCTTGACTAGTTACAGTTTTTGTATGTGAAATGTAACTACTAGTATGTAATCTGCTGTGAGGTGGTGGTTTTGTTTTGTTTTGTTTGTTTGTTTAAACTGGTTAGGAGAGAGAAAACAATATAGAAATTTCTCATCTGTGTCACCTTGGGGATGAAATGCAGGAGTAACTGGTTAGATGTTTTTCCACTGCATCTTGTTTGGGAAAATATTTCAAGGAAAGAATGTGGCTCTTTTGTTGTTGGTTAAACACAGCTTTGAAATTCAAATGTTTCCATCCTCATAAGCTGCTTGATTTCATATTTTATATAAACAGATCTCAATTGTACAATATTTTCATCAGAGAGAGATGCTTTGCATAACTTGAGTTGGAATGGGAGAGGTTGTGACTTTTTTTTTCCCAGCAGCTGATTACATTTTGGCCTTTATAATTATAAAAGCTGACAAAATCCTAGACAATTTTAGTTAACTCTAGATGTCTCAAATAGTGCCATCTAGTTGTTTTCTCATATTCCCAATGGTTCTTAACTTTTAATTGATAATTTCCTTACATCTCAGAGCTAAAGTCTTGTATAAGTCACCCTCTGATGCAGTAGAAATTTTTTTAAACACACTCATTCCATTTTTCATGAGTCTGTTGCTGTAGTGAAACAAAGCCTTCTTTAAAAGCCTGCTTAAATGTAGTTTGGTTTGAAAAACAGAAATGTGTTCATTACAGAAATCTAAATTAGATAAACTCAACTCAATTTTCTTATTACTTACAACAATCAGGAATTGATGGCACTGGTTTCATAGATTCCAAGACCAGAAGGGAATACTGTGATAATCTATTCTGACCTCCTGTATAACTAGGGCCCTACCAAATTCATGCTCCATTTTGATTAATTTCATGGTCATAGGATTTTTAAAATGGTAAATTCCATGATTTCAGCTATTTCAGTCTGAAATTTCAATTGTAGAAGTCCTGACCCAAAAAGGAGTCATGGGGGTGTTGCAGGGTTATTGTAAGCGGGTGTGTGTTGCGGTACTGCTACCCTTGCTTCTGTGCTGCTGCTGGCAGTGGGCTGCCTTCAGAGTTGGGCAACTGGAGAGCAGCAGCCAGATCTGAAGCAGAGCCACTGTCAGCAGCAGCGCAGAAGTAAAGATGGTATGGGATGGTATTGCCACCCTTACTTCTTTGCTGCTGCTGGTGGGGTGCTGCCTTCAGAGCTGGGTTCCTGGCCAATAGCCGCCGTTCTCCGGCCACCCAGCTCTGAAGGCAGCGTAGAAATAAGAGTGGCAATACTGTGACCGCCCCTAAAATAACCTTGCAACCCCCCCCCCCCCCCGCAGCTCCCTTTTGGGTCAGGACCCCCAATTTAAGAAACGCTGGTCTCCCCTGTGAAATCTGTATAATATAGGGTAAAAGCACACAAAAGACCAGATTTCACGGGTGGAGACCAGATTTCACTGTCCATGATGCGTTTTTCATGGCTGTGAATTTGGTAGAGCCCTATGTATAACATAGGCCATAGAACTTCTCCCAAAATAATTCCTAGAGCATAGCTTTTAGAAAAACATCCAATCTTAATATAAAAATTGTGAATGATGGAGAATCCACCACGACCCTTGATAAATTGTTCCAATGGTTAATTCCTCTCACTTTTAAAAATCTAAGCTTTATTTCCAGTCTGAATTTGTCTAGCTTCAACTTCCATCCACTGGATCATGTTATACCTTTCTCTGCTAGATTGAAGGGTCCATTATTAAATATTTGTTCCACATGTAAATACTTATAGCCTGTAATCAAGTCATCCTTTAACTGTCTCTCTGTTGAGCTAAATAGATTGAGCTCATTGAGTCTGTCACTATAAGGCACGTTGTCTAATCCTTTGTACTTGTGGCTCTTCTCTGAACCCTCTCCAGTTTATCAGCATCCATGCTTGAAGTTAAAGTTGGGCATCATGTCTCTAATTATGCTTAAGTATCTAAGGCCACATCCTGCTCCTGCTGAAATCTGTAGGAGTTATGCTATGGACTCCAGTGGGAACAGGATATGGCTCTTAGGGTGTGTCTACACTGCAATGAGGAGGTGCAGCTGTAGCATTTGTAAACATATAAGTCAAAGCTAATTCAAGTAATGATGGCAGTAAAGATATGGCAGTGGAGGTGGCTGCACAGTCTAGCCCCGTTTGTCCAGGGTAGGCACTCATGTTGCTGCTGTCCATGCTGCCTCAGCTTCACTGCTATTGTTACTTGAGCTAGCTTTGATCAAGCTACATCAAAGCTAGCTCAGATATGTCTACACGTGCTGCATTCATGCTTCCCGATTGCAGAGTAGATGTACCCTTAATTCTGATGCATAGTAAGCCTGTTACCACTCCAAGGTGTTCTTCACATTGATAGAATCTGGCACAGTTATAGAAGTCTGTTAATGGTATATGATACATTTTCTAATGTCTGGAAGACATTTCTTCCTGGCTATAGGGTAGCTAACTTTCTAGAATCTGACGATAGTTAAAAGGGGGAATATTTTCAGAGGCACAAAGTGGAGTTATTCATCCAGCTCCGATTGACTTGACTTTTCATGGGAGTTGGGCACCTAACTCTTCTTTATATCAGGGGCTAGCCGTGTTAGTCTGTATCCACAAAAACAACAAGGAGTCCGGTGGCACCTTGAAGACTAACAGGTTTATTTGGGCATAAGCTTTCGTGGGTAAAAAACCTCACTTCTTCAGATGCATCTGAAGAAGTGAGGTTTTTTTTTACCCACGAAAGCTTATGCCCAAATAACTCTTCTTTGGGTGCCTTTGAAAAATCTCCCTTAGAATCAGGATCGTTACTATGATACTATTACTGATCTGTCTGTAGGAATCCCATCTTTTCTGCTCACGCTCATGGGAGAGTGGAAGTACTTTAACACTGAAATCAAAGCCTCTTAAGAGATACAAGGAAGAATGAATGTGGGGAAGGAACAATTCTAGTCTCTTAAACTGTAGAGAATCCCACCCTCCTTTTTTAAAGTTGTTTCCTAACATCATATTCACAAAAAGTTATACTTAGGAAACACTGAAAATAGTGACACAAAGGCGTACCGCAAGTAGATTTATAGCAGCAAGTGAAGACTATACAGTATCTCACTCAACACCAGGCTAAACAAAGACCAATTTGAAGAATCCACACAGCTATGGTAAATTTAATTTGGTTGCCTGACTTCTGTGTGCTTAAAATCTCAAACATAACATTACATGAATGTAATTTTTTTTGTCCATAATATCTTTGCTAAGAAGAAAATGTCTTTAGGGTTCTCTTTTCTTTTTAATATTGATGGACAGTTAGAGCAAGTTTTATAGCTCCTAAGGCTGTGCAAATACAATATTAAAATTCTTTTGAATCAGCTGAAATGAGATCACTAGTTGGTGCAGTTGGGCCTTTGGGGCTCATTTGTAATGTGGTATAATGTAGCGTTGATGGGGTGATGATAAAAATGTTTTGTTGTGTTCCCAACTCAGAAGAATCTTTGCTCTGGCACCCTGTAACCAGAGGTGGGGAGAAATTGGGGTGCTCATCAGTTGAACTTAGTTCGTAGAGATTCTGATGTGAGAAGATGCTATCAGTGTCTGTACAGGTACCATTCTGTACTACTGTTTGATTTGGAATTGCATCGCCTGTACAAATAACAGGCCTCTAATGAATTGGACCTGCGTATAGTCACTGTATAAGAACATAAGAACGGCCACACTGGGTTAGACCAAAGATCCATCTAGCCCAGTATCCTGTCTTCTAACAGTGGCCAATGCCAAGTGCTTCAGTGGGAATAAACAGAACAGGCAATCTTCAAGTGATCCATCCCCTGGAGTCAATATGGGTCAATCTGATTGCAGGATCAGGGCCTTACAATAAATAGGCTTTCAATCTGTAGGCTAGCATAAGTTCTGATATATCGTATTTATCTGGACACTCCCATTGACAGCACTAAACTCAAAGCAGTCTTGTCAAAATTCAAATAATGTCTAGGCATTAACATTGTTAATCTCCTAGATTCATGCAATGTTTCTACAATTATTCCTTATAGGGATATTTCACCATATTCAGAAGGGTAGCCGTGTTAGTCTATATCCACAAAAACAAAGAGGAGTCCAGTGGCACCTTAAAGACTAACAGATTTATTTGGACATAAGCTTTTGTGGGTAAAAAACCCACTTCTTCAGATGCAACCATATTGTTACCATAACAGTCTATTGTTTGTTGTCTTCCCCACAGTCACATTTAAAAAAAAAAAAAGTGAGAAACACTATTTAGTGGGAACGAACATTTCCACTTTGGAGAACTGCTGGTTATTCCAGTTCATAATGAAAATTTACAGTTGGTCATAACCATTAGGTGGGATAACTGAGTTGTTCTCTTTCTCTGGAAAGCTTATGAGAAATCTAGATTCAAACACAGTATATTCCCTAGGAAGAGCTAAGTGATTCCTCTTCCTTTGGTTTAAATGAACAATTGTGAAGCCAGTGTAGGCAAGATCATGATAGTGGAAAAAATAATAAAAAAAAAAAAGTGAGAATAGTTTTACTTATAAGACCACTGATATGATTGGAAGAATTGCAGCCAATCACAACCCAAACATTGAGACTTTCAGAGATGCCTATCCGTTACAATTAATGGGAATTGGTTGTCCAAACTCCCCAGTGCAGCTTTGAAAATCTTAGCCTGAATTTTATCCCCTCATAAATAATACTGACTTCATCAGTGAAGTTGTCAGTGATGTCGGTCTTTATCCACTTAGGGCGTGCTTTCAAACAGTACTCACCTAAGCTCCACCACTACTGTTATTTTAATGGAGAGTCTAAGATGCCAGCAACAGAGCACTTTCAAACCCTCAAGGGGAAGGAAAAAAATATTTTTATTGTGCATCATTTTCATGGTGAATAATATTCATGGAGTACACTTGTAATAAACAGCTTTTGCTTGTGTCAGAAGCCTCTGTTTTACTTCAACATTTAACTACTGCTATACTTAGTGCTTCACGTGCAATGCTATCATAAACTACTTCTCTTAAATACCCTTAATTCATAGAGCTTTTATAGCTGCACTTTCTCTGCCTCTGTATCCCTCCATGCATTCTACTGCTTTGGGTCTGAGAGCCATGTGCTTCGTAGCTCCTGCCACCTGGACCAGCCCTTACTGTGCGTGTCTGCTTCATTGACTCTTTACAGCTTTTTAATTGAGTTAAAAGGAGATACTCTTTTGCAAACACTTAATTTCTTTCTCCCTCTACTATTATTTATTACTTAAAGTGACACGTTCAATTTAAAAATTGTTCAAATTATAGGTAAAGCAAAGAGGTACACATATAATCTTCTGTAAAGTCTCTCTTTAGAGACTTGCAGTACACTGAAATAAATTTTATTTGTCTATAGGACTGATGCACTTGACTACGTTGATGCCAGCATAGTTGTATCTGCTACCCATTGTATTTCTTGTTTCATAATACTCAAATTTACTTTGTCATTTATAGTACAAGAGCAAGATTTTGAGTCTGTTGGGTCTTCTTCACTGAGTGCTAACAGATAGACTTTGCTTTAATTTCCATGCAAGACATTTCCTGTAGTAACTTATAAAGTAAGATTATTAGGGAAAACAGTAACTAAGAATGGCTGATGTTTTAACTATTAAAGCAATTCCTTTATTTAGGAGCCAGCTCTAGTTCTAGATGGGGGAAGGGTTTAATCACATCTTTTGGAACAGTGTGACCTTCAAGCTGAACTTTGAAAGGATTTCTGAAGCCCTGCTTGTAATACAGTACTAGATTCTTAATCTCTGTCTAGAGATTCTTCTTCAAGCTTTGACATTTAAATGAGGGAGTGTGTGCCTAAAGCTGTTTACGAGTAAAATTAAAAATATTGATGTAAAAGCATCACCATGTTCTTGTGTCATGCCATTATGCTTAGGTGTAATACCAACTGTTTTGTTTTTTTTCCTGATTCCTACCAATGTAATTTCTAACTGCTGGACAAATAATTCAGATTGACTAAGCATTACCCACCATGCACTTCATAGTAATTTCTGTTTGTACAGGTTTTAGGAAGCTGGTTTAGCACTGGATGGGGTTAGCGTTTGTTTTTGGTTTGGTCCTTCTTATCTGTTTAACTTGTGTTTTATGTTTTAATTCTTTTCTTACGGTGGGAAGGCTCTGACAAATACATGTGAAAATGGTGAGGCTTTGCTTAATCTTGTCTTTTCCCTTGTTGCTTGTCCAGAACTGAGTCCCCTTACTCCATATGCAATATTACTATACTCCAAGAACCTTGCAAAATTCAGACACATCAGAGTACATAGAGAATTGGGTTGTAGCCGAAAGTCCTGATCCTGCTTCATGATCTGCTCATACAGACTAATAAGGCAACTTACGTCATCTTAATTATATCAGTGTACACACAGCCTTCCTCCCACCGACGTAAGTGCCCTACTACACCGACATAATAACTCCACCTCCACAAGAGGGGTATGTCACTGTAGTTAGGGTGACACAGTTTCTGTGTAGACACTGTGTTACTTACATTGGCTCTTGGATGTCTTGACAAGAAAGCTGGGCAGCTAGAACCCAGTTTCCCCCGTTCTGCTGGAAAGCTGGGTGGCTGGATCCTGTCCCTTGCTGGGAGCTGTGGCTGGACCCCACCCGCTCCCCACCAGGAGTCGGACAGCCTTGTCAATTTCACGGCTCCTTGAGCTGAGAAATGGATAAGGCTGCCTGACTCCGTGTGGGGTGGGTGTTTGAGAGAGAAGCCAGGACAGCTGGACCTCACTCCTCGGGGGCAAGAAACCCCGGCTGGCTTCCCCCCCTACTCCCCGGGAGGTGAGAAGCCCCGGGTGAGGATGCGCATCACCAGCCCAAGGAGGTTAGTGTGGACATGCATTACTGCGGTGGCTGTAAGTCAACCTAATAGAGGCCGACTTACCTCTCTGGTGTAGACATACTCTCATTTAAGTCAGAGAGCTCTTGATCTAGGATCAGAGATTTCATTTGAAACTTTCTTGCTTTGTTACTTTAAGCCACACCCTTATTGTAGTCATTTCCCCCCCTCTTATTGTGTATGAACTCATGGGTGTATTTTACCTAGAAAAATATCACCATCCTCAAAACAGTGTGGACTGATTATTAGGAAAATACCTCAGACCAGCTAATTCTTTGAGCTCTGGGCTCGATCAGCTGATGTTATGCCTAAATGGCCCTAATTGACCTTAAGATGTTATATTGTTTTTGTGAGTGTATTGTGCAAAGCAAGTTGCATCATGTTTAAGATGGAAATTGCTTACAGATGGGACTTTTCCCATTCGAGTGTTTACTATAAATATAGTGATATAATATTAACATCAAAAACTTGAAATAAAATGTAGAAAAAACCAGACAAAACAAGAATTAGTGCTTTTGGATTGCAAAGCTTCTGTTGGATGCTGCCAATTCTTTTACAAGTCAAGTAAAGTTTCAAATCAGGTATACTACTTTTCCACTAAACAATCACAAAGACTCTGGTTTGTGCCTAACTAGAAATGCTTATCAATGGATTAGAAAAAGAAAAAAGCCATGGTAGTAAATATATTTTTGGACATTGACTGGCTAGTAACATGGGCTCTGCTGAATCCTGATACAGTGGTAACCAGTAAAAGTCAATGTTTGCCAATACTTCTCATGCAATGATATTTGGGATACTACAGTTTTCCCTTTATTTAAAATAGGAGATAACTGTAGTGTCTGTCATAGCTGTGTGGTAATTGTTGGCAAATGGTGACCAGTAAATACATATGAAAATATTTTTAAGGGTAGATTGAATGGACAAGAGGACCCATTCTGGGATGTAAAGTCTTTGCCTTCTATAATTGGTATTGTGGTTGCCAGTCTTCTCAGATAAGTCAAGGATTAATGGGCATGCAGGGCATCTCCCCCCCTCCCCCCGGCCCATCCAGGTACTCTTTTCTGAACAGGACTGAGATATGTTGTGGGGGAAGGTAAATCATATACTTCTGCTACCCATCTGTTCTGAAAATAACTGGAGACGTTGGTCTTTGGGGCTGTCAGTCTGCCATTTTACATAAGCACTAAACTCCCCAACAAAAAAACAACAAAAAAGCTCTTTTAAAATATACAACTATTGTTTGTTCATACATAGCAGATGCAGCCAAACACAGGCGAACATGATAGCAGCCAATTGAAACAACATTCCTGCATGATCACAGCAAGGTTCCCCCAAATAATAGTATTTGCAAATGTCTAGTTTTCCTGTGATCTTTTGTGTTGTGTTGTTTTTGTTTTTTAAATGTGTACACATTGGGAAAATAAGTGTAAAATATCAACACTTTTATTTTATAGTTTTTTATTTTATTTTATAGTTATTTTGATGCCCAATCCTTTATAAATGGTTCTTTTTAAAATCTAGCAATAGTCTGAGTTTTCAGATGTATTTTCTTTCTTTTTGGTTTTAATAAAATTTACCTCTTTTAAGAACAGGATTGGATTTTTGTGTCTTAAGAGGTTTGTGCACATTTTGTTTAATTAGCTGGTGGCAACAGCTGATTTCCTTTGTTTTTCTTTCTTAGCTCTTCCCCGGAGTGGGGTGAAAGGGCTTGAGGGTACCCCACAGGAAGGAATTCCCAAGTGCGCCTTCCTGGCTTCTCAAAGGGGTTTTTGCACTGGGGTGCATCTACCCATCCAAGGTCAGAGAAAAGCTGTGACCTTGGGAGTTTAATACAAGCCTGGAGTGGCCAGTATTAATTTTTAGAATCCTTGCGGGCCCCCACCTTCTGCACTCAAAGTGCCAGAGTGGGGAATCAGCCTTGACAGAGCCTGTAACCTGAGCCCCGATACCCAGGGCTGAAGCCCTCAGGCTTCAGCTTGTGCCCCGGGTGGTGGGGCTTGGGCTGGGGCTTGGGCCCCAGCAAGTCTAAGCCAGCCTTGGCAACCCCATTTTAATTGGGGTCCCGACCCACAATTTGAGAACTGCTGGTCTACACTACCAGTTTACATTGGTACATTTACATTGCTCAGGGGTATGGAAAATCCACACACCTGAGTGACGTAGTTATGCTGACCTAACTCCTGGTGTAGACAGCGCTATGTTGATGGGAGGGCTTCTCCTGTTGACATAGCTACCACCTCTCGGGGAAGTGGAATGCCTTCGCCAATGGGAGAAGCTCTCCCGTTGGCGTAGACAATGTCTTCGCTTACAGCACTTCACTGCAGCGCTGTAAGAGTAGGCAAGTCCTTAATCTCTGATATTCAGCTCTAATTCCCTGTGTGTAAGAGTATGTCTACACTTCCCAAGTTACAGCGCGGTCGCGGCTGCGCTGTGACTTGGCAGTGTAGACGCGCTTTATCGCCGGGGGAGAGCTCTCCCGGCGATAAAAAAAAATAACCACCCTGAACGAGGGGTGGTAGCTTTATCTCCAGGGGCACGGCTCCCGGCAATAAAATGCTTTCTATACTGGTGCTTTTCAGCGCTAAAACTTTTGTCGCTTGGGGGTGTTTTTTCACACCCCTGAACGACTAAAATTTTAGCACTGAAAGTGGCAGTGTAGACACAGCCTAAGAGTAGAACAGTCAGTCTTTTTTTTTTTTTTTTTTTTTTTGGCTGTGACAAGAGAATTTAACCTTTAGTTTGTAGTATTAATGATCTTTTGTATTCTGTGCCTGTAGATGAAAATGAGTTCGGTTTATGTAAATAGTGCAAATGACAGTGTTTGTCTCAAAGAAACTCTAACAACATAAATTTGAATGAAACTCTGTGGGATAAAGGAGAAAGGAACGAAATGAAACATAATATCAACAAACAAGGAACTTTCAATGTCTGCCAGAAACTGAGTAAACAAAAAGAACAGGAGTACTTGGGGCACCTTAGAGACTAACAAATAAGTAAACAAAATAAGTTGTTTTCCTTGGTCTGGTTTAATGTTAGAGGAAGAAACACCTTTGGTGTCTGTAGGCTCAGAACTTAAAGGAAAACTCTCCAATAGTTTAGGGGCAAAACATAGCTTTGTTTAAATGTTTAATATTACTAGTGGTATATTGATGACATTTTGAATGAAAACTTCATTTTCCCTCGCAGTGTTTGCAAACTAGCTATTACAGCATTGTGTTAGTGCATGAGAACTAGACATGTAGTGAAATTATTTGTCACTCCATTTTCATCCAGTCTTAGAACAGTGCAAACATTAAGTAACAAGCAACAAAAAGTTAAAATTCAGTTTACATGTTATGTAAATGGCACCAGAAATGTTTGTTTTAGTACAATGTAAGGTACTGGCATATATATCTAGTTGTGATCCAGGTTACCTTCAAACAGTTCTCCAGCTCACTCTTTTGCTTGTCCTTGCTAGTGCGTGTCCCATCTGGGGCTGTCATTTAGGGTATGTCTACACTACGAAATCAGGTCGATTTTATAGAAGGCGATTTTTTAGAAATCGATTTGATACAGTAGATAGTGAGCTCCTGGGGACAGGCACTGCTTTTGTTTTGTATCTTGCATTCTGCTGAGTACATTGTTGGTCTTTTAAATAATAACAAATGCAAGTAAGAATACTGTAAAAAGAAAATCTGTCAATGTCCCTTGAAATTTGACTTCTTTCTCATATCTCTGTGCGCAAAGTCCTATAAATCTTGTAAATTACTAAACATTTTTAAATTTCATGGCTATAATACATCCTACTGTAACCAAATGTACTTGTGGGGTGGAAGCATTTAGTAAGGAAAAAAGATTTAGATTCAAGTTTTCACAGGAACTGTGATAGAGCAAAAAAATTAACAATTTTTTAATGTGAGACACCTATAGTCTTGGCAAAAAAAAGCATCTGTATCTTAACTTTATTTGTTCAGATTTAGTAGATTACACTTCTTATCTGTTTGTTCTGTGTTTATTTTTATTAATATTCTAATGCGTAGGTGTCCTGGATCACTGCTGAGCTAGAGGCAATTAACCTTTATATAGTCTTGGCGTAGTCTTGATAGTCTCCACTGCTACTGACTTTTTTTTTATTTTAACTTTCTGTGCAAGTGAGCTACTAAATGTTTTGAGAGGGTGAAACATAATGAGTGTGAACTGTCCCAGTTTCCATGGTAGCAGGGGGAAATGGTAGTGGTTCAGGGAGAGGATTTTTTTCTGTTGGCTATTTTGTATGTTTTTATTCTGCAGTTCTTGGTTGTGATTGGCCAACATCTTTCCCACCCCAGCCCCCCACTCTGACACCGGAACAGCTCAAGGTCAAGAATCTGGCTGTTAAAGGAAACTGTTTTGTTTTGTGGGATTGCATTAAGATTAATGGAGCTTAAACTAACCAGGATAGGCAGATCGTTCTGCTGAGATTGTTAAACACATGCACACTTTTTAGCTGATGAGTTTTTCTTGGTTCTTTAGAGATGGAAATCAGTTTTTAGTACTCTTAAATGAATTGGTGGCTGCAATGTATTCCATAGAAATCCTATACATTTACAGCAGTAGTGTAAAGTATCGTGTATTCAGAGCAGAGCAGCAATCAAAATGATTTAAAAACAACGAGGAGTCCTTGTGGCACCGTAGAGACTAACAAATTTATTTGGGCATAAGCTTTTGTGGGTAAAAAACCCACTTCCTGGGCTAGAACCCAAGTGGGTACTAGCCCATGAAAGCTTATGCCCAAATACATTTGTTAGTCTCTAAGGTGCCACAAGGACTCCTCATTGTCTTTGCTGATACAGACTAACACGGCTACCACTCTGAAACCTGTCAAAATGATTTAATAACTTAGAAGGTGATTAAGAACAATATTTAAAACATTATGCCATTCCACAAAGTCAAGAACACATTCTCACCTTAAAAAATGTGTTCTGTTCGTGTATCTGAGTGGAGAGGAGGAAGACAGAAGAAGGCAGAAATAAAGGCACAGAGCATGACAATTTAAGTGTATAGAAGCAGATGGAGGGTGTTGTGTGACTCTATACAAGGAGATATTGACAAGATGGAAATTATTCAGTTGAGAGAGAAGATATGATAGCTGTGGCAAGATGATACAGAGAAGGCCAGCTGAGCCCTCTTCTTTGAGTCTATCCATAATGAAGCTGATGTTAATGTTTTGAAGCCTTATAAGCACTTTGGATTTGGTTGGTTGGTTATGCACAAACTGTGCCTGTTCTAGGGCATGTTGGTATCCAAGAATGTAAGAGCAAACTGTGAGGACATGACTGCTGAGCCCCTCCAGGTAGAGAGTGGAGAAGTGATTTGAACTGTGTGTTTTTTGTCTTGTAAATCATTCAGGCAGAGAACTAGACTTCAGATCCCTAGGCTCCAAATAATCAGATGCTCAGATGGAACTTGACCAGAACTCAGCCAGCCAAGTCTCCCCATGGACATAGCTATCTCTACCTCTACCTCTGGCTTCCCCAGTTTCTCGAGGATGAATCCCAGAGCTCTCATTTACTTTTAAGGGATGTCCTTTATGTTGGTAACTAATTTCCCGCATCCCTTATCAAATCACTGCACTTAGTCCCCTTTTCCAACAATAAAAGTAAAAAAAGTCTGCATGCAATGTTCCAATTTTGTGTTGCACAATGTCGATGGTAAGATGGAAAAAGAATCGGTCTCCTGACTCCCAGTCCAGTACCCTATCTGCTCAAACACACTGCCTCTTCAAAATGTTTTCACTGAAGTACTCCTGATTACAATACTGAAACACAACACAGGCAGAGTTAAAAACGTGGTGCCTTACATTTCTTCTGAGGTTGTGAACATCATATAGCTCTTACTGTACACTTGAAAATAATAATTGGACCTCTCCCCATTCTCACTAATGTGAGGGAATAAAATGCTTGTACTGAATTTAGTATATGCAGACAGCGTTAGTCATACTAATGGTAGAAACTTGCAGCACAGTTTAACTTGGCATCTTATAGGTGAGTGAAGAAAATCTTTTACGTGAGCGTTGATAATCTTAGTAGCTTCAGCCACTTCGAAAAAAGTCAGTGCCTCAGAAACTTGTCTGACTTTGCCCTGACACTCCTGGGTAGCCCAGACTTTTTTCCTTCTTTTTCTAGTCCTGTCAAAGGTCATTGTGTTCAGCAGAGTTGTAATTTTCAGCAGAAATACATGAGGGTAGAAGGAGAGAAGCTCTCTTTGTCCGGCTTTCTGCCCAGTTCTCAGAAAACCTCATTTTCCTCAACCAGTTTGAAATGTTCCGTAGTCACCTTTGGTGGTGGCATGGCTGCAGCTGCTGTCTCCACTCCAAGAACCACAGCTGTGACATAAATATTCACAGGGTTTGGATAAACCAGATTGTCCAGGGCAAATAGAAATTCTGCCCAGGTGAGTGGGCTGAGTGGTAGAGTGGGGAGCTGCCGACTCCTTCCTTGAAGGGAAGAGGGAAGCATGGAATGGCACAGCCCAAGTTTTGCTTGCTCTTTCTTACGAGGGGCATGTGGAAGACAGGGAGCAAATTTGTCCAGGCAGTGGCACGTTGCTTTTCAGGAAGGGAAGGTGGACCTGAGTTGCTATTTCTGTTCAGTGAAGGGGTTTGAGGGTGGAGCTGGGGCTGAGTGTCCCAGAACCACTTCCCATTTCATCAAGTGGGAAGGTAGTGTGAATGGCGACAGAGATGGAGGACATACTTGAAAACAAGCAGTGGATTCAAGCATATGTTGTTTGGTCCAGGGGCTGGGGGAAGTTTTAACTGCACTTTTATTGCTCTTATTTTCATATGGGAGGAGGCACCTATGTTCTATTCCTCTTTCTTTGCTGCTCCCTTGCACATGCTTCTCTGTCTCTTAGGGTAGCCTAAACAGGAGTCGGCAAGTGTAATTGCAGCACGTGTAGACATACCCGAGCTAGCTTTGACTTAGCTAGATTAATGCTAGCTCCAGTAACAACTGCAGTCAAGCAGCAGCAGCCAGGGCAGCTGCACAGGGTAGCCTTACCTGTTCAGGACTCTGGGTACATACCAGAGCAGCCGGCTTCACTGCTGTTGTTCGAACTACCTTCGATCTAGCTAGCTCGGATATGTCACGTGCTATAATCATGTCACCCAGTTGCAGTGTAGACATATGCTTAGTTTCCTCCTCCTCTGCTTCCTGGACATGCTGGCAAATCATTTGGTCCTTTCTTCCCTTGAACGTATTGCTCAGTTGCCTCCTTTCGTTTCCCTTTTCTCCTGCCAGTGGAGACACCTAGCAGGCTCCTCCATTGGCTGCTTTTTGCAGTGAGGCATGCTGGGCAAGTATAGAAGTTGAAAATGGAGCGAGCCAGCACCACGTGAGTAGTCAGCTCAACATGTCATACTTGCAAGGGTTCCAGAGATCTTTAGTGGTCCATGACCTGTATCTTGGTGCTAAACTTCTTAAAAGTTCCACAGGGTGAAACATGGCAATTGTTTGAATTTTTTACATATAACATATAAAAATTTCAATCTTTCACAATGATTTTATATATCTGTATTTATAGATCATTGTATATATAAATGTCTAATAATAATAGTATATAGCCCTTATGTAGCACTTTTCATCCGTAAATCTCAAAGTGCTTTACAAAGAGAGGTAAGCAAAACAAAATTGGTATGTTGTATCCATAACATGCTTTCCACATGCTAATTTATAGCTCCCAGGTTTTTGGGGGCTTCTAAAACATAATCCCTGGCTTTTGTTTTCCCTTGATTTCGCATACCAGCTGAGAAGTATGAAGCTGTTCTGCAGTGTGACTGATGTACCTCTTCTGTTTAATTAAGTTGATCCGTTCAGATATAATAATCTATCAGAAGCAACCTACTATTACCTAGATCAGGCCTGACTGGCAAATGTTTGATTAACTAGGATCAGTACTGTTGATTGCAACTGACCATATTTTGGATCTTGCTGATGCGGGGGTGGAGTTGGGTGGTTATGCCTTGGAAGAAGACGTTCTAGTTTTGGGGATCAATATATAAATAAATGTGAAGAAAAAGTGATTGAATCACTGCTAAGACATTATTCTGTCTACTAGTGGTGGTTCAGTCACTTGTTCTCTTAACATGTGTTTCCAAATGCTTTGAGGTCTTTGCAAAACATAACAGAGACACTTGCATTTATGGCTATTTTTTACTGCTGTAGTATCTAGGAATCCTCATCTATTTTGCTTTCTCTACAGAAGACAAATGATGGACCTGAGGGGGTCTGAGGCAAAGACCAACAGTTGGGGTTGGTCTTGCAGCTGGATTTTTCCACAGAAAGTAAATCAAATCTCTCTGAATTTGCACAGGAATGTTCACCTTACATTCCACAGGCCGAGTCAATTTATCGCAAGGGCTCTGGGATACATTTTTCTCTCTTCCTTTTTAAATGTCTTTGGTGATGGAAAAAGGGAGGGGGATAGGGTGGAAAGAGATCTGGAATTTTGCATCCAGTGGTGCCAGGAATCATCAAGGAATGTTTAAGCAGTGCCTCTTGTGATTGCGTTCAGTCTATTGGAAAAGCAGTATGTGCCATCTGGCTTAGATTTTGACTTAATTAAATGCATGCAGCCGTTTTTAACAGTTCAACTGCAATTCAGCCATCTTGACATTTATAAAGAACTGGAGTTTGGTTATTGTTTGGGAAGCTGCAATATATTCACCTAATTTATTTTGTTTGGTTCCCTTTTGATATGGTCAGTGTAATTTGCTGATACATTTGAGTGTTTCCTTTTAAATGTTCTTTTAGAGTTGCTGACTTGGCTCCTGGAAGTTGAATTTAATATTCTTCTGTTCTAGATATTAGATTTTTTTTTAACTGCAGTTTTGTTTTGTTATGGTGGTTGTTTGTTTGTTTGTTTGTTTTTTTTAAGTAGCAAGGAGTTTTAATTCCAGTCAGTTTATTTATCTAGGGATCAGGCAGGCTTCTGTTTTGGAAGAATGTGATTGCCCTATTCAGAGATTTTGTATCAAATAAGATTTCAGCTATAAGTGAGGAAAAATGCTTTCTTTGCTACTAGCTAGAGTCCTCTTAGTACAAGAAAGAGCAAATATAGGAACAGGTTTTTGATGGGTAATGCAGTCAGAGTGGCATGGGTCTGTTCTCTAATTCTCTCATGTATTGCTTCATCTTGCACCATGAGGCTTGTGCTGACTCCCCTGCACAAATGAAAGATGCTGGCAAATATCTCTACAAATTCCAAAATAGTAAATTCAAAACATGTTTGCGGATTATTTTTGTCTTCAGCATATTCTTTTACAGCCCTGCTCAGGTGCTAATTTTCATGACTTTGACTGCCTTTGTCACCTCACTTTTTTAAAGTTTCTTTTTCAATCCTAAATCAAGGATTACACCTCTGTATCTATTGCATGTTAAGGTGTTACTTTGACTAGGGCTGGTCCAAGCCACCCTGTTCACCTATTTTTCTAGTAGTAGGGGTCACCTTGTGACTCTGACAAGGACACAATGGTAAGAATGTACAACACATTGTGACATGCTTTTAAAAAACCATACCAAACTGCTCCCGAGTTAGTTATTTTAGTAGTTTAGAAGTGTGTGTGTGTTTTGTTCCTTTCTGTTCACACATGCAGGATTTACCCCAGTAGCATCCATTTCTGTCAATGGGAGGTAGGTATTCAAATCCTCCTGAACTGTTGAGAAAATAGAGGCTGATATTTAAGCATAAATGAATATCTGTCCTTATTTATCATAGTCCTAAATTGCAATAGATCTTTTAGTTTAGATGCTTTTTTAAAATCTTTCTAGATTCCTTTCTTTTTTAATTTATTTTTAGTAAGTTGTTCTTGGACAGCTGCCACCTATTGTATGTATGGGACTGTAAAGCAATGATTATGAACAATCGGTTTACTCAGACCTCTCTAACTGATTTGTTCAGTACAGTGTCCAGATCCCTCCCTTCCCATTTTTTAACAGCTGAGAGGCACACTCAGATTAAGATTTGATATTTCACTTGTCAAGTGACTCGTGTTTTTTCTCCGTCTGAAGAGCCTTCACCCAGAAGAATTTATGGTGCCCGTGTTACGCAGGCTGCAGTAAATGAGCTTTGTTCAGCAGGTGAGCTTTGAAGTCTCACTTTCTTGTCCCCTTCATTTTTTGTGAATTTAGCACTGGTTACTGGTCCTCTCTCTGAACAGGAGTGGCATGTAGAGAAGCATTGCAAGCTTCCCCATGCTACCCTGCCTGTGTGCCTCAGCCGTGACCTGCAGGGTCCCCCTTCTAGGGGTGAGAGAGAACAATAGCTCAGCTTCTGTGCCTGTTGGATTCTTGTCTTCTGCGTTCAGACTGCTAACGAGGATTGCAATTAGTGTCACTTGTGATGGAGTTTTTTGTGATATAGACACTTGTCCATTGGGAACTGACTGAGATAACCAAACAAGGTCTTCCTCCTACTAGCTAAAGCCCAGGGCCGCCTAGAGGATTCAGGGGGCCCTGGGGCAAAGCAATTTCGGGGGCCCCTTCCATAAAAAAAAGTTGCAATACTATAGTAACATGTATTTGGAAATGTAAAAAATAACCAGTGAAATACATTCAAAAATTAATTTTTAATAATTTGAAAATACACGAAATACATTATTTAAAAAAATTAAATGCTTTAATGGTATGTATACATTTGCAATTACATAATGGGCTGTCGCTGGGTGATGGTTGGTACCAATGGGCTGTCGCTGCCTGGGGGTGGCGCTGCTGTTGCCCAGGGCTGGGTGGGGAGCTAGGCTCTGGGTCGGGGGGTGCCCGGCTCCCAGGGGCTGGGCTCGGAGCTAGGGGTCAGGGCTGTGGGGGGATGGGGTTGGGGGGTGCCCGGCTCAGAGGGGCTGGGCTCGGAGCTGGGGGTCAGGGCTGTGGGGGGAGTGGGGTCAGGGGGGTGTCCGGCTCAGAGGGGCTGGGCTCGGAGCTGGGGGTCAGGGCTGTGGGGGGGTGGGGTCAGGGGGGTGTCCGGCTCAGAGGGGCTTACCATACTGCTTACTCCCGCCTCCCCCCTCTCCCGGAGCCTCAGTGCGCCGCGTCCAGGAGCGGCCCTGGACAGTGCTGCAGCGGCGTGGATCCACGGGACCTGAACTCCCGCCGCTCGGCCCGGAGCTCGGAGCCCCGCCCCCTTACCACGCGGCTCTGAGTGGGAGGAGCTCAGGCCACGCCGCCGCAGCGCTGTCCAGAGCCGCTCCTAGACGTGGCGTGCTGAGGCACCGGGGGATTCATAGATTCTAGGACTGGAAGGGACCTCGAGAGGTCATCGAGTCCAGTCCCCTGCCCGCATGGCAGGACCAAATACTGTCTAGACCATCCCTGATAGACATTTATCTAACCTACTCTTAAATATCTCCAGAGATGGAGATTCCACAACCTCCCTAGGCAATTTATTCAAGTGTTTAACCACCCTGACAGTTAGGAACTTTTTCCTAATGTCCAACCTAGACCTCCCTTGCTGCAGTTTAAGCCCATTGCTTCTTGTTCTATCCTCGGAGGCTAAGGTGAACAAGTTTTCTCCCTCCTCCTTATGACACCCTTTTAGATACCTGAAAACTGCTATCATGTCCCCTCTCAGTCTTCTCTTTCCCAAACTAAACAAACCCAATTCTTTCAGCCTTCCTTCATAGGTCATGTTCTCAAGGCCTTTAATCATTCTTGTTGCTCTTCTCTGGACCCTTTCCAATTTCTCCACATCTTTCTTGAAATGCGGTGCCCAGAACTGGACACAATACTCCAGTTGGGGGAAGGCGAAGGCGGAGGCAGGGGTGGGGGGGAGCCTCCGACATTCTCGTGGGGGCCCCTGTGGGGCCTGGGGCAAATTGTCCCATTTGCCCCCCCCCCTCCCAGGCGGCCCTGCTAAAGCCTAAATCATATAGCTCTAGTTTACTTGAACCAACAGCTGTGGCAATTGGGAATGATGGGATTGGAAGTGCTGATTGTCCATCCCTAGGTATAATCCTAAGAGGCTGGGAGGTTTGTGTCTGTCCAGAGCTTGGGACTCTCTGGAATATTTTTTCATATTTAATTTACCTGCACATTCTCCATGGCAAAGTTAAAGGCTTTTGTTTGTTTATTTCCTTCTTAGTTTGTTGTAATTTGAGGGTAGGAAGCTGTGATTTTTGTCTTTCTCTGGCATGTGCTCTTTGTATCAGATTATTTCCTTTGAATAGTTCAGTGGCTTTGGGGCATATGCACCTATGCAGTTGAGTACATTGTTATTGTATTGTGTATATATTACTCTGAAAACCATGCTTCCAGCATTTCATGAGAGCATTTATTCAGTATTTTACTCATTTATTTTCGTTCATTTTCTATTTTTGTGGATGGTGGGTCCTTCAGACATTAAAATGGACACACTTTCCCCTACCCCAAGTAGGTGGGCTTGATTCTGGAAACCAAGTTGTCCTATAAGAGTCCCTGGACTTTTCATCCACGTATCTGTTCTAGATCATTATCTCTTTAGCATTGATTGCCTATGCCTCGTCTCCTAAATGGGCACACAAAATGTCACTATAGGCCCCTAGGATGCACCCTGGGCACAGTGCTATCCCACACTAACCTACTGCCAGTGGATAGGTGTTACATCTGTGTAACTCCCAGCGAAGGCCATCAGACTTACAAAGTGACAGGTGGGCACACAGTTTTGGTGGGGGTCAAAGAGGTGTGCACAGGGGGTTATGCCTGATAGAGAATGAGAAAGCTGCCCTCTCCTGCTGCCTCCTACCCTGCCACAGTGTGGTACTTGATCCTGCATACAGGAGATGATTGGTTGGAGAATATGAGCCTGGAGGAAGCTCCCTGGGGAGGTATAGTGAGCTCAAGTATGTGGTATCCTATGTGAAATAATTTCTTGCTGGTACGCTGCACTCGTGGGAGGGACATAAAGGGGGGGGCACGTGACCTCACCACGTGACTCCTCCCTGCCCCCAGCCTGGGCCCCTGTGCTCTCCCCGTCCCCTCCCCATGATCCACATCCATCCCACGTTACCTTGGGGAAAGGGGCCTTTATCCTCCTTCAGCTGCGCTGGAGACTTCTGCTGTACAGATCCCAGGCAGGAGGACTCAGGAGATGCAGCTGCACGGAAGGGCTGGGGGCGGGCGGCTCCTCTGTCTTTCCAGTACGCCGTACCATCTATAAATATCTTACTGGTACAGTGTACCGGACTGTACCACCGTACTTGCACCACTGCCTGCCACACTGTCAGCTTCACCAGCACAGCTGGCCAGGGGCAATTTTATGTGCCCTTTCTTGCTGGGGCTTACAAAAACTGGAGTAAAACATTGGGGCATTGTGGTGGGTGTCTGAGTGAGTGTGTTGTAACTGACACTGGGACATGCTCTGAAACCTGGACATTCCCAGTGTTCATGGAGTGTATTTCCTTTGTATACCACCAATGTCCATATAGAAATTGTTTCATGGTTATTCATGGTTCATTGTTTCATGAGTTGATATTGTGGGTTCCCATAGGTTTTGAAAAGGATGGGCTAGACCATAGCTGATGTAAATTGTCATAGGTCATTGGTTTCGGTGTAGCTATGTTGAATTACATCAGCTGATGATCTGGCGTGCTATGTTTAGCTGTGTGCTGTTTCTGGAGTGTACACCCACCCAGACACCCACCCACACCCTTCCTCTTCTTTTTAGAGGTGACTTAGTAGAAGTGGCTCTGTGACACTACTGTTCATCTACTCTGAGAATTCACTGTCTCTGAATGCTTTGCATGGTCTAGTTATGAAGCATCCAGTACACCACTCTGCTTTTCACCAGCTGAGTCTGTGTGGTCTGTCAGTCCCAGGAAATTAACTTTTCTAAAAATGTGCACATTTTCAATAGAGGATAGTGCTTCCTGCTGCCTGTTTCTGGATTTCATTTCACTTAAGTTTGGTGAATTGTGTAGCTTTCCCGTGGTGCTTAACTTGCAATTGGAGCTGCAGTCTCCCAGGTGCTTAAATTTCCTGCTTTTACAAATGCACTCAGATAAGACACTGATGAGTGAAACTAGGCTTTCTCTGTATAGAACAGATGCCTCAAGGTGTACTTCTAATGCTTTTTCCTAGTGAGAATGGAAAAAACCTTGAAAACATCCCTTTATGCATTTCAGGGGGTAATCTGTATTAGTACTTTGCTAATGACATTATGTATGTATGTGTATTATATAGTAGCACTGCCTGTAGAGGCTGTCTGATGCATCCCCTTATAAAACATGATCCCAGTTGCTGATAACTTTGCCACACTTCAACCATTCAGGCTGAAACTTTCCATATTGGGTGTCTGCCCGAATCTCAGCCAAAACGGTTCAGCCGTTTCCAAGAACGAGGCTAGGGGAACAGTAAGTTTTGCCAATGTCTGACACCTTTTCTGATAATCTTTACTTTGAACACCTCTAGTGTTCCATGCTTTAGAGCCGGCTCTTGAAATCTGTCAGGGCCTTTTTGCCTTCCCAATGAAAATCCACGCAAATCTGGCCAAGCCCCATGAAATTCTTTTTATATTTTTAATGTTTTTCATGTTATTTTTGGAGAACTTCATTTTATTTCATTTATCCCGCCTGATATAGACCTGGGGAGTCCAGGTGGAGGTCTGGAGGATGAGCCTGTCCCAGTCTGGTGAGGATGGCAGGCCCCGTGGGAGATGCGCTGCAGAACAAGCGCACCCTGCACTAATCCTTCATTGGCAGCTCCTGTCCCGCAGGGCTGGGCCCAGCTCCCACTCCGCACATTGTGACCTGGCGCACAGGGTTGGAGCACCATTCAGGTTTGGCCTGGTCACCCCTCTGTCGTCATGACATCATGAGAAGTGCTATGACTCTGTGTGCCAGGGATTTTTTTTTCATTTAAAACATTGTTTTTTGTTTAATTTTGTGTCATTTTGCATTTGTGAAAAACCTGGGGCTCTAGCCTTTGAAAACAGCAGTTTCCACATGCTCAGTAAAGACTTCTTAGATTTCGAAGAAGTCTTTTGGCACTGGTCATGCTCCAGCCCAGAGTTGAGCTGGACTTTCCTTGTAACTGCAATGCTGGGCTGCTGTGGGCTGCACCGGGTCCAAGTGCTTAATCTGCGAGCATGGAGATTGTTTTTCCTGGGCTCTCACTGCCCCATCTGCTAGGCCCAAACAACTTGGAGGAGGAAGCCGCTTGATGAGAATGCAGAGGGGACAAGATCTGGACCTGCAGGGTGGGGTGGAGGGAGAGTAGATTGTAGGGGAATAGGAGTCTGGGGTGGGGGAGAGGGAAACTGGGGAATTTGTGCAAATGCACGGGGAGGGGGGCAAGCTAAGGTTGCAAAGGCAATCTGATTTGCAATCTTAATGTTCTTTTAGCACAGATTTGTGTGTGTGTGTGTGTGTGTGTAAAACACAAATACACATACACACAATATAATAATCAGAAAAGTATAAACGTAGTGGAAATAGTTACACTCACCCTGACATCTTCCTAAGAACAGCCACATTTCTAATGTCGATTTGAAATAGAGATTTCTAAAGCAGCATACTCTGTCCAAGTAAGCCAAAGAATGTTTATATAGGACCGCAAGAAACTTGGGGCTTGACTCTCAAAAACAAGCAGTCCTTCCCCCTGTTGCGCCTCCCCCTCAACTCTTCTAGGATCAGTGATGTGCTTATTAGAGTAATACATTTTATCCACATACCACAAAGGGTTTCTCTATGACTGGAGTTGAGAGAGTCTGTCCAGAGAAATATAGATACACTTTATAAACAGTTACCCAATTTCCTGCTAATGACTTTTTTTTCTCTGTGAAAGAATTCATTTGAATGCTACACTGTGTAATTATTAGAAGTCACTGAAAAAATGCTGATTGTTTGTTTGTTTGTTTTACACAGGAAACTTTACCCCCGAAACTGAATATCAAAAGCTTTTTGGTTTTGGTAGTGTTACCATATTTAAAAAATAAAAAAAGAGGACACTCCACGGGGCCCTGGCCCCGCCCCTTTCCCACCCCGGCCCCGCCCCAACTCCGCCCCATCCCCGCCCCTTCCCCAAAGTCCCAGCCCTAACTCCGCCCCCTCCCCTGAGCGCCCGCATTCCCCCTCCTCCCTCCCAGCCACGCGAAAAGGGCTGCCCGAGCGCTACCGGCTTCACAGTTTGCCGGGCAGCCCCCAGACCCTGCGCCCCCAGCCGGCGCTTCCCCAGCACACCTGAAGCCCGGGAGGGGAAGCGCCCAGCCGGGGGCGTAGGGTCTGGAGGCTGCCCCGCAAACCGTGAAGCCGGTAGCGCTCGGGCTTCAGGCAGCCCCCATGCCTCCAGAACCTGCGCCCCCGGCCGGGCACTTCCCTTCCCGGGCTCCGGCGGCTGCTGTGCTCCCTGAACTCCTGGGCTCTGTAAGAGCCGAGCTGCCCGAGCACTACTGGCTTCAGGCAGCCCCCATGCCTCTGGACCCTGCGCCCCTGGAGCCCAGGAGGGGAAGTGCCCGGCCGGGGGCGTAGGGTCTGGAGGCTGCCCCGCAAACCGTGAAGCCGGTAGCGCTCGGGCTTCAGGCAGCCCCCATGCCTCTGGACCCTGCGCCCCTGGAGCCCAGGAGGGGAAGTGCCCGGCCGGGGGCGCAGGGTCCAGAGGCATGGGGGCTGCCTGAAGCCAGTAGTGCTCGGGCAGCTCGGCTCTTACAGAGCCCAGGAGTCAGGGAGCACAGCAGCCCCCGGCGTCCGCTCTAAGGTAAGCCAGGGAGTATTTTTCCCGGACATGTTCGGCTTTTTGGAAATTCCCCCTGGACGGGGGTTTGATTACCAAAAAGCCGGACATGTCTGGGAAAAACCGGACGTATGGTAACCCTAGTTTTGGAAAACAAGAAACCAAAATTTTCATTTTTTTTTGTTTTCCTTTTCTCTGCTTTTTCTCCACCCACCCCTTTTCCAGCGGCAAAATAGGAAAAGAGAGGAGGATAAATTTTTTTTTTTATTTTTTTCATTGAAAAATAGATTTTTTTTCCCTGCAAAAATCCTTCATTTTGAAAATAAGCCCCTTTCCTATTGAAATATTTTCAAAAGAAAATTTTCAACCAGCTCTAGTAACTACATTTTGGTAGTTGCTGAGTTTTTAAATGATGGAGAGTACATGGATTTTAAGGCAATGGATATCCTACAAAAAGCAAACTTCAAGTGAACCTCTATTTCAAGTGAAAAACCAGATCCAGCATAGGTGTGCCACTGTAAATCTACAACAAGAATTTCAGTGTAGACTTTTCAGCTGGAGTCATGGGTGTGTGACAAAGCAAGCTATCAAGAAGGAAAAGATCTCTGGGAAGAAAAGGCAATACTTAATAACAAGCTAGATTTGTTCTTCCGTGTTATGCCGAAGCTCTAGACCTGAGAGAAGGGCGGTAAAGGGCTCCCCTTTCCTTAGTCTGAATAGACCAGGGTAATCTAGTTTCTGGTGTGGGAAAAGATGAGGAAACAGGTGCTGGGAATGCTGCATGCAAAGTAGGCTTGAGCCACTGGAAAGAGAAGAGGAAATCATATAAGGCTGTCAGCAATTTTTCTGACAAAATGGCGGAACAAGGTTCTGGTTGGCATTTTCTTGGCAGTGTATGACATACTAGGCAAGAAGAGGAGTCTGTGTCCTTTTTTGTTTTTTTGTTTTTTGTTAAATGTAGGCTCTTCCCAGACAATGCCTGATAGGGCAGCCCTGAAAGAGGAGGGTGCTGCCTGTTGGAATGAGAAAGTCCCTGGGGAGTAAAGCCTGTACAGAGCTCCTGTAAGGGAGTGCAGGAACATTTTTGGGTGACTTTACTGTTATATTGAAGAAACGAAGAAACTGGTGTCTTATTTCACAGAGCACGTTGAGGAACTGGTCTCTGTGGTACCTGTTTTATGAGATAATAAACACCCGCCTGTTACTAAAAACAAGAAAACCTCTGACCACCTCTACTTCTGGCTGGGATGTGCAGGGGCATCCTGATACACTGACCTGCTGATGACAGGATGTTAATGACTGGCTTCCTTGCTTTACTAGCTCACTGACAGGTGTGGACAGGCAGGAAGGGATGATTTAAAAAAAAATCAATGTGTTTAAAAGCACAAGTGCTTGAGGCCTAAAAAGGCACCAGGAAATGTAAATTGTCTAGGTAGTCAGTGTGCTGGCACTTCAGCTTATTCAGTTAATCAACAGTGTTTCTTTTGTCATTCCTTCCATATGTCTGTCTTCTCCACATGTTGTTTGCCATTATATGTGCACATTGCAAATACTTTGTGTACAGTGCTTAGGACAGTGGAGCCTGATCCCCCTAGGCTGTACTGTGATAGAAATAAATAACAATATGGGCAGAAGGCATCTCAATTCTTGGTATCTGCAAGGCACTCAACAGTACAGTAAAGGTTCTAGACCAGGGGTAGGCAACCTATGGCACGCGGGCCAAAGGCGGCACGTGAGCTGATTTTCAGTGGCACTCACACTGCCCGGGTCCTGGCCACTGGTCCCGGGGGCTCTACATTTTAATTTAATTTTAAATGAAGCTTCTTAAACATTTTAAAAACCTTATTTACTTTACATACAACAATAATTTAGTTATATATTATAGACTTATAGAAAGAGACCTTCTAAAAACGTTAAAATATATTACTGGCACGCGAAACCTTAAATTAGAGTGAATAAATGAAGACTCGGCACACCACTTCTGAAAGGTTGCCGACCCCTGTTCTAGACTGACAACATCCAAACAGATAAAATATGGGTCTAGCCCTACTAGGAGCTCTGAGCTGAAACAGGTCACTTGAGTTATATTGTTCAAATGAGAGAACAAGAGTTGATAATTGGTGGTGGTGGTGGTGGTGGTTGTGTGTGTGTGTGTGTGAGAGAGAGAGAGAGAGAGAGAGGGCGATATGAATTTTAAGTAAAGGCAGGGTATGACCTTGCTTTCTCCTTAATCTCCTTTGGAATGTATCAGTAAAAGCAATCTGTAATCAAATTCTCTGCACCCTTTGCAGTGCTTTTGATCTGAAACAAAGGGAATGAATTATGTGAAAGTAGCCCTAGTACAGCACGAAATACGCTAACTTATTGCGTAGATTTGGCATGTATTCAAATAGCTCCCTGTGGGGTTAGTTGTAAATTGTGAGTTAAAGGTGGACTGCTTGATAGATTCTAGGTTATTTTATTTGACCTCTTATTTCTTTGGTTTATATATTAATCTTACAATAAAGTATCAGAGCCACTTCAGATATTTTTTTCAACCCAATAGATATGGATGCATGATAAACATTATGTATCTGGACCTAAGTCAGATTAACATAAAACATAAGAACGGCCATACTGGGTCAGACCAAAGGTCCATCTAGCCCAGTATCTTGTCTTCTGACAGTGGCCAATGCCAGGTGCCCCAGAGGGAATGAACAGAGCAGGTAACCACCAAGTGATCCATCCCCTGTCGCCCATTCCCAGCTTCTGGCAAACAGAGGCTAGGGACACCATCCCTGCCCATCCTGGCTAATAGCCATTGGTGAACTTATCTTCCATGAACTTATCTAGTTCTTTTTTGAACCCTATTATAGTCTTGGCCTTCCCAACATCCTCTGGCAAGGAGTTCCACAGGGAGACTGTGCGTTGTGTGAAAAAATACTTCCTTTTGTTTGTTTTAAACCTGCTGCCTATTAATTTCATTTGGTGACCCCTAGTTCTTGTGTTATGAGAAGGAGTGAATAACACTTCCTTATTTACTTTCTCCACACCAGTCATGATTTTATAGACCTCTATCATATTCCCCCTTAGTCGTCTCTTTTCCAAGCGGAAAAGTCCCAGTCTTATTAATCTCTCCTCATATGGCATCCGTTCCATACCCCTAATCATTTTTGTTGCCCTTTTCTGAACCTTTTCCAATTCCAATATATCTTTTTTGAGATGGGGCAACCACATCTGCACGCAGTATTCAAGATGTGGGTGTACCATGGATTTATATAGAGGCAATATGATATTTTCTGTCTTATTATCTATCCCTTTCTTAATGATTCCCAACATTCTGTTTGCTTTTTTGGCTGCCGCTGCACATTGAGTGGATGTTTTCAGAGAACTAGTCACAATGACTCCAAGATCTTTTTTGAGTGGTAAGAGAGAGATGCAGTTTGGAAACTGGACAACATCACAATGTTTGTAAGTCTCATTGGTAATGTCACTATCATCTCTTGTGAGTTATATATTTCTTACCTTCCTTAGTCATTCTGCAAGGTATACACTAAAGGCCATTCCTGTTAAATGAGTTGGTGCACTGGAGCTGGACTATATGTGGACAAGAACTGGGTGAATTTTTTTGGCCAAAACTCTTTTTGGAGAAGAATGCAGATTGAACAACACTGAAATAACAAATTCATGTGTATTTTGCTGAATTGTTTCAGTTGGGAAAACAAAAGTTGATTTTTTGGCCATTTAAAAAACTTTTTGATTGTTTTTAATAAAATTAAGCAACCCGTTAAAGTGGTTGTAATCAAAACATTTTGTTTTGAAAATGTCAACATGAAGCATTTTGTTAGACCCAAAAGGAAATACTTTTTACTTTTTGATTTGCCAAAAATTTTAAAACATTTTTGTAATGGTTTGATCTAAATTTTTTTTTTCTGATTTTTGTTTTGGAATTGCCAGCTAACTGAAAAATCAGTTATTTGCACAGATCAAGCCTGAACTCTGGCAAATCATTGTTATAAATAGAGGCTTTAGGTGTAAGTGAACTGCCAGTTTTTTTTTTAATAGAAATGTGCTCTGACTTTAAATGTAGTGGAAATGATTTTTGTAGCTGTTGCAAGCCAACACAAAAACTCGAATGTAATGCACTTCAGGTGTGATGCAAAACACATACTTGTGTTATATCAGGCTTTGTGCTATCGCAGGGGTCGGCAGCGTTTGGCACGCGGCTCGCCAGGGTAAGCACCCTGGCGGGCCGGGCCAGTTTTATTTACCTGCTGACGCGGCAGGTTCGGCCGATCGCGGCCCCCACTGGCCACGGTTCGCCGTCCCGGGCCAATGGGGGCGAGAAGCGGCGCGGGTGACCCCTGTGCTATGGCATGAAATTTCCATAGTAGGAGGTTGGTTTGTGTGTTTGTTGGATCTTTTGTTTTATATACTCCTGTGAAGTTTAAAAAAAATTGAGTTTTTTTTGCATTCCAGTTGTTGGGTTTTTTTTGTTACACTAATTTAACCCAAATAACTTTGAAAGAATTTCCACATGTTTAGGCCCTAAAGATTTAAAATATCAATTGGACATTTAATATTTGAAAGGCAAATAGACGGGTTGCCTTTTCAACTACAGAACTATCCCTAGAAACACTGAAAGATATACCATATCTGATTAGATATTCTGCCATGCTTCCTTCTCCCCAATTACTTTATCATCTTCTCTCCTTAGTTCAGTGAGAATGTCAAATAAACCTATGTCAGAGCAATTAGAGTGCACTCCCAAACGTTTTAATGTGTATACAAGAAAATAGAAATATTTCCATTTTAAACCATATGTAAGCTAATATACAAACTGGTCTTTTTTATTTTCATTCTGCTGAACCAGACTTGAGGCCAGAGGTTTTTTGTATGTTTTTGGGACGGGGAAAACGAGTGGTGGTCATGGTGGGGAACTCTTCATTGAGTCTTTGAAATCTGGCAATTTTCAGAGTCTCAGGGATAGAATTACTATTAAAATACTTTTATTATGGTAACACTTAAGGACCAAGAATGGGTTCCACTGTGCCAGGTACTGAACAATTGCAGTAAGACAATCTCTGTACCTAGGACCTTACATGCTACTATTTTATGACCCATTTGTGGAACAAACTGCATATTTGTAGATCTATAAATATTTCAACACAATTTAGTAACTTATAGATTAGGTTGCTCCTGTGATTAATATAACTTTTATACAAACTACAGGGGAAAAAAAACTTCAAAAATCCCTGTGTATGAAAAAAAACAAAATGGAAATAACCAGTTAAGGTAACTTACATCCCATTGCTCTTGCAATTTGTGCATGCTAACAACAAATTATAAGGTAAAAATAAACCAATATCTTAAATGTAAGCACATGCTATCTAGGTGCTTTTTAAAAATGGTGTGGGTATAAGTGCTTGTGTGTATGGGCTGATGAAGAAATGTTGCAGTAGTTCTATCGGTTAAGGAGCTGAACCTCTTTACTTGTATCCTTGCCATGGAAGACACATACTATTTGCTAGATCACTATCTTTTCTGGCTCAGTGTTGCTTACAGTCTGAATCCTCCTAACAAACTAAGCTAGCGTAGTGCTCTTTACTAGTTATATAATTGAAAAGCTTCATCCATCAGTTTCTAATCTAGTTAATCATCCTGAAGAAGAAGTCGTTTTCTTTTTCCACTAGAAGAGGAATGAAAGGCTTGAGTGTAAGATAATACCAACACATAGGAATAGTATTACCAATTAATAATCTTAGTAGTAGAATGAAGCTTGCCTTGTGCTCAGGAACATAACACAGTTCTTTTAAAGTCACACAGTTTTTAAAATTAAAATATTTCCCCTCCCAGACACGTTTGCTGAAAACTCTTTTCTGTAAGTAGACTTTTTAAAATAGAAAATATTTTTCCTTAGGACCTTTTTCCTCATGCAAAGAGATTCAGACTTTTAGTTCCACATATGATTTATTTTTTTAAGTTATGGGAACCCAGAGTATCGCAAATCTAGAACTCCCTCCCTCCCCTCCCCACACACCCCCAAATCAGTCTTCTATAAGGGAAGAGTTGTACGATAAAAACACATAGGTGAAAATCCTTGTCTTATCGAAGGCAATGGCAACACTTCACTGGGGCCAGGATTTCACCCTGTATGTTGAGATATTTTTTCACATTCAGATGGAGTTGGGAGCGCAACTCCAGTATGTGCCTTTGGAAGTTGCAGGGGAGATTTTTCTAAACCTCCTTACTGGCTTTATTTACACACTAGCAAACTTCTAGTTTAATGATCACGGTTAAAAACAAAGTTGGATAAAACAGAAATGGTTTGCTATACATTAAAGAACTTCCTCTTTTTTTTTTTTTTTAAAAAAAAAAGCAGAAACATAACTAATGCTAGAGCCCTACTATACAAAATAATTCATTGGTGAGCACTAGAAAACATCTTTTAGTTTTTGGCTAAGTGGCCACCTCTTCCAACAACTCTGCTTGGGAGAGTTAACATTATAAAAATACCGTAGCATCAGGGGTGCCTGAAGGAATGAGGCGAGACTATGTCGTCTAAAAATCCAACAAGCATTAATGCAGCCAGATTCCTAACACAGGCTACACAACAGCTTCTGCCTTCGCTAGAGTTGGTGTCAGGCAGCACCATCCACAAAAAGAACAGTTTCAGTTCTCATTGCCCCAGTCTCGCGCTCTCTCAATCCACACCCACCTAGGTAGTGGGGGAGGGGAAGCCCAATACAATATTAATCCTACCAAAGATTACCTCTCTACTTTATTTTGCTACCAGTATTTTCTTTAAATGGCTTCAACTGGTTATTGTCATCCATCCTCTCGATCAGTCGAGACCCAAGAATTGATTATAATGCACTAATCCTGTCAGCAGAGGAAAGGAAACTTGATCTGTACAACTTTTACTATTGTGCCTTATCGTCCCTTCTCTAGCCTCTGTACCTGAGCACTGACCGCTTGAAAAGCCCAGCTAATTAATTTGAGATGGGTTTAATAAGCTGAGATCACTTTTACAGCATAACCCCATCTAATTTAAAAGCAAATGTGTACATGGTTCTAGATACAGCAAGAGACCTTGGAAAAGAACCCTGCTACTGGAAAACATAAACACAAGTCTCTCCCTAGGTCTCCAAGTCTAGCTACACCCAGCAATATCAGACAGTTTGGGACACAGATCTGAAGATATTAAAAATCAAAATAAAACCTATTCAGTTATTTCAAAATTACAAATTCAAAACTTTCATACAATGCAGACAAGACTCAGCTCAATGGAAATTACCTTTATTTATAAATTCATGAGACATTCCATTCTAGTAACAGGGAATAAAAGAGAATCGGAGTCAGAATTTTGAAAAGGTATTTGATTTACTGATACACTGATAGCTGCAGAAAAACCTCTCTCCATAATAGAAATACTGTGCTGGAAGGACCACACAAAGAATAGTTCGGCTGAAGTGGGCCAGAGCTGTAGATCTTGGTATTGTCTGGGAAACAAATAGCATGAGACCAATATGTGGTGGAATTGCCTAATAAATGTAAAAGACCATATCTTTTTCCAGTATTCTAAAAGGAATGTAGTTCAGCTTATACAGTTATCTACATACCAGTCGAGCTTGAGTCCTAATTGTCAGAAATCCAAAATTCAGAAAGACTTGCGCTGCACATTCTGTGTGTGTGTCTGAAGCCAAAAAAAAAGCTATTAGACTTGCATTACAAAAATTATGTTGAGAGGAATGCAAACCTTCATCCTCCCTGGGTATTACAACTATTGGTCTTGGTGTTTTCAATATGTAGCAAAAATGTTTTTACCAGGTATCATAATGCTCTTAACTTACAACATGTAAAAATGCCTTATTATGGAAAGCTGTTCAGCCTCCATCAATAAAACAGCTTACTTGGGATGTGTTGGAAGAGCAAGAGGTATAGCCACCACTTTTGACCAAATTTTGACCCTTTTTCATCAACTAGTTTATGAAGACTAACTAAAATTCAGAACCTGAACTGTACTGAATCTAGGAAAACTTTAATAACAACAAACAAAAACTACTAATAGTAAACATGCCTGTAATGCAGCACAACTTGAAGCATGTTTTAATATATAGTTCAAATGCAAGGTATTGTATTCCTTTCTTTATGCCATTATGGCACTGGTTAATTTATTTTTTTATTAGATTTAAAGTTTAATACTATAAATCAGATGATATCTTGTGACTTACGAACCTTGTCAGGATCTATTTAGGTTCCAACTAAAAAACAGAATTTTGTGCTTAGCATAATTCCTTATGTTTTGCTTGGCACAGACTGCTGTTCAGATTGATTGTGCCTGAACAGACCTTGATGATTTGCAGTCTTTCTTCATTCTGGAATGTTAACTTGTAAAATTGCCTTCTCTTTTAAAGCGATTGTCTCTATCTTCTTCATTTTATTTTTTAAACACACACAGTGGCTTTCACATCATTCTATGTTGTATAGCAATACTTGACACACTTTTTGCTCCCTTCTTCAGAGCTCTACACAAACATTTAACCCCAGCAATGCCCATATGAGGTAGGTAACTGGGAAAATCATTTATCTATTTCATAATGCTGTTGTGAGAATTGGTAAGATCACATTCAGAGCCCTTTACAAATATTAAAAGTGCTATACAGGTGTTTGCTATTGTATATTATTATCCATGATAGCTTCACTGTTGGCTTTTATAGTTGGAAGCATATGAACCTGTTGTTTTGAAACACGTCTGATTAACTTGGAAGCAACAGCATCTTACATTAGATACTTAGCAGTCAGTTTCCTTGCTCTGTATGCCATATTTGCAGAGATCTCCTCTTCTTCAATACTAGCCAATATGTTTTTTAAAGTCAGATGAGGGATTATGATATGTCATTGTGTGAAAAGTCTTCTTCCTTTCAAAATTAAATTTAAGTTATCCTGCAAAGTTTTACTTTTTAGGGAACTATGTTATTTGTTCAGCTCAGTCAGTGCCTCTGCATTGTACAGAACACAAAGGGACATACTGCCTCTGCTCCATGAAGTCTGTATTCTAAATCACATAGTTTAAACAACTGCACTGCAGGAAGGCCCAGGACAAAACTGCAAAATATTTTTTCAATGATTTCTTTGGCAGAGTATCCTCTGTTGCTTTTTACAAGTTATTAACTGTATACCTATCTATCTTGGAGTTTTATACTGTCATTCATGAGTGTTGTATCTGAGTGCCTTTTGTGTAAAAGCAATAACAAGGTCTTTAATGTTGTTGTTTGTATTGGGATAGCACCTAGGAGCCCCAGTCATGGAGCAGGACCTCATTGTGCTAAGTGCTGTAGTCACAGAACAAAAAGATGGCTCCTGTCTAACGGACTTCTTGAAGTCGCTGGCATTTCTTCCTTTACGGGATCAGAACTCTGCTTGGGGTAGGTTATTTTTTGGGAGGGGAGAGGAAGCATGAATGTAAAGGGTGTTTGAATTGTGGGTTTTGCTTATTCATAGATACAAGGCCAGAAGGGACCATTGTAATCACCTAACAAATCAGTCTAACTTCCTGTATAATACAGTCCTTAGGACAGGAGTGGCCAAACTTACTGACCCTCTGTGATGTTTTCCTGGTGTTATCTGGACCGGTGATCTGCTAGGCCACTCCAATCCTTGACTCTGGGAGCCAGCCTTACCCTAGTCTGCTGTGAGAACCCCCACTCCTGGGCGGTTCACGCACAGCCTCTGGCATGTAAGCTGCTCCCAGCTACTGGCAACTGAATGACACTAGCTAATATCTCTGGTCCCAGACACAACCCTAGGAACCTCCGTCTTGCAGTGTCCAGTTATGTCTGCTGGACGCTGCAAGCTTATATGAGTTTGTCAATTTAACAAAGAAATTGATTTGTACCAGGCTTGTTATTCCAAGGGGAGTCTCTGACATGCTTCAAACCAAATGCAGTGCTTCAGGTAGAATAAACAAACAGATTTATTAATTATAAAGATCGATTTTAAGTGATTATAAGTCAAAGTATAACAAGTCAGATTTGGTCAAATGAAATAAAAGCAAAACGCTTTCTAAGCTGATCCTTTGATCAGCGCTTCAGTCGCTTGGTGGTGGTGTCTGTAGATCCAGGTGGAAGAGAGAGAGAGAGAGAGCATGGCAAATGTCTCTCCCTTTTATCATGTCCTTTCTTCCCCTTTGCTTTGCATCCCCCGTCAGAGTCAGGTAAGCATTACCTCATCGCAGTTCCAAACTGACCAAAGGAATGGGGGTGACTACCTTGAGAGTCTAACAGATTCTTTTGTTGCTGCCTAGGCCAGCGTCCTTCATTCCTGTGAGGCTGGGCTGGGTTTGTCCCATACCTGCCCTGATGAGGTGTGAACTGCCTCTCTGCTCTTGGAGAGTTTTTGCATGGGCTTATTTTAAGCCATGAGGATACATTCAGCCTCGTAACTACATATATGAAATTATAACCTATAACATTATGAAATTATAACCTATAACCTGTAACAATTACTATAACAACCATGCTCAGTGCATCATGAGCCTTCCGAAGACACCCAACATGACAAACTTTGCATTGGATACCACCCAAGCATTTTACAAAGATGAACCTGGGTTCCCCCGAGATACAGAGCTTCACACCCTCCGAGCTGCATACAGTAATCTTCAGAAGTTCGAGAGCTGCAAGACGCACACAAGCTGCCCCGTGGGGCGGTGCCTGCTGGGGCATGGGGCTTCTGCCCCAACACCTTCCTACAGGGGTAAAGCCCCTAGACTCCCCTCCCTGCAGTGCAGAAGCCCCTAGGCCCACCACCCTGTTGCAGGGCAGCCCCTAGGCCCACCACCCCGCCACAGGGCAGAAGCCCCAAGCTCCCCCCGCCCAGTCTACTAGGTGGAGAATGGGGCGGGGGGGGGGGGGGTAACGTGGAAGGCTCTGAGAGCCACACTTTAACTGTAAAAGAGCCACATGTGGCTCACGAGCCACAGTTTGGCCATGCCTGCCCTAGGACTTGTCTGAATTAACTCTTCTTTGCACTAGAGTAAATCTTTTAGAAAAACATCCAATCTTGATTTTAAAATTTCCAGTGATGGAGACTCTACCACCACCCTTGGTAAACTCTTCCAATGGTAATTAACCACATGGTTAAATTCTCCCCCCACCCCTCCATCTGAAATTTGTCTAACTTCAGCTTCCAGCCATTCAACCTTTTATATCTTTGTTTGCTAGACTGAAGAGTCCTCCATTATCAAATTTCCCTGCATAGGTTCTTACAGATGGTGATTGTCACCCCTTAACCTGGTAAAAGGGTTTCTCAAAGAGGAAGGCTTTGCAACACTTAAGATGGTAGACTTTGAATTCACTGCCCCTTCTGGGAGATTGCTCCATAGCTGGATCCCCTTTACAGAGATTACTTTGTCCCCAGCGCTCATGCTTCGGCCTGGGTTTTGTATTCTGTGTCGCTCCAGAGGAGCGCAGCTGTTACTGGGGTTCATAGATTCGGTCTATCTTGTTTGGCTTCAAAACCATGAATTCAACAGTTTATTTGGAAATATTATTATATACTCATTTTAGACTTTATGAATGGAAGGTGTAAATTTTTTAAGCATCTATCAATGGTCAAGCTGCGCAACTTTCCTGTTTGTTGCAGTATTTGAACTTCCAACAATTGGTTCCTTAGTGGCTCTGCCATTGACTCAAATACTAAAGCAGACTTACTGGTTCATTTTTAATGAGATATTTAAACATTTGTAAAAAGCAACTTTTGAGAGGGTATATTTGCGTCATTGAATACAGACTGTTAAGTGCTGCCTCTTGGTGACGTGTAACTATACAAAGGTGGCATTGCTTGTGAACTTCTCCAGGAATATTTTTAGCTTTTTAAAAGGTGACTAACAATGATTTCTTTGTATTAGATGTAGTACGGTGTGTTTAACCTAGCTCAACATGAGTTTATAGCATGAAGGCTCTCTGCATCTGGTTCCTCTTTTTCATGTTGTACACTTGTGCTGGAAAAGAAACAGATTAAAGAATTACCATCTTATCACTCACATTAATGGTAGATGTATACATTAAAAAAATATTCTACACACAATATATAACTTTCCCCCCAAATTGTGGGTAAATGCTGTTATATGGGCATGAAATTCTCAGCCACAGTGTAGGGATGTTCTACAGTTACTGATGTGTAAATGAAGATTGTTTTGTTTGTTTTCCCCCCTTTTCTCTACACATTGGTTTGTGTAACGTCTGATTTGCATAATCATGGCAGCTCTCTCAATAAATGTAGCATGTGAGAATTGCTGTGCTGTTGCTGACAGCTGCTCTTTACCAGTCAAAGTACATAATAACATGTAGCGTTGTTTCTTAATAAAATGTGTACTCTCCCCTAATCAGGTAGAGCAGAAATTCTCTGCCATTTTGTAGTAGTGTAGTGTTTTAGTTATTTCACAGTAAGAGTCAGTTCAGACCTTCCCGGCTAAATAAACGCTCTGAGTGCTAACGCATAGCACAATGCATATTGTTGACAGGTTTTTTTTTTTTTTAAGGGTTACAAATAAAATAGCCAATTTCCAAGATGATCTTCTATTTAAAGTGACAGGAATGGAATAATCTTATTTCAGTGTTTGGGGATTTACATGAGCTACTAAGAGAATTTATCACTAACTCTAAATAGAGTTTTTTGGATGCTCCTTTTTGTATACTTTGTGTAAATTTCAGTTATACTTAAAATGTATTAAGTGATAATTCAGCCCTGATCCTGCAATAATTAAAAGCAAGAGGAACTCTACTCATGTGAGTAGTCTCATTGAGTCAAATAATTAAATAACCAAATGAGAGCTGACTTAGCTAATTAATTACATGTAGTTGGGGTATATTCCATATGTCAACTTTGCAGTGATTTTACTGTGTCAGACAGTCCCCATTGCTCATCAGTGCCTCCTTGCTTTTTGTATAGTTCAGTAGTGCCCAGTGCCCTGATTCAGCCAAGTACTTAAACATGTTATTTCATCTTGTCAATTTACTGCATAAAAATAAGCTATTTATTTGTTAGCATTCATTTGGCATTCATCACCATGGTGTCTGGGCATCTTCTGAGACCTACCTTGATTACATTAAAGATTTCCTTAAGAAGAAACCAATTAACATCCCCCACCCCCATTCTTCCTTAATGCCTGCAGCTGTACCAGTCCTTCAGAAAACAGAAATGAATCAGTTTGAAAGGCCGGCCCAAAAACATGTCTTGCAGTGTTTCTGAAAGTGGCTCTAATTAACCATATTTACGGCTGCATGCAGGGCTTCCTTGCATTGTTTTTAATGTTTAAGGGCAAAAGTAAAAAATTATTCCTGTATTCTACTGATCCAGTGGTGGAGGAACAAAAGAGTGAAGGGGATCAGAGGCAAGGTTAGACTGACTGATCCTTGCAGTGTTTCCAAAGTAGAATATGTTCCTGTGGCTCTGTCTATCTACAAATCTGTCATTGACAAACCATGTTTAACAAGAAAACATAATTAGAAAACTTTCTTGTTTTTTTAAATGAAGGGATATATGAGTGTGTGTGTGTGTGTGTGTATATATATATATAATATACGCGCACACATACATACAAAAAGAGAGAGGGAGAGAGAGAAAACAAACAATGTAAGAAAATAGTTAAACTGAGTCTTGTGATAGAGTAATAATTGACAATATTTACACCAGTCATCCGGAAGTACTGGTTTTACTGACAAACAGGATTACAGGATTGTCTAAACTAATTCTCCATTTTAAAGCTTGTTTAGAATTTTTAGCATATTATAAAATGGAAAAAATTAAATAAGAAGAAAAGCTTATTTTTAACTTGGTTTAAAAAATAAGAACCGATGCAAGAACAAACCTAAACACTTAAATCTGTTGCTGAGATACATAAAAATAGCTGAAAAACAATAGTATAGGACTGAAAAGTCAAAGTTCAGAAAGTCAAAATTTATTTCAAACAACATTGCCATCTCAACTTTTAATTTAATAAATGGGTCCCTCGTATTTTATAACATGCTTGTGGGTGCTATGCAACTGCAAAGAAATAAGTTTCGCATACCGATTTATTTTCCACTGTACAGCCAGCAGTGTCACGTTTCCCCAACCTCACATCTCCCGCCCTCCCCCCCAAAAATCACTAGATATTATAAGTATTAATCTTACTACTGTCACAGTAAAACTGGGTTGTTGGGAGCTGGTAAGAAATGGTTCTCACCATGAAAAAAATGTGAGAAGTATCTGGAAGTTAACCTTTTATTTATAGTTCACATTTAAAAAAAAAAAAACCCTGCTATTCAAGTTGGGCATGTTTCTGCAAAATGAAATCATGTGTAAATCTGGCAAAATGGAAGCCCCAAGTCAGAAATAAAAGAGAACTTTCCATTGTGATACTACATAATGCATAATATTGATTTTTAACCAGCATGAAGGATGAAATTGTGCGGCACCAGTCCCACTGGCAAATATTTACTCACATGCATAGTTCCGCTGAAATCAATGAGACTGCTCGTGTGAGTACATACCACTGGGAGGAAAGATTGCACAGTCTAGCTCAAATATGATGCAAGTTGTTAACATCTTTTAACATTAACATTAAAATAGAAGAGAAGAGAGGGTGTCTTTTGGGGGAGAGATCCTGACTCCAGTAAAGTCCATGGCAAAATTCCCATTAACGTCAGTGGGACCTTTTGTGATTTACTAAGGCCTGGTCTATACTACAGAGTTAGGTCCATGTAAAGAAGCCTACACTGACCTAATTATGTCAGTGTCTGTACTACAGCCTTGCTTCTGCCAATGTCCGGTGTAGTAGGGCATTTGCATCATAACTTCACCTCCATGAGAAGCTTAGGGCTTATGTTGGTGTAGTTAGGGTGAGGCAGTATCTGCGTAGACACGGCATTACTTACATTGGCTGTTGGCTCATTCTTGTCAATTTCACAGCTCCCAGCATGGAGCTGTGAAATTGATAAGAAAGGCTGTTAGGCTGCATGCTGTGAACCATGGGCCTGGCTCACCGCTCAGGCTGTCACCCTAGGGTGGGTGGGTGCTCCAACTAGAGCCGGGCTGCTGCCTGGGCTCCCTGCTCCCCACTGGGCTCCCTGCTGCACCCTGGGGCTTCCAGTTGGGAGCAGGGAGCCTGGATGACAGCGAGGAGCCAGGTGGCAGCTTCTAGTGGGGAGCTCTGTGCGGATCTGAGATCCTGGACTCTCAGCCCCCCACACTGCCCTTCTTAAGTCAGTGGGGGAAGTGTTCCTAGTGAGCACGCGCATCACCGACAGACGAAGGGTACTGTGGACATGAAAACGGCAGTAATTACGTGGTCACCTTGAGTTTGTAGTGTAGACATGCCCTAGGTTAACTATTTTTTTTCTCTAAAGTGGCTTCCTGTATTATCTGCTGGTGATTTCAAATGTTGCTTTTCAGAAAGAGCGCCTATACCCATAGTAGGCTTAGAAGTACCTTCTGTAATCAAAACTTCTCATTCATTTCCCATATGAGTTCTGCTGAGAAGTGTTGCTTTCTATGTGTACTTTCAGATTGCTTAGAATAGGTAGAGTTTTGTTTTTAATTAAATGTTTTAATATTATCTAGCACTTCTATGTGCCTTTCATCTGAGGATCTCAGAGTTCTTTACAAACACATTGTGAACAAGTTTAATGAAAAGTTACACTTTTTCTTTTTAGTAATAAAAAAGAACAAACCCCTCCATGGTTGCTTTGAGTTGATTTCAATAATTGAAATGATTTCATTTAGTTATTGGATATTTTAGCAATGACGGTTGGTCTGTATTATATATGTTACTGTCCAGGGCACGCTGGCAAGATGTAACAATATTTCCTTGCGATGGACAGGAAGACCGAGAACCCAGTGATGTGGAAATGTATAGTAGCTGTTGAGTATAACTTTGAATCTTGAGATCATTGAGATTATTTTATATTAGATCTAATTTATTTTCTTTCAGGTTTCTTGAAAAAGAGTTGAAACAATTTGTATTTCCCCCCTTCTTTTCGACTCTATTCTTAGCAGCAGCCATAATACCACAAGGTAACATATATTCAGACCTACCCCATGGTAAAAAGCTTAGTTGATGTTAACTGCTATGAGAAGTAATCACATGTCTGAAATGATCCTCAAACTTGGCAGGTGGAACTATTAAGAAGGTAGATACATTTTAAATTATGTGTTTTGGGATGAAAGTCTTGTAAGAGTCTTCTGAAGCAATTTATTGCATGGTACAAGTATATAACTTCCTTTTTATTCAGGAATATTTGAACAGCCCTGGCTGGGATGATTTAATTGGTGTTGGCCGTGCTTTGAGCAGGGAGTTGGACTAGATGACCTCCTGAGGTCTCTTCCAACCCTAATCTTCTATGATTAGTTGGAAGGAAAATTTAAAGGTATCGTGTAAAACAGGCTTGAAATATCCACCAACTCAGGATGAGCAGGAATCTCTCTTGAGCAAATACTACCAGCTTCTGCAGAATCAATATTTAAAGTTTTCAGTTAAAGAAAGAGTGTCTAGTTCTTGTGGTTGTGAATGTAACTTTCCAAATGTGAAGTGAAGATTATGTTTAGACAAGAGTGTAAATAATGCAATAATGTCTGCCTAAATTTGCTGATGGTTCACGTGCCTTTCCTGATGCCCATACTCTTTCCCAAGTAGCAGCAGAGTGTCAGTGCGCAAGAATGGATGATGCTGAGCGAAATAGGTAGTTATTGAATATTTTTTACTTTCATCGTTCAGTGTGTGGCCCCAGGCCTTATGTACTGAACACAGAATTATAAATTTCCTCATTTTGAGTACAATAATTTGCTTTTTTATTTTTATTTTTAAGTTAAAAGAAAAGCTTGCAAATTCAAAAAAACCAGAAGTTCCATCATGTGGCATTATACTGAAACCCATGAGTCATCAGCAGAGTTGGAACCTTTAGACCTACCACACAGACCTTTGCACTTGTGCTAATGGAATAGGTGATAGAGGATGACAACATACTGCTGCTGTGTGAACCAGCTGCTAGAAGAGGTGAAATCCACATTTTGTCAGTGGGCAGGGCTGGCCTTAGGGAAAATAGCACCCTGGGCAAACTTGTATTTTGGCACCCCTGGCGTCAGCTGCCTTCCCAGGCTCCCAACCCCACCCCTGTCGCTTCGGCACCCGCTGCCTTCCCCCCCTCTCCATTGCCCCAAACTCCCGTCCGTGACCTCACACTCCAGGCCCACCCTGCTTCTTGCCTCTTAACCACAGCACCCTCCTGACCATGTCATCTACCCATACGGCCTGTCTTGCCCTGCAGTGACTCACATCTGGATGCCCCAGTGATGGGTATCATAGGAAACCACTGCAGTCACTTTGACTCCCCCAGCCAGTGCTACAGGGAACCCTCATCTGGTTGTTGAGCAGGACAGCCAAGATAATGTAGCAAGCGGTCTGCCGCACTCTGACAGGTTGAGTGGGCTCTGGGGCAGAGTCGTACCTCTCCTGTACCTCCTAGCCTCTCCCACTCAGCATGGCATCCAGCTTCTCTGCCAGAGCCCCAGAGGGTCGGCAGCCCAAGAGGAGGTGAGTGACAGGAGGGCAGCAGAGGTCTGTGGTGGCAGGGGTGCATGGTGACCTGAGAGCCCCAGAAAGGGAGGAGGGAACCAGAGTTGTGTATATATAGAATCACATTGGTGTGGTGATACCGGGGGGGAGGGGAGCGGGTGGTGACATGGGGGCTCCAGAAGGGCAGATCTCCCCACCCCAAATACTGAGCATCCCCAATATTCAAGTGCCCCTCCCCAGTTCTAGGGAAGATGGATTATTAGGGGAGAGGGAGGTTAAAATGCTCTGGCGCGCTGCAGGTAGCTAGGATGGGTGGTGATGGTGGAAGGTTCACTCCCGAAATATCCCCAACCCCCTGCACTAATACTTCCCTTTAGGATGAGTAAGAAAAAGGGGGAGCCCTTGAGAACTGGGGAGCATGGGGAACTGTGGGGTCAGTATGGCATGCAGGAGGGGGACCTTGAATATGTGAAGGAAACCCTGAGAACTGGGAGGCTGGGACCTGTGGGGCAGAGGGAGGGGCCTCCTGGGAGCTGTGTGGGCATGGAGGAGGGTGGGGGCACAGGGAGGGGTCTCTTGGAAGCTGGGGGCACAGGGTGGGGTCCCCTGGGAGCCTGGGGAGCTGGAGGCACAGAGAGGGGTCCCCTGGAAGCTGGGGGCACAGGGAGGGATCCCCTGGAAACTGGGGGTATTGGGTCAGGACCCCCTAAGACTGACTGGTCTCTTCTTTGCCCTGGAGTTTTAGTTCCCCTCCCAACCTGGAAGAGGCTGGCAACTTCCAACTCCCGTTGGCTGGCCGAGATGCCACACTCCTCTTCCATTAGGTGGCATAGCTTTCATTCAGGCCATCCATTGAAAGAGGAACAGCAGGGCTGGGACAGTCTGTAGGGGAGCGGGAGAGCCAGTCGCGGAGTGCAGAGGCAGGACTAAGAACCTGGCTGGGAGGGATACCACGTGGGGTGGGAAGCAAGGGGCCTCTGCTCAGGAGCAGGGAAACGGTATTCCTACCGCATCAGGCTGCAACCACAGGCAGTGAGAGGAAGCCCGAGATCCTGGCTTCTGCACCACGGTGCCGCCTGGCTACGACGCCTTGGGCAAGGGCCCAGATTGCCCTGCCCTAAGGCTGGCCCTGTCAGTGGGTTTCAAAGCTATTTGCTCACAGCAGAGGAATGGTGGGAGATGGGATTTCCAGCTTCAATTTGAGCTTCTGGGGCAGGGCTGGGGGAGTGTGCTTCTTCCATCCCGGTCCTCAAAAGCATGACTCCCTTCTATTCCTGCCCCTCCGACCTGTCCCAGTCCTCTTCACCTTCCTTGCCAAGTATCCAACATTCAAGCCCTGCCCTCTCTACATTTCAGTTAGTCTGCGGCCTCCTCCAGCAGTGGGGCATTGAGAACACAGACAAGACAGTCTCCCTGCTGCCAGTTCTGGTGCCCAGGAGCAGCAATTAGATGCTCCTGCAGCCCTGAAATTGAGCGTTCTCAGTTGTTCTGTGGATGCACAGGCAGCCCAATTGGCATGTGGGGGCTGTGAGGGGATTGAACGTGCTCAGTGCAGATGGAATCTTTGGAGAATTTAGCTGCCAAACTCTAACAAGTCTCTTCCGCACATGTGGAAACAGATATTTTTTTCACAGGCTTTATAACTTGGACAGATATGCCATACTGACCCCACAGTTCCTCATGCTCCCCAGTTCTCAAGGGCTCCCCCTTTTTCTTACTTATCCTAAAGGGATGATGGCAAAAGGTACATCCCCACCTTTCTGTAAATTGTTATGTCCATGCTCCAAACCCTGGAGGCGCTAGAGCTTCCCAATGAAACAGCTGTAATAATTTTTTAACACGAGCAAAACATATTTTTCCTAATGTCTCTGAATGGCAGTGCTGTTTTACTGAAACTTTTTTTAAATTTTAATAAAGAAAATCAGCCTGAGGCAGTAACCTGGCATAGGAAATTTGAGCCTGAGTGGTTAAAATTTGGTAAAGGGTGTGTCTATACAGCAAAGAAAAACCTGCGGCTGTCCCGTACTAGCTGACTCAGGCTTGCGGGGCTTGGTCTGCGGGGCTTTTTCATTGCTATGTACATTTCCAGGCTTGGGCTGCAGCCTGGGCTCTGGGACACTGTGGAGTGGGAGGATCATAATGAAAAGTATTAGGCAACCTTAACTGTGGGTGCTGCTACCCGTGCTGACTATAGTAATTTTTGTAATACTGCAATTTGATGTGAAACCTTCCCATGATTTTTGTATGTCGCCTATTGATGTAGATCATTAGTTCCTTGGGGCAGGGATCATCTCACATTTAAATATCTTAAATTATTTTAGTTTGTCCTCCTGAGTTTGCAAAGTGTTCATAATATTCTTACTTAAATGATCTAGGCAAACAGGGCTACATTAAACAAACTGCTGTCTGGTACAAACATAAATAGTTATTGGTAGTTACATTTTAAAAAGTCATCTCATAATGGCAACATTGATCTGCACATTGTGTTAGAATAAAATATTAGTTGTACATTTTAACCTTAAAGAGGGGAAATTGGACTGTTTTTAACTAGACTTTTGAAATTCCTGCTTCTGGTTTGAGTTTGAGTTTCAGCCTTGAGTCTGTTTGTAGAGCTGTGAAAAGTCCCACAGAAAAATGTGATGTTATAATATAAACGGTGGCAGGCCATAAATCATAACAGGAAAGGTACAATTATAAGCATTAGGTAAATATGTAAAGAGCTGTAGTAAGAGCCATATTGAATGAAAGCTTTTCAAACTATGATTTTTAATGCTAAGAAATTGTTAAGCAAATGCCCAAATGCTTAAAGATGACAAACTGTTTGAGAGAAAGGAGGACCCATGACATACTCCAGGAATAGGAGATGGTCTCTTTGTTCTTAAATTTTTCCCAAATTGATTTGTAAAGACATTGGTTGATACCAGAGCCCATTTCCATCCAAATTAGAATTTGGGGTGTCTGGATCTGAATTTGGATTTGATCTCTACGTGATCATGATGATGAACATTATATGAGAGCAGTTCTACACAGATCTTTATTCCCAGTCTATGGTTCTCAGGGGGGTGGAAGCGGGAGTGTCTCAGGGAGCCACCACCTCCAGTACCTTTTGAGGAGGAAGTCTGCTGGGTCAGCTTGTTCAAGATAGTTTATAAGGATATTAGTGAGCGGTTCAGTGGAGGAGATGGATAGACTGGACACAGGGCATTGTATTAAAATAGAAGTTGGAACTCTGTCTTCACTGCAATTGCCTGTGACTATTGCTATCAGTACTGCGAGCAGCAATGGGTGATCAACTGGCTGATAACACTGGTGTGGCCAACTTGTACCATTTATATACCCAAACCACAGGCCTGTCTTACACTTAGTCATAGTCATAGAATATCAGGGTTGGAAGGGACCTCAGGAGGTCATCTAGTCCAACCCCCTGCTCAAAGCAGGACCAATCCCCAACTAAATCCCCAAATGGCCCCCTCAAGGATTGAACTCACAACCCTGGGTTTAGCAGGCCAATGCTCAAACCACTAAGCTATCCCTCCCCCCCTTCTCACCTCTCTCCACTAAATAATCCTCCTCCTATCCTATTGCCATGTAATGAATGTCCAGTCTGAGGAATTGGAGAGGAAGGATGGGCCAGTGGTTAGGGTGCTAGTCTGGGACTTCAGAGACCTGTCTTTGATTTCCTGATCTGCCAGACTTCCTATGTGACCTTGGGCACTCAGTCTCTCTATGCCTGAGATCTCTGTCTGTAAAATGGGGATAAGAGTATTTCCCTACCTCACAGGGGTGTTGTGAGGATATTGAAGACCGAGACAGTTGGATACTAAGTCAGAACCATACAGGTACATAAATAGAATTTGTACAGTGACACTAATTTACCACAAACACGTCATCTTCTGACCAACTTTCTGTAATTTACACTACTACTAGTCTCTCCTGCATTTGACTTGTAGAATTCACTGGTAGATGTACCTACTTACTACCAAATCTGGATGTAACCCAGACTGCGTATTCATTGCATAACAGTGTGCTGTAACAGGATGTGGAATGTGTTATGGTATAGTTGCAGGCCTAATAAACGCATACTAAGCTTTAATTATAAAGGATTTTTTCTCTTCGTTCTGCATTGCATTGAGTCAGTGTGTCACTGCTTCATTTTACTTGTCTATCTCCAGCGATTTTGTTTGATGGGTTTTTTTTCTTTGATTAGCTGACTTTTTTTTGCGTCACTCTGTACTATGAGCATCTAATGGATTTTTACAGATAATCAACATACCAGCCAACACAAAGCTATTTTTTGTTTGGGTGATAAAGCATATTTTTATTCATGGGATCACTCCTGATAACAGAGTCCTGGTAAATGGGGCTATTTTCCCTGTGTTGGTCTGTTTCACTCTCCCCTCCCCCAAAGAAAGGAATCTCCAAGGCCAAGAAGCTGATACAATGTCGTTCTAAACGAAACTAGATAGTGTGTGACGCTGCACTTCCCCATCCTGCATCCTGCTTGTTTATACAGGTGTTTCTACGGGAATGTGTGTATTTAAAGTTAACCAATGAAAGCTGATAAAAACAGCACTTAAGGGTCACATTCTAGGACTCTTGCATCTCTGTCAAGCTTCATCAATTTAAATGTCTACGTGATCAACGTTTCCCTTTTATGTGTTACTAACTTGGGATATAGGTTTGTGAGTATCCTTTGAATATGCGGTACACCTTACTGTGACTATTCCTTTGTGTGGAGTGGGATGAAGGTCTCCGAAGAAGGAGAAAAACAAAGTACTTACCTATCCTATAACACACACGTTACCCATGCATAGTTTGTTGCTTTGCCTGATGCTTCCTGAAATTAATTGTACCCTCTCTTTCCATAGGAACAGACAGTATATCAGAGTTCAGACAGTATTTTTAATGAGAGAACTTTGAGAGAGTTTTCATACCCTCAACCCATACTCCATTCTCCATACTAAAAGTTTTTTGGGTGACATTGCAGGAGATGCATTTTTGGAAGATGTCTTTTTTTTTTTTTAAGTCTGTTGCCAGGACAATTTGCTCTTGATTATTTCCATTTGTCTCTTAAGCCCAGACTGCACACACAGTTTGTACTGGTATTACTGTGTCAGTTAGTGTGTGACTCTCTCTTGTTTTGTTTTTTACTTTATATAGCTATACCAATACAGCCCTTGGGGCTGGTCTTCACTACCCGCCCGGATTGGTGGTAGAAAATCGATCTCTCGGGGATCGATTTATTGCGTCTTGTTGGGATGCGATACTCGATCTCCGAATCGATGTGCGTACTCCACCAGCCCAGGTAGGAGTAAGTGCCATCGACGGGGGAGCCGCGGCGGTCGATTTGCCGCCGTCCTCACAGCAGGGTAAGTCGGATCAGATACGTCGAATTCAGCTACGCTATTCCCGTAGCTGAATTTGCGTATCTGAAATCGATCCCTCCCCATAGTGTACACGTAGCCTTAGGGTAATACAGTTATACAGGTATAAAGCACCTACCAGTATAGAAATAGCTAAACCACTATAAAGCTCCTTTTACTGATATAACTGCATCCAAATTAAGAGGGTTTGATGTTAAGTCTTTTTTTAATTGATAGTAAAGTATAGATTCCAGTTGCCTTACCTGGCCCTCCTCTTTGTCTCACTGAAAAACTTGCAAGTGTACAATATTTGGAGGAATATTAAATTCCTGTGTATGGTTGAAGGTGGAGAAAGGGGTTTTTATAATAGGAGTCTGCATCTCTACCTGTTCTCATCTTGTTTCACACTGCATTGTGGCTGTTGGCTGATTGTAGACCGACATGGCGCTAAATATTGCCATGTTTTTGTTGGCTACTCTTGCCAGATCCAATCTTATAGCCTCCCACTGACTTTTTTTGTTTTGTTTTGTTTAAAGGCTTTCTTGTCCAATATTTACCTTGTTTGAAATTTAAATATGAATATCAAGCCCAATTTCTAGGATAAATAACATTGTGTGTGTGTGTGTGTGTGTGTGTGTGTGTGTGTGTGTGTGTGTGTGTGTGTGTTAGGATTTAAAATTTTGATCCAAATACATAACATTTCATTTCTAAACTTTCTCCTGGATTTGCTTTCCCTGTTCCTCTTCGAGGAAATCTTCTTCCAAGTCTGACAAACACAAACTCATCTGTGCCTATTGCTGCTGCTCAACTAATGACATGAACTGACAATGACAGTAATGCTGCTCACTCTGATAGATATCTTTTAGTGGAATGAACAAAAGTAGGGTCGTTGGTGGTGCAAATGAAATATACAATTTAACTCTCTAAATGTGTGAATGAAACAAATGGAGAGGACCTGCTCTCTGGCTAGGTTTTGGGCAGATGGTCAAAGTGACCTGAGTCAGATTCCTGTCTCTCTTCTAGTGAGAGTGCAAAACAAAAAGACACACCATGTTCAGTACTGTGTGTAAATCAGAAATGGTTCCAGCCCCCTTTTGTCCCGATGTTCCTAGTATTTATCAGAATGTGTATTGAGAAACATTTTTTTGTGTGAATACATTTTTTGCATGTCTGTGTGTATTTGAGGTATGAGAAAAAATTGCACAGTAGTTTTCACAAGGGCATTTGGCAGTACTGAGAAAGTTCTAAGTTTGTCTGTTGGGCAGGGTTGTAGTTCAAACAACAGTCTGATAGACCGGAGAGTACATCTGGTATACAGATAATATGATGAAAGTAATAAAATCTAAATTCACGAAGACAGGGAAATTAGAATGGCAATAGTAGGAGAAAAGGGATATAATGTTTTTTGCAGATAGCTTCTCCTATGAATTGGTTAGTTAGTTTTACTTGTGTTCAGTTGCTGGTAGAGCCTTTATCTTATAGAGGTTTACTTTAGAGACGTGTTGGTTAAAAAAACAGTTTCTTAGTGTAATTAAAATGGATTGTATTTCCCCCCCTAGCAAATACTCATGCTTGGACCAACAAGTACATAATTGAATGGAATTATGTTATTTATACACACATTCACTGATCTGTGTTCAAACCAGCAGGGAAAATTTATGCACGAATCCTTTTAGCGCAGAAGGATTGTTACTATATAAGATTGTATGTTTTATTCTTTTTATCTGCAACTAATTTAGAAACAATATGTGAAGAGACCCACTTTCAGTATTTGTCAGGGGTGCTTCAGCTCAGTCTCGTTTTTCAGTTGTGATTAATGTTGTTTTGGACGTGCCCATAAGTCTCTTTGGAAGGCTTACGCTATGTGGAATGTGCAGTTCCCCTGCTGAAATGAAAACTCAGAGGGGGTAACTGAATACTCTCTTCAGTCAGTGTATTTCCAGCTCGAAGAAAAAACAAATAACTTTGCTGCGAACAATGAAAATTCCTTGAAACCCTAGGAGACTGGACTGAAAAACTGACACTGTCAAGGTCTTTAGGCTCAGACCTTCAAATTGCTTATAACCCAGTGGCACAAAGTCTTTCCAGCCCTCAGGGCTGAACCAGTACCTTGCCAGGAGTTTAAGGGCCACAAGTAATTTACATGTAGATATGTTGCTTAAAACTCCTCAAACCACAATATATTATACCTCTTAATTTTTATTCATCCCGGGTTGACCTCCATCCTCAACCCCATGGTCTCTAGTCATTCACCACTGCTTTTCATTGACATTTCCCCATGCTCTATGCTCCACTATGCTTCAGGCTTCAAAATGCATATCATTTAAAGGTAATCCAGAAATGCAGTGAAGCACTTAAAGGACTTTTTGGGAGGGTCAAGATTCATGTGTCCCCAGGTGCTCATCACCTCTCTTAGTTTTGATTGACTTGTGACTCTCTTCTGTGGCTGTCTATAGCAACTATGTATTTCCATCCCTGACTCCTTGATCTCCTAACCTGTTTGATTGCATGGAAGTATGATTTCCATCTCTACTCCCTTGCTCTCCACTCCACCATACAACTGAAGTGGGATTTTAAATTTTTAGTGAACCCATGAGATTTGGATAATACCCTGGCAGTTGTGGTTCATGGATTGTGCATTAATTGTAACTGGATGTGGAAACTTACCTGAATTTTGATTATCTGCATTTTTTTAAAAGATACGATTTGAAAACTACTTTACTATTATCAAGTAATTTTAAAAATAACCACTGTTTTAGAAAGGTCTACAAATACAAAATATTCAGTGCATCATTTTTTATTTAGACATTTTTGAAGAGAGAAGGTGAGGTGAGGTATTTTATTGGACCAACTTCTGTTGGTGAAAGAGACAACCTTTTGAGCTACACAGAGCTCTTCTTCAGGTCTAGGAAAAGTACTCAGTGTCACAGCTAAATACAAGGTGGAACAGAGTGTTTAGCATAAGTAGTTAATGCATCTCTTAAGGGACCATTCAACAAGACAATCCTCATGTTAACTCTCATCATTCCAAGAAGTTTTGCTTTATTTTATCATTTTACTTACAACTGTATTATTGAAGCATTGCTTTTTTTTAAACTTCAGTTTATAAACAAAGTTTCAAATATCCACTCCTGAATTGTATTGGATCCATATGCCCTCTTTGTTGATTGTATCGAGGCAGATAAGTTGTGGATACGTGTTTTTGTTTTGTTTTGTTTTGTTTTTTTTACTAATTATGTAGTAAATGACTTGGCCTGCTTTTGAATACAGTAGAATGTAAAACATTGTTATTTGTTTATGGTAATAACTATGATGTGCTAGGTGTTTTCCAGCGATTTCAAGAGAGTACAGGCCCTGTGCAGAGGAGCTCACTCTCTAAGAGCTGGTAGACCACATTTTGGAATGAGGAACAGCTAGGAGTGAGGAATTTTTATACAAGTCAATTAGATTCTCTGTAGGAACACAGCAGAAGTAGGTTTTCAAGAGGGCCTTGAGTGTGGCCAGGTTAGGGGCCCTGTGGATGGACTCGGGACAGTCGTACCATGCCTAGGGGACAGTATGAAAGAAGGCCTGGGGATAATTATGCAAGAAGCAGATGAGGCTGGGGAACACTAGAAGAGCAGAAGCTGTTTGGGTGGGGGAGGCATGACACAAAGCCTGACAAAGATGGATAAGCAGGGAGGGGGAGAATTTTATATAGAGCTTTGAAGGTGATGACAAGTGTTGAATCTGCTGTAATAGTGGATGATGAACTAAAGGAGGGATGGATTCAAAGAGAGGAATGACATGATCATGCAAGAAATAGGACTTTAGTGGAATTATTTTGTATGGACTGAAGGGGAGACCAGAGATGATGTGGTATTTTGAGTTGGGATATAAAGAGGACCTGAATGAAAGATTTAGCTTTGAGAATGGAAAGAAAATGGCAGATCTAGGAGTTGAGGAAGAAGTGACAAGATTTGGATATGGTATGTGAGCAGATGAGAGGGAAGAGTCAAAAATTATCCTTAGATTGTGGATCTGAGTGACCCGGGGGGGGGGGGGGGAGTGTGTACATAAAAGAGAAAGGAAGACGTTGAGGAAGCCAAGGGCCTGATTTGCAAAAGAGCTAAGCACCTACAACCACCAATGAAGTTAATGGGAGCTGCCAGTACTCAGCAAATCAAACTCTTGTTTTGTTTTTTCAGATTAACAATGTCTATAGTTATTACCAGGTTTATCTCTTATGTGTTGACGGAAATTGTCAAATATTAACTCTTCTTACTTTATCTGCCTGTCAATTAATCTGAATATTATGAATAGTTTGAGTAACATTTGACCAGTAACATTTTCTGTAGTCCAGGAAGGGTGCTAGGAAAAGCAGTACATGCCTTCCATTGATGTACACCACGAATGGCCACCTTACCTGGGCATGTGACACATTCAATCTTTGCTTACTGGTTCTCTCACCTCCCTCTCTCTTCCCGGCCAGAACTGCTGTGTAATTCTATCAAACATTGTAAAATCCTTGTTTTCTTAAAGGAAATAACTAATTTCTAGGGTTGGAAGAAGGTAAGTTAGACATCAGATTCATTAAATTAGTTCATATTTCCCCAGACACAACTAGTTTCACAATATTTTGGTTACCACAGCATGTCAAACATCTTTTTGGGTGGAATCTGATGGTGGTGGTGCTGGTATTAGCTAGCTCATCTGAAAATCTAGATTTTTAAAGTGTTTGTCCAAGGCTTTTTTGTGCAAGCATGCGTAACTATATTGGCCACGCACTGAACAGAGGTGTGGCTGTCAAACTCAAGATCACAGGTACCCTTGGCTTTCCACACCAAGGACACATCTGTACTACAGGCATTACAGTGGCATGACTACAGTTATGCTTTGGTAACGCCATAGTGTAGACGCTTCCTACGGCAGTGGAAGGGGTTTTTCCATTAAAGTAGGCAAGCCACCTCCCTGAGCAGCAATAGCTAGGTCAATGGAAGAATTCTTTCAACCTAGATGCAACTACACTGGGGGTTAGGTCAGCGTAACTCCAGTGCTCAGAGGTGAGACTTTTTCAGGCCCCTGAGTGCTGTAGTTATGTGAAATAAACTTTTCAGGCCCTAGATTTTAGTGTTGCAGCCTTCTGCTCAGGTAGCCCTTCCTTCCTCTCTTTTCTCCAGCCTGGTCTATGCTTCAAAGTTAGATCAACTTACCTACGTCGCTACCACTTCTCGGGGAGGTGGATTACTTACCTTGATGATTAAAAACCGTTCCACTGCTGTAGGAGGTATCTGTGCTATACTGCTGCAGCTGCATAGCTGCTGTAGGACCCGTAGCTTAGACACGTCCTCCCTCTCCCTCATAATGCTTATTTCTGTTTCATTACTTTAGCTCTAAATATTTTTAACAAGCATATAATTCTTTTGCATTTTAACCACTTCAGTGTGTTACTAATTACCCAGTTATGTAGTACCAATAAACAATGAATTTTACTTTTTATCTTTAAAAAAAAAATGAAGTAGTTATTTGTTCTCAATCCTTCTGCTTTTTTGAATTGCTTTTACTTCAGATTGAAGAAGGGAGCAAAGCTGCAGCTGTTGACAAGTTACTGGCTGGAGACGAAATTGTCAGCATCAATGACGTGGGCCTCTCCGGGTTCAGACAAGAGGCGATCTGTCTGGTGAAGGGATCACACAAGACTCTAAAGCTTATAGTGAAAAGGTAAGCTCCTAACGGACAGCCAGAGGGCTGGATGCTGCCTGGCTCTGCTTTTCAAAGGAAAGGGGCAGACTAAACCTGTTAAAGAGAAGCAGCAATGATTTGCTGTTTTACTTTATTCTCTGCAGGAGTCTTATAAGGGGTCATTCTCATTTTTATTCACAAACATTATATGTTACCTCTTCTTCCAAAGGAGCACAGATGAAACGCAGGCATTGTATGGGGGAGTGAAGGTCCAAGAACTTTGGTGTGCTACAAACAGAATTATTTCACAGCTTCAGTCTCTAATTCAGGAAGAAGGGAAGGGAGATGGCAGGCTTGCCCTGGCCTTGTGGCAATAATGACTCTGTTGGGTGCAATAGCTACATATGTGATTGTGAGGAATTGGTTTTGTGAGGGGCTGGGCGGGAAACCGTTTTTTCATCCTGCAAGAATTTTTGAGATTTTAAAAAATATATTTTCATCCTGAATCGGGATGAAAAGTCAAAATCTAAAAACATTTCATGAATCAAAAATATGGAAAAATAAATTCACTCAGATCAATGGAAATGTTTCAATATTAGCCTTTTACATATGTACTATACAATAGCTTACATTTTGAAACAGCTTTTTATGTTGATCTTTAAAATGGACAAAAATGTTTTGAGAATTTCAGAAAAATATTGAAACGAGTTTCAAAACGGGAAATCTGTCAGAACTGATTCTTTCCTGCAAACAGTTTCAGATCGGATGACTCAACCTTTTCTGATGCGGGGGGGAAAAAAATCTTGTCAAAAAATACATGACAAGCCTCTTTAGTCATGTGCATTGTGGATGGTTGTGTTTTAGAAGTGAAAAGTGCATTGGTGTAGAGCCAAAGAGAGTATTGTGGTGATTGGGTGATACAGTACATCAATTTAGATTGGCTTGAATGTTAATGTTGCCTTAAATGGTGATCCTTAGTTTCTGGAGATAGCATTGATAGGAAATGAACATGAACAGCCTTTACTTTTAGCTTAAAAAGGGCTTTCTTGTGGGGATGGAAGAAATTAGCAGAGCTGCTGAATCTATCACCCACACAGATGGTGCAATAACTTACAAGTCTGTGAATAACAGGTTCAGGGAGTTCTACCAAAATTTGTATAGCACCAGGACTAATAAATAAAAATAAAAAATTGTCTGGACTATGATATAAATCATATTGGTCTCCATCAATTTGATCCTGCACTGGCTACTCTGCTGGAAAAGATTTCTCATTAGAGCAGTGCTGCTCAAACTATGGTTCGGGACCCCAAAGTGGGTTGCGACCCCATTTTAATGGGGATGCCAGGGCTGGCGTTAGACTTGCTGGGGCCGAAGCCAAAGTCTGAGCCCCACCGCTCAGGGCCAAATCCCAAGGGCATCAGCTCTGGGTGGTGGGGCTCAGGTTACAGGCTGGGCAGTGGGGCTTTGGTTTTGGCCCCCAGGTGGGGCGGTGAGGCTCGGGAAGGCTCAGGCTTCAGTTCCCCATCCTGGGGTCGTGTAGTAATTTTTCTTGTCAGAAAGGGGTTGCGATGCAATGAAGTTTGAGAACCCCTCCATTACCGTGTATTGCATCAGCCATCTGCGCTCTAGATCAGCGGTTCCAAACTGGGGGTCTGCGGTCCCCGGGGGGTATGTGAGCCCTTTCAAGGGGACCACGGGACCCCGTGGCCGAGTCCCGATCCTCGGCGCCCCCCGCAGGGCTGAAGCCGGGAGGCATGGGGATGAATCCCAAAGCTCCGAGTCCTGGTGCTCCCTGTGGGGCAGAAGTTCTGAGTCCATGGGCAGAGTTGGGGACATGAAGGGCATTGCGCCCTCCGCAAAATTCAGCACAAGAGCACAGCGGTCCCGGGGGCAGCTCCACACCTCACCCCCCATCTCCACTCTCCGCCACCTGGCCAGGTTGGAGATGGGAAGCCGGAGTCAGGCAGTGCGGGGCAGCTGCTGCTCTGACTGGTGCCACGGAGCAGGCAGCGGCAGCGTTCCCTGCTCTCCCAGGTTGAAGCTGCTCCTCAGCTCCCAGCCCCCTTTGCTCCCTCAGAGGCAGCTGGTAAGAGCCCTCCGGATGGGGAGACCCAACTCCGTGGCTGGCAGACCCTTCCGGGAACAGGGACCACAGAGGAGTCCTCCCAGCATACAGCCTCTAATTCCTCTCTCCCTACACCCTGAGCTACCCCCCTGCCCATGCACAGCCCCTAGCCACTCCCCTCCCTGCACCCACAGCCACCCTCTGTGTGCACACAACCCCTAGCTACTCCCCTCCCTGCACCTTGAGCTACCCCTTGTCTGCACACAGCCCCTAGCTACCCCCTCCCTGCACACTAAGTTGTTTTCAAACTTTTTTAGCTAAGCCCCCCACCTTTGAGTTATAATTTTTGGTTGCTGGGTGGCCTGCTGAAGTGAGTCATGGGGTGGAGTTGGCACTCACTCCCTGGACCCCGCCATGTGGAGGTGGCTCTAGCCTCACTGGCCTCTGCCCCCCACAAAATAGAAGTCAAACTACACCTATGCCCATGGCCCCTGCCAGAGACCCCCACCCCCCCGGGCCCTGGAGTTTTTATAACATGTAGAGGGGGGGCCCTGATTTTCATATAGAAAACCCTTTTTCTAAAATTATATTCCTCTGAAATATAAAATAAGTTCTGTTGATGAAAGTGGGACCAGGCCAGAAAGCATTTGGTCTCTCTGCCATTTCTGAGCAGTTCACACATTTGAAACTATTCCATCCAAGTCTTATGCTTTTATCCTTCACTTCTTTTCCTTATGCAGTAATTCCCAGCATATCTAATAGCTAAGTACTTTGGGACCTAGCCAGCTGTGCATTTTAAAAGTCCAAATCTTGGCCGAGACTTAGATGGAGCCAAGGTTTGAGTGAAAAAGTTTTGCTGTGATGTTCAACAGCCTTCATTCACAATCCTGAAAAATAACTTTAGTTGTCCTCAGGCCAGGTGTAGTTCTCATTTTGCTACTGTGGGTTAGTAATGTCAATTAGCTATCATAGAATTATCTGTTCTGCCACTGGTCTTTAAATAATCAAATGTCTGAATGGTTTATACAAAAGAAAGTTGTTGGTATCTAAACAAAACTCTGTTTTGATACAGAATTCTGGCACTAATCTGCAGGCCATCAACATGCTATCCTTGTTTGTTGATTTCTCTTTTGGAAATGCAGCAGGGTTGAGAGCTAGAAGTAGATAAATCAGCTACAAATATTTGCCACTGTTGAGCCAGTCCCATAGTACAGTAATGTTTGAAAGTCGTTTACAAACATTGATGATCGAACAAGTGCAATGTTCTTTTGGTTTTGGTTGAATAAGGACCCTGGAGGATACATGTTGCTTAATCAAGTGGGTTTGTTGAAACAAAAAATGTTAATTATGTGCTAGTTATTCAGTGTTATTGTGAATCACTTCTTGTGTTGGTGCCTTTTTTTGGAGAACTAGAGAAGAAAATAAAGCACATATTTCTTATAGGAACTGTTTGATTTCTCTTGGTAAACACGTACACAGTAGTTTGTCTATACACACACACACACATGATTAAAATAGCTCAGTGCCATTGGTACTAAATAAGGGAGTGTGTGTGTATCTGTATGTAATAAAATGTGTGCATGCAATGTTTAAACGTTATTTCCCTAAATACCATTCTGGTTAGGGGTTTATGACATGCTGTCACTCAGGTTGATGAGGGTAAGGATGGGTGAGAAACTTTTCTCTGTTCCTGTGACCACTTTCCCTGCTGACCTCTGATTGGCTCTTGGAACTGTCAACGGAGGGCAGAATATCTGAAGCTGGGGAAAAGGAAGCAGACGCTGATACAGGCATCCCTGCCCTGCAGTGACGTCTGATGACAGGTGGCTTGGACTGCTGTTTAATTCAACCAGCTGCCCAGGACTTTGGCCAGAATTGCAGATAACTGAGACGGGCTTTAAAACCCTAGAGTAATGCTGGCGGGTGAAAGTGACATTTTTTCCCTTGAAAGTATTGTTTGTGTTGATGACTCTTTAAATTGTAAAAACACAAAATATGCTCAGAACGTTGATCAAGCTTGTTTTTCTAAATCAGAAGACAGAAAGCTGAATGTGCTTTTAAATTTTATCTAAGTGCATCCTGACTGTTAGGATTTTGTTTTAGATGCATCTTAATTTCCTAAAAGGAAAGAGACCAGAGTCTGAAAAGAACAAAATTACATATAATCTGAATTGTAAATACTCATGAGGAAATTTAGAGTCTTATTTATTTGCATGTCACTTTGTTTACAGAGCCATCCTTTAATTGTGGCATAGCAGCGACAGAGCATATATGTATGTCCAGAGGGTTTCCCACATTCCACAATATGCTGTACGGTCTGCATCACCTAACATTTTAAGATGAGGCACTAAATAAAAATCAGAAGAATCCTTTCTGTTACATTCACAAACTCTAGGAGGGTTGCTATTTATTTTTCATTTGCTGACAGGAAATGTGCTTGAAGCCAGTGGTAACCCTTCCATATTGTGTGTGGAATTAAATGTCAACTGAAATCGCTGGCCCTTTCATAGCCCTTTGAGCAGTTGGATGTGCTTTCAGAGTTGAGCTCAGTGTTCTGGTTGGTATTAAAAGTGCTGTCATTCTTAAGGGCTCTTTCCCCCCCATCCCTCTTTCAACTAGATCAGGCCTGCTCAACTCGTAAAGCGGCGAGGGCCATATTACTCCAAAGAAAATAGCTGAGGCCCGAAACCCCCCAGCCCCGCTGAAACACCTCCCCCCCAGCACCACCCAGCCCCGGTGTAAGCAAGCAGGACTCACCCCGGCAGCGCCTCCTGCTGGTCTTCTCGGGAATTAGGTCATCCAGCCGTTGGAGCGCCCTCTGCAGGCTGGTGTCCCGCTGGCCCCATGTCCCTCCCAGACCCTGGTGCCCTTTGATCTGGGGTGCTGCCCCCTGGCAATACCCCCACACTCTGCCTCTAGGTCTCTGGGGAACCCCCAACCCTCTAATCCCCACCTCGCCTCAGTATAAGGCTACTGCCAGTCACCAACTAGCTCCTGCACCCTGGGGCAGACTGCAGTATAAGCCACACATCACAGGCAAGGTTGGGTTTGGACCTGCTGCCTCTCTCTATAGCTGGGCTGCCCCTCTGCAGCCCTGGTACTGGTCTTAGACCCTTAGCTAGCTCTGCAGCTTGGGGGTTTTCCAGGCTGGAGCTCCTCTAGCCTTCCCCCAGCCCTGCTCCACTCCCAGTACCCTGCTCAGCTCCCTAGCAGCCAGGCCCTTCTCGCTCTACAAGCAGAGAGAGATTTCCTCTGGGCCTCACAGCCTTTTTATACAGGCCAGCTGGGGCCTGATTGGGGCATGGCCCAGCTGCAGTGGCTTCCCCAGTCAGCCCAGCTTTTCCCCTGCCACAGCCGTCCCCCAGGGCTGTTTTAAGCCCTTCAGGGCAGGAGCAGGGTAACCACCCTGTTACACCCCCTGAAACACATCCTCCGCCCCAGCACTTCCTGCCTCAGCAGGCCCTGGCAGTGATGCACCCGCTGTATGCCAGGCGGGGGGAGCGGGAGATGGAGACACGTGTGCTTCTGGCCGTTCAGGCGGTTGGAACGCGGCGCGCGCGGGGCTGTGAGGTCTCTTGTCCCCTCCCTCCCCCCCCCCCCCCTGGCAGGGGGCGAACCCGGCAGCCGCACTTCTGGCCATCTGGCAGGGCGCCCAGAGGATTCAGGGGGCCCTGGGGCAAAGCAATTTCGGGGGCCCCTTCCATAAAAAAAAGTTGCAATACTATAGTAACATGTATTTGGAAATGTAAAAAATAACCAGTGAAATACATTCAAAAATTAATTTGTAATAATTTGAAAATACACTAAATACATTATTTAAAAATATTAAATGCTTTAATGGTAGGTATACATTTGCAATTACATAATGGGCTGTTGCTGGGTGAGGGTGATGGTTGGTGCCAATGGGCTGTCACTGCCTGGGGTGGTGGTGCTGTTGCCCAGGGCTGGGTGGGGGGCTGGGCTCTGGGTTGGGGGGTGTCCGGCTCAGAGGGGCTGGGCTCGGAGCTGGGGGTCAGGGCTGTGGGGGGTTGGGGTCGGGGGGGGGTTGCCCAGCTCAGAGGGGCTGGGCTCGGAGCTGGGGGTCAGGGCTGTGGGGGGGCTGGGGTCGGGGGGGGGGTTGCCCAGCTCAGAGGGGCTGGGTGCAGAGCTGGGGGTCAGGGCTGTGAGGTGGATGGGGTCGGGGTGGTGCCCGGCTCAGAGGGGCTGGGCTCGGAGCTGGGGGTCAGGGCTGGGGTGGGGATGGGGATGAGGTCGAGGGGGTGCCCGGCTCAGAGGGGCTGCCCGGCTCAGAGGGGCTGGGCTCAGAGCTGGGGGTCAGGGCTGTGGGGGATGGGGTCGAGGGGGTGCCCGGCCCCTTACCATGCCGCTTACCCCCTCTCCCGGAGCCTCAGCACGCCGCGTCCAGCGCTGCAGCGGTGTGGTGTCTCCAGCGGGGCCTGAGCTCCCGCCGCTCGGCCACAGCCCCCAGCCCCGCCCCGCCCCCTTACCAGCTGAGACGCCAGGGGATGGGGGAAGACGGAGGTGGGGGGAGCCTCCAACATACTCGTGGGGGCCCCTGTGTGGCCCGGGGCAAATTGCCCCACTTGCTTCCCCCTCTGGGCGTCCCTGCCGTCCGGGCGGTCGGAGCACGGCGCGTGCGGGGCTGTGAGGTCGGCCCTCCCAGCAGGGGGCGAACCCGGCAGCCGCGCTTCTGACCGTCTGGGTGGTTGGAGCACGGCGCGCGCACGCGGGGCTGTGAGGTTGGCCTTCCCCCTCCACCCCTGGCAGGGGGCGAACCTGGCAGCCGCGCTTCTGATCGTCCGAGCGGTTGGAGCACGGCATGCGGGGCTGTGAGGTCAGTCCCCCCCGTCCCCGGGCAGGGGGCGAACCTGGCAGATTCTCCTCCGCTTGCCCGCGGGCCGCACAGTGAGCCATGCGGCCCACGGGCCGCATGTTGTGCAGGCCTGAACTAGATAATGGAAATTCAATCTAGGACTGCATTCAATGTGGGTGGGGGGAAGTTTGTATAGAATTGAGCACCTGATAACTGTTTTTTACACATAGTAAAATATTTTGCCTGAGGATTGAAGAAACAAAAGGAGTAGAGAATATGCATAGCTATGATATTTTAAGCCAGTATCCTCCAAACAGTTACTCCATGGTATTGTAGAGTATTTCCCTATAAACCAACTTTATTCACAGAGAGGTAAATATTTGTAGTAGCAAGATATAAGGTCATTTTGGTATTAATTTAAACCCATGTTTTCTTGACGCTTGGCTCAGTCACATGACAGGCAAAAATAAATTACAACAGTTACTGTCCCCCTTGTTGCCCTGTAAGCATTCATTCCCCTGTACTGGACTGACCAAGAAAAGTTATGCTTATTCCTGGCATTTTCAGCCAGGTTTTTGGAGTAGCTCAAAAAACAGAGTTTATCATCTACCATCCCATTTTCTCCTTCCACTTTCCCAATCCCATTGTTTTCACTTCACAGCCATGCAAAGGCTTGCATGCAATAGTCCTTATTTTAATAGGTGAGCAGGCACTCTCTGGCACCCCCCAACCACACATATTAATTTGTGAAAAAGTGGTTAGGGTATGATGTTTATGTATTATCTTGGAGTGTGAACATTTCCTCTTGTGAGGGGATGGCTACAAGAAGCACTTTGTACAGGTGAACAGTTCTAGGCTCAGATCCTTCAGACTGGCTGAGCAGTGTTTGAAAGAAGGTTAGTGGGAATGGTTGGGCAAAGGGTGAAGCCACCTATACTTTTCCAGGGACTAGGGCTGGGTATGCCCACACTACTATTCAGCTGATGGGGCTAATGTTGATGGAGGCTTTACCCCAACTTGGAGTCAAGTTAGCTTGCATTGGTTGATAACTAGAGAATTATTGATTTTAAAGCAAAGGTGTTTGCAGTTGTGAATGTATTTCACAGCCATGTTAGGGTGTGTCCACTGGATCTCTTTGATGTAGACAGGACAGGAGTCCAGCACCCTTTCTTTTCATTTGCTTGGTTGCTGTTGGTTCCTGGTCTCCCTTTATCCTATTACACTGCTATGTCCTATAACATTACGTAGAGGCACTGATTTTGTTTATAAATTAACATCTAGAGCAAGTATGTTTTCTTTACTATAATTCTAGCATATGTAGACTGACTTCTGAGAAGGCGGGAAGAGAATTGTTGGAATCATTAAGGGGAGACATATAAGCTGTGTCAAATGTATTTGAAAGGAGATTGTCAAGGCTAACAATGTCCATTTTTAAATCACAGAAGTTCATGTTAATGAATTGATGGGAAAAAGGGACATTAGAAGAAAAATAACTTCCTTGGGGTGACACATGTATGTTCCAACAACGCACATGTAATGGGCCTCCCCACAATTTGTATCTAGTGAGGATTGTTCCCCCATCTGCCTAACCATTGGACTGATCATTTTATTTTCTCAAGAACGGAGTAGTGGCATTTCAGTACTCTTCTTGAATATGAAGGATTCTGTTGAGACACTTACCACTATTTTCCCACCTCGACTGTCTGGTTTTTTTTGTTCAGCTGTATTTTTTTTAAGATGTTTTCTGTTTTTACTTTCTCTGCACTGTTGTTGGCCCTCACAAGTTCGTTCTGATTGTGGTGTGGCCATTGATGTTCCATGATAGGTCACCACGGCTGCCTCCTGGTTCCGTTCCAGGAATCTGCTCAGCTTTGGGCCTTTGTTTTCAGTGATACATGAATAAAGTCTGCAGGGTGACTGGCTAGCACCACTTCCATGAATAGACCTTGAATTATTATTATTATACCTAGTTTCCGAGAAGGGATAATGATTTGGTACTTTGAACTTTTTGTGTGCTTTTGTTTAAAAACATGGTTTGATTGTGGAAACCCTCTCATATGTCATTGATGTTTTAGCTACCGTAGTTAAAAAGCAGTGGCTTTTTAATTCCAGCTTCCTAGCTTTTGAAGGTCAAAAGGGACCATGATGATCATCTAGTCTGATGTGTATAACACAGGCCATAGGATTTCAGCAGGTGAACTCCATTAGGGTGGCGTTTTGTGGGGCGCTTTGGGCAATGCACAGCAACTGCTCTCTGGGAAAGGCCTGAGATCAGAATCGTATACTCCTACTCAACAGGAGTCTTGTGGAAAAGACTGTCTCAGCAATTAATTTAATAGGTAGTGTGGGAGCTGTGAAATGATTCTTTTCCTCCTTGTCCAGCTGGTATTTTGCAGCAAGTTGATTAAACCGAAACACAGCAGAGTCTTAGAGTTTAAGGCCAAAAGGGAACACCAGATCATCTAGTCTGAGCTCTTGTAGATCACAGGCCACCAACGCCACACAGCACCTGCACATCAAACCCAGCAACCTAAATTAGACCCAAAGTAGTACAGCCCATGGGAGACTAGACTATTATGTGCCACAAGCAGAAAACAGGAGGGGACCAAGGTGCACCAGTGCTCAAGGCCCCCACAATGGCAGGGAGACGATTGAAAATACACCCAGATAATCCTGGTAAATGACCTGCACCCACATGCTGCAAAGGAAGACAAAAAGCCTTCATGGTCCCTGCCAATCTGACCTGGGAGAAAATTCCTCCTTGCCCCCACATATAGCAATCAGATAGAGCCTGAGCATGTGAGCCAGCACCAGCCAGCCAAGCACCTCAGAGAGAGAATGCTCTGTGCCACCTCAGAACTCTGCCCCTCCCCATCCCATCTCGAGCCGTGGCCATCCCTAATGGTTCACAGGAAGGAAATTTAAAAAAAAAACAACCAACCAGAAGACCATGGGGGGAAGGGGGGAGAATCCTTTCCTGACCCATGCAGGTGCCTAGCTGAAACCCTGAAGCATGAGCTTTTAAGAATATAAAACATAAACCAGAATTGAGCCCCAGGACTGTTGAGCCCTGTTTCCTGCCATCATAAGCAACCCTGTCATGCAGTCACACTCATACATTTGTCCTGCTCTCTGCTAAAACTAATTAAGTGGGTTCAGTCTGGCCAAAAGTGGGTTCAGTCCTATCTGAGGACCTTGAAACCATGTCTAGCACTGAGGAGTGGGTCAGTCAAAAGTGGCTAAGTTGGATAATTAGAACTTTTTAAAAAAAAGATATTTGTTTCCTCCTATTTGAGAGCAAATAAGTTTCCCCATGTCTTCTCAGAGGGCTCTCTCATCAAAAACCAAAATGGCTTGTTTCTCTCATCCTGGAATGGGCTTGTTAAAACCCTTACAGTATGAGTTGAGGGTCACAGTGGATAGTCAAATGAACATGAGTTGCCAATGTAATGCTGTGGCCAAAATTGCTAATGCAATCCTGGGGTGCATAAACAAGGGAATCTCAAGTAGGAGTAGAGAGATTATTTTACCTCTGTGTGGCACTGGCATGACCACAGCTGGAATACTGTGTCCAGTTCTGGTGCCCACAATTCAAGAAGGATGTAAATTGGTAAATTGGAGAGAAGAGCCACGAGGCTGATTAAATAATTAGAAAACATGCCTTATAGTGATAGACTCAGAGCTCAGTCTATTTAGCTTAGCAGAGAGAAGGTTAAGGGTTGACTTGATTACAATCTATAAGTGCCTACATGGGGAACAAATATTCAATAATGGGATCTTCAGTCCAGCAGAGAAAGGTATAACACAATCCATTGGTTGGAAGTTGAAGATAGACAAATTCAGACTGGAAATAAGATGTAAGTTTTTAATGGCGAGTGTAATTAACCATTGAACAATTTACTGAGGCTTATAGTGGAGTTTCCTTCACTGACAATTTTTAAACCAAGACTGGATTTATTTCTTCAAGCTGTGCTCTAGGAATTATTTTGGGGAAGTTCTATGGCCTGTGCTATACAGGAGGTCAGACTAGATGGTCATAATGGTCCCTTCTGGCCTTGGAATTTATGATTTAACAGATAAAAAATAATTCAACTTGTCATTAAACAGAAAGATGCTAAATTCTTTGAATGAGATTCATGTACATTAGCTGAATAAGATACCAAATCAGAATAAGCGTTTGATTCTTATCTGTGGTAGATTGATACACATCACTCCTGAGTTGGCATAGATCAGCTGTTTAACAGGGAGCAGCAAAGAAATTGTTTGACAAAACTTCAGGGGGATTCTGTGGAGGCAAAATATAATTACCTGGGTCAGACCAGGTTGACATCCTTTCTACCTCCGTCCCTCCCCCCCAAAAAAACTTTGACTTTAAGTGACAAATATGAGGGGAGATGGAAGCATCTGAAGCAGCCATGCCCCTCATCCATCTTTCATCCTACTACAGGTCTACAGAATTACTAACAATACTTACAATAGCAATGTTCCATGGAGGTCTCCTATCTAAATTATATCCTTGTCTGGCCTTGTGTAACTTCTGACAGATAATGAGATCACAACACCAGACAGTGCAACTGTATATGCTCACTAGTGAGTCATCTTTAAACTTCCCCCATCCACATGCCAATCAGTTTAGATTCTCTCTTTGTAATTTAGCTTCAAAGCCATGTCAATTTACCTAATGATTGTACACATTTGTGTGTGTGTGTGTGTGTGTGTGTGTGTGTGTGTGTGTGTGTGTACAAGCAAAAGGCTAAAAGTATCCCAAATATTCTGTTATACTGTAGATCAGGGGTAGGCAACCTATGGCACGCGTGTCGAAGGCGGCACGCGAGCTGATTTTCAGTGGCACTCACACTGCCCGGGTCCTGGCCACCGGTCCGGGGGGCTCTGCATTTTAATTGAATTTTAAATGAAGCTTCTTAAACATTTTAAAAACCTTATTTACTTTACATACAATAGTTTAGTTATATATTATAGACTTCTAGAAAGAGACCTTCTAAAAACGTTAACATGTATGACTGTCACGCGAAATCTTAAATCAGAGTGAATAAATGAAGACTCGGCACACCACTTCTGAAAGGTTGCCGACCCCTGCTGTAGATGTTGAATATGGCTCTTTAGAAAAGGGAGGCAAATTGGTCAAGAGACTAAGGCCAAAATTTTTCACAATTGGATGCACCTAACCCTTTGAAAAATTTTGGCCTTAGTCTCTGGACCAGTTGTGTCCTCTAAGGTCCATATTCTGAGTGGTCAAAATATGGTAACTTTTTAAATTGAATCTGTGGGAAAAGGAAAAAATTTTTCATTAATTCAAGTTTTGCATAAAATGTTGGGTGGTATTTTTTTCTGTTTCCCTGCCTTCATTTTCCCTCCCATCAGCCCTCTTTTCTTTTCCATTTTGGCATTAAGTGTGCGCACGGGGAGGAAATGAAAAAAACAACTCCGCAACATTTTTTTGGAACAGCTTTGACTGAAAATTTTTTCTTGAAAATTTTCCAATTTCTTAAAAAAAGACCATGTTTTCAATGAATATTTCTTTAATTTTTTTTTACTAGCTCTAGTTCATATACAGCAATGAAATACATACTGACATCAGTTTCTTTGACAATCAGGCCACTTATTTTGGTGCCTAAAAATGGATCTAGGAGCCTAGGTTTGGGACTCCATTTTTGAAAACTTCAGTTGGATTTTGTGAAATTTCAAGCCATTTTGAGTGAATTAAGATGTACTTGTTTTTGCAGTTTATGAAGTCACCTGTAATGATAATATGAACAGAAGGATTTGAAATTGACAATGTTTTACCCTGAGCAAAGAACAAAGAATAACTTTTCTTCAGGCAGCATTCCTTTTTGAGTAACATCTAGCTGCGATGCTGAGCCTAGTAATGAATACATCAGCCACTTAAGTCAGCACAGAAGTTCTTCCTATTGTAAATATGCCTCTTTCCTCATTTTTCTCAAGTGAAATCACTGATTTTGAAACCTTTATGTAAAACATTTCTTCATAAAACTGGAGGAAGTGACATACCGGACTTGATAGAACTGGAAAAACGTATCCACTAACTAGAGAGTAAGTAGCTTTCTATTCAGGTGTAAGATTTTCTGTACATTTGGAGTGATTGCTTCTGTGCATGTTCTATGTTTTTCCACTGTTAATTGATTGGAGTTGCTTTCATGCACTTGCATGTTCATTATATACACTAGTCTGGAATTTGTTGACATGTGTACATGCATTCAGGCGTGAACCAATACATCTCTTTCATCTTAAAAACTCATTATAGTGAATGACAATTTATGTGAGGTGTTATTCTGAAGATTAAATGACAGAATATGCTGAAAACATGAATCTATCAAATATTTCCCTGGAGAGCAGACTACCATGTGGATGGCAGGAAATTCATAATAAAGGAGGTGATATTAATAGTAACAATTTAGAGCTTAGGTATTGCACTTCTAATTTGAAGTGCTTTGCAACCATTGAGCTTTTCAACCCCCCTCTGAGCTACACAAATTCCATATCCATTTTCAAGGTGGGTGAACTTAGGCACAGAAAGTTAAGGAATGACTCAGTGACAGAGTTGAGACAAGTAGCCTGCAGTTCTGGTTCCCTACAGATACATTACACCTCAATTAGCTACTAAATGGCAAATACCTGAATACTGAAACTGAAGCACTCTTCCTTCACTGGCTCACCTGTATAGTGCTGTAGGTAGGCCATTGCTCAAGCTGGTTTGGAAATGCTTTACATCTGCATGGAGACAGTCAGAATTTGGAATGCAGTTGATAATGAAATACAGTTCATCTGGGGTGGCTATAAACCAACAAACCTGTTGTGCCAGCCACTCCAGACACCCAACACACCCACTGTCTCTCTCGCGCAATTATAAACAAGCAGGCAAACTAATCAAGTTATTCATCTGACAGGCTGGGAGGGAAGAAAGTGAGGGAGATTTTGTTTTGAAATACTTGGGAGGTTCTCCAATATTTTGATCAGGAGAGCTGTCTAAGTGGCTAGATACATAGCTTTTGGTAAAGGCCTAAAAACAATGTCAGAACTGTATAAATTAAATGCTTCCATGCTGGCTTTTTCAACTAATGAAAGGAATCTTTTTTTGCAGACATCTTAAAAATCTACTAATTTCATACATTTTCTTTTAATGTATTGATTTTCAGTTGTTTGACAAATTCCCTTCCCCCCCCCCCCCATTTTTTTTTTAAAGATTATAATAAAAAATAAGTCAGGAAAAATGTTAAAATAACCACCATTTTACTTTGGTTGTTTTGAGACTGGATGTTTCAGGGTATAATCTTTAGCCACAGGGGTTAGGAAGAAATTTTCACTCAAGGGAAATTATTGCATAACTGCCTACATCATGGTTTCTTGTACCCTTCCTCTACAGTGTTTGATATTGACTGCTGGCAGAGACAGAATAGTGGGATTTGAGAGGCCTGGGTTCTATTCCTGGCTCAGTCACTAAGAGACAGCCCTGCTGTGTGTCTTTGGGGAAGTCACTTCATCTCTCTGCCTCCGTTTTCTCTCCCATCCTTTGTCTATTTAGAGTGGAAACTCTTTAGAACAGGGTATGTGTCTGGCCTGTGCCTAGTACAGCAGGGTCCTGATCCTTTTTGGGACCTCTAGGCACTACCCTAATACAGAAAATAAATAGCAATACTTTGAAAAACCAGATGCTATTATGTGGTTTTCTTTTTTTGTACTGTGACATGCCTCAGTATTTTAGGGTTAATATTTAGATGTCTAAGAATGCTGCACCACAGCAGAGTTTGTACTAATGCAGTGGTGGTTCACATATGTTCTCTTGTTTTGTCTAACTCTATTTTGACACAGAAAAAATCATAAAAAGAGCATTATTTGTTCTTTATTTCCCCCAAAAAGGTTTAATGAAGTCCGAATATATCTACACTGGCCAGAAAATCCCATGGTGCCAAAATTTGGAGCCCGGGTCAATTGGGGAGTGGAGACGTTCTTGCTTGGGCTGGAACCAGGGCTCTGAAACACAATGAGGGGTTAGGCACCAACCCAAGCATGAATATCTACACTGCTGTTTTTAGCTCTGCAGCCCGAGCCCCACAAGCCCAAGTCAGTTGACCAGGGCTCTGAGACTTGATGCTTCGGGTTTTTCTTTGCAGTGTAGACATACCCTTTTTTAGGGTTACCATATTTCAACACTGAAAAAAGAGGACACTCCACGGGGGCCCCGGCCCCGCCCCAACTCCGCCCCTTCCCCGTCCCCATTCCAACCCCTTCCCCAAAGTCCCTGCCCCAACTCCACCTCCTTCCCTGAGCACCCCGCATTCCCCCTCCTGCCTCCCGCCCCCCGGGCTCCGGCTGCTGCTGCGCTGGAGAAGTTGCTTCGGCCCCGGCGTGCGGTGGAGAGCGGCGGGAGCTGGGAAAGTTGGAGCCTGGGGAGGAGGCGGCTGCATGCTCGGATGCCGCCTCCCACCTCTGTGCCCCGGCAGATCACGGGAGTTGTAAGTTTTGCTGCAGCCACTCGCACTCGGGGTCCCCTTACCATGCCTTCCTATTTTCCCGGACATGTTCAGCTTTTTGGAAATTCCTCCTGGATGGGGATTTGAGGACCAAAAAGCCGGAGATGTCCAGGAAAATCCAGATGTATGGTAACCCTACCTTTTTTCTCTCTCCTCATTATACTGTATCACTACCTTCTTTGGATTTGTACTGCAACATTTGCAACCTTTTCTTTCGATACAAGCAAAATTAGTTGTGAACAGAGCTGGAGGAAAAGTGGTAAGTAGGTTTTGAGAGATGTGGAGGAGAAATGGAAAGTGCAAATATTGAGGGCTTTGCTGCTCCCTCTTCTGTCCCCCCTCCTTTTTCCTTTATTCATTTAGCCACTGAAAAGGGAGGGAAAAAGGAAAAGAGGCGGGAAAACCAAAACATGAAAAACATTTTTTTCACTTTTGTAAAAAAAAATAATAATAATTGGAAACTTTCAAACCCCCCAATATATTCATTTTTGAAATAGACCCTTCTTTTTAAAAAAAATCTCGAACCAAGTTTTTTGACTAGCTCGAACAGCGAAGTTAAAACAAACAAAACACAAATTTTGTGTGACCTCCTAAGACCTAAAATCATCCCAGACTAGGTAACTTGTAACTTTTATTTGCAACTTATATTGTGACTCCCAGAAATACTGTAGCATTTTATGTAAAGATATATCTGTACAGAAAGCAGAGATTTGCATTGTTGTATGCTAGCACAGATCAAAACTTTCCTTGCTCATCCTTGTTGTTTGTACTAATACAGTTATGTGAATGGTTAGCCATCTCTGTTGCTGGAGTTGGGACAATTTCCCACTGTAGACGAGGCCTGAAGTATAACAAAACATCAGAGTCAGTTTATCTGCACTGAGATTGAAAATAAATATTTCATTTATATACAATGACAGTTTCTAAACACTCAGTTAAAAGTAATACTTCCACAGCATAGAAAAATGAAACTATTCCTTTCTAATAGATTAATGGAAAATAATTCCAGTCCCCCATATGCTGTGCTGTTGCAAGTGGAGGCTATTTCAATCCCATCTCTATTTTCTACCTAATATGAAAAGTCATTGTTGACTCCAGAAGAGAGTAGCATTGTGGGTTTGGGGGGAAAAAAACCAACACACAGCAGCTATTCATTTACAATACTATTTTAAAATAGTACTCGCTGATGTTGTTGTCTCGAGAGCATTTGTTTAAATTTGCATTACTGAACTTCTTGTTTTGAAGATAAAACCTTTGTGTTTCCCACTGTCTGGGGAATGTTTGTGATCCTTGTTTTCACAAGGTCCATAAATGTTGCAGCCATATCATCTTTGGCAGTGATCTCTTAAACTATTCAGGGTGAGGCCAGGTTACTCCTTAGATGTCACACTCCAATTCAGAAAAACAACCAGGAGTCCGGTGGCACCGTAAAGACTAACAGATTTATTTGGGCATAAGCTTTCGTGGGTAAAAAACCCACTTCTTCAGATGCATGCCCACGAAAAGCTTATGCCCAAATAAAGCCGTTAGTCTTTAAGGTGCCACCGGACTCCTCGTTGTTTTGTGGATATAGACTAACACGACCCCTCTGATACTTGACTCCAATCCAGGGTATTGCTGGAAATGGTGCTACTAATTCAGTTGGTGGGGACTCTTTTCTGAGGTCAGAATACTATTGTTATTATGACATTGTCACTTCTTAGTTTACCCATGTCAGTGAGGACTTGTCTATGCTGGAAAAATACATTGGGTCAGAAAATGTATTAACCAATATGTTTTAACTAACATTATGTTAAACACAACAAAGCCTGCATGAATATGTGTTAAATAACCTCAGCTTAACCTCTACTAATTTTTGTAATGTATACAAACCCTGAGCATGTGAGTGAGTACAATTTTGCAACCCTGCCCTCCTGCTTCCTTGGCATGTATCATTAAATAAATAAATAAATAAATAAAATAACAACCGCCAGGAGGCTTCAAGTTACACCTGACCAATTTGCACTGACTTACCATTACGTAAAAAACACTGTGATTTACATGATCATTTAATTGGAGCTGTGGTCTTTCATATAAGCTGTAAAACAGAGGCCTGCCATTAAAGATCCTGTAACCCGTTTTTTAAGGGAAATATTTATCCTGATGTCCTGGTTAAGTTCCAGTTTAGATATTGCATTCTGCTTACCTAAAATCCACTTGAAAGGAGGCATTCTGGTCCCTTGTATGGTGCAACGAACCAGGCAAGTATTCCCTCTGCTGAAGGCACTGGGGTGGGAAGGCATAGGCAGCTCTGTGCTGGCTCTCCTGGAAGCCTGTTGTAGGCGGCAGACCAGGAATGGATATGTGGACAAGAGGTTTTGGGCCCATAGCATGAGCCGCTGTGGCCATTCTAGCTTGTGATGTAAGCCATAGGTAGCATTGGGGAGGCTTCTGTAACTTAGCATATTTCAGGGATGCTGGGTGCCATTTTGGCCCTTGTAGCAACCCAGAATCCAAAGGGCAAAAGATGTCTCAAGGCCTGCTTTGCCTACTTTACACCTGGTTAACACCACCTGTGCTGGTGCTGAATCAAACCTGAAGTTTCAGCTGGATGTGATAACTTCCTGCTAGTGTATAGTGGTGATGTGTGTGCTATTAAACAGATGCTATGTTCCACCCCAGGCATAGATGCACTTCAATGCTGAGTGAAGCAGTTTTAGTATCTATATTAAGGGCTAGATTGTACCGCACCTTACTTGTGTGAATGCGCCCAGTACCTTTTCAGAGAATGATTGTGTAAGAAAGGATTACTTGCTTTAGCAAAAGTTTCCCGGACTGGGCCCCAGATTTGTAAAGCATTCTTGGGATACTTCAGGATGAAAAGCACTGTAAACGAACAAGTAGTAGTTATCCTTAAATACATAATGTGATGCCCATGTTTTTTTCACTGTGAGAAAAGAATGGCATGCAGCATCTTATACTATAGAGCTTGTGAATGGGGGCACTCACCTCCTGAGTGCCTCCCAGCAGATGGGTGAGGTACTGCACTTTTCCCCACTCCTGGCGCCCTCTGTAGCTTACAACCTCGCTAGGCAGGTCTACGGTGGCTCAGCCCTCTGGGCAAGTCAATATCTACCCCTTCCAGGGTAGCAAAAAGTCGAGCAAAACTGTCTGCCCTCTCCAAGGTCTTCAGCCCTGTTTCTGGGCCAATTAAATCCAGCCCTTTCCTTGGGCTTCTAAAGGAGCATTGTCCTCTTGTCAGTGGGGGAACCCAGGCTCACCCACTACCCCAGGTTCCAACCCAGGGACCCTATAAACAGCAACCCTGTACGACGTCCTTTGATTGCTGCTACTTCATTCACTGGGCCTCTTCCCACTTGGTCCCTTTACCTCTGCCCATTCCATTAGAGTTAGAGTTCTCAGATCCTCTCTCTCCCAGGTCCAGTAAATGAAGCCAGTCTCCTTCTTTGCCTCTCTGGTCCCAGCCAGGAACTCACCCATGGAGGCCTTGCAGCTCCTTCCATCGGAGCCTGCTGGGCTCTGATTGCCTGCTTCCACGAGGCTTCTGTAGGCAGGCCTGGATGACCCACCTTCACAGCTTCTTCCTGGGGTAGGGTGTGGCTTTTTCAGTTACAGTATTAACAGTAGTAATGGGTATGTAGAACAGTATTTTAGTTTTTTTTCTTTTATTTTTCCTCTCCTTTCCATTTAGTGACTTTGATGGGGGGAATTAAACACATGGCCAGGGTTTTTTTTCCTTTTAAAATAGCAAGTTGGTTCTTTTTTTAGAAAACTTTTCAGATGTCACTTCCTTTTTGATAAGACATTTGAAGCTGGAATACAGAAAAACAGGAACTCTTAGACTAGGTTGCTTGGAAAATACTTGCTATTTCATTTGCTGCTTCTGGAAAGACACACAGTAACTTCTTTAACTGGCTTATTCTTAGAAACTAGCAACACTTTTATTTGAATAATTAATTAGACGGGAAGGTGGCTAAGTATTCAATCCCCTGGGAGCTGAGACAAAAACAACCCCCCCCCCCCCCCCACGACTGTCTTTATGATGAGTTGGAGCAGTTGTGTGTAGCATTGGCTTTTAGCGGAGTATGCTAGACATTTTGGTTATAAGGACATTGGGCCAAGATTTCCAAAAATGACAAGTGATTTTTTTAGAAGCCTCAGTTTTTGAAATCCCTTAAGGGGCCCTGATAGTTAAAAAGTGCTGAGCATTCACGCTCTAAAAATTGAAGACCTTTTCAGGGGTCTCAAGTTGGGTGCTCAACAATTGGGGCACTCAGTCACTAGTCACTTCTGAAAATTTTGGTCTAACTAAATGTCTGAGAGCTTCTTTTAAGTAAACAAAGGAGCTTGATAATAGTAGGTGTATTTTATTCAGAAAGACTGCAAGTCCTATTTTCTGCATACTAGTAGTCCTTTGCTGCTAGCGCTCTCTGGTGGGCATTATTTTCATTGACCAAGTGAAGATGGCTTTTAAAAGTGGAAGTATAATGTATTTCTACTGATAGACAGAAAGAGATTTGTGTATCAAACATCCAGAGATGTGCATGCATCTGGTTTAAATAAACAGCCCACTACAGAAAGGATGTGCACAAATTGGAGAGTCCAGTGAAGGGCAACAAAAATGATTAAGGGGCTGGAGCACATGACTTATGAGGAGTCTGCAGAAGAGAAGAGTGAGGGGGGATTTGATAGCAGCCTTCAACTACCTGAAGGGGGGTTCCAAAGAGGATGGAGCTAGGCTGTTCTCAGTGGTGGCAGATGACAGAACAAGGAGCAATGGTCTCAAGTTGCAGTGGGGGAGGTCTAGGTTGGATATTAGGAAAAACTATTTTACTAGTAGGGTGGTGAAGCACTGGAATGGGTTACCTAGGGAGGTGGTGGAATCTCCATCCTTAGAGGTTTTTAAGGCCTGGCTTGACAAAGCCCTGGCTGGGATGTTTTAGTTGTGGTTGGTCCTGCTTTGAGCAGAGGGTTGGACTACATGACCTCCTGAAGTCTCTTCCAACTCTAATATTCTATGATTCTATGAAATATAGGAATAACCTTCTAATGATGATGGAGGAATGACAGCCTAGGTAAAGGGGATCTAAGACTGGCTCACAGGTCAAACAGTCCTTGACCAGCCTTCTGTTTAATAAGACAATGCAGCCTTCAGTGAGTACAGGTCTTGGCATGCGTTGTTCTCTCTGAACTAGAGGGAAGAACTGTGTACTGGGATCTCCGGCATTCATATTCAATATTATGATTTGAAATTTTAATTATTGCCTGCTAGATGCAGTGCTGACCTGGATTTAAAAATCCTGGGTACGTTGCCTGACCAACATGTCTGACCCAAGACCAAATATGCAAACTAGCCTCCTGCCTCAGTTTCCTTGTAGGCACAACAGAACAGCTGCAGAAGAATTCTTTCATCTATTCCCTCAGTTGTAGTGCGCGACACATTTTACTTTAGGGATATTGGTGAGAACGTCTGGTGGTTAAAGCATTGGCCTGAAATTTGAGTTCCATTTCCAGCAGTGTCACAGACTTCCTGTTTGATCTTGAGCTACTCACCTACTCTCTCTCTCTCTGCCTATAATAATACTTTCCCACCTCACAGGGGTGTCAAGTGTTTAAATGCATTAATCTTTGAGAGGTTCTCATATAGTATGGTGAATGGGGTGTCCTAGAACTATTCAGTGTATACGACTAATTATTTACTATTTTTCGGCAGAAGTGCAATGTCTGGTACAGCTGTTTTATTTTATAAGCAAATTAAGATAGGAACCTGGTTTCCATTTTAAATCTCTGGTCTAGTCAATTATCTTACCCAGGATTTTTAAATACAGGTTAGATCACAGTAATAACTAATCCTTAAAGGAGAGGCTGGGGCGGCCAAGTAATACAATGTAATTTCTTTTAAATCATCATTTATTTGGCTACAAAACAAATATTTCCTTGTTGGCCAACCAAATCTGAGATTGATTCTTCTTAGATAAGTTGCCTTAAAAATAAACAAATAGGCTAGGAATCTTTTACTGTCATACTAATGAACTTTCAGCAATATCCTTATTTTAGGGAGATGGACTCAGAGAAAAATAAAGAATTTCACTTGTATAAACCAAATGTAAATCTTCTTGGAAGTTTAATTTGGCTAATTAGATTTTAGTTGGTAATAGTATCCTATTTCATAGGACTGATAAATACACTGAGTAGTTATGTCTCTTGAATCTTTTCAAATTTATGCTAGGAAAATGATATATTGGGCAACATCTGCTATGTGTAATAAGGTAGAATCCATTTGTCCTGAGTAGTGTTGGTCAGCAGTCAAGGAATCATGCTAAGATTTGTCCTGAGTAGTGTTGGTCAGCAACCAGGGAATCATGCTAAGTTATCATTATTCAAGTTACTTGTGATAACAACTGTTTAAACTACTTAGTTGAATTATGGTCTCAGGTGTTTTAAAACTAGTATAAAGAATGGCTTGGATGAAAAGTAATTGCAATCTGATCAGATGGCGAAGCTTCAAACTCATATAATTTATCTCCTAGCAAGTTCACACATTAGAACTCTCTAGCTTCTTTGTCTCCCATATCGATCTGTTATAACCAAACATGTATTTATTAAACAGAAATTCTATTGACAATGCAAAATCTTAAATACCTCTTAGCAAGTCTCTCTTCATAAATTTATAGTTGTATCAAATATACATGAACTGTATCAATGTGTATGAAGTGTGTTTACAGTCACCTTCTGTCCTTGGCCTCCTTTTCCTACTTCCTTTCTTCTTTCCCCTGAAGTTTGGAGACTGTATGTAATTGTACAGTGCTCTTAGTACTTCTGATGTGGTAATGTAGTCTCTCTTGTCCCGTGAAAAGCTGTTCATTCAGTGCACACAGGATGTGGGCCCGTTTGGTGGTGATGAAACCTCTGTGAGTCAGCTGTAAACCTCATGTGGTTATCATGCTCTGCTATGTTATAACACAAAACCAGTAGATTATTTTCTTCATGTGCTTGTGTTGTTTGTCAATGAACTTAGAGATAGACTGGTCTCAGTCTAAGAATGTTCTAGGCTATAGGATGAAACATTCCCTGCTCCCCCTTCTTCCTTGTAAGTTGGTGTGATGGAATACTCCCCTGTATTCACGCCCTACACACTATTGTAATAATCTTTGCACAAAGTATGCCATGTGAGGTATCATTTGAAAACGAATAATTTGCTAGTCAGTATTGGCCTGGTAAAAATATGTGTGGCAACATTGTAAAATTATAAGATTCCCCTATGATGTTGTTAATACATGTTCCAAACCCTTCAGCCCTGCCCAGGCAGAAGTGAGGTCTGTCCTAAACAAAGGAAGGAATGTGTGCTTGCCTTAATTTTCATGTAAGCAGTAAACAGAGTCATCAAGCAGGGAAGGAAAGCAAAGGAAGTTCAAACAGGTGGAAAAAACCATCAGGGAACATCCTTCCACATAGACTCTTTGTCTCTTGGGTCTCAGCTGGAAAAGTTTTTCAAGAGGGGAAGTGAAACTATAAAAAGGAGGGACAAACTCCCGAAGAGACCCCCCCCCCCGCCCTCCTTGCCCATTGCATTCACTGCACCTGAAGAGACAAAGGAAGCAGGCATTGGGCTCTGGGGGAGAGGTCCTGACCTAAAGAGTTTGGTCGATAAGACTGCTGAAAGCGTGTGGTGAGAAATCTTTGCTTTGAATCTAATATAGTTTGTTAGGCACCAATAAGCATTTCATCTTTATTTTTCTTGTAACCATTTCACACTCCCAGTTCAGATTTCCCCCACAAAAAATGTATGTCCTGTATTGGCCAGCCCTCTCCTGGACAGTTCAAATATGTTAAGTCTGTTATTTAAGGGAATAATATGCACACAACTTGGTTTTGATGAATCAGCATTTTCCAATGGAAAAACATTTAGTTAGTAGCTCGAGCAACTATAACTATAAAATCTGTAACTGTGTCAAATAAGCACATCACGTTAGAAGTATTTTCTTTGGCAAAGTAATAGTTAGAATACCTAGTGCTTGCAAATTGTTTGCTTTTTCAGTTAACCACACAATAACACAGAGTTTGTTAATTAGCAAATGTGTGCCTTAGCATACCCAAGATGGCTGATGAATATGTGCCTGGTTGTGTTATTGATTACTTGCATTCAGGTGAATGATGAATTATAAATCACTTTTTTAAATGAATGACACAGTTAACCAAGAGTAAGATTATAACAACACCTCTACCCGGATATAACGCGGTAAAGCAGCGCTCCGGGGAGGCGGGGCTGCGCACTCCAGCGGATCAAAGCAAGTTCGATATAACGCGGTTTCATCTATAAAGCGGTAAGATTTTTTGGCTCCCGAGGACAGCGTTATATCGGGGTAGAGGGGTACTTCCAGGTGTATTTGGGGCTATTTTAATGTTTTTTAATCTTTTGATTTAGAATCACATGTTGTCTACATTAAGCTTAAGCCCTGTCCTCACTACTGGTGCCAAGTTGTTTGTATTGCGCAAGTGTTGTAGCGTGTATGCTTGCTTTGTCCTGAAATTACCAGAATCCAGTGCAACCCTGGATTGCCATTCTTTATTCTCTTCTTGGACAACATACTGCTAGGAGCCTTGCCAGCATCTAAGGTGAAATAGTAATCTCCCTGGCCCTGTCTGAAGGGGCAAGGTTCAACACTAGGCTTTAGAATGTCATCCCACTCTGTCTAAAAAATGTTTGTCACCAAGGATACAGCTTTACAGGCACTTTGTTTGCATAGTATTCTGTTTGTTGTTATATAATGTGTGTTTTAAAAAGTACAATGCAAGAACATTGTAAAATATAATAAATGTACATTGCATAGAAAAATCCAAAGAACATTCTGGAGTCCACATTTTCCCAGTAGCTAATACATTATGTTTAGAGCAAACACACACTTGGAATTCTGCCTTATTAGCAGCGCAGTGTCCTTCATACAGCTGACCTTCCAATAACATTTTTCTCCCTCATAACTGATCCAGCTTCTTTATATTTATTAATTTTATATCTGGACTAGCAATTAAGAAGGTCCTGGAAAATGTAAACGTGGTTATGTAAAAATGTAGTTTTTTAATTTAGAATTTTGCTGAAAAACATGAACATATTTTAGTTGTATTAACAACACTGATCCTTTCCTCCTTATGCATGTGTAACTCCCACTGACGTGCATTGGAGCTTTGCCTGTGAAACAACTGCAGGACAGCAGTTGCACAAATGAGGAGCACAATAACTCCTCCACCACTCTGTCCCCCTCCCTTTTTATCAGAAATTGCACTTACAGTGCAGGCTTCTCTGTCTAATAATATTGCCAAAAAAATAAACTGTAAGTACAGTAGATCACCTGTTTTGTGAGCTAATTGGGGATTGAGGAGGAGTTTGTAAAATTGAATGTCTCAGAATTACAGTAGATACAGTGCAAAAGTTGCAGTATGGTGCCCTGCGTCATATTCTTCTAGTTCTTCAAACCACTGCAAAACTATTTCCAGTGCATTGAAGGCATCAAAATGTGAAAGGATGTCGGCTTGTTCTTCATCAACATCACTTTCATTATACAGTTTTTTCCACCATCGAGGGAAAAATGGTTCGTGTATAACTGGCTGTTCATAAGACTCATGTTCATAAAATCAAGGTCCTACTGTAATCTCTTGTTTTATGATTCTGCATGGTATATCTCAGACCGGAAACTTAATGCAAAATTCTTCCAGGCCTCCTCCTGCTTTTACTGTCAGTTAAAAGGCCAAGTGCCATATTGTGTTCAGAGGAGTGCAAGAACTATTAGAAATAATGTAAGGCTAGCGCTGGCCTCTCCAAAGTGGGCAAGACCATGGCCCAAAAGCCTTCCTCCACCCCATCAGCAGTGCTGGCTGGACACAGAGGGCGTGGATACTGAAACTCCCCATGTGCTCCCTAAAAACAACGACACTGAACCAGCACAAGGCTATTCTAGTAAGTAGCACCTTCTGTTTCTAGATTTCCCCCCTCCCCCGCCCGAAAAGTACAGGAACCAGATTCTTCACATCTGGAGTAGTGACCATACCACACCTGTAGACAAGATCCCTGAAGAGCTTGGATGTGTTGATTTTTTTATTTATTGTAGGTATTTTTATGGAAGTATGCTAGTCTCTCCAAAGGTAAGGCCAAAAGAAACCTTCTATTATAAGCCATGGGGGAGATTTTCAAAATCAGTCTCATTGCCTTTTATGTCTCCCCATCTCCCCTTATTCCTTTTTAGCTTAAGGTCATTTCTTCGTAGCTTCTGCTCTCACTGGCACTGCTGAGGTGGTAATATGTGCAGGGTCACCATCACCACAAGCCAGCTTCTTTACTGGGACACTGGCTCCAGGAGAATATTTTAAATGTGGAAGAAGGTGTGTGGGAAAACATAGGGTTCTTGCGATTCTCAAACCAAAGTGAAACCCTGCAGTGACAAACCTGGATGGTCCCAGGAGCTTTTGGAGCCAATCGGCATTGCTTCATAATTTGCCAGAAGACATACTGTTCAGTGAAACAAGGACGTGAGCACACAACCTTCACAGAACTACCAGCAGAAGGAATCCAGGCTTCCTGATATCTCTAGGTCACTGGGCCTTTGATATAACGCTTGCTGTTTGGTAAGGGAGTGCGTTGGGTTGGTTTGCAGTTGATAATTTTTGAAGAACTCTGCTGTTAGCTTTCCAGGATCTCAGCTAGTCTCTCAATCCAGTGTGCAAATGCTAATATTCTAATCAGTCCTCATGACAAATTGAGTAGGAGAGTTAGTATGTTTGTAAAATATAAAGTGTTAAATTCTGGAAATGATTCACTTTCCAGATTTTCTTGATAGTGTGAAAAGGGAAGAGGTTTCTTTGCTGTTAATTATTCACCGACATATACAGCCTCGGAGAATCGAGAGGTTACACAAGGACTCAAGGGGATTTATAACAAAACGGTACCACAGGGAACTAGCATGTTGCTGCTGATTGTAGTGCTGCCAAATTGGTTTCAACCAGAAATGAAGTTTTTTAAAAAAGGGTTTTTTTAAAGGACAAAACTAAAAAGAGGGTTGGTGCCTTTAAAAATAACATTATATGCTGTGGAGAATGGAATTGAAAAAAACGTGTGGATATCCTTTTTAATATGTATTTTAAATGCAATTTTGGGGGGGCAGAGGTCGTATGTTTGACAGTATAGTGTCTCTTCTAACCACCTTCATCATCTCCTCCTCCTCCTTTCCTAGAACATGTGCTGGGGTGGGGTGGCAAACAGTGATTCCAGATATGAGTCTGTTTTTTGTATCTGGTGACTGGTGACCAGATAAAGCAGACCGCCCATTAGCGGAATCCTGAATCTAGTAGGGGTAGTGGAGCTTCCATCTGATAGGAGCTGAGATGAGTTTGTCTCAGTTGGAAATTGCTTCTTACGTATCCATATGACTTAGTCAACTCCTATGAGTTGCTATTATTCATATAAGCAATATGCAGAATAAGGGCCTGATCCAAACCACATTGAGTCTTTCCACTGACTCCAGTTGGCAGGCCATACAAGATTATCTGTGTCCTTATAGTCTGATTAATCCACAGCTTTCTGTTTGGGGGAAGTTGTGGTGCTTTTACTGCCCCAGCATTCAGGACTGCAATTCCTGTACATTTAAATCCCATGTCTTTATTTTGGTAGCCTAATAAATGGTGTCCATCTCTTACTGGGGTAAGCTCATAATTGTCTGTGCTGGCTTATAGAGTGCCTGAATGGGGAGCTGGTTAATGCCAAGGTCTGCACCATACTTATAGTATATCTGAAGCCTGAAATTACTACCTGTGTAATAAGATAGTACAGTATACAGTACAAACAGCTGAGAATAAATTGAGAGGAGGTCAACCGTATTACATTTTCCAGGTAGAAAAATAGTGCTTTAGTCGCATTCTATTATCTTTTATTTTGCATATTGCTTATATAAATAGACACTTCTGTTTGTAACCCATAAATGTTACCTGTAGATCTTAAGGAATCTATGTACCTAGTGACTTTTATTGTATAAGACTACTTGCAAATGCTTTTCTTGGTGATTCATAACGTTTGTCATGGAGTGCTTAGAATAAAAAACAGTTAAACTAGTCACTCACTTGGGGAATGCTGTTAAACACTGTTGCTCTTTTTAAAAGCCACTCCTACTGAGCATGTTATTTATCAAACCGTGCTAGTCAGAGATGATTTCCTTATTCCATCGGTCACTTTGGCCAACCTAGCACTGGGAAATGACTTAGAGAGATTTGAAGTGAGAGGTAAATCAGAAATTACCTGACGTCATTTTCACAAATATTTCAACGTCAGTTCATTAGATTTATTTTGCCGGATTGAAAGAATCATAAGACTGATTGCGACTGGTGAATGGGGGCATCTACAACACAGATGCCAGAGAGAGTACATTGTATTTTGGAGACTACAAAGTGTCATTTAACGTAATTTTGACTTCATTCTTATCTGGAAGGTTCAGAGTGTTTTGCACTGAAACGTCATTGAACCCAATTTTCAAAGTGCTTGATTAAATTCCCTAATTAGGAATTCCCATCTTTAATCACTCAATTTCTGAAAATTGGGCCTGTAAAAGGCTGGACGCAATGGTCAGATTAAGCAAATACTGGCCAGAAAATAATACCAACACCTCTCTCATGACATTCATTTCTGCAGAATTTATAAAAACAACAAGGAGTCCGGTGGCATCTTAAAGACTAACAGATTTATTTGGACATAAGCTTTCGTGGGTAAAAAATCTCACTTCTTCAGATGCATGGAGTGAAAGTTACAGATGCAGGCATTATATGACAAGAGAAGGGAGTACCTCACAAGTGGAGAATCAGTGTTGACATGGCCAATTCGATCAGGGTGGATGTAGTCCACTCCCAATAATAGATGAGGAGGTGTCAATTCCAGGAGAGGCAAAGCTGCTTTTGTAATGAGCCAGCCACTCCCAGTCCCTATTCAAGCCCAAATTAATGGTGTTAAATTTGCAAATGAATTTTAGTTCTGCTGTTTCTCTTTGAAGTCTGTTTCTGAAGTTTTTTTTGTTCAAGAATAACACGAAAGCTTATGCCCAAATAAATGTGTTAGTCTTTAAAGTGCCATCAGACTCCTTTTTGTTTTTGTGGATACAGACTAACACGGCTACCGCCTGATGCAGAATTTGTTTTTCTTTTGTATTGTTTTTTAAGTTTCCAGCCACTATGGTGTTGTGGATGTTTTAATTCGAACAGGGTTGTGGCCATCTTAAGATCCATGAATGCTGTCAGTGCAACCAATTCAAGGGAACCGGTTAGAGCCGTGTTTCTCAAACTGGGGTCGCCGCTTGTGTAGGGAAAGCCCCTGGCGGGCCAGGCCGGTTTGTTTACCTGCCCCATCCACAGGTCCGGCCGATCGCGGCTCTACTGGCCACGGTTCGCTGCTCCAGGCCAATGGGAGCTGCTGGAAGCGGCGTGGGCCAAGGGTGAAACTTTACTGAACATTACCATTTTTCCTCCTAATTTAAATCCTTGCATCCATTACTTTTTTTTCTTTAGTGAGATGGTGGTCTTGCAATGTGTATATGTAATGAAGCACAGCTGCATACATAGACATCGTCATTGGTAGGAATCGAACCCAGGGCCCTCCAGGTCTTACACCACAGGTCTCCTGCTTTCAAAAATGATTCAAACAGATGCATAAGTAGAAAATAAATTGTACTGTGCAGTCCCCAAAAGCTGGTTGGGTAGGTGCGTGTACACAGGCATGCCTGCATGCACACACAGTAGCTGTACCTATCTAACTGAAACTTGCGAGCTAAAATTTGGGGGGATTGCAGGTACCATGGAAGTTACACAATCAAACTTTACTTTCTTATGGCTTTAGCTTTCAACATGTTATGAGGCTTGAAGTTCCTTGCCAAAGTTTTATGCCAGTTCTGTAGTGTGCCCAAGGCTTTGGATTCAGTGTCAGTGTTTTAAGATGATGTGGATACTATAGTAACACAGATCCATTATGGTTTTTTTCCTCTGAAGAGAATAGCTTCTCTGCCTGCATATGCAGTTGCATAGATAATGGCCCTGAAGCCATCCTTGAACAGGGACCAGGACTGTGCTATAAATACTGCTATATGTGTATATATGGTGCATAAAAAACCGAATCATTTTGTTTCCCACCATTTAACAATCCCCAAATGACTCACCTTCCACTTAGTCTCACCACACATGATTTTTCTATTCACTCTGTTATTCATCTTAATAATAAATCAGGCAGAGAAGAAGAAATCTGCCTTTGTAAAAGCAGTTAGAAAAGGAGTGCATACTGTATACTCCTCGAAATCTCATTTCTCCTCATATCACTGGTATCCTGCTTCCCTAATTATTTAATTGCACTTCTATGGCATAGAAGCTGTAATAGCAAGAGAGTCTGAGACATAAGCCCTTGTATTAGAGGCCTGGTATGGAGCCTGAGGCCTGGGCTAAAGTAGTAGTTAAAGCTTTACTGATATAAAGCAAAGACAAGCTGTGAGCAAGAGGCAGGACCTGCTCACAGAATTTGGCAAGAACAGGGCTGATATTGCAGAAATACACATTCCTAAGAAGTGCTAGGCACAGAGTACTCACGCAAATACATCCCGATATTAAGCGGTACCAGAACATCCCAATATCAAGGATGGTACAAAAACATTCCCCAAGGATAACAGGGACACACTAACCCCCTCTTAAAAGATAAGGTCAGGATGACAGTACGTAATAAAGATGTACAAGGTGATGGATGATAACTAGCCACGTCAGGGGGCAGTAACCAACTATGTTAGAGGGCCAGTACGTAACTTGTTTGCATTGGGGTGTAAAGATGTATTTCAGAGGGAGTGCATTTGTCTAGCCTAGGGAGGAACCGAAAGTCCCGCCATTCACTGAGCTGGCCCATTGTTAGGGGCATACATGTATTTTTGGACCGGTAAAGTCTGGGATACTAGTACTGTCCTTTGTTGCAATAAACCTGGCCCGGTGCCCTCGTATTTGACGGATCTTGTGGTCATTGGGCGGTTCACTCGAGGTCTGCTGTGCCGCCTGTCTGCACAGAGCTGGGGCAGCTCACAGAAAGAACACAGACACGCAGACGAACATCTAATTACACTGGTGACCCACAACCACTGATCTGGTAAGTAAGCAATCTGTCCTCTGTAGGAATCGCAATCTAACATGACAGAAAACCACGAACTACGGAACTCCCTTATCCCCTCCCTGCAAATCCCCACAGAGTTTCATGAAATTTGAACCCACTGGATTGCCAGCAAGGGTGCCCCATATGAATTTTAAAAAGAAAATGGGGAAACATGGACTGGAATATGTAATGCAATGGCAAAAACTGAAGCTTTAAAAACAATTTGCTTAAACTGACCATTGCTTCCAGCCTTTTACAGGCCCAATTTTCAGAAACTGACTAACTTTTGCTGAGAATATATGGTGGGATATGCAGAAAAGGCAGGTCCCTTGTGTGAGGTGCTTAAAAGACTGCAGTGGACCTGGACGGAAGAAGCGGCTAGTGCATGGGAAAGCTTGAAAAAGGGGTTAATGGAAGCACCTACTTTGATCGCCCCTAACGAGTTCCCCTTCATGTTGTATCCTAGTGTTAAACATTTCTGTAGTGTTAGTATGATCACTCAGGATACTGGTGCTGGGGAAAGACCTGTTGTATACTATAGCAGGGCGTTAACAGCTCCAGAAAGTAAACTGGGAATCTGTGAGCAACCTGCTCTTGCTGCTTACTGGATACTATAGAAAGCCCAGGCAATTATCGGAGCAAGTAAAGTAATCGTTAAATCCATCATGCTCTGGGAAATCTACTGAGTGAAGAAAATGTATCCAAAGGTCATGTGAGAGTGAATAAGGCTATACAATGGGTCTTTGCTCTCGTGACAGAGACTGTTAAATTGGTCACCCTGAAAGAACCTGAAATATCTGTACAGGGCCTGACTTTAAATGATCAGAAACATATTTGTAAGCCCCAGGAGGAATCTAAAGTGCACCCTGTCTTTAAGGCAACTCCGATCAAACAAGTACACTTCTACCTCGATATAACACTGTCCTCGGGAGCCAAAAAATCTTACCGCGTTATAGGTGAAACCGCGTTATATCGAACTTGCTTTGATCTGCCGGAGTGCGCAGCCCTCTCCCCTCCTCCCCGGAGCACTGCTTTACCACGTTATATCAGTATTCGTGTTATATCGGGTCGCGTTATATCTGGGTAGATGTGTAATTGGGAAAACAATTTGGTTGGTGGATGGTAGTTCATATTATAAAGAAGGAAAGCGAGTTACAGGATTCACAGGGGTATGCCTAACTGGAGGCAAATACTTAAATCCTTTCAATACAAGCTAGAGAAGGAAGGAACACAATCCGCAGAAGTGTGTCAGCAATTGTAGAAGTGTTGGAGAGAAAACAAACTGAAATAATTATTGGAACTGATTTGGACTATGTTTATAAAGGTACCACCATTTATCTTTCATGGTGGAAAACTATGACTTTTAAGGGAACTGATGGATCTAAAATTAAACACAAAATCCTTTGGCAACAAATGAAAGAATTGGTGGCACATTTTAATAAGGTCAGAATGGTAAAAATAAAATCACACAAAGGAAAAGGTCCATTAAAATGGGGAAATGACTAGACAAATAAGCTTGCAAAGGAAGCAGCAATCAATGGTGCAATATGGAAGGTTGTGCTCGTGGCAGTAACCACACGGATACAAGCAGAACAAAAAATAATAATAAAAACAACCAGGAAGGGTTGCTATTATTACAGAACATGCAGGCAAAAAATAAGTTAATACAGCAGTGGATGGCAAAATGCCCCTCAAAGTGGCAGGGCGTTCCATTGAAAAAGGAAGGAAGCTTAATTCTAGCAAAGCCAGACAATGAATGGGTCTTAGTCATACGTCAGCAAATGCAATATCTTCTTCTAGGATGGATACATGGTTCTGTAGTGGGGGGGAAGACAGCTAAATTAGAAGAGGCATTGAAAAAACTTAAAAAGATGGGCTGGTGGCCTGGAATGAAAGAGGATTTAAATGTGCATATTCATAGCTGTTTGACATGTGCCAAACAAAATCGTGGTAGAAGGAAAAGTTGAGGGGAGTTAATACATCAGGCGTTAAGGGTCCCCTTGAGTGGTGGATTTTGTGGGACCTTTGCCTGCTACACCTAAAAAAAAAAAAAAATTCTATTTGTAATTGTAAATAGCTTCAGCAAATGGGTGGAAACATTCCCCACTAGGAAAGAAAGTAGTCTGGCAGCAGCAAAAGTATTAATAACAAAAATCTTTCCCAAATGGGGTTTACCACACAGCATTAATTCTAATAGACCAGCTTTCATCAAACAAGTGTAACAAAATATGGGTACATGGGCCAGTCTTCCCCTACCATTACACATCCCCTCCCACCTTCAAGCTAAAGGGCAAGTAAAAAAACAACAACACATCTCTTAAAATTAAAATTTTCAAAGTGTGTAATAAGTTGGGACTAATTGGGACATGGTGCTTCCATGGGTTCTAATGAGAATTTGGAGCTGCCCAAATCGCGTGACAGAATTTAGTCCTTTTGAAGTGCTTTTTGGAAGACCCATTCCCAACTGGGAAAATCTACTGTACCTCCCAGATTGGGACACACTGAAAACACCGGCAACAACAACCTAAATAAACAGTCTCAAATACTAGTTGGGTACAGTCTAAAAAGCAGTTGCAGCACAACAAGCTGTAGAACAGCAAAAAATAAATCAAGCATTTAATAAAAGCAGTAATATGAAGCAATGGCAAGTAAAAAAACAAGAAATGGTTAAAAATAAACCAGCACCTAAAAAAAAAAAAAATCCAAAGGGAGACTGGCAAGGACCATGGTCAATCATAAATAAATTGGGACCCTCATTGTATTTTGTAGACACAGAGGGTCAGCCTCGGTAAAAACATGCCATGCAGTTAAAGGAATATAAAGTTTAAACTGTATATTACATGTTCTGTGCTTTTTTACAAATTAAGCATTATATGCTGCTTTAAAAAAAAAAAAAAAAAGAAGCGATTGTTAATTTTTATTTTCATGGGATATAATGCCAACCTGAATATGGGGCTCTTGGGTGCAGTGGTAATAGTCCCAGAGGCAAATGAATCATCAAGTACCAAAAAAATAAATCAAATACTTTTTGTGACCAAAAACCTCAAGCAACTCTACTATACTAGCTGCAGCGACCAAACCCATCCTGCCAGAACTGTTTTAAAATTGGAATGTAAAGCAAAAGAAAAACAACAAACGGAACACAGCTTTAAAGAATCACCTGTGGCCATACCAATAGCCTGGGCATGAAGTATCAAAAACATAACCCAGACACAGCGTATTCCCACAAAACACATGAGTAAAATCAAGTGAAGAATTGAAAAGGGACTGACTTTAACCAAAGAGACACAGGGACTGTATGCTTGTTGTTGGAAGGTGAATAAAAAGGTTAATTGTAAATAACTCATTACCCTTGCTGTATCTCCTAACACCGGTTCTAGTAATACACCTAAAAAAGAGACCTCCATTAACCGTCAGGCCAGGTTTATGGTTGATGAAGCATGGTACTAGTATCCCGCAGAGTCTACTGGACCATTAAAGTTGTATGCCTGTAACAATGGACCAGCTCAGTAAACAGTGAGACTTTCCGTTCCTCCCTAGGCGAGACAGAGACACTCCCTCTGAAATACATCTTTATACCCCAGTAAAAACAAGTTACATACTGCCCCTCTAACATAGTTAGTTACCGCCCCCTGATGTGGCTAGTTATCACCTTTAGCCCATGCCTCATACCAATCCTCTAATACAAGGGCTTATGTCTCAGGCTCTCTTCCTACTACAGAAACACAGAAAACAATCTGGAGAAAACAGTGAACAGGAGACAGGCTGAACTGCAGCAAACAGAAAGCCGGAATGGACAGGTGGGCAGAACTGGCTGGGACTTTGAGCAGGAAGGATCATAATGTACAGCTGAAATTATTTTAATCCGTTTATTCCCAGTGAAGGGCTTCTTTTTTCCTTTGTTTTTTTCAGACATTGCTCTTGTGATGTTGCACTCCATATGCGTTATGAAAATATGCTTTTGAATGTGAATATGATGTAACTGGAATATGCTTTATGCAAAAGGTCTCTTGTAAGGTATCATTACAAAGCTTATAATCTACTGAGTGTGTTCATCCTATTTGTATGAATGTATCATTCTTGTATCTGAAGCTAGAAATATGAAGTATAACTCTGAGGTCCTATTGTAATTATGCAAAGTGTGGGCCATTAATGGTGGCTTAGAATCTTGACGGCTCCCATTGACTAGGACAATTGGTTGTGAATGGGTTTATTTACCGGCAAGCCTTCCTGTGTACGTGTGGGCCAGTCCGTGGGTAATGAAGAATGAGGTCGCACAGGGACAGGTGTGCATTCACCTGATGCTGAAATCCATCTTAAATCTGGTACTTTTCCATTTAGGAGGAGGGGTGGGGACCCAGAGAGACAAAAGATTCCCGCCTTGTGCCAAAGCTATAAAAGGGGGTGGAGCAGAACAAAGGTGGCCAGTCATGAGAGAGCCCCTGCTTTACACCTAAGATGTCTGCTGGGACTAACAAAGACTGTACCGGGGAAAGGATTGGGCCCAGACTAGGAAGGAGTCTAGTCTGCGAAAGAAGCTTATTGGAACATCTCTGAGGGTGAGATATTACCTCTATTCAGTTTCTTAATGTATTAGGCTTAGACTTGCGTGCTTTTCTTTATTTTTCTTTATTTTGCTTTGTGACTTACTTTGTTCTGTCTGTTATTACTTGAAACCACTTAAATCCTACTTTTTATACTTAATAAAATCACTTTTGTTTATTAGTAAACCCAGAGTAAGTGATTAATACCTGGGGGAGCAAACAGCTGTGTATATGTCTCTTGTGTGTTATAGAGGGCGGACAATTTATGAGTTTACCCTGTATAAGCTTTATACAATGTAAAATGGATTTATTTGGGGTTTGGATCCCATTGGGAGCTGGGTATCTGCGTGCTGGAGTCAGGTAACCTGCTGAGTTGTTTTCACTTAAAGCCTGCAGCTTTGAGGGCGTGGCTGAGACCCTGGATCTGTGTTGCAGCAGGCTAGTGTGTCTGGCTCAACAGGCAGGGTTCTGGAAGTCCCAAGCTGGCAGGGAAAACGGGCTCAGAGGTAGTCTCAGCACATCAGGTGACAGTCCCAAGGGTGTCTCTGTGACCGAACCCGTCACAACTCTCATTTATAGAGACTCTGAACTTAGCAAAAGGAAGCAAGGAAACACCGTTGGAAAGAGTTGTGAGGGCTTATTCTTGTATTTATTTATTTATTTGTAGCGTTTGCATTTTTGAAACCAATAAATCTCTTATTTTCAAAGTACACCTCTACCCCGATATAACGCGACCCAATATAACACGAATTCGGATATAACGCGGTAAAGCAGTGCTCCGGTGGGGCGGGGCTGCGCACTCCGGTGGATCAAAGCAAGTTTGATATAACGCGATTTCACCTATAACGCGGTAAGATTTTTTGGCGCCCGAGGACAGCGTTATATCGAGGTAGAGGTGTATTCATATTCTGTCTGAAAGCTTGTAAAATCATTCTCAGTCCTCTGTGCCCCCACATCCTTCCCCGCCCCCACAAACACAACACGTGACTCAAATTGGTTTGCTGTGTGACATGAAAAACAAAACTGACAAATCACTAAGCTGCCCACCTGCTGAGGAGTCTTGTTACAAAATAAATCTATGCTGATGACGCCATCGCTGTGTTGCTATTGAAGGCACATGGGAGAGTACTGCTGGATGACAAGAGAGAAACTCAAAGCATCTCAGCACTGTGGGTGAAATAGCTAATAACCAATACAGTCAAATGAACAGTTGCTAGAAGATGAAGTCCTTTGACTGTAAGTACCATTCTCTCATAGTGCATGACTTGAAGGAGAAGATGGCCTTAGATCTCAAATATTCTTCACTGATAGTGCAGCTCAGTCAATACACCTTATCCATTATGTTATCTTAGCACACACCTACTTACCAATGGGCTGCACTGAAATCCTTTTCACAGCACACTGACAGCCTTGACTTTGTGAGAGAGCAATTGCTTTACTTCAAAGAAAAAAGCCGGTCTAGTCTGAGAAATGCATATTCTTCATAGAGGCACTGTTTTTTATGACTGGAAATAGCGTCAGAATAGCCATTTCACTGAATTTAGAGCAGTGGTTCTCAAACTTTTTTTTTTTCGTGGACCACTTGAAAATTGCTGAGGGTCTTGGCAGACCCTTTATGATCTTTCCAAATGTTGTTTGTACTGTTTGCTAAAAAAAAAAAACCCAACTTAATAATAATTAACGTTTTTTTGTTTTACAAATAAAAGCACACAACTCATATTTTAATAACAGTAGTCTTACCTTTCTAATGCGATGGATGTGCCCTCTCTCCCCCGCCCCGGCAGCCCCTGAGCTGGGGCTGAGAAGGACGGGGGAGTCTCTTCCTGGCAGCCGCAGCCCTGGAATTGGGGAAAGTCGCCTCTTTCTCTAGCCGCCGCAGCCCTGCAGCTCCCAAATTCCCCCCACCCCGTCTTCTCACCACACTGCCCCCTCCCAAAGCCACCACCTATCCCCTATTCCCCCCCCCCCCCAAGGCCACCACCTCCCCTTACATGTGCATCTTCTCCAGGATCCCAGGCACCTAATTAGGTGGATGGCTCTTCATTTTGTCTTGTGCGGCCGCCCAGGCGCGCATCTTAGAGGGAACTATCCGCAGACCACCTGAATAGAGCTCGTCCATCGACCACAGTTTGAGAACCTCTGACCCTCGATGATTTTTGCTGAGTTTTCAAATAGACAGGAAACAGAAAAGCAGATGCATCCTGGGGAAAGCATGTTTGTACAGAGCCTAGCACAATGGAGTCCTGGTCTCTGGCCATGGCTCCTAGCACTACTGTAATACAAATAATGTGTTGTTCATACTCAAACATACTATCTTGTGTGTCAGGTAAGCTAGTGTGCACACAACATATACCAAATCACAAACACGCAATCACAAAAGCCAGGATATGAAAAGTTAACAATCTAAAAATACACATTCTCTACTTCTCCACAGACTGAAAGTCCCCACCCCCACACATAGAGCATAGCACACACATCACACACTTCACTTTGCCCCTATGCGGATGCCAGACATACTAAATGCATAGATTTAGAAGCCAGAAGGGACCATTATGATCATCCAGCCTAACCTCCCATGCTCCTTATCTCCCATCGTGATGACCTAGTCTGACCTTCAGCTCCCCCCTCTCCAAACTACATCTCCCTCCCAGGAGAGCGGATATTGCAATGTGTGTGGTGGATGAGCTAGTGAAGAGATCTATGTCTCTCGGTGGAAGAGTAGAATTAGTGTGTGTTGTTAGATGCCTTAACTTTTTTTTGTTTTTTATTTTAGGTTTTCTTAGTTTTCAAAAAGTCCTGTTGTTTGTGAAAGGTTGCGGGTCTCTAAGGCTTTGTTTGTATTTAAAGCTGCATCATATCTATGTTCAACAAACCGTTTCATTAAACCGTTGTAAAACCCTGTGTGAACATTGAATTCAAATTAAACCTGTCTTATACCAAAGTGATTGAAATTGAGTTCAGAGTCTCCACTAAGGATTGCTCTGATTTAACTAAATGGACTTAAAATCACATCTCCAGTTAAATCGGTGCAAATTTGAATATGTAAAGGGCCTGATACAGCAGTAATTCCTTCCATGAAGAGCAGAATCATTGTGAAAGAGCCCAGGTGCTGGCTAAGGAGGAAGAAGGAAAAGAACAGAGCTTGGGAGAAGGTTCTGGAGCCAGTGACTTGGGGAGGGGAGAGGGAAGGAGCAGAAAGTGTGTGTGTGTGGGGGGGGGGGGATAAAGGGCTGAATGGAGGACTGGTGTAAAGGAGAGCTCTTTAGGTTCCTAAAAAAATAGCCACTGTGGCTTGGCTTAACCATGCAAAAGAAGCAGTGAGAGATAAAAAGGCATCTTTTAAAAAGTGGAAGTCAAATCCTAGTGAGGTAAATAGAAAGGAGCATAAACACTGCCAAATTAAGTGTAAAAATGTAATAAGAAAAGCCAAAGAGGAGTTTGAAGAACGGCTAGCCAAAAACTCAAAAGGTAATAACAAAATGTTTTTTAAGTACATCAGAAGCAGGAAGCCTGCTAAACAACCAGTGGGGCTCCTGGATGATCAAGATACAAAAGGAGCACTTAAAGACGATAAAGTCATTGCAGAGAAACTAAATGGGACTAAATCGGGCGGATAGGATGAAGATCATCCGGGAATATTGAAGGAGCTGGCGCGAGAAATTGCAAGCCCCTTAGCGATAATTTTTAATGAATCTGTAAACTCAGGGGTGGTACCGTTGGACTGGAAAATAGCTAATGTGGTTCCTATTTTCAAGAAGGGGAAAAAAAGTGACCCGGGTAACTACAGGCCTGTTAGTTTAACTTCTGTAGTATGCAAGGTCTTGGAAAAAATTTTGAAGGAGAAAGTAGTTAAGGACCTTGAGGTGAATGGCAATTGGGACAAATTACAACATGGGTTTACGAAAGGCAGATCGTGCCAAACCAACCTGATCTCCTTCTTTGAGAAAGTAACAGACCTTCTAGATAAAGGAAATGCGGTGGATCTAATTTACCTCGATTTTAGTAAAGCGTTTGATACTGTGCCGCACGAGGAATTATTGGTTAAATTAGAAAAGATGGGGATCGATATGAAAATCCAGAGGTGGACAAAGAACTGGTTAAAGGGGAGACTGCAGCGGGTAGTACTGAAAGGTGAACTGTTGGGTTGGAGGGAGGTCACCAGTGGGGTTCCTCAGGGTTCGGTTTTGGGTCCTATTTTATTTAATCTATTCATTACTGACCTCGGAACCGAATGTAGGAGTGGGCTGATAAAGTTTGCGGATGACACAAAGTTGGGAGGTATTGCCAATTCGGAGAAGGATCGGGATATTCTGCAGGGAGACTTGGATGACCTTGTAAATTGGAGTAACAATAATAGGATGAGATTTAATAGTGAGAAGTGTAAGGTGATGCATTTAGGGATGACTAACAAGAATTTTAGTTATAAGTTAGGGACGCATAGGTTGGAAGTGACGGAGGAGGAGAAGGACCTCGGAGTCCTGGTTGATCGCAGGATGACTATGAGTCGGCAATGTGACGTGGCTGTGAAAAAAGCTAATGCGATCTTGGGATGCGTTAGGCGAGGTATTTCTAGTAGGGACAGGGAGGTGCTGCTTCCGTTATACAAGGCGCTGGTGAGACCTCATTTAGAGTACTGTGTGCAGTTCTGGTCTCCTATGTTTAAAAAGGATGAACTCAAACTGGAACGGGTACAGAGAAGGGCCACTAGGATGATCCGAGGAATGGAAAACCTTTCCTATGAAAGGAGACTCGAGGAGCTCGGTTTGTTTAGCCTAACCAAAAGAAGGCTGAGGGGGGATATGATTGCTCTCTTTAAATATATCAAAGGGATTAATACCAAGGAGGGAGAGGAATTATTTCAGCTCAGTAGTAATGTGGACACGAGAACAAATGGATATAAACTGGCTGTGGGGAAGTTTAGGCTTGAAATTAGACGAAGGTTTCTAACCGTCAGAGGGGTGAAATTTTGGAACAGCCTTCCGAGGGAAACAGTGGGGGCGAAAGACCTCTCTGGCTTCAAGATTAGGCTTGATAAGTTTATGGAGGGAATGGTTTGATGGGATAACGTGATTTTAGTCAATTAGGCATTAACGTGCCATCGCTGGTAAAATGAGGGTCCGGCTGTAGAATCTTGCCTGTATGCTCGGGGTTCTACTGATCGCCATATTTGGGGTCGGGAAGGAATTTTCCTCCAGGGTAGATTGGCAGAGGCCCTGGAGGTTTTTCGCCTTCCTCCGCAGCATAGGGCAGGGGTCGCAGGCTGGAGGATTCTGTTGTGGGTGGGTCAGCTTTTGTGGCCTGTATCATGCGGGAGGTCAGACTAGATGACCATATTGGTCCCTTCTGACCTTAAAATCTATGAGTCTGTGAGTCTAAATGGATTCTTTGCTTCAGTCTTCATGGCTGAGGATGTTAGGGAGATTCCCAAACCTGAGCCGTCCTTTGTAGATGACAAATCTGAGCAATTGTCACAGATTGAAGTGTCACTAGAGGAGGTTTTGGAATTAATTGATAAACTTAACAGTAACAAGTCCCTGGGACCAGATGGCATTCACCCAAGAGTTCTGAAAGAACTCAAATGTGAAATTGCGAAACTATGGTTTGTAACCTGTCCTTTAAATCGGCTTCTGTACCCAATGACTGGAAGATAGCTAATGTAACGCCAATATTTAAAAAGGGCTCTAGAGGTGATCCCGGCAATTACAGACCGGTAAGTCTAACGTCGGTCCTGGGCAAATTAGTTGAAACAATAGTAAAGAAAAAATTGTCAGACACATAGAAGAACATACATTGTTGGGCAAAAGTCAACATGGTTTCTGTAACGGGAAATCATGTCTTACTAATCTATTAGAGTTCTTTGAAGGGGTCAACAAACATCTTACGTAAATTAAGTTGCCATGGGATAAGAGGGAAGATCCTTTTATGGATTGAGAACTGGTTAAAAGTCAGGGAACAAAGAGTAGGAATAAATGGTAAATTTTCAGAATGGAGAGGGGTAACTAGTGGTGTTCCCCAAGGGTCAGTCCTAGGACCAATCCTATTCAACTTATTCATAGATGATCTGGAGAAAGGGGTAAACAGTGAGGTGGCAAAGTTTGCAGACTATACTAAACTGCTCAAGATAGTTAAGACCAAAGCGGACTGTGAAGAACTTCAAAAAGTTCTCACAAAACTAAGTGATTGGGCAACAAAATGGCAAATAAAATTTAATGTGGATAAATGTAAAGTAATGCACATTGGAAAAAATAACCCCAACTATACATACAATATGATGGGGGCTAATTTAGCTACAACTAATCAGGAAAGAGATCTTGGAGTCATCGTGGATAGTTCTCTGAAGATGTCCACGCAGTGTGCAGTGGCAGTCAAAAAAGCAAACAGGATGTTAGGAATCATTCAAAAAAGGATAGAGAATAAGATGGAGAATATCGTTTTGCCCTTATATAAATCCATGGTACGCCCACATCTTGAATACTGCATACAGATGTGGTCTCCTCATCTCAAAAAAGATATACTGGCACGAGAAAAGGTTCAGAGAAGGGCAACTAAAATGATTAAGGGTTTGGAATGGGTCCCATATGAGAAGAGATTAAAGAGGCTAGGACTTTTCAGCTTGGAAAAGAGGAGACTAAGGGGGGGATATGATAGAGGTATATAAAATCATGAGTGGTGTGGAGAAAGTGAATAAGGAAAAGTTATTTACTTGTTCCCATAATATAAGAACTAGGGGCCACCAAATGAAATTAATGGGCAGCAGGTTTAAAACAAATAAAAGGAAGTTCTTCTTCACACAGCGCACAGTCAACCTGTGGAACTCCTTGCCTGAGGAGGTTGTGAAGGCTAGGACTATAACAGGGTTTAAAAGAGAACTCAATAAATTCATGGAGGTTAAGTCCATTAATGGCTATTAGCCAGGATGGGTAAGGAATGGCATCCTTAGCCTCTGTTTGTCAGAGGGTGGAGATGGATGGCAGAATAGAGATCACTTGATCATTACCTGTTAGGTTCGCTCCCTCTGGGACACCTGGCATTGGTCACTGTCAGTAGACAGGATACTGGGCTGGATGGACCTTTGGTCTGACCCAGTATGGCTATTCATATGTTGTCTTTGGCTGCTGAGGAAGGGAGGAGCTGTTTGGAAGTGTGGCTGGAGAGAGGAAGGCTCCTGTGGCCAGACTGGGGAAGGTGCCAGAGGCAGGGGAGAGGTGCTGTGGGCTTCTCAGGCCGAGAAAGAGGTGGAGATGAATGGATGGCTGCTGCCAGGGATGAACTGAGGATAGAAAAAGATGGAGCTGGTTGCTTCTTGGAGACAGGAAGGTGTGAATGTTGGGAGCAGAGGTGGAAGCTGCAGGGGAGGGAGGAGATAAGAGCTTCAGGTATCAGAGTAATGCTGCTGCAAGGCCGAGAGCAACACAATTCTGGATTGTTGCCAGCTGACAGGGTAGGTAAAGGCAAGGTATTGTGAAGGTGACACCTCCCGCTGCCTTTTCAGAGCAACAGATTCGATGCCACCACCTGTTTTGTGCAGGTGGGAGGTTGGAGACTGCCACTGGAGAAGTGCAGCAGCATCTGTACTCTGTATCTGATGTTGGGACCCCATCAAGACTAGGCTGGAGAAGGAGGCCTAGTTCCTCAGACCCAGGGAGCCAATCCAATGTTGTTTCTGTTCCAGTTCTATAGTAGAGACCACTTTGACACATGCACAGAATCCCTCCTCACACAACTGACTCATTTTAACCAATAGAATTGCAGCATTAACTGCAGAAGACGCATGGTGATTGGTTGGTGTCTCTGCCACAGTGACACTAACAAAGACCTGAACTGTTGAACAGGCCCTGACTATAACTATAAAATTATAGACAAGAATTAACAACTTTTCTTAGAGTCTAATTTCCTCAAATATAAATTATTCCAAATGTTTTCAATGACTTTTAATTATTTGGGAAGTTTGAAAGGTCAGTAACAAGCCACGTGTTAGCTAGAACGGCTCACAAAAATGAGAGACTCAAAAAGGGCCCATTTTAAATTAATTTAATCTCATAAAATGCCTAGCAAATTTACTTTAAAATGTTCAAGTATTCTTCATACAAAATAGACATTCAGTCCCTGCTTTGAGTGAAAAACTGAAACCCAACCTTAGTTGTGGAGATGCTAACGAGCAGCTCCATAATAATAATTTGAATGTCTAAAATACCTTCCATCTGAGTGTTTCAGCATGGTTTTCAATTTGTTAATTTAGCATTAAAATACTCCTTTGTTGTAGGTAAGTAGCATAGCTGTCAGAAAAAAGGTAAAGATTTTCACAAACATAGACCAATTTTTTGCAAAATATTTTTTTACTATAAATAATAAAAATGTGAAATGTTTTGATAAACTCTAGTAAGAGTAATATTCCCTCTGGAAAGATGAATCCCTACCCCAGATTTTGTTATAATGGATGCTTGAATAGGGTCTGCTTTAGTTAGGTTACAAAACCATTTCATTTATTCTCTTTCTTCAGATGGTCACAACTTTCCCAAACCTTTTGACTTTTGGGATGAAATTGTCTCTTTTTGATCTCTGCTGAAGACTTGTGGTGGTATTTGGATATTTTGGGTGTGGTGAAAGTAAGAGGATTAGATATTCTCATGGTGAGTGCTATGGAAAAATGTAAAACAGAGAGGAAATCCTTTCCGCTGTTCTTGAATTTGGTGAGGTTGAAAAAAGTAGCTTTTCAGTTTTAAAAGGCAAGTTTTTAGCAATCAAGTGTTAGGGCAACATTAAAGTTGAGATCAAACTCTCAGAACTCAGGAGAATCCCAGAAATTAGAGTTGTTCTGACATTATCTCTGTTTTCTGCTCTACTTTGTCTTGTTAAATATGAACAAATTATTTTTTTCCTATTCATGTGTATGCCATAAAATGTACAGACTGCACAATATTATCAGGTTAATGTCAGTTAGCCTTAACTTCAGAAATTTCCTAACTTTTGAGTCTTTTATCTCCCCCTTACCACTGCACTAATTCTAATTTTTTTGTTTAATTAGAAGTAAGAATATGCATAGCTTTTATAGGTGAGTTTTGGTTTTCCTTGCTGTTGCTTTCTCCTGAAACTCCTAGCTGTCTCTTTCCAGCTGCCACAGTTAGCTTCTGTTTGTCTCTGGTGTGTATGTATGCACGCATGCTCCTTGGAGCTCTGGTTTTTTGCCTTTGGCTAATCTATCTGTTACTAGACAAGTGGGTGTAGACGGCAGGGCTCAGCAGTCTGAGTCCGAGAGTAGTTTTCTTCTAGAGCAGGTAGTGATTTGTTTTCCTCCATAGTTTATGCTATTGTAAAGAAATATGTAGTATGAAATATTTCCAAAAAATAAAAAGGGAGGGGCAGTGATTCTCATAGGAGTAGTTATGCTTTAATAAATGGATGGGGTTTGTACTATCACTGACAGAGAGAAACCAGGATTGGGAAACAAAAGCCCAGATATGAACTGGCTGTCACTCGTGTGTGCCAATCCCTGAATATTTACTTTGGAAAATAGTAGCATGTAGTTAGCAGTCTAGTTCAATACTAGAAATGTTCCACAGTAAAGTTAATGCTAATTAAGAGCTTTGCCTCATAAAATTGACTTTCTCTCTCTGTAACTCAGTCTGTTACAGGTGTTTTTCAATTAAAATCCTGTCCATTCTTTACTTACAAAGCCACAGCAGCATTATTTTCATCCATTCTTTACAGGGGAGGTAATACTAGAATAAGAGTTTTCTGAAAGACCTAAATTCCATTTAACTGAACAGAGAATCAGTATTTTTCCCTTTGGGAGTCAACAGAGACATGAATTTTAATATAGGAGACCAACTATATCATGTATGTAAATTTGTAGGCAAACATAATTCATAAAGGGACCGCACAGAAATATTTAGGAATGCTGACATTTAGCTTACCATCATGAAGCTTCTAAGATCATGCCTTGCCACGAACAAGGGCATTTCACCCCTCTCTCTCTCTCTCTCTCTCTGACCTATAGTTTCAGACTATCTACAGACTCAGGCAGATGAAAGCGCCTTGCTTTACCTTTTGTTCTCATTTTTAAGGTTGTTTTCACAGCCATAAAGGCTCAAGAATTAAATCTTTTTTTTTTTTTTGGTAAGCAAAACACTTAAAGCACAACAACAGCACAGCTGTGCCTCTGCAACCACGCCACTATAGTGCTTCAATGTAGACACTGCCTACGCCGACAGGAGGGATTCTCCCCGGCGCATAGGTAATCCACTTCCCCAAGCGGTGGTAGCTAGGTTGACTGAGGAATTCTTCCATTGACCTAGAGCTGTGTATACCAGGGTTAGGTTGGTATAGCTACGTCTCTCAGGCTAGGTCTACACTACGGGGGGGGGGGGGTCGACCTAAGATACGCAACTTCAGGTACGTGAATAGCGTAGCTGAAGTTGCGTATTTTAGGTCGACTTACCTGGCTATGAGGACGGCGGCGAGTCGACCGCTGCCGCGCCGCCGACTCCGCTTCCGCCTCTTGCCGCGGTGGATTTCTGGAGTCGACGGCAGAGCCATCGGGGATCGATTTTATCGTGTCTTCACTAGACGCAATAAGTCGATCCCCAATAGATCGATTGCTACCCGCCGATCCGGCGGGTAGTGAAGACAAGCCCTTACTGGTGTGGATTTTTCACACCCCGAGAGACGTAGCTCTACCAAAGTAAATTCCTAGAGTAGATCAGGCCTTAGAGTCTGGAGCACAAGATGGAAGCTTCCTAAAAGAAGTGCCAGTTCACTGAATCACTGCCCAATTCCACCCCTGTCAAAAAGTGAAGGTGCAGTCCCCCCCACCAACGAATTTAAAATCTAAAGCTCTGATATTGGGATGAGTTTCACCCAGACACTCCCCCGTGCTTGCCCAGAGCCCCTTTAAAGTCCAGGAGTGTTCTACCCACACAGAGCTGATAGCAAGAAAAGGCATAAGTTTAATGTCTGTATTGAAAATAATCATTTACAAGATTCCTTTTCGAAGAGGGATTTTAAAGGACGTGTGAGTGGAGGCATAGTAGATAGGGTCAGGAAGGGAGAGGTAGACATAGATAGGCGTCTGCCTGAAAGAAGTCATGAAAGTTGGCATGTTAAAAGGACTCGCAGGCCTTGTCTACACTTGCGGTGGCACGTGAGTTACGTGGAGCTACATGCAGCAGTGAAAGGTAGGCTGTGTCCTCAGTGGGGTACATAGCTTCCTGTGGCAGTGAAAGGCTCTGGCAGGGCTGAGACAGCAAGGTATACACTGCAGAAATAGCAGTGTAAACGTGGGAGTCAATGCTTGGGCATGTAGAGAGCCATCTAGGGTATATATCCTAGGGTTATGGCATGTCTTTATTCACCTAAGTGGTGCTTCACTGTCCACACTGACATTGGTACCTTTGCTAGCTGGGCATGCAGTGTCTGTACTTTACGTGTCTCTGCAAGTGTATATCTACTCATAGAAGGCATGTAAATGCATTCAGTGTGGGCTGAGTGAAGAGAGCATTTAGGGATGCAGAAGGAGACAAGAACAGAGGTTGCCTGGGGTTACACTGTAGAGACTTGAAAGGGAGAACAGAGACCTTAAATATGATTTGTGATGCTGTAGAAACAATGAAGAGATTGTATGGTGAGAGATGATCAAAACTGTGCTGAGCAGATTGTAGGAGAGGCACAGTAATGACGGGAAGACCAGACACAGGTGGTTGCAGCAGCTGAGGTATAAAACTAGAAAAAGTTTTTTATGGTGGGAATGGAGAGCAGTGGGCATATTTGGGATATATTGGGGAGGAGAAAGCAGCAGCATATGGAGTAGGACTGGTTGAAACTTCCCTATTAATTTCAGTGAAATGTTATGAAGAAAGTGACATTTTTGTTCCCTTCAAAATGTATTGTGGAAATTTTTGACGAGAAAATTCAAAATGAAACAAAAAAGACCTCTTTCACAATGAAAACTTTCACTGTGGTTTTAGATTTTTTTTTCTTTTTTCTTTTTTTGTTTGTTTATTTCTTTGTTTCAAACCCTCCCCCCTTTTACTGTTTTTTCGTTAGAAAAGGGTGAGGAGAAGTAAAAAAGGGAGAGAAAACGGGAGAATTTTCATCTTCCTCCACACAGGCACTTTCTTTCCCTTTTAATACTTTTTTTCTCCTTTTTCCACAGAAGAGAGGAGAAGTAGTAGGGGAGGGCTAACAAAACACTGAAAATCAAAAAACTTTTTTCTTTAGATGACAAAAACAAAAGCTTTGTTTCAAAAATTGAAAAATGGTGATCAGATGAGATATTTTACACAAAAATGTTGGATTTGGTTAAAAAGCCATCTTTTGTCAAAAGCTTTTTGTGTGAAGAAAAAAAAAAAATTAACCAGTTCTAGTTGTGTGCCTCTGGGACAGGGATGAGGGTGAGGTTGTTTATGCAAATGGTGAGTGGGGAAGGAACAGTTTTGGAGGAAAGTTGGAGGACATCTCTGTTCTCCAAGCTAAGTTCCTTGTCAATAAATACATCTCTTCTTACCAAGAAAACCAAAGCTAAAAGTCCCATCTCTGAGGTCGAGTGCGGGAATAAGTGAGTTGGTAATTATTTACTATAGATTTATTCGTGCACTTGTAATTGTATTATATGGGCTCATCTACCATTGTGTTTTCATGCACTGAGCACAAGAGGCTGATGAACTGTGAAAATGAAAAGGCAAATGTTTATAAGGATCCCTTTTTGGGGGAAGGGGGGGATATACAGGCTTATAAAACATTCCAGCAGAGAATGAGTTTGTGTGTGTTTGCCAGGATGGTTATTTTTGACAAATTAGTACATTTTGAGAGGAGAGAACACCCATCTGTCTGTATGAAATTATCTGTTGGGAGTTTACATGGGGATAGGAAATGCAATGTTAACTTTTCTATCATCCTAAATTTATGAAATCTTATGTCTGCTTCGTAAAATGAAAATAGTGGGTTATATTTAGGTACTCTAAACATGTATAGTGGCCCTAATTCAGGAAAGCATTTAAGCGCATGATTAAGTCTGTCTCTGTTTGGGACAACACTTAAACTTCTTTAAGCACATACTTAATTCCAATTGACTTCAGCACTTAAAACAGGGCTAAACTCCATTTTACAATTTGTAGCTTTCCTTGAGTACCCTTGGTGGACCCACTAGTGCAGTTACAACCCGGTGGCTGGCTATCAGTTGTTGAAACCAAGGAAAAATCCTGATGTAGACAGGGTTCAAGATAGTCCATCATGCACAGGTAGGACCTTCTGCAGAACTACAACAAATTCCGAGCTGTGACAAGAATTTTAAAAGAGCTGGTTGAGGAGCTTGCTGGACCATTTATGTTGAGTTTCAATAACATCAGAGAAGTTCCAGAAGACTGGAAGAAAGTTAATGTTGTGCCAATATTTAAAAACTGTAAACAGGATGGCCTGGGTAATTATAGGCCTGTTAGTCTGATACTGATCCTAGGCAAGATAGTGGAGTAACTGATATGGGACTCAATAAAGCGTAACAGGAGGATAATTAATGCCAGTCAAATTGGATTTATGGAAAATGGATACTGTCAAACTAACTTGATGTCTTTTTTTTTATGAGATTACAAGATTGGTTGATAAAGTTAATAATGTTGGTGTAATATGCTTAGACTTCTCTAAGACGTTAACTTGATACCACACCACATTTTGAATAAAAAAACTAGAAAGATATAAATTAACATAGCACACATTAAGTGGATTAAAAGTTGGCTAATTGATAGGTCTCAAACAGTAACTGTAAATGTGGAATCATGATCGAGCAGGTGTGTTTCTAGTGGGGTCCTGCAGGGATTAGTTCCTAGCCTAACACTATTTCACATTTTTATCAATGACCTGTAAGAAAACATAAAATCATCACTGTTAAAGTTTGTAGATGACACAAAAGTTGGTGGAGTAGTAAATAATGAAGAGAACAGGTCACTAGTACAGAACGCTGGATCGGCGAGTAGTGATCGATCTATCGGGGATCAATTTATCACGTCTAGTGTAGACGCAATAAATCGATCCCCGATCGCTCTGCCGTCGACTCCTGTACTCCACCGCGGCGAGAGGCAGAAGCAGAGTCGACCTAAGATACGTCTTAGGGGGAGCGGCGGCAGTCGACCCCGCGCCATAAGTCGACCTAAGATACGTTGACTTCAGCTACGCTATTCTCGTAGCTGAAGTTGCGTATCTTAGGTCGATCCCTACCCCTCCATCCCCCCCACCCAGTGTAGACCAGGCCTAAGTTCAGTAGTTTCTAACACTTCAAATATAGAGGCTCTCCTGTTAATACTGAAAGGAACTGACACAGATAACTTCCAGAATTCTAGAATAGTTTCTGACACTCTAAACTCAGTGGTTTTCAAATTTGAGGTTCAAAATTTTCTGCAGAACCTAAGCTTATTTAAAGATGTTTCTAGCCATTCTGCTTGCAAAGATAAACCTAATTACCACAGCTATTTTAATTCAGAAATTTACTGAATATATAACAGTGGTGGGCAACCTGCAGCCCATCAGAGTAATCTGATTGCGGGCCATGAGACATTTTGCTGATGTTGACCATCTGCAGGCATGGCCCCCCGCAGCTCCGAGTGTCCACGGTTCGCAGTCAGCGTCAGCAAAATGTCTCGTGGCCTGCAATCAGATTACCCTGATGGGCCACAGGTTGCCCACCACTGATATATAACATTGAAGAATGTGCAGTTCTTTATGGCCTGAAACTAGTGCTAATGGAATCCAATTGAAGTCTTTTTCATGTATTTACAATGGCACTGGATCAGGCCTGATATTTTAAATAGCAATGTATACATGATACTTACTGATAGATTTATCTATCTAATAGACATCTATATTAAATATTATATTAACATTCAAATGTAGTGAATGCCAACACCTGTGCGGCCATATATGGCATAATGAACTTTTATTTTAAACAAATTGTTATTTATTATAGATTTTCATGAGGGAAGTGTGGTGAAATGAGGCATATAGAATTCCGAGACATATGGTCATATGAGGGAAAAGATGATCTTTTTAGGGTGGCAGATGGAATGAGTGACCTGGTATTGATGTCATGATTGCGGGAGGAAAGGTTAAGAGTCTGCATTAGAAACATACATTGAGCAGGGGCAGTTTGGAATAGGGATGTAAAATATTAAACAGTTAACTGCATTAGGCTTACTGTTAACCCACCCTAACCATTAACCCCCAGCCCCAGGCCAACTGGAGCAGCCCCAGCCCCGCCAGCTGGCCAGAGCAGCCCCAGCCCCTCTCCCTTTAATCAGTTAACCAGTTAAATGATATAATTTTAATCGTTTATGGTTAACTTTTTAATCAATATTTACATTCCTAGTTTGGAAAGGTAAAGAATATCACTGTTGGTTATATTTTGCAGAGGGATAATAGCAGTCAGTCATATTCTCCCTGTATAAGAATTGTGTTTTCTCTCTCTGATTGTACATGATATAATTCCATTGTGCTGGCTTTACTGGGACTGTCACACAGGCAAGGATGTGCTAGAATGGTGAATAATGTGACCCTTTGAGAGCACACACTTTAGAATATGTTACTGATGTCTAAAAGCCAGCAGAGGGAGGAATTTCACTTCAAAAGCTGCTGGAGATCTCTGCCTTGTAACAAAACTGAAAAGAGGGATTATTTGCCTTGATAAAAAAAAAGAAATTAAGTATCATGAAAAGTGATCTTAATAGTATTAATGTCCCCTAATTATTTCTTTATATGTATTTGTAGATGGTTACAATGACAGCTTTTCTGTAGTCTGGGTGAATTTAGTACTTTAAACTTCTCCTCCTATGTCAAGTTTCTCATTCCTTCTTCTAAGGTGATTAAACTGGGTCTCTTGGGTTTTGGGGTGGGGGTTTGTTTTGTTTTTGTTTTTAATTTCAGATTTTCTTTTATAATACTGTGTGGTTCCCTCCCCACACACTCCATGAGTTCTTGAAAATGTCTGAACCATTTTTCCTTAGACTTTTCTTAGAAAACAAACACACACCAAAATAATTAGTTTATCGACTGACAAGCGTGACAAATTTCAGCCAAAATTATTAAAGTTTGGCAACATTATAAGCAGCTGAAGAAGACCTTTCACAGTGCAAATGCTTGTGCAGCCTTAGCTAAAGATATCTTTATGCACTCTACTTGTAACTGATACAGGAATTCCACCTCTTTCTAAAATAAAAATAAATACATAAATTAAAAACTGAACAGAGTGTAACTTTGCAGAGAATAGAGATACAGATATTCCCAACTTTCCTTCCCAACTCCATCCAGTTCACTACTTCTATGTGAAATCTCCTTTCAAGTGGTAGGATTTTTAAGTTAAAACCCCATAGTAACTGAGTACTCTATCAAACTTTTTTAGTTCATAAACTTATTCCTGTGCTAGGTCAACCTGTGCTGGTTCAGTATGGCCAATGTGAGTATGTCAGCACCAGCACTGGAGAAAGGAAACAGTTTGACTGGAGATCTGAACAGTAACTAAATGATTAACTTGGAAAACTTGTCTTTCATTGCTTGACTGACACTTTTAGAAACATTGCATAGCCTGTTTTAGATAACTGATTCTTTTTTTAAACTGACAGATTTGCAACTTCACTTGAGTGTTACATAGTAAGCATGAGTCAGCAGACAGGCATTAGTTCCTTTGTTGGTTCACACAAGAAGTAGAATAAGGTATTAACATAAATCCTGGTAAAAACTGAACAGAGTGTAACTTTGCAGAGAATAGAGATACAGATATTCCCAACTTTCCTTCCCAACTCCATCCAGTTCACTACTTCTATGTGAAATCTCCTTTCAAGTGGTAGGATTTTTAAGTTAAAACCCCATAGTAACTGAGTACTCTATCAAACTTTTTTAGTTCATAAACTTATTCCTGTGCTAGGTCAACCTGTGCTGGTTCAGTATGGCCAATGTGAGTATGTCAGCACCAGCACTGGAGAAAGGAAACAGTTTGACTGGAGATCTGAACAGTAACTAAATGATTAACTTGGAAAACTTGTCTTTCATTGCTTGACTGACATTTTTAGAAACATTGCATAGCCTGTTTTAGATAACTGATTCTTTTTTTAAACTGACAGATTTGCAACTTCACTTGAGTGTTACATAGTAAGCATGAGTCAGCAGACAGGCATTAGTTCCTTTGTTGGTTCACACAAGAAGTAGAATAAGGTATTAACATAAATCCTGGTAGTAGCCTTTTAGTTTGGCATAATAGATACAGCAATTTCCTACAGTATCCTTAAAATACTTTATTGTATTACATTTATGTGTTATTGTGGGCTGGGATTGTATGTAACTTCTATAGCAAGGCGATATGACAGATGTAAGATCTGGGAATTCAAAAGCCTGTGTTGAAAATGTGCCAGACAAGTATGGACTTTTGGGTCAATAAGTGGATTTCTTGGAAAATCCCTAGGCAGAGTTTAATGCACATTCCCTAACTCTGGTTATGCAGAAGCCCAGCCTTTTGAAGCTTAGCACTGAGGAGATGGTCATTGTTTGCTGATTCCCTGTTACAGAACACAAAGATCAAAGCCCCAAGCACTATAAAAAACTGGCTGGTCTGCCCAGTCTTGTTTCTGGATCTAAAACAAATGAAGTGTGGGGAAAACCCATTTGTAGATTTTGAAGGACTAAAACCTAAGAGAACCCTAGGTTGGAATTGGGGTGACCTCTGGTAAGCTTTTTAGTATGCATATAGGTTCTTTTATTGTTTTAATACGTTTTCTCTGTAATACCTTTACCCTAAGAATAAATCTGCTTGCTTAAAAGGAGTTGTATGGTAATTTATAACTAGGTTTGGAAGGATTAGATTTTTATTGGTGTATGTTGATGTAACCATACAAACACAAACTGAAGGAAAAATATTTTCATCAATAATAATAGAAATGTACAGATAGGCAAAGTAAGAAAAATGCTGCTTAAGAACATATTAGAGTTTGATTTAGGATTAAGGATATTTACTTCGTATATTTTGACATGTGAAATTGACAAGCTGTGTTTTAATGGTTATAAAGCTTTAATTTTTTGACTCTCAATGTCTACATTAATAATTATTGTCTGATCCACCCTGTTGTCTGACCCCCCACACCTATAATTTTGCACAACTGTGAAAATTTAAATAATTAAAAATTGAAAAAAATGCTTAAAAAGAAGCATTGATATTATCAGTTGACAAAAACAATCAAATTCTGCCAAGCCTGTTTATAATTGTGGACAATACACTGGTCATAGCCCTCAGAAAGAAAGCAAAGCACAGATTCTGGCCTTTCTAGGTGGTCTGGTTTGCTGGGCATTTCACAGTGTAAGGCAGAGAGTTGTGCACCCTTAAAATCCCCAGTCAGGAGGCAGACAGGCATTTGTCTCTGCCCAAGAGTGGTGATGTCTGGAAGCCGGAACCCTAAAGTGGGTGCCTTTGGTGGACCACAGAGGGGGAACAGAGGTGTGGTTGCCCTGAAGTTGTGCTAGCTAGTACTAAATTTTTTCTTTGTTTGGGACTCTAAATGTGAAAAGGTGTCTTGCTGAATTTACAACTTGGTATTCTGTGGAAGTGAGCAAAGGGGCAGAACTTAGTTTGGAATAACTTTTTTCAAAAAAAAATTTGTTTTTGTTTTCCCTATTCCCCGTTTAATTGAATGTCACCTGACTTAATATAGAATATATCCAAACTGTATGGCACTAATTTGGATCTGATTGATAATAGTACTTTACACCGGTGTAATTCCATTGATTTCTTTGCATTTACTCTTATTAGCTCTGGTCAGAGCTGACTCAACCCCCTTAATTTTAATGGACTCACTAATACAACATGTACATCTAGACAAGAACAAATTGAAATGATCTAAACTCTAAATTGGGAAGTTTAGTCTGAATTCAGACTAATCTGAAATTACAATTTGGATTCAGTAGCCAGATATTGTGGAGATTTTTACTGGTGATGTTTACAAGTAAACCTGCTGGTCCAATTTAGCTAATAATTTTGGTTCTTGGTCTAGGGAATATCTGTTTCTACTGGTATCAGATTTTCAGCAGCCGTGTTTTCTTGGCAACTATCTGAACACTAGTTCTGAATTTCTAAGCTCAGAGCTTTTGAGATTCAAGATGTCTGCCATTCTAATGTCTATGTCCATATTACAACTTCCGTGGAGTTGAAAAGGAAGATTCTGCTCTGAAAGTCGAGTGGAAGAGTTTATTTAAATGCAATTCTGTTTTACAAATATGTAATTTGAGACTTCTTTCTAATGAAGTAAAAATGTTCATAGCACATGGGGAAATGCCCCCTCCATCCCCAATGGAATATAAAGTGCTGTTAGGAAGAGACTCAAGGAAATGCTTTTATTAATGCTTCCATTAACTCCGGAGAGGTTTCCTGGATTGTAGATTTAGGTGCTCTCATTCTGTCACTCAGAGTTATACAGCCGTATTGTACTAGCTGGTGTGTTTCCAACAGCTTTAGTTGACTGCAAAATTTTCCATCTTTTTAATGTGATTTTTAATATCTTCCTTTTTCTTTCCAGTTCTTTCATCTATTTGCACTTAGAGTTTTACAATTAATTTCATATTACGTTTTGTCTTATTTATAGAGACCTTTTTGGAATATAGGAAGTGGTAAATATAAGACAACTGAACAGGGAAAGATATAACAATGAAGAAGTGTTGGTATTTGGCTACTTGTAGTATATTGATTCCTAGTCATGCTTTTTGTGAAAGCATACAATAAGCCTGTGCTGATTCTATCCCAAAAAATAACCCATTATAATGCACTTAGTCTGTTTTATTCATATGGTGATTCACTTAATTCCAAGTCCATGGCTAAAAAAATATTTTGCAAAACACATGTATGCACACCAATAAAAGATGTGAAACAAAAGCCTAAAGTTCTCCTCCACTCAGTTTGCCTCATATCCCAACTCAGTCCAGTCTGTTCCTCTCCTTGCTTGGCTGCTCAGGAAGATGAAAGTGATGGTGGATATTGTAGCACAGAAAATGCCATCTGAAAATGATGTTCATGTGGCCAGGAGCTATCTTACGAAGATCTTGAGAAGTTCCATGAGGTACAGTACTGGTTTTACAAAGTGCATCATTCCCATTCCTTCTCCTTTGCAGAATCTCTCATTCCTTTTGCCAAACCTAGAGGAAACCAGTGTGAAAGTCCTCTCCTCCCACTTCCATTTCCTCATACACCAAATGTTACCTGTGATGTGGTAGTTTTCTAGTCTTGTGTTTCACTTGTCATATGTGTTAAAAAGTTCATTTTCTCGTAATATAGAGACTTTAACTTCTTTGTTGCACTGATGGCAGAACTGAAGCACTAAAGGTATGGTGTCATGAATTTACCTAAAAGACAACTGTAGTTTACTTCTCCAATATCAACAGCACTGAAATAAACTGAGGAAATAAATTCCTGGCGGCTGCTGCTAAATAAAAAACTCCTCCCTCCCTCCCTCCCTCAACTCTTCTCCCTCCCTCCCAGCGCCTCCTGCATGCCGGGGAACAGTTGTTTCCCAGTGTGCAGGAGGTGCTGGGAGGGAGGGTGAGGAGCGGGGACAGGATGGGCTCGGGGGAGGGGGTGGAATCATGTCTGGGGCCGCTGGCCCTGCTGATCAACCTCTTCCCCTCCCTCTCAGCGTGTCCTGCATGCTGGGGAACAGCTGTTCAGCAGCGTGCAGGAGGCGCTGGGAGGAAGAGGGAGGAGCGGGGATGGGGCGCACTTAAGGGAGGAGGTGGAAAGAGGAGGGGCAAGGGTGGAACGGGCGGGAAGAGGGGTGGGGGTGGGGCCTTGGGGGAAGGGGTGGAGTGGGGACGGGGCCTGAGGCTGAGTGGGGGACTTGGGGTCCATGAAAAATTTTAAATCAAAATGGGTGTCCTCGGGTTGCTAAAGTTTGAGAACTGCTGCTCTAGGAGAATGCCTGATATGTCCTGAGGCGCGCTGCACAAGGCTGAGCTTCTGCTCCTGGGATGAAGACCTTGAGTCCCACTCCTGGAGCTTGTGTGCAATGACAGTGTGATAGCTCCACTTAACTTACTTTCTTCACGTTGCTTCTGAGACAGAGAGCAGTGAAACTACCTGGCATCATGGAAAGAGAATAGACTAGAATGAATTTGCTTCTGTTCATTGCAGCAAATCAAATGCACCAAAAACATAAACAAAAGCCTACTGAAGTGCCTGGGATTTCTGGTAATCTTATAGGAGCCCCTGTTGTACTCCGTGGCCCCAGGACCTCTCAGTAAAACTACAGCTGCCTTGTGGAAATACTTTATGTACTGTATGTGGAGAATATGGGAAGGCAGTTAACAGGAACCTGGCACAACCTTCCATGTTGTCTGTTGCTACAAAGAGTCTCAAAAAAGGGATTTTTCTGCGCTGGGGGAGAGAGGCCGAGTTAAATATTTAGCTTAGTTTGTTTTAAAATCTAGTGACTATTTTATAATCCAGTTAAAAGAAAGAGGATGAATAAGGGAAGGAAAAGATGTCTGTCTGTTAAAGGATCGGACTCAGGAGTTCTGGGTTCTGGCTGCAGCTCTGTGATCTTGGATACGTTACTTATGCTTGCTAGGGAACATTGTCCAAAGTCCCGTTGACTTTCAATGAGGCTTAGGCTTCAAAGTGCCTAAGCCATTTTTGAAAAAGGTATATTGGCTCCTGAGTCACCTAAAGTACTTTTGAAAATTTTATCCAATAATATTTACCTACTTAAGACTTAATTAATAATAATTTGCACTTCCATTCAAGGACTTTACTACTACTATTATCATTATTATCATTAAATAATTGTCAAGCTACAGTGGGGTGAAAGCATTAAGGTTGAGAACGGTTTCACAGGATGATTTTAGAAGACCAAAATCTAGAGGCTTACTATTTGGATTGGTAAATAGGGGGTCTCTGGAATTATTTAGGTGAAAAGTTTTGGACTAAAGTTATGCATCTGAACCAATATTTAGGCCCCTGCATAAATTATCTGACTTTCAGAGGGGCAGAACACCCACAGTTCCCATTGATTAGGTGCTTAACTTTAGATACACAGCTTTAACCTTTAATTTATTTTGGATGCTCTGACCCATTTGAATGCTAGAGCAGAACTGGGTTTGTGTTAGAAGTCAGGCCTCTGTCACCCTTACAAACTGGGATAGAATAAAAATATTTATGGCTTTGTCCTTCCTCCAGTCCTTAATCTCTCTCCTCCCCAGCCCTTCCCACATACACACCTACACAACAAACTACAAAATCTTATTCAAGAGTCGCCATGTTATAAAATGAGACATAAAGCTCACTGGTCCTTTGAATAGTGAAAGTTCCGAATAAATTCTAGGTACTTATTTACCTGTCTTAAAAATACAACCACAAACCTTGCATTGAATTAATGTTTCATTGTCTGTGTGTCAAGTGTTTTGAAGGCAAGTTGGCATCTTTTCAAAACTGGCTTGTCGAGCATTACATAGCACATTGTAATTTAAACTTATTTTGCATCTGTTTTGTCTCTCTCAAGTTAATTAGATTTGGTGCCCAATGTTTTTCACTGCATGTCACCTTATTAGGAGATCTGTATTAAAAGTATGTGCTCTAACTCTTTCATTTCAGAAGAAATGATCTAGCCTGCAGGCCCCACTCCTGGCATGCAACCAAATTCACAGAGAATCAGCCTGAGGCAGCCACGTCACAGCTCTCCTCAACCAATGTCTGCACTTCCTGGCACTCCCGGTATCATGCAAGGTGAGTTTCTGTTTAAGCTGCACGTATCAAGCTCCCACGGTAAGAGAACAATAATGTGCCTCATATTGTTCATGATTTTAAACCGTGAACATGGAAATCTTTTGATTTCATTTATATTGTAATCTGTTTTTAAAATGTGAAGATAATATTGAGAATTCCCAATATATCAACAAGTGGGTGAAGAGCTGCTAATATTAATTTAGTTCAGGAATATATTTCATTATGTACGTATGTAAATAAAAGGCAGCTGAAAGGTATTTTTTTTCTTGCTGTGCATTTCTTTTCAACATCCACTTTTTAGTGTCATAAATCTTTGTAAGGACAGGTGGAAGGGTATACTAAATGCATTAATATCTTCAGTACAATGGAAAAATACCAGAGGTATTGTTAGAAAGCAAGATTCTTTGAAAAGCAATATAAACTCTCTCTTAGGGGAGACAGAGCATTTTTGTTTTAGACATTAAGATATTGACTGTTTCATTAGTGAAATTACTTCCCATAATCTGATCTCCACTCTGGTACATGTTCAGTGTTTGTTTCTAGCAAGAGAGAGGTCAATGACTGTCTCTTTCTATAGTTAAAATACTTACATTTGTTAGGTCTCATTCAACCCTGTAATGGAAATCCTGGCATCCTTGTTTTGGTCGTGAAACTTCTTTCATTTTTTAGTAGAGCATGATAGGATCTGATTACAAGACCTTATTAATTTCCTCCTTATAAATTACACTCTTTTAGCAACAAGCCTCATGAAAATGTTATTTTCCTCTCAATTTAACTCCAATTTGGAGCATAGTTATGCTAGGAATTAGGGGAAATCACTCTGGGATACATTCCTAAGTTACAAAGCTGTCTTGGGATTCTGTACTTTATTGCTGTAGATTCTCCATCATAGCTTTCTTTTCTTAATACTTTGTGGTACAACCCGCCCCACCGCCTTACTTTAGGATTTCGTTTTATGAAGCTGTAACTAATTAGATCTTTTAAAAAGTTCCCTGCTGTTTTTTAAAAAATAGTTTGCATTCAGCCCGTAAAGAGTAATACAAATACTAATTTTTATTTAAAGAAAATCCCGCACATTTTGATCCTCCCCCCACATCTTTACATTGTAACATTTTATTGCTAGAGGGGCTTTTATACGTTCTATTTCTCAACCTCTTGATAATGCTTCCTCTCAGCTTACCTGGCACTATACTGTGTATTTAAATAGTACATGGGCGGCATTCCACTTACATTGCTGAACAGAGCAGCAAACCACATGCAGCCAGACAAATATCCAGAAATTCTTACAGCTATACTTCTGAGTTGTGATGTTAGTTGTATAGCACTTTAGACTAGAAGTCATTACTATGTATTTTGACAGAGGTGTTACACTGATATGCTTTCTGCTCATCTCCGATGGCTACCCAGATGAAACTTAAAGTTCTGTTTGTCAGAGTAGAGAATAATTATTTACAGCCTGATCTGGAGGGGTGCTGAGTACCTACAGTTCACAACTGAAGGCAGTGGATTCAGATTAGACACATGAATTGCAAATTAGAATTAAGAGGGATAGTGTCTCTTCTTCATTTTGATCAATGCCAAGCATGCTGTTATCACTGAACAAATAAAAGCTAGCAGGAGCCCCAATGTCCTGCCATACATTCCTTAACAATGAAAAAGGTTCTAATGTCCAAGGCACTTTCTGTTTGAAACATTGTATTTGCCTAATGTACTACTATCAAGATCTCTCTAATTAATTAGTTAAATGTTTTGAACACTTACAATATGAAAGTCCCCATATAAAGCCATATGTTAGTGCGCCCTATCATTAAAAATATTGTTTGAAAAGAAAAAGCGATATAGTTTATATCTTTGTGTGTTTTACATAAGCTGTTTGCTTCCTTGGTCATCCTGGTTGTATAATTAAACACCATGTCTTAATTTTATGCCTCTGACCGTATTGAGTGAAATGAAAAAAGTTCAAAGGCAATTTTTCTTTTGCCATTGTAGCAACTGCTGTGTAAACCGCAGGACTAGAGAGGGGTGTTCATTTCCATTTAAATTTCTTGACAGAGAGAGGAATTCTGTCGTATCTAAACTATACAAGAGTGACCATTAAATGGATATATAATTTCATTATTAGCTTTCACTGTGTGTGTTACAAAAAGTTTGATGGACACTGTAGTGAGGTGGCTGCCCCATTCCCGCAGAACAGGGGTTAAAAACAGTCCTGGAGAGGGCTGTGGCTGGGATAAAAGGAGTGAGAGCAGCTGAGGGAGTTGCTGACCACAGGTGTTGCCAGCTCAATCAGGGCCCAGCTGGCCCTGATAAGATGGCTGGGGGCCAGGAGCTGTGGAAGTCTCACTCTAGCCCTGGAGTAGGAAGGGCTAGCTGCCTGAGAGCAAGGTAACTGAAGTATAGCAGTGATGGGGAAGGGCAAGAGGAGCTGTGGAGCTCCAGCCTAGTAAACCCCCAGGCTGCAGGCCTTGGTGAAGGCTTACAAAGGTACAGGGGCTACAGAGGTGCACCCTGGGAATAGGCAGAGGCAGCTGGTCCTACCCCCTTGCCAATGATGAGTGGCTATTACAGACTGCAGTCTGCCCCAGTGAGCAGGGGCTAGATGATGGCTGGCAGTAGCCACTGAGACAAGGTGGGTTTAGAGCGTTGGGGGTTCCCCTGGGAGGGGAAACCCAGAGTAAGGGGGTACTGCTGGGGGCAGAACCCTGAGGAAAGGGGCACCGGGGTCCGGCAGGGACACGGGGCCTAAGGCAGGCGAGACACCAGCCAGAAGGAGGCGCTCCGGAGCTGGAGTTGAGCTAATTCCCAAGATGACCAGCAGGAGGCGCTGCACTGGTGAGTCTCAACCTTGCTACAGACACTTTATATAGTAGTTTTAGAGAAGTGGAACAATGCTGGAATTTCTAGCATTGTGCTGTGCCTGTGTGAGAAATCAGTCTGTTTTGTACCAGTCTTTGACTAGCGGTGCCTGATAAGTTTGATGCTCTGCCTCTCTAGCTACTAGAAGGAAAAAGGAGCCGCCTTCTTCTCCCCTTCCCTCATGCGGCTCAGCTTCTTCAAGGGGTGGGGTGGTCTTCTGCTCCTCATCCACAGCTTCATTGTTGTTGAAAAGTAGGGTGGATCTCCACTACTGAATACCTCCTCTGCTCTCCTGCCTTGTGAGAAGAGGCAGGGAAGACAGTGGTCTCTGCTACTTTATCCTATTCTCCATTACTTAGGTCATCCTACTCTGTATATAACTTAAGTGCCTGCCTCTGCTTCTGCTCTTAGCTTTCCTAAGCATTTCTACAAATTGGCATGGTTTTTGACAGTTTCTCTGCTGCTCATGGGATTCTAAGGAGCACTGCAGAATCTGGCCAGAGTCTGGTTAATTTCAATCTGCTATATAGGCATGTAGGTATAATTGCTCTCCCCTCTGAACTGCTGTAGTGCCTTTCATCCAAGAACCACAAAGTGCTTGATAAGCTTCATAATACATAGAACCATAGAAATGTAGGGCTTGAAGGGACCTTGAAAGGTCATCAAGTCCAACCCTACATCAGCCTTGACAGGTGTTTGTGCAACCTGTTCTTAAAAACCTCCAGTGATGGGGATTCCACAACCTTTTTTAGAAGCCTATTACAGAGTTTAACTATCCTTATAATTAGAAAGGTTTTCCCAAAACCTAAGCTAAATCTCCCTTACCCATTACTTCTTATCCTACCCTCAGTGGACATGGAGAACAATTGATCACTGTCCTCTTTACAACAGCCCTTAACATATATGAAGACTGTTATCAGGTCCCCCCTCAGTCTTCTTTCCTCAAAACTAAACATCCCCAGCTTTTTAATCCTTTCCTCATAGGTCAGGTTTTCTAAAAGTGTGATAAATGGCGAGTGGAAAGGTAGGGATGGGCGAAGTTGTGAAGGGCCTTGAATGCAAGGAAAAAAGCTCGAATTTAGTGCGGGGAAGCAGGGAGAACTAATATCAGGGTGTGACGGGTTGGATCACAAAATCCCCCTTTAGGACTGCCACCTGATGTACTTTGACTACCTCTGAGTCTGTTTTCCCTGCCAGCTTAGGACTTCAGTGCCCTGCCTAACATGCTTGCCTGTTACAAACCCAGACCCAGAACCACGTCCCCTAAAAGCTGCAGGCTTAACTGAAAACAGCTTAAGAAGTGTTCCTGTCTCCAACACTCAGATGCCCAGCTCCCAATGGGGTTCAAACCCTAAATAAATCTGTTTTACCCTGTATAAAGCTTATACAAGGTAAACTCGTAAATTGTTCGCCCTCTATAACACTGATAGAGAAATGCACAGCTGTCTGCCCCCCCAGGTATTAATGCATACTCTGGGTTAATTAATAAGTAAAAAGTGATTTTATTAAATACAGAAAGTAGGATTTAAGTGGTTCAAAGTGATAACAGACAGAACAAAGTGAATTACCAAACAAAATAAAATAAAACACGCAAGTCTAAACCTAATACAGTAAGAAAGTGATTACAGATGAAATCTCACCCTCAGAGATGTTCCACTAAGCTTCTTTTACAGACTAGCCTCCTTCTAGTCTGGGTCCAGCAATCACTCACACCCCTGTGGTTACTGTCCTTTGTTCCAGTTTCTTTCAGGTAGCCTCTCCACCCCCAAAGGATATCTCTTGAACCAGCTGAAGACAAAATGGAGGGGTCTCCCAGGGGCTTAAACAGACTTTCGCTTGTGGGTGCAGACCCCCTCCTCTCTCCTATCCAGAATTCAGCTCCAAGATGGAGTTTTGGAGTCACATGGGCAAGTCACATGTCCATGCATGACTGAGTTCCTTACCAGCCAGGTCACATTCCTGGGAAAGCTCAGATGTGGATTGGCATCTCCAAGTTCATTGTTAGCTTAAGTGTTTCTTGATTGGGCACTTACTGAGAATAGTCTTTTCTCAGGAAGCTGACCAACTGCTTCACTGAGGCTACTTAAAATTAAACAAATACATAGCCAATATTAATAACTTCGAATACAAAAATGATACATGCATACAAATAGGATGAATATATTCAGTAGATCATAACCTTTACAGAGATATGTTACATGGCATATGTAGCATAGAACATATTCCAGTTATGTCATATATACATTCATAAGCATATTCCCATAAAGCATTATGGGGTACAGCGTCACACAGGGGTCAAAGAGGGAGTGATGTGGTCAGAGTAGTGGGCAAGGATGATGGCCGTAATAGCTGTTTTGTATGGACCAGAGGTGGGTGTCGGGGAGCGGAGATAACAGTAGCCAGGATGAGAGACATGAGCCTTGGCAAGAATTCTAGCTATGGGCAAAAACCAATGTTATAAAGGAAGAAGCAGCAAAATTTGGGGGCAGTCTGAATGAGTAAAAGAGAGAGGGCAGTGCTGACGGCCTGAATGACTGGGAGGATGGTGGTTGTGTTACTAGTGACGGAGTGGGAAGAATTTCTGAGGGAGGAAAGGCCAGGAGTTGAGTGTTGGCCATGTTAAGTTGAAGTTGATAGCAGAGCTCCTGGGAAGAGATGTTGGAGAGCTGTGCTGAGTTGCAGGATGGGATGTAGGGAGTGAAGAGGTGTGATAGATTTGTAAGTGATTGGCAAAGTGATGGTAGCTGAAACCTTTTGTGTTGAAAGAGAGAGAGCACACGCAGGGTTAGAGCGGGATTTGTGGCAGTGGTTGCAAGCAGCACATTGTGGTTTAGAAGTGAAGGGTGGGGTGGTGTTTGGAGAAGCAGGTGGGATTAAGGGTGAGGTTTTGTAAAGGAAACAGGCAAAGTTAAGAAAGAGGGAGAAGGGGCAAGAGTTTAGTAGGGAGGGAATGGGGTTGGTGGTGGTATTGGAGATAGAAATTGGAAACTTTAGGGTTTGGTATCAGGAGATGGGGATGAAGGGAGGGAGGTCAGACTTTTCTTTGAATGTCAACATGATCTTACACGAAGGGGAGGAGAAGTAGACTTTCTTACACCTCATTATTCCTGTTGTGCAGGAAGATAAACTTGAGACGCAGCTGCTGAAGTTCAGGCACTGTGTTAATAGTGGAGGAAGGATGAAGCCCTGACTCCACCTGCTCAAACCACTAGGAGACATGTGCTCATGTCTCTCTCTGATAATTGCTGTGTGGATGGATAGTACCAACCCCCATTTAAAATCAGCTTCATTGGTGTAAGTATATTGACTTACTGTATGTTCTTCTGTTATAGCTCCTCCTCTCATGACCTGTCAAACTCATGGGATCAGTCAAATCTGCATCGCACATCTGAGCGATTCAGTTCCCTGGGAAGTATGGACAGCTGGGACCACACTCTCCAAACATCCCAGTATGGAAGGCTTTCCTCTGCAAAGTCCAACAATAGCATTGATCATGTAGGGAACCAAAGCAAGCGGGATTCCGCCTATGGCTCTTTCTCCACTAGTTCGAGTACCCCTGATCACACTCTGTCCAACATGGATGCTGCTTCAACGGAGAACATGCTGTACAAAGTAGGCCCCTGGGACACTGCAAAGCATGGAAACAGCAAGACTGGCCAGTTAGTGAATGATAACAGTGGACTGGAGGACAAACCTGGATACTTGCCACTTCCCATTCAATATGAGACTAGAAAGAGCCCTAGATTGGAGGAACAGCCTGATTCCAAGCTCTCTGGTTCTGGAAGATCAAGTTTTGGACCTATCTGGCATGTTCCTGATAAAAAATCATCTTCCCCTCCACCACCACCTCCACCTCTCCGTAGTGACAGCTTTGCTATTACCAAAGGCCATGAGAAGGCCCATGGTTCAGTGTACTCAGAGGGTGCCAGCACCCAGCACTTTACAGTTCTGAACCAATCTCAGCACAGGAGGGACTGGATCTCAGAAACTGCAGAACAACCAAGAAGACCTGTTAGGGCAAGTGACAGGAGCACAGATGGAAAGAGGGTCAATAATTCCAACTACAAATCTGATATTAGTGTGGACTACAATTTGTCCTCTGCTGGTGATAGGTACAACAATAATTCAGAAAATGCTAACAGACTGCAGTCCTCTTTGTCCAGCACTGATGTTCGGTTTGCACAGCCTGCTTACGGTTACCACCACCAGCGCCAGTACAGCGATGAAAGCACTTTCTTTCACCATGCAAGGGCTTCAACTTCGCCTAAAGAGCAGCGACATGTTTCCTCTTACAGTGGCAATAAAGAGCTACCTGCCAACCACTTTCACTGCTACAGTCCAAACCAAGCCAGAATGCCCAGTGCTTCTTCTAATAACGGTGCTGCTGAACAGAAAGTGGACAACACTGGACAGAGTCGTTATTATTGTGTCACAGCAAAACAGCCTGGGCAGGGAAGCTCACGGCCACTACAGCTCAAGGATGAATGTTGGAAACCTGGAATAGGGGCTGATGTTTCCCCTGGACCACATGAAAATCCTGCCATAGTCACGATGGTCCAAAAAACAAAATACTATTTACCGCAACAACCTGTCGAGCCTTTGCTAGAAGGGCACGAGAAGAGTGGTCACTATGTAGTGGACAGTGGAGGGGATGTTAAGTCTACTGTAGTGGAAGATCCTAAAAAACCAAGTTTTACTGAAAAACCTGGTCAAAAGAAAAACTTTGATGGCAGTTTCGAGGAAAATGACAATAGCTACAATCAGCAGGAGTGTACAAAGAGCTGTGTCCCTATCACTGAACACAGAGCTGCCCAAAAAGAAATCAGATGGCGACCAGAAGAGAGTAGTAAGATTTCTGCTCAGAAGACCCCAATTTTGCATTCTTTAGCTCAGGAAGGGAAAAACCAGTCTGACAACTGCCTGGAAACTGGAATGGATAGACAGCCCCCATTTGATACGCATACAGCTAAGCAGGCACGCAGAAGTGATCGCTTTGCAACAACCCTGAGAAACGAGATCCAAATGAGGCGAGCGAAGCTGCAGAAAAGCAAAAGCACTGCTACCTTAATAGGGTCAAGCGAAACAGAAGAGGACACTGAAAACTGGAAACCAGATTCAGTGGAGAACTTAAACACGTCTTCAGAGAGTTCTTTTACCGGCTCCTACACGGATCACCTGAAGGAGGCCCAGGCCAGGGTCCTGAGGGCTACTTCCTTCAAACGGCGGGACTTGGAACCTAGCCCTGCTGATTATCTCCCCAGGTCGCCAGAACGGAAGACAAATAATTGCAACTCTTCCTTGTTGGCTTGGGTTTCTGAAGATGTGTCAGGTTTTCTTGAGGCTATGCAGGCTAAACCAAACTCATCAGGGAGTGGCACTCATCATATTTCCCGCATTGGAGCTAGGAAGAGGTTCACATCAGAACAAAAACTGAAGTCTTACTCTGAACCAGAGAAGATGAATGAAGTGGGGGTGTCAGAAGATGACTGCCATCCCCACCGCCATCCAAATACATCTAACGAAGCCCTGGGCTCTTTTGCAGATAAGTGGAAATTCTTTGAAGAAACGAGTAAGCCCACATATCGTAAGTCTGCGCAGAAACAAACTCCCTACAGTCTGCCTGAGAGGCCTGATAAAAAAGCTCATGGGCACGAGGGTGAGGAGTCGTGGTATGATAGACGGGCTCGGGCAGCCTCTTTTGGAATTGAAAGTACACGAGCTGCAAAAGATAATGTCCATTACCTTGCTCACAAGTCTGCAGACAAAGTGGTGAAAACTGAACAGCCTCAGAGGTTGGGAACATTTGCAGAATATCAGGCATCCTGGAAAGAGCAGAGGACACCTCTAGAGCCAAGGAGTTCAGGAAAGTACCATTCAGCCGATAACATCCTTGATGCAAGCCATGAGCAGCATGAGAAGCCCCAGTACACACACGAGAGATCCAGATCGTCTCCTTCTACTGATTTCTATAAACAGGTATGGGGCTTTCGTAATCTCCTCTTACCTTAGAATGTGACAGAGGAAAGAAAAATAAATTGTGTATGTAAGTGTTCAAGTATAGTCAAAGAATTGCAAAGTATTGTTATTGTATTATTACAGGTAGCTCACATAAAAAGGCTTTACATTAGTGTAAAAGGGGGGGAGGGATAGCTCAGTGGTTTGAGCTTTGGCCTGCTAAACCCAGGGTTGTGAGTTCAATCCTTGAGGGGGCCACTTAGGGATCTGGGCAAAAATCAGTACTTGGTCTTGCTAGTGAAGGCAGGGGGCTGGACTTGATGACCTTTCAGGGTCCCTTCCAGTTCTATGAGATAGGTATATCTCCATATATTATATTAGTAGTTCAACATGGAACAAAGTACACTGAGCTAAACAGTTCAGTCACTTTTGTATTGTCACTGGCATGATTGAAGAGAAAATAAACTGGTTAGTTTGATTGAGATATTAGAATATATAGGTGGGACGGATTCTATTTTTATCAGTAAATATATGTAAACGTCGATTTCACCGGATACACACAAACCAACAAAAAGGATATTTCCATCAATGATAATAGAAATTCAAATAGGCAAAGTAAGAAAAATGCTGCTTGAGAATTTATTAGAGTTTGATTTAAGGATATTTGTTTTGTATATTTTGATATTTGATGTTGACAATTTGTGTTTTAATGGTTAAAAACCTTACACTTTTGGAATCTCAATATCTATTATCATTAAATAATTACTATTTGATCCCGACCATGGCTTGATTCCCCATAATTTCCTTCAACTGTGAAAATTTAAATAGATAAAAATAGGAAAAAGTGGTTAAAAATAAACATCAATATTATCTATCAACATTATTTTAAAAATTGAATTCTGCTGAGCCTAACTATATCTCATACTTTACAATAGGGATGAGGGGAGGATGATGGCAATAAACCCTCACCCAACATGACATCTGCTTCCCTAGCCCCCTTCCCCAGTTCAGATGTCTTCTGGCCCCATAGAACTCAAAGATGGAAAAAGCACTGCAAGGAGGAACAGTATGCAATCACCCCCCAGGAAAGTGACTTGGTTGGTGCGCTACCAGTTCTCCTCTTTCTTTTTAAATTCTCTTGGTCCAATAACCAGATACTGCAGCACTCGCTGTCTCAACTTAATGGTTATGTTTGAAAATCCAAGGATGTAATAAATGTTAATACAACTTAAAGAAAAAATAGGTGGCCCTTCTATTGTGTATGAGTGATTAAAAGAAATCTAATCCTCAGAGAGATGCCAAAAGTCTGCTCAGCTCACAAGCAAAGAACAAGTTAATTTTTAACTTTGCAGTGTGAGTGAGGGGACAGTTGGCAGGTGAGAGAAACTGAATGACCGACCCTTGTGCTATTGTTATTTTAAAGGCATATTAAAGCTGCTGCAAGATTGCCTCATGTGTAAGGGATCCTAGTCGGGGGGAGGGTACCGTCAATTTGAGCTGAACTGCCTCCTCTGCAAATACAAAATATTGGGCTCAAGTTAAAAACAAAACAGGGTATCACATATTTATAACATTCCTCCCCCTTTTCCCTTCCTCTCTCATTTCCTGCGCTTCAACTCCCTTTGCCCCGTTTTAAGAAAAAAAAATCTAGGAGTCAAAATTTAAACAGTAGTTTCAGACAAGATAAGAGATCCCTTAGGAAAAAACTCACTAGGTCTAGAGTTTGGTTTTAATTTAAACAAAAGTCTTCACTAGGATTTTTGGAGTGACGGGGGGAGGAGTTACCTGTATAAATAATCTTCTGGGCTGTAGCTTACAAGTGACTGTTTTCAAAAGCAGAAATTTTATTCTGAAGAGGCAGGAATAGCTGAATTATTCCTCTTTTATTGCCCATCCAGCAATAAAAATCATCCTGTAATATATACCATACATGCATTGATTTTGTTAGTATCAAGTTCAGTGGAGGCTACTTGGATTGGCACAAAACAAAACAAACCCAACCCTCCCTCCCCAGCCCCACCCCAAAAAAAAAAAAAAAAAAAAAAACCCAACGCCAAAACCCACTGTTTAATCACTTGGATAATACAGTGCTGGGTGCATTGTAGATGTATATAACAAAATCGATTAGATTTAAAGAAAATTAAAGGTATTTTACATACATCACGTGTATAATTTAGTTGGTTTGAGTACCCAGTGCAATTGTATTTCCCATGAGTTCAGAGTTTCTAATACAGTGTTAGACTTTGGGTGTGGTTGTTTGAAGGTACTGAGGTAATACAATTCTGGAAGGTCAATGTTAAGTGTTTTATTGAGAAACAGAAACACACAGAAAGAAGTTCAGAAGTCCTCAAATGCTTGCCTGTATTAAAATGCTAACAAGGCTATTGTAAGTTTTTTACAATACTTTGGTTTTGGCAAACAGAAGTTGCTAAGGTTTATAAATATTATATTTAAGTTTTCCTTCTAGACCAGTGAGATAAATTAGTAACATGAGCACAGCGAGGTTCGTAGTGCCATAGAAGATGTCACATGGCATACTATACAACCCTTGAAGCCAAACCACCATAAGACATGTTACGTTACTGACTTTATGTATGCTCAAGCAGAGCGAACCCACAAATAAGAGGTTCCATAATAATATATTTCCAGGAGACTGAAACTTGATGACTTGGTGTCTTACTATGTTATAAACCCTTTCCAGGAAGTCACAGTTGAAGTAAGGAGGCAAACCGAGGATTCAGGGGAAGATGGGGAGTGTATTTCCTCCAAAACTAACACTGATGAGCAGAATTGCACTCTAAGGTAGGTATGCTTTTTTTTCTGTCTCCAAGGCTGAAAGTTTTATATGAGGACTACAATAAGCGAATGAGCTGGATGTTTGCTACCCAAAATAGAAGTTGGGGTAAACTCATGTTGAACATCGTGCTATGCCTTTTTCCCCCCCTCATGTACGATATAACAGTTCTTGGAGCTAAGATTTCTTCTGACTGTGGAGTAGACCTTTTAAAGAAATTACCTAGTGTCCAATTTATTGTATTTTCTTCAGTCCCAGCAGAGTCTTATTATGAGGGTGTAGGAAGAGATCCAATCTTAATATTCATCAATTAAATGCTTTTAAAGAGAAGGAAGTGTTTGATTTTCCTAAAGGAGTGTGTCAGGGATACACGTGGCAACTACTGTAGGTTGCTGGAATACAGTAGTATAGTAAGTCAGTTTTCTGTAAAGATAAAATTACTGAATGTAAAACAGATAAAGGGCTCTCAAATGTGATTTTCTACTCACCACTTTTAATGTTAAGTGAATTAATAGGAGAAAAATGGCACAATTCTTCCAAGCTGCTTTCCATCAATCTTGAATAATCTGTTTTGACACAGTGTAATTAAAACCCTTGAATGCCTAGCACAGTTGGGACCTGATCCTGATTTGGGGCCGATGGGTGCTATTGTAATAAATAATTGAAACCACAGCTGCTAAATTGCACTTGGCAACCAAATTTCAGACAAGAACATACTGTGTCTAAAATAATTTAGTCAACAACTGCTTTTGCATCCTGTTTTTAACTGTAAATTAAGAACAAAAGCATATATAGAAGATATTTAAAAAAAAAATCTCGACTGATTTTCCTCATTATAAGTACTTAGAATCTTTAAGTGGTAGTCTGTCTCAATGGGAGATAATTTCTTAATATAGCAAATGCACATACAATATGAGTATAGCTATGCATGTCCCATATGATCAGCAACTGATTTGTATTATGTATAATATGTGTTCATTATTTTCCACCTTATAAACTATATATTATGAAGACTGATGGTTCTATTGGTTTAAGTGATCTGCTGTGTTGTTTTGATTATGTGTAGCTCTTTGTATTTACTGTGCAGTAGCTTTTAAAATGGGGTGTGTGTGTGTGTGTGTGTGTGTGTGTGTGTGAGAGAGAGAGAGAGAGAGCCTGGACTAGACAGCATCTCTATATAACTCAGATGTTTTCCATCTAGCATTGTGGAACAAAAAGCATCTGAATAATACACCTACGCCAGCATTTTAACAGTGTCTGTGTAACACAATCCTCGCTTTATAACATAGAATCCATGTAAATCACATGACTGGGCACCAGCTGTAATAACTTTTTTGTTTTAAAGCAGTAAGCTGTTTTCACATGCTGTTGCAGCTCTATTATTTGACCATTGCACCACAATGTAGGAAAAGGTTTAGTAAAGTGGTCTCTTTCATGGTCTTTCCCTCAGCTCTTTGTCTGATGCCAAGGCCATTTAAACTATGTAGAGGGCATATATGTCTTTAGCAGACAGTTTAATTTTCATTCCATGAATGGTCACTGAATGATAATGAATGGTGGTTTCCGGAAACTGTAAAAAACCATTTTTAAAAATGTCACTACTATAGTGAAAGGCCTAAGTGATAAGGGAACTAGTCTCATTCATCGTGATCTCGATTAAACCTATGTTCTGTGGAGTTTCTCTAAAGAAATTTGATTTAATATTTTTTTCCAATGCTAGCAATTTGTAAATAATAATTTGTTTAATCTGGCTAATCTGTATTTAGGTTTAGAACATTAACCAAATAGACTATGGAGAAAATATTTGCTTACTGGCATTTTTAATCATTTTTTTTGCTACTTGTATAAAATTACACTGCTTATGAGCCTGATCCTGCATCATCCACACCAAATCTTTGGATCTTTGCCATTGGCTTCATAGCTGCAGGATCAAACCCTAAATCTTTAAGTGGCTTAAACCTTGATGACCTGAGCTTTCTGCCAAAAAGTAATTTCATGAGATCAATGTATGGGGCTGAAATATTCTGTAGGTGCAGTCTCCATTCTGTAACAGAAAAATTATAGCCAGCTATTTGAGACTCCCTTGATTATTTTGTGAGTAATACGTGATTTGTGTTTAAAATAAATGTGTGTATATTTTGTGCTTATTGCAGATGCTGTGTATATTGTCATGAATGCTGAATTATTTGTGAATCTAAACTCTTGTATTGAATCTTACATGAAAAGTAATGAAGTATTAAAATAACAGATTATACATTCCCCCCCCCCCCCCCATAATCTTTAAAGTGAAATTACAGGGCTTGGATGGCTGACTAGTCAGTCAGTTTGCTTGTTTTTTCTTTGTCTGTTTCATGTATTGTGCATTTTCAGCCCAGAATGGAAACAATTTTATGTTGTATGCATGAAGATGTTTATAATCCACCACTTTATGGATTTGGCTTCATTTTTTATTTAGACTATAATGAATTTATATACTTAGTACCATCTCTGGAAAAATTAGAAAGTGTCTGAATTCTAGTATTCAGTGCTCTGTTTTATGTTTATGGGAACAGTGAGCAGTGGACCACTTCTAGATATAGTTACAACTGCTCATTCAAGTAGCACTACTGCTATGAATTGTAAACATTCAAACTCCCATTCCCACACACGTTGGGTACAATTCCAAGAATTGTCAGAATTCCAAGACCAGTTCTGAACTTCTAGGACTGAAACATATTCAAAATTATACTAGTAGGGTTGCTACCTTTCTAATAGCTGGTAACTGGACCCCAAAGCCCTACCCTCTGCCCCTCCCATCCCCCTCAATGCCCCACCCTTGCTCTGCCTTTCCCCCAAAGCCCCGCCCCATCACTCACTCCTCTTCCCTCCTCCCCCTGTTACTCGCTGGATCGTCTCAAGGAGCCTGCCTGCAGGTAGGACGCAGCCCAGCTGAGCAGGGGCTGGCACGGATTAATGACCCGGTGCTTCCCCACAGTAACTGAACTTCTGGTTCGGGTGCCATTTAGGGTTGCTAAGTTCTCTTTTTGACCGGACTTTGCAGTCAAAAACCAACTGTCCAGGTAAAACTTGGACTGGTGGCAACTCTAGATACTACTGACATGCAAAACAAAGATAATGCAATGTGTGCATATGTATTTAAGGATATTGGGTTCCTATATAAAATTACCATTGAAATGACTTACCAAAATTCAGCAAGCAATAGATAATGGTAGTGTGTGTGTTTCATAGCTGTCTGTATACATAATGCAGAATCTTATTTTTTTCAGAACTGGCCTCCCTTTTCTTTGTTTGCAGTCTGCAGTGTTTGCTACACTTTTAACATCCCCTTAGAGGTCACTGTATGTTTTAAACAGGTGTAGTCCTTGATATTCAAGGGGTGTTGAACCTAAGGAGTCCTGACATAAAAAGGTTGTCTTTTTAAAAATTGGACCTGGAGAGAGACAGAGAGAGTGAGAGTGTGTGTGTGTGTGCGCGCGCCCGCAGCACAAGTCAGCCTGCATCAAAAGAAAAGCATGCATTTAATAGTTATTCTCTAATTAACACAATTATACCGCCTACCAGTGAGAGGTTCACAGTCCTATAATTTTATTTAAATTCTGAGAACATTTTGCATGTATCTGCCCCCTCAATTTATTACATTGTCTACAAAAAACTACATATGACAAAAATTGAGGCAGTGTTAGATCAAGGTTAGAGCTTTTTGCTGTTTGTTGCTTTTTGACATTTAAGAGGTGTTAAATATAGTATCAGCACTTCAGGCCTGACCCAGCTCTAATTAAAGTAAATGGACATTATAGGGATTTGTTCTCTCTTCTGAATTATCTGGTATAAGCCACCATTGAAGAGAGGATACCAAACTAGCTGGTCTATTTGTCTGTTCCGGTATGGCAGTTCATGTGTTCCGAATATACTAAATAAAGAGAAGATTCAGCTATCCACTCTTACTATACTGCCATGCTGTGAGCTATCCCATAGAACAGGGCTGGCCAAACTGTGGCTCTGTTACTGTTAAAGTGCGGCTCGTGGAGCCCCTCTCCCCCCCAAGTCCTCCTCCATTCTCCACCTACCGGACTGGGGAAGGGAGGCAGCTCAGGACCTCTGCCTTGCAACGGGGGGGTTCAGTAGGGGCTTCTGCCCAGTGGGGAGGAGGGGGCTCGGGGCTTCAGCAGGAGCAGGGTTGAAGCCCTGAGCCCCATCAGGTGCCTCCCGTGGGGCTGAAGCCTGAGCTCTGGCCCCCGGCAGGCGTGCCCCAGCTCTCAAACTTCTGAAGATTGTCATATGTGTCTCGGAGGGCCAGTAAGTTCGGCCACCCCTGCCATGGAATATTTTGGTCTTTCATTATGTGGGCCTTAGCAACATGTATTGTGGTGTATATCAGCCTGCAGTGTGATGGGGAGGAAGGAAGACACTACTGTGCCAGTAAATTTGAGTTATAAGAAACTCTTAAGCAGTCATCTATCACAGCCATGATCTCAGATGTTGACTGTGAGACAACCAGATCTGTTACAGCCTATCAACCAATTAAACTGCATTATGCAAACTAAGTAAGGATCCAGTGAGTTGTCTGATGTCAAAATCACCTAATGAAGGGCATTGTGAACTTGAATTGAAACTGAAAGTTTGAGGGCTATAAAAGTCAACAAGAAATTCAGATTTTTTTTCCTGTTTCTTTAAGAAACAGAATCTTATAAAAATAAACATGCAGAATAGCTCTCTTATTTAATCTGTCTTCTATTTCTAAGGTACCTGTCACTGATGTATCAGAGTGCTGGGGTAAGGGTATCAAATGGCTAGTGCAAGGATATTTGGTATGTGATTTTATTAAGAGCATTTTCCTTTTAAAAATATTGTGATAGTCTTTAAATATATAAAACATAACCCAGAGAAACTGTGTGGAAGGATATAATGCACACTTTTGGCCATATTATAGGCAACTCACGCTTCACTCTTGTGATCGCCATGATATCATCAGATCATAGGAGTTTGGGGGGTGAAGGAGGTTTAGAGCGTGTGTGTGTATATCATTTAGTTCTATCTATACACAAGCATCTCTTTAAGTATGTGTATACACACAGTTTTTTCCAGGCTGGAAGGCTTTTAATGAAGATACTTATTATTATATGCCTAATTAATTTACATAGTAGTTTAAATGTGATTGAGAAGGTAAGCCGATTGATTGATATTAATTAGTTTATATCTGAATATTTAAAACTTATCATTGTTGCTGAAATCAGGACAAAATTTTCTTGATTGAAATACAAAATGAGACATTAAAAGCCTTTTTAACAAAAACAAAAAACAGTTAAGCTTTGAAGACTGTGAGCTTTTCTCCTTGAAGTCAGACGTTTTTGATGATGTAACGTATAATACAAACCAAGCCTTCAGTCATCAAGGTTAAAGTTGACAGAGCTTGTATGAACTTGTCAGTCATATAGAAGCAGGCAAAAACAAGCCAGCTGTTGTGAGGCATGGCTTTGAAAATCCTCTGTATTACAGTAAATTAGACCCAGAGGTTGAGGCAGAATCAGTTCTGTATGTCTTTGAAACAGGCTGGGGTATTTGCAAGGATGCAAAAGCTCATGTATGCAGTGAATAGAGGCAAACGTCTATAAATCCTGGTAAGGTTTCCCTGTATTTAGTATTAAAATGCTAGAATAATAAATGTGTGCATTAACTTCAGTTATCGTCTGTTGGTTCTTAACTGATCTTTGCAGTAGTCATTCATACAGTATTTCTTTTGTTCTCCAAGTCTTTAACCACAAGCTGTGTTTGCCCATCCCTGTCTGCAGTAGCTACAGCTACAAATTACAAGTGAGGCAGTGCATTATATAGAATTCTTTTTCTTTTTCTTTTTTTGTATGTATGTTTGTTCTAGTCCCTGAGGTTTAAGGGGGGAAATTCCAGCTAGATGCTCTGTGTGTGTGTGTGTTGTGTGCACGCACGCTTGTGCAAGGGCTGTTTTTAGCAGCTTTTGTTTTTACAATTGGCATAATGCACACTGGAATTAGAAGGCAGTGCCTTTCAAAAATGTTTGTTTTCTGGGCTGAAGTCTGCAGTGCTGTTATCCTCACTACGTGACTTCCAGCCTCTGTGTTCTTCTCTGCTGTATTTTGTAAGATAGGTTTTTGTATTTCTGGTTTCTTGGCAAAATTGTTATTGTGAGCACAGGTTCAGATGAAGACCCTTTCCGAATCAGCAGGTATGAGCTTGGAACTTGGAATTGGATGCTGACTATTGGAAGAAAGCGGTGAGTGAACAGCCAGGTCTGAGTGAAAATATGATAATGAAACATGGGTGTGCATGCTAATTGATGAAAGCAGCTATCTGTGAATCCTTTAGAGATGAGCTCCAAGGGGTTCACTTCAGTCCTTGTTTGAGAACTTCAGGTGAACTAGTTATAATTAACTAAGTATGTTGCCTTTTTCTGTCTTCTAATCTATTCTGGTACTGAGTGCTGCCTAGCTGCTGATATTTAAAAAATGGGCACATTTCAACTTACTATGCCTTGATTTTTAGTTCTAGAATTTATTTCCAGAAAACTTTTATTAAAAAGGACAGATTCCAAGTGATTTTGTATCCAGCCTTTTTTCCGTGAATGAGATTTCCTTGTTGTTAGTGTTAGGTAATGTTTCTTTTGTTCCTGCAATGGTTGCCATTTATATAACACAATGGGTGTTTTTACATTGTTAGGATTTTCTGCTTGAAATTCAATTCAGTGATTCAGTACAGTACATATTAACTTGCTTACTCCTGTGGGAGGTAGTCATTTTGAATCCATGCATGCCGGTGATTGCATATGAAGAAAGATGTGAAATTGAAAAAGCAAGCAAAAGATTGGCCATAAACATTTATTTTATTATTGATTTAATGTGCATAGTGGTAGGAAGGAGGGAGGGACTTTTTTTCCTAATAAAGGAAAGGGGAATAGTGTCTCTCCCACTCCCACGGTATTACTAGAAATGTAATTATAATCAAATTTGATTTTACTTCAGAAATATGGTTTGTGCTGTTTACAGTTGACCATGATTGACTGGTCTGTATTCTTATCTGCCAACATATGTTCAATTGCTTCTTGCAGAATGAAATTGGATCTGTTGGAAACAAATCTATGCTTTTATTTGTGTGGCAGAGAGGTGACATTTGTTAAAATAAAAATATATGGGGTCAGAAACAATTTTCATTCACATTGGCATGTAAGTGGGGCACAGATAAGAGATTCTAATGTAGCAGGCTGACTAGAAATAATCATTCCCATAGATCATACCGATAAACAGTCAGAATTATGTAAGGGTTATGAAGCTGGAGTGACATTTTTGTGTTGCATGAAATACAGAATTGCTGTGGGATCCATTTTGATTGACTGCACAGATAACATTATCTGCCTCTTGGCTCTTTAGTAATACACTAGCTAATGGACATTTGGCCTGGCTGTGGAAATCACAAGATGCCTTAGATGGGATATGGGTTATAATGTAACAACAACACGCTGTTGTTATATTTCTGGGAGTATCCTGGTTATTTTGTGTGTCCCCCTATTCTGTGGCTGTGGCCTATTGAGGACAGAGGGTTTTTTCTCTTCAAAATAATAGTTCTCCTTGTGCTCTTCCTTTTTAACATTTGCCAGTAGCTTAAGTGAGTCTTTAAGACCACTTGTTTCAGTAGCCTGTGCTGGATGTTGCCGTCCATGACTTCAGGCCAGCATTACTAAGGCAATAAACAGCTCTGCTGCTTCTGCAGCAATTAAATGTGCTTTGTATCGAGACCTGCCTCCTCAAATAATCATCATGAGGCAGTCATCATCGTGGTGGTTAAATAATTTCATTGTCATGGTTTCTTTGCTGTATATGATTTTGTCTTTCTCACAAATATTTTAACAGTGGTTTTTAGACTCTCAATAGAGTTTAGGATCTGGCACTTTTGGAATATATTCAAAGTTCCCCAACCAAAAGCAAATTATAATGCGTAATATGTATCACTTATATATAATAAAGCACTTCAGTAATAAAATATGTACGTGATATATATGTATATTCATACAAAAATTACATTAAAAGAATATTAAGGTTGCAAAGTCAAGCACCGAGAAGTTGGGAAATGCCAGAATTAAGGTTCGTTCTCTCTCTCTCTCTCTCTCTCTCTCTCACACTCACACTCACACTCACACTCACACACTATGTGTATGTCTGCAGTATGAGTAGGCTTGGAAGGATTTTATTTTTATTGGCAAATGTCAATAAATGTTAACTTCACCATGTACACACAAACTAACAAAAATATATTTCTATTGATGGAAAATAAAAATTCACAGATAGGTGAAGTAAGAAAAATGCTGCTTGAGAACTACAGTTTGATTTAGGAATGTTTACTTAGTCTATTTTGCAATGGGATGTTGGCAATTTGTGTTTTAAGGGTTACAAAGTTTTAACTTTTTGAATCTCAACATCTACTCTCATTAAATAATTATCTAACTCCCCCGTAATTTCCTGCAACCATGAAAATTTAAATTGATAAAAACTGAAAAAAAGTTTAAAAATAAACATTGATATTGTCTGTCAAAAGTATATAAAAATTGAATTCTGACAAACCTAATTATGATATGGTCTTGAATTATCTAGTTGAATACTATATTTTTCCCCTCAGGATCCCTGTCTTGTTTTATGCACAGGAGGGATGTGTTCTGGGGATGAATCAGGGTTGTGTAGTAAAGAAGACTATTGTCTGTAGAGCCCTACCTCATTTGTTTCAGACATTAGAAGGTGTGTGTGTGTGAGGATTGTAGGAGGATTGAGACTTTGGCAGTTGAGCGCCACCCTGGAGAATTGGATTCAATCCCGGTCTCTCCCACAGAGTTCCTGTGTGATGCTGGGCAAGTCACTTAATCCCATCTTTTCAAAGGTGGTTGTGTCTTCTTCATTTTCTGAGTACTCAACTTGATACCCAGGGGGTCTAATTTGCAGAAGTGCTGAGCACCCACTGAAGTCCTGCTTTGAGCAGGGGGTTGGACTAGATGACCTCCTGAGGTCCCTTCCAACCTTGATATTCTATGATTCTAAATCCATGGGAGCTGTACTGAATAAATAGGGATATAAAATGCTACGTTTTCAGAAAAATCAGGCCATAAGCATCTTGGGTTGGGCACCTAAAATTAGTGTATTCTTGGCATGTTGATGTGTCTGTGCCTTAATTTGCCATCTGTAAAATTAGGAATAATAATTCCACTTTACCTCACAAGGATGTTGTGAAGATAAATAAAATAGTTAATGTCTCTGAAGCACTCGGATGCTGGGTCCTTTGGAAAAAGTAGTAAGTCCTGCTCTGCCCTTGATTCCCTGAGATAGAGCATGCTCAGTGCAGACAGACTCTTTAGAGAATTTAGCTGCCAAATACTAACAAGTCTCTGCTGAACATGTGTGAACAGAGGCTAATAACTGCCAAACTTGGGTGAATTTTCATAGGGTCAGTAAAAAGCACAGCCCTGACACCAGGGCAACATCCCTGCCAAATTTCATGTTCCTCTAAAGTGTGGAGGCCCTACAGTTTCTCAGACACACAGCTGTAAGACATTTTTAACGTAGGCACAACATACCTTTCCCTAATTTCATTCTTGGAACAGCTGAACCCTTTTTGCTGAAACATTAATTAAAAAAAAAAGCCATCTTGAGGCAGGCACCCAACATAGAATAGTCTGACTTTAAAATCTATGGATCCTCCTCCCTTATCTCCCGGTCTCCCTTATCCTTGGCTCTCAGTCCCAGTGTCTCCCCCCATCCCAACTCGTGATCTCAGTTTCACTTCCTCCCCACAGCAGTATCCAGTCTACCGTCATGTGTTTCCCCTCGCTCCCTCTAAGCCACGCATGCACACAGTTCTAAATTCTGTTCCCTGTGCGTTTGAATTGTGTGGCTTACTCCTCCCCACTTTCTAGGCACTTGCAGGGATCTCATTAAGAGCACAGGAGAGACAGCCTCCCTGCTCTCAGTTTCAGTGCCTGGTCTTTCATGGCCCACAGCACTCCAGAGTTACAATTGGTGGTGTAGCATGCTCAGTACAGACAGAATCTTAGAAGAATTTATGTGCCAAACTCCAGCAAGCTCAGTAGGTATGAACTGCAGGGTTTTTTTCAAAGGCTTATGATTTGGGTGGATTTTCACAGGGACAGCAAAAGGCACATTCCTGACACACAGCATCTGTCCTGCCCGACAAATTTCAAGTCCCTTCCCCAAAGCATGGGGGATATTAGAGCTTCTCAAATTAAGACTTGCCAGAATTTTTATAACATGAGCAAAACAGTGTATTTTTCATTGGCCTCCATGTGAGAAACGGCAGAACTATTTTGGCAGAAGTTTTCCAAAAAAATTTCAACGTGAGGCAGACACCCAGCATGGAAAATTTCAACCAAAATGGTTAAAGTTTGCCAAAGTTACAAAGAATTGAAAACACAGTGTTATAATGGGAAGTGTCAGGCAATTCTACCAGCTCTGTCTGTAATATCTGTGTGTATATACACATATCAGTATTAAAAAAAAAAAACCTGACATGAATAATATCTAATACCTTTTCTGATTTCCAAAACACACATGTGCATACACTTACTCATAGTCCACCTTTTCTTTCTCCCTAGTTCTTTTCAGATGAATCACAATTGAGGCCTGGCCTAGACTACAGAGTTAGGTCGATGTAAGCAGTTTACGTCATCCTAACTCTGTAAGTGTCTATACTACAGCATTACTCCTGATGATGTAAGTCCCCCATTACACCAACCTAATAACTCCATGTCCCTGAGAGGCGTAGCACTTAGGATGATCTAGTGAGGGCAGCGCAGTGTCTGTGTAGACACTGCATTACTTACATGGCCTGTCAGCACTGCATTGCCCAGCGCTAGGGTTGCCAACTTAATAATTGCACAAAATCAAACACCCCTGCCCCGCCCCCTGTCCCGCCCCTTCTCCAAGGCCCTGCCCCTTCTCCAAGGCCCCGCTCCCCACTCGCTCCATCCCCCCTCCCTCAGTCTCTCGCTCTCCTCCACCCTCACTCACTTTCACCAGGCTGGGGCAGGGGGTTGGGGTGCAGGAGGGGATTGAGGGGTGCGGGCTGCGGGTGGGGCCAGAAATGAGGGGTTCAAGGTGCGGGAGAGGGCTCCAGGCTGAGGCAGGGGGTTGGGGTGTGAGGGATGTGGGCTCCAGGAGGGAGTTTGGGTGCGGGAGGGGACTCTGGGCTCGTGCAGGGTCCCAGTGGTGATAACCACGGCTCCCAGGAAGCAGCCGCCAGTCCTTTCGGCCCCTAGGTGCAGGGAGGCTCCGTCCGTGCGCTGCCCTCGCATCTGCAGGCACCGCCCCCGCAGCTCCAATTGGTCGCAGTTCCTGGCCAATTGGAGCTGCAGAGCCGGTACTCCGCGTGTTGCCCCTACCCCTGAGTGGCAGCTGCTTCTGGGAACCGTGCGGAGCCAAGGCAGGCAGAGAAACTGTCTTAGCTCCTGCCCCCCACTGTGCCGCTGACCGGACTTTTAACAGCCCTGGTCAGCAGTGCCAACCGGCACCGCCAGGGCCCCTTTTTGACGGGGCATTCCGGTCGAAAACCAGTTGCCTGGCAACCCTACCCAGCGCTGAGAGCCCGGGCTGTCAGCTCCACACGGAGCTCCCAGCTGGGAGCATGACTGCCCAACGCAGAGAGCCTGGGCTCTCAGTGCTGGGTAGTGGGGCTCCCAGCTCGAGCTGTCATCCTCTCTCCTCCTCCCCAGTGCCCCACTTAAACTGGTGGAAACACCTTTGATGAGGATCTGAACCATTGGCAGAAGGAGGGTAGTGTGGACATGAAAAACGGCACTAATTACTGCAGTGGCTATACAGCGACCTAACATAGGTCGACTTAATTGTGTAGTGTAGACAAGGCCTGATTGTGTGAGATTTCACAATTCATTTGGGACGTGATTGAACGGGTTGATGGAAAGACTCTCATTGACTTCAACAGGAGTTCAGTCATGTCTTTGGCCCTCTGTTAAATGGTGAGAGTTATGCAATCTTCCCATTACAATCCCCTATTTTCAGGAATGACAGCTCTGCTATAAAATTTTGCCTCCTGGAGAAAACTGATCTCCTTCTCTTGGTGTTTATTTGTTGGATTTTGGTGACACAATAATCAAACACATTTATTTGAGTATTTTTATTGTCTTACAATAAAATAGTTCTGTCTTGCTCCTCTGTAGTGGGTGTATTTTGAAAGCAATATGCTTATGCAGGGACAGAGGGGATGCCCTTTGTTGCCTTAGGAACCCTTCTGGCTATGGTGTACAGTTATCGATTGGGGAGGATAGAGGGTGCAGTGCAGAGTGGCTGGCACAGGGATGGAAAAGTGGGACACGAGAACTGCTGCGGCTCTCTATTGGGGAAGGGGTTGGTATGTGAATACAGTTGATCATTTGCATTTGAGTAACTTAAAAACAGGCTTCAAGAGCAGTTCTAGTCTGAAAGTGACTGCAAAGCCAGTCTGCTGGAATTCTGTATTGATTTTATCTCGGTGATTTCTTCAACACATGTTCAGTTTATAAGTAACAACCTGGTCTTTTTCATTGCCTGTCCTGCAGCCACTTCTTTCAGTTACACACGGGCAACCTCATTGGACAATATTCTGGTCTCAGTTAAGCAGATCACCCCCACTGATCCCAACAGCCAGGGAAGTCTCACTGGCATAACTGAGAGACACATTTAACACACAGTGTGGAATAGAGAGTAGGAGGATTTGGCCCTTCGGGTAGCCCTGCTCTTAGCACTTAATTTACAATTCTCTAAGTTAGGCAGTTTGTCCACTGCTTATTACATTAACCGTAACTGTCTGACCGTTAGTTTGTCTTAATCTTATATTGCAAGCCCTTTGGGTCAGAGGCTATCTCTTTCATTGTGCCTAGACAGTGAGGCCCTGATCTTTGATTGGGGGTCTCTGGGCACTACTGCAATACAAGCAAAAGTGACAGAATAACTGACTCTCCCATAGCTGTTGTGGCTCTGCAAAGAGCAAATATGACTCTGAATATGTACAGGATGCAGCAGTGGTGACTTGACAGCTGCTACTTTACATTCATTTGCCTGACACCTCTCAAACTGAAGGTGTGGTTAATGGTAATGATTAGCCCATATTATGATCCAGTTCCATTTTTAATAGCTGATCTTTTGAGATTTTAAAAGGCAGCTACACCACATCCAATGCAGTGTTGTTTTGTTTTGATCATTATTATTATTTCATAAGAGTGCTGAGCAGGGGGTACCACTTTTAGGCACCAAAGGAGCTTTTAGAAGCTCTGGAACCCTGGGGAAGGAAGCAGTTAAAAAAATACACAGAAGTGATTTACATAATAACTGTAATAGTTCCAAATGTGTATTAAAGTCTTTGGATTAATACCCAGAGAAATGTGTAGTTAGATAATAGCACTTGGGCAACTAACTCTGCTGCTCTATGGGGCTGTCACTTTCAGGATTCACTGGTGTTTTATGTTCTGGAAAAAGCTATTTGGACACCATTACTGGTGGGAGTGAGGCACTGAGCTAGGAAGGGGATTAAGGATAAGTGGAGGGAATACCATAGAAGAACATTTTAAAAACATGGTTAGCATGAAGAATAACTAAGTTAGATTTTATAGCTCGGTCTTCCACTCCATTTTGGGGTGTCTGCCCAGGGGCTGGAGGTGTAATTTCCAGCTCAGGTAGACGTACCCCTGCCAGTAGCTCTTAATCAAGCTACTGTGCTAAAGGTAGCCATGTAGCGTGGTTGGATGGGCTAGTCTCCCTGAGTACAATCCTGTCTGAAACCCTAACTATGTACCCATCGGGGCTAGTCCCTCCTGCTGCCCGTGCAGTCACAGTTACACTCTGTTGTTAGTGCACTCGCTAGAGCTCGACTCAAGATGGAAATCACAGCTCCAGTTCCAGCGTAGGCAGACTCTTTGATTAGTGAGGCGTTGGCTAAGTTATTCTGCACCCAGTTCAGCAATGTACATAACTAACCTTAGACACATGAGCAGTCCAAATGAACTCAAGGGGAATACTCCCATGCTGGGAAGGCACTTGATTAAATACTTTGCTGAATCAGGGTCCTGATGAGTAGCTGCATAATGGATCTTTGACTAAAACGTGCAAGTCCTGGTATTCTGGCATGGAATGAAATACAGTACATCAGTTATTTTGAGAATGAATATAGCTGCTGCTGTTAATATTTTGAGCTCAGGGTATTTAATGATGTATGGAATAATTATAAAACAAAACAGCAGGTGTAGGAGAATCCAGTGGCTGAACTGGTAAAAGCAACCCCCCTAATTTCACTTCAGTTCACCTGTTAAAATTTACCGAGAGAGGGATGTGGGGGAAGAAGATATTTATGATGGAAAGCACTGTGCCATCTGTATTTTTAGCAATTTCTTGTCAAATCTCAATTTCTTTCTGACCCTCTTCAGATTACTCCACTGACTACTGTTCTATAGAATCAGATGTCATATTTAACTGCTACAGAATATGCTAGTTGCCTGTTAATGTTTAGCAGAAAATCACCTGCCAGCTCTGGCAGAACAAAACGAAAGAATGTGGGGAGTGATCCAGCAGTGAAGAGGTTAGCATAGCTGCAGAATGAGTCTGCTGCATCCTCTGATCCTTTCTCTGCAAAACACTGCTACTCAGTCAAGTCTGATGGGCACACTTACGGTTATTACTGTAAGCCTCTGCTACAATCCTGATCTTGGGATCTGTCCTTTTTTAAGGCATGAATCAAATTGTGTGCTGTAAGGAGGTTTGTTGAGGGCGGGGGTGGAGGGACTGATTATCAGCATAGATGTTCTTGTACCTTGTGACACATGAGGCAATCCAGTGTTTCCACCGCTGCCTGTCTAATGTTGTATTTCTTGCTCCATCACAGTCTGTTCCCATGACAGCAGCATCTTTCTTAGTAGTTTTATTGTCATCTGTTGTCTTTCTCTTTTCCATCTTCCACCAGGTGGCATCCAGTCAAGGGCTCAGGCATGGTGAGAGCAGTGATCTCCATAATGTTAGAGTAATCCTCTACTCCAAGAGCCAGTAGCTAGGTCGATGGAAGAATCCTTCCATTGACATAGCCATGCCTACACTGAGGCTTAGATCAGCTTTACTGCATAAAGTCCTGAGCAATGTAGCTAGGTCAGCCTAAATTTTATGTGTGGACCAAGCCTAAAACTGTCTAGATTAGGGCCTTGCCTACCTGGGGAAGATTTTTGTTCAGTATAACCTAAAGTAGGAATTTAAATTGTTGTCATTATACCAGTATAACTCCCCATCTGTGGATACTCTTATTTGGATATCAGAGTGCCTTTTTTCAGTTTATCTTATGTTGCTTAAGAAGGAGGTTTAAACTAAACCAAGGAAAGCCACTCTGATACTGGAATGAGATTGTCTACACTGGGATGAGTTAAATCCTATATAATTATGCCTGTATAACCGGTAAAACATCCCTATATAGACAAGCCTAGGATAAAAGAGGTATTTTTAAAATGTTAGCTAACACATTGTAACTAAAGCCATATCTAGACTAGGGTTTACAGGTGCGGTGTTACATCAAGTTATCTAGCTTGATCTAATAAACACCTCTACAAATCAAGTCAAGACAAAGAAATTGTAGTTTACAACATGCTAATTGGATTACTTTCACTGACTGAGCTAGCTAACTTAACTGAACATCTCACTTGTCAGCCCTATCCTAGATAAGGTCTAAATATAAAACAAGAGAAAGTAGGTAGATACTGAAGGAAAGTAAAGGGGAATGGGTTTTGTCATATACCTCAGAGATGCTACATGGGCCATCCCATGCACTACAAAATGATCCATTCTGGTGATTGCTCATGGACTTCTGTAGGACACTTCTAAAAAAATGATTTAAGCCCAACCACGCATTTTACACACCTGTGAACAGTGATAAATTAGACCACTGCTATCTGCTCTGAGTGCACACAGGTCTCCTGTTTCTGTTTGTTGCTCTGATCAGGAATATATATTTTTACACCATTGGAATTAATCAACTTTTAAATTGCAATTAAAATGTGCAACATGTGCCCAGAGTTCAACTCGTACCATTCTCAAGACACATCTCCAGTGTGGCAAATTTTAACTGGTACTCAGGCACTGTATGGCAAATGTTTAAAAATACTCTAAAACCTGGCCTAAGGCATCCAACTAATCCTAAAGTAACCAGAGTAGAAGCAAATCAGTGTTGAACCAAAAGCCTAATTGAACCAAGGGTCGTGGTGGATTTATCTCTATCGCTGATACATTTTAAATCAAGCTTGGATGTTTTTCCAAAAGCTGTGCTCTAGGAATTCTTTTGGGGAAGTTCTAGGGCCTGTGTTATACAGGAGGTCAGACTAGATGATCATAATGGTTCCTTCTGGCCTTGGAATTTATGAATCTATGAACAAAATACTTGCTCAGGCTTCGAGGGACAATCAAGAAAAGCAAGATCCAGAGATTCTGCCAGTGACCATTGAAAGCAGAGTCCCTAGCACTGAGTGCTGACATGACTCCACAGATGTCATCTGTTAAGATGGGATATGGAAAAGTTGTCTTAAATAACAGAGTCCAATGCCATGTAAAGATTTAGACATGGCCAGTTATACGTGGAGGGGATTGCTTCCAGAGGAGTCCACTTCCTTCCTTTCTAGGCCAGGAGGTTATTGCTGCAATATTTTATTTGGTTTATTTTCTTTCAATTTAGAATAAGTAGAAAGCACCCATGCCAGGCTATGAGTGCCCTGCCAGTTCTTTAGAATTACAAAGCACAAATTCAGTACCATCGGCTCATCCCTCCTACCAAGCTGCAGCACTTACCAAACACCAGATGTATGTCTATCCTCCCTCATTTTTTTGCAAAAGCCAGATAAAACAAATGGGCCCTGCAAAGCCAGCACATCTTTCCATGGGTTGCAATGCATTGCAGAGCCCCAGAATGTTTATGGAGAACATGCTGCAAACAATTACTGTTAAATCAAGGGATATCCAGAATCAGGAACTCTCCTTCACAACTGTGGCAGTGTATGCTGGGGAAAGAAGTAGTCTCTCAGGTATAAAGATGATCTGGTATATGAAGCTTTTGATGATGGGGATTGGTGATGGATAAATAAGGTGACCATGGATCATTGGCCTAAATGGAGGCAAATTTATGGATGTTACTTGTACGTATAACATTTATTTAAGCCGGTAATATTAGAACTGTGTCAGTTCTTTTCTCTTTGAAAATTTATGTAGCTGAAATGTTTGGGATTTTATTTTTGCCAAAGCCATCAAAATGTACAATGATTAAATGGATTTTGTTCTGCACTAAGCAGTAAATCAGCAATGCCTTTACAGTCATATTGTCAAAGGATTAAAAATCTCTCTCATTGTGCCACATGGTAGCTGGAATATTTATTTAAACCTCATTTTATGATAAGATTGTTTTCTATTTACAAAAGGTGAATTTTCCAGTGGTGTTTATAGTTTCCTTTGCAAGTTTCTGTGGACTTTATCTCTGCAGCGCCATATTTTGTGTGTTTCTTTCTACAGAGCAATTAAAATTTTAAATCAGCCTCTTTTTAGTGGACTTCTTGGTACTTACACTAATGTAACACTTTGCAGGTTCTTGCCACAGGGTTCTTCTGGTGCTTGAAGCTTTCTTTCTTTTCCTCCTTTCTGAACAGTAAGATCAAATCTCTTCAGGGTAAAGTGATTAGCATGTTTTGCATGAGAACCCACCCACCCTGAATGTAAATGATCTCCCATGCTGAATGCAGCTACCTTCTCCCCATAACCATCCTGTGTGCCACTGTAAAATGTGTGTTTACTTTCATAGAAACTGTATGAAGGCACATATGCAGTCCCATTAAACTTTACCCCACCAATTGGAAACACCGCATTCCTTAAGTCATCTACACTGTGACATTTTAAATACTTTTTATTTCATTTTATTTTGGAGGATGACCGTACTATTTATCAAAGCATTCATTGTGGTACAAGCCAAAGGATTGTTAAGAACATCTCATCAGAAATTCTAAAACACAAATGATTTTTGGATGTGTAAACATGTCAACTTAATAGTGCGCTGTGTCCTGTTCACTTTCACCTGCAAAAACAGTTCAGATTTGCATGTCAAGTTTAATATAAACTTTGCAGACTGGCTGCAGCAGTGCATGCAATTCACATCTTTGGACCCTCTTATGTTGTGATCTTGACTTTCTGTGTACCCCACCATTGCCATTATGTAGTATGTTATGACCTACGTTAATAAAAAGAAATCAGAGAGCTTAAAGGACTTTCTGGCATCACGAGTGAGCATAAAAAAAATCAAGCTGTACATCAGTTACCTAGATGAGGAACAATGGTTGTTACTTTTGTCAGACATCGGTATTCAGTACCTAGGGCCTAATCCTGCAGCCCTTACTCTTGTGAGTATTTCCATAAAAGTCAGTGGGACTATTTAAAAGCCCAGCCCCACTCACATTGAACTCAACAGGGAAACTCTGATTCTCTTAAGTCAGCGTTGCGAGATCCGACCCGATGTGAGTAAGGATTATTGGATCCAGCCCTTAAATCCGAGGGCGTGATTTACACCAAGGCCACGCCACTCTAGTAGTGAAAAGGGTCCTTCAAGTAGAGTAAATATATAAATTTGTTTTTTAAATATAATTCACTCCCACTTCATGGCACCTCAAAATTAACGTGTTCTGTTCATTCCCTCTGAAGCACCTGGCACTGGCCACTGTCAGAGACAGGATACTGGACTAGATGAACCATTGGTCTGAACCAGTATGGCTGTTCTTACGTTCTCTAACCTGCCTAGAATGGCATGAAGTGGCCTTAGGGTGAATGAGAATCACGTCCTGAATCTTTTGGTGTTTTATCAGTTTTAAGCATCTTCTAGTAAAATGGGATGTTTACATTTTAAATAGTTAAAGAAACCAAGATAGAGAGAGATTTCTCATTTGATTGTAAGAGAGTTACCATTGTACTGATAAGCTAAAATGTCTCCTTCACAACTGTTATGGACTGTTGCCATGTAAATATCAATTTAAAGTGTAGAAATTCAAAATCATTTTAAAAGAAGGCACTTTACCTACCTTTACAAAATATTTTCCAAAGTAATTTTGTGCTTTATGCATTACAGACCCATAATATTGGCAAAAAACTTCTAAAATGTCATTTTTGAGTAATGAGTGTGAAAATGGCATCCATGCCTGATCACCTTTTCTTTGTGCAATATTTAGGTTTAAAACATTACCTTAATTCTTAATTGCACAAAAATGGATTTTGTTTATCAAGTTTGAGCCCAGAATAGTGTTTACATGTGACTGAAAAGCTGGGGTTATAGTGGACGTGCTCTCAAAACCTTAACAATAGTTGAGTGGACAGCACCAAAACAACATTCAGCTGCACAAGGAACTACTCATTTTACTGTTTTGTATTTGCAAAGAATCTTCATGAACTATACTTGTTTTATGGGTGTTTTTCCCCCGATTAGAATCCTTTTATTTGTGTGATTAAAAACTTCTCGAGACACTGTCAAGGGTGGTACAGTAGGCCTAAAAATTGGTTTACTTTGGCAGTGCTGGTTGGCACAACCTTTGGAGTAATCTGAACCATTTGGGAAGGACTTACTTTCAAGGTCCTTTTTGATGTGCCTTTCATATTGAAAGGCAAGACCTTTTCAGATAAGACATTTGTACAAGTAGGTCAACACACCAACTGTGACAGTGCCCATTTCAGTGATAAAACTTCATGAGCCAGATTCTCAGGCCTGGTCTACACTGGGCGGTGTGGGGGGGGGATCGATCTAAGATGCGCAACTTCAGCTACGAGAATAGCATAGCTGAAGTTGACGTATCTTAGATCGACTTAGAATCACTTACTTCGTGTCCTCGCGGCGCGGGATCGATGGCCGCCACTCCCCCCATCGACTTTGCTTCTGCCTCTCGCCGAGCTGGAGTTCAGCAGTCGACGGGAGAGCGATCGGGGATCGATTTATTGCGTCTACACTACACACGATAAATCGATCCCCGATAGATCGATCGCTACCCGCCGATCCGGCGGGTAGTGTAGACGTACCGTCAGTTAGTGATAATTGATATAGTTTCATTGACTTCAATTTATGAGGATCTGGCCAAAATGTGCATGCATTTCTATTTAAAGATCTGCAATAAGGGTGAGTTCAACACTAAAATATATGGTATATGAAAAGGGTAACAAAAATGGTCATTCATATGGTCAAATTTACATACAACAAGAAAAAAAATGCTAGGGGCTGGTCTTATGTGGCATGGCAAAGTGCACCAGAGGGGTGTGAGTTGTAAAATGCTCTAACATGTTGCGCTTTGACTGCCCCATGTAGAGCCTGCTGGTGCAGCCTAAAAGGCACCTAATTCACATTAAGGTCATAGGAACCTGTTAGAGTGCAGCAGCATGGTCTACATGGGGCAGTTAGAGCACAACCCATCACATCTGTAACCTTTTGTAATCTTTATGTTGAAATGTTCCCAGTTAATATTAAGTTGTTAAAGAAAAGGGTGTAACAAAACCCAACTTAGTTTTCTAGGTCAGTTACAGAAAATTTATTTAGTAAAGGACCACTAGGCAACGCTTTGAATGATGCAACCAAAGTCTATTAAAAAGAAAAATGATTAGTTAACAAATAAGCAGGCAACTACCAATTATGTAAATACTACTATTCTACTCACACTCAAAGATGAAATGGTCTAGCAATGGATGATCAGCCTACTGACAATGGCATGAAGGAGAGCCTTATAATCCTGAAGCCTAGCAGTAGTACCCTTTTAAGGTTAATAGGAGCTCCCTTGCAATTTAGCAAAATTTACTTCTTTTATACTCCATTATAGTTCTAATTAGCATTAAACTATCCTTTACCATAATTATATTTCCGCCACCTTCTTAATGGCTCTTTGTTACCCATTATTTAAATTAACATCTGCACCAAAGTTCTTCTCATACTATCCAAATAGATAGCATTTTAATAAAACATTCACAATTTTCAAAAGCAATCATTAAAAAACCTTACTCGAACCAATTATAACCAAAAACATAATGGTAACATAACCTTGGGTTATGTCCTTGCTAACTCTTACTTTCCCATGACACTCTGTCTCCAACTTATCTCTGAGTTCTTTTTTTTTACTCAGGGTTGGCAGCCCAGTTTGGAGCAGAGACCCGGCAGCAGCCTGGCTGGGAGCTGGGAGCCAGCTTTCTTGTCAATTTCACCGCTTCAGTGGTAGCCCAAAACCTAACTTCTACTTATGTCTTAATCCAAACCATCCTATAGATTGTACACCCCTCTAGTGCCCTTTGCCGGCACCATGTAGACAAGCCCTAGGATTACCTGGTGTCCCAGATCCACAGGATGAGTGTTATGGCCCCCCAGCCTTGGAGCAGTCTCTAGGAGGAGCCTCTCCAATGTGGCAGACTCCCCTGGGGGTCTCGCTCTTCCTGCAGGATAAGCAACACAGTTTCACCACCTCCTTAGACTGGGCCTGCAGCACTCCTGCTTCATGCCGTGAGCTCTGTTCAGCTAGTCTAAATGAGACAGACCCTTGAGAGAGAATTGTACACATTTTAGGGATCAGTGCACCTTTCCCAGCATTTGCAGTGACTCTTACACAGCATTGTGAAAACAGTAGGGTTTATTAGTCATCTGGAACACAGCAGAGGAAGTTCTTAAATTGACATAGAGCGAAGTGGGCAAACTACAGCCCACGGGCCGGATCCGGCCCCTCAAGGCTTTGGATCCGGCCTGCGGGATTGCCCCCCATGGCGCCGTGGGCCCCACGCCGCTCTCAGAAGCGGCCGGCACCACATCCCTTCAGCCTCCGGGCCGGGGGGCAGAGGGCTCTGGGCATTGCCCTTGCCTCCAGGCACCAGCCCCCGCAGCTCCCATTGGCTGGGAATGGGGAACGCACGCGGAGCCCTCCGTCCCCCTTCCCCAGGGGGTGCAGCGCTTCCTGGAGCGGCGCAGGGCCGGGGACAGGGCAGGCGTGCAGGGAGCTGCCCTATCCCCGGTGTGTGCTGCTGCCATCCCGAAACCGCTTTAGGTAAGCGGCGCTGGGCCGGAGCCCGAACCTCTCCTGCACCCCACCCCCCAACTCCCTGCCCTAAGCTCCTGCCTGCACCTCGCACCCTGCCTGCATCCCAACCCCCTGCCCTGAGCCCCCTCCTGCACTCCACACCCCTCCTGCACCCCAACCCCCTTCCCTGAGCTCCCTCATACACCCCACACCCCTCCTCGGCTCCAATCCCTTGCCCTGAGCCCCTTCCTGCACACCACACCCCCTCCCGCACCCCAACTCCCTGCCCCGGCCCTGCATACAATTTCCCCACCCAGATGTGGCCCTCGGCCCAAAAAGTTTGCCCACCCCTGGCATAGAGGAATGACGATTAAAGCATAGTCCATTCTGGTTAGCTCAGAGCCCAACCGTAATCCATCAGACTTCCAGGTGTGCTTGCCTTCTTCCCGCAGTCCACTTTTAACCCTCCTCTGGACCTTTGTTCTCCCACTGGGGAAATGCTGCTTGGCTTCCTGCAGAGAGGGGGAGCAATCTATGGTCGGTGTTTGCTAGGTGTCAATGACAGGGCAATGGGATCTGCCATTGTATTCTGAGGAACTCCACTGATATGGGACTTAAGACCCAGACAGCTAGACACCATTGATACCTGTGGCTTAGCCTGCCAGAGACCCCTAGGTAATAATGCATCATATAGGGAAACTGAGGCACACATAGGTTTCATACAAATATTACAAAATAATCCCACTTTTCCACACTTGGTGTGACCTTTTTGCTTGAAATCAGGCCTTTTGTTTGTTTCAGACACTGTCCGGTTTATCAGCCTTAGAAGGAAAGAAACATGAGGTTTTAGGGCATCTTAGTAAAATACAGAAACAAAATTATAGTACTACACTTATCAGCATTGCAAACCTTAGGTAACTGAGTCATTGTTTTACCTCCCACCATGACCTGCTTGGGAAAACACATCTTCAGCTGTTGAGAAAATTTGCAATGGCACCCACGCAACTTGAATTTTTCTACTTTGTCTCCAGACAGCACACTGAGGAACTAGTGATGACTTGATTCAGTTATCAAGTTTTCATGTTGTGACACAACATAATTTCAATGTAATTTCCAATATGATGTACTTGATGCAAGGGACTAAGCTCCACATGCCATATGGAAAAATGGAGGTTTGGTACCTTACTAAAAAAAAAATTAATAATGGATGATCTTTATATTACCTGTACTAGGTTTTTCAACCCTCTGTTTTAAAGTATGGTATTTTGACAGAAAGGAGGTGAAAAACTCTGACATTTTGAAGTTAAAATAGAAATAAGCATATTTTGATCTGCCTTTTAAAAATGAAATCAAATATGAGTACGCACTATCTTTTTAATGCCTGTGGAAATACCACCTGCAATCAGTAAAGGAAGGTTTCCAGTGTAGAATCATGCTGAAATCAATAGATTGATAAAGTCGCAATGTAACCGTTGATGTCAGATTTCATTTTGTTGTGTTTCATTGGTCAAGCATTCCAGTTTAGTTTGTTTATTTTTTTAAAGAAAACTTGTAGTCCCTCTTACACTTGCCCAGTCTCATTTCCAAATACAGATAACAAAACCTCCAGTGGCGCAAATGAAATAATCTACTCTGAAATCTTTTACTTTTCTGTTACAGCTTCTTTTCTCAGCTCACAGTATCTCTCCAGCCTCCCCTAAGCAGAGAACAAACCTGCCTTCTTTCTAGGTCTCCGAGGTACTTTAACTTACTTTCTTTTCTGATGTGTCTTTCTCTGGTGAGGACAACTCAACTATACTACTTGTGCTTGGCACCAGCCTTGAGTTGCTTCAACCTGGTGACTACAAAGCAGAGAGAAATATAGACTTGGAGTAAAACAAAAATATCTGTATAAGATGAGACAGGACTCGTTAGCCACAGCAATACTTCATGCTGTAAGGACAAAGACTCTATCTGATTTATTTGTTAAGCCTAATATAGACGTCGATCCAAAATATTGTGCCTTTATTTTCTGTTTCTAAAAGATGTCTCTTCCCTCACCCTATCAGTACCAGTGCATTTGATGCTTTTGTCAGTATGCATTAATTTTGCATCAGTAATTTATATCTGCAAATTTAAACCCCAAGATTATGTTAATTTTGCCATATGAATGAGGGCTGTGAATTATGATGTCTAGTATACTATTTTAAAATAATAGAGAGCGGACTTGTTTGGCAATCTGCATTTAGTTAGACACTGCATTCATTACTTACTTGGAAATTGAAAGAAATGTTAATTGAGTGTTGAAGGTCATACAAGGAAGCCATTCTTTTAATTTACACAAAAATTAGAAGAAAATACTCTTGCATGTTCAGATATACCATGTGCATTGTAGTGCCTCAGGTAACTCAAGGCTATGTCACATTGCATGACACAACATAACCTAATTTAGACCGACATTGTGCTTTGACTCATCACATTACATTAGAAATACAATATTATATATATTTTAAAGTAGGTTGTAGCTGTTAGTTAATATTATATGGCAGACATAATCTGTCTCCAAGCTTCCCAGTACTTCTGTAGCAATACACAGGAGGAAATAATAGCACAGTAACTGACTAATGATTTTTCTTCTGTTTCTAGGCAAGCTGATACAGGATTCCCAGAAGATAACCCAGGAGAACAAAGGGCTCCGCTGGACCAAAATTTAGGACCCAAATGGAAGGCATCTGTTAGACCATTTCAAACAAGAGAACCTATTGTCTTGTCTCAAGAGAGCCGGGGAAGATCCGGGACATTGCCCAGTGATTACAGATACTCCCAGGAAAACGTGAATGAGAAAAGCAAGGATTGCAGCTTGCCCCTTCTCACTTATTCTGAGCCGCAGACACTGCAGGAGAGCCACTCCTGTCCGCCACAAGGCAGAGGAGAGGAAAGTCAGTGGACAGAGCTGACATTGCTGAACAAGAGACGTGGACCTGTCCCTCAGAGGCCTCCCCCACCCAAACGAGATAATAAATACAGGGGCCAGGACAATTCCACCTCACTCAGCATCTCTTCAGAATCGCTGCTGGCAGTACCCAGGAAGCCCATTCAGTCCATTTCCCCCAGCTCTGGTGAGGTAATTACAGGTTACATTCAGAGTCCTGCAGCGTTCAATGGAAAACTAAAGAGCGCTCATCCTCAGGGGCTCCGGCAAACAGCATCCACAGAGAATGTGTGTCAGCACTTAGAAGAGAAAGCACATCTTAAATCTGAACCTGTATTGTCTTCAAAGTATCGCTACCTTCAGAAACCTGGAATGGAGACGTCAAGGTCCCCTTCACCTCAGTTTGCTCCACAGAAGCTGACTGACAAGCCTCCTGTATCTGTCCAGGATGAGAACCCAGCAAGGTATTGTGCCTTTACAATTATGTGCCTTTTAGAAGCCCCTTCCCCATGTTAGGTTTTGTTAATAATTGGCTGTTACTTTTAGTGAAGAAGTGTGAAGAAACCGCCTTTGGGTCTATTCAGTATTAACCTTTCCAGCATGTCTTGCAAGTGACACACTTCTGTAGGGCAATAGCAACTGCTGCAACAAATATCTAAACCATATTTGAAATTCCAGTTAATTCCATTGCAATCATTCAACTGGTCTGTCTTGGTTTCTGCTGAAGGACAGTAGATCAATAGAAATGCTGCTCCGTTCTAAAATTTTAACTGGAATTTCCATTACAGAAACTATCTAAATGGGATGAAATGTTTGCCCAACTATGGGGTGGTTTCTAACCCACTACATGCAGGGAGCTAAAACAATTATTGTGCAAGAAAATTGCATTCATTTTGGTGGCACCTATTCCAAAAGCTTACATATGAGGTACGCTTATCTGCCAATTATGAATTTTGGGGGGGGGGGTTTCCCCTCCGCCAAATAAAAGTTTTTAATGCAGCTTGGCATTCCTGAGCAGTCTGCTGATGGGTGCTAACAAGTGGTGTCACTTTTTATATCACCTGACGTGGAAGCTAATGTCAGAGAATGTAAACCAGTCTTCTCCCTTCCCCTACCACTCCTCCTTTCCCCATTTTCATACACTTTGTGTCTGATGTTGAAGTAAATATAAGCTGGTTTATAGTCTGCTGTATGGCATCCCATGCTGCCAATATCATAAACAGAGGCAAGGTGGGTGAGGTAATATCTTATCGGACCAACTTCTGTTTCGAGCTTGCACAGAGCTGCTCTTCAGCTCTGGGAAATGTACTCAGAGTGTCACAGCTAAATACAAGGTAAATACAAGCTTGTATTTACCTGTGACATTCTGAGGACATTTCCCAGAGCTGAAGAAAAGCTCTGTGTAAGCTTGAAAGCTTATCTCTTTCACCAACAGAAGTTGGTCCAATCCTCGTCCACCTTGTCTCTCTAATATCCTGGGACTGACATGGCTGCAACAACACTGCATACAATGATGTCATAAACAGTCATTTTCCTGCTACATAATAAACCCTTCCAGGAGGCTCAGGAATATAAGTTTTCATTAAACACTTAATATGACATTATAATTCATGGTTGAAAAGTGGAGACAAACGATACTCACTAAATGAGTATTGAGGTTGCTATGCTGAGTGAAAGAGGCATATTTTTCTTTAAAGGTCAGCAATGGTATATATTTTTTCCAATATGTTCCCAGTGCATTCTCTGTGTGCATGTCCGGTTATTGTCCACAGTAGCGATATAGATTTATCGGTTCTATTTTCAGTTTTTCAGGATCAAAAATGGCATTTGTAAAACGAAAGCATTTTTGACACATTGATGTTGCTGCTGCATGTTTTCTAGATTTTTTTGCACCTCATGATTTTCATAACATGTGACTTCATAGCTAGCAAATTACCTTTTCCCTTTCTGAGCACCTTTTGTGGCAAAAATCTGTTGTTTTTAATGAAGCCTCTCTAGAAGACAGTATCCTTCAGTCATCATTTGTTTTATCTTAGTAAAGAACTTGAGGACTCCAGAAGGTTAAAATTTTGTATGCATGTGTGGTGTGGGTTTCTCCGGGGGGAGAGGGGGAAGAGGTGGTGGTTGTTTTTTTAAGCACAAGAATTTGGTGAAATACTTGCACTGTAATCCACTAATTATAAATTGCTATAATTTGTTTCTTTAAAGACCTAGTATTTTCTTTGTTCAATATAAGGAAATTCAGGTACTGAAAACTACATCTCAATGCTGTGATGGTTACATCAGAAAGCAAAATAAGGAAACGTATTCAATGTATTTATAAATGATTTGGAAAAGGGGGTGAACACAGGGCAACATTTGCAGATGATACAAAATTACTCAAGATAGTTAAGGCCAAAGCTGACGGCAAAGAGATCTCTCTTAACTGGTTGACTGGGCAAAAAAATGGCAGATGACATTCAATACTGATAAGTGCCAAATAATCCATATTGGAAAACATAATCCCAATTATACATAAAAAATGATGGGGTCTAAATTAGCTGTAACCACTCAAGAAAGAAATCTAGAAGTCATCATGGATAGTTCTCTGATAATATCTACTCAGTGTGCAATGGCAATGAAAAAAGGGAACAATGATAGAAACCATTAGGGAAGGGATAGATGATAAGACATAAAATATCATAATGCCTTTATAAATCCATGGTACACCCACACCTTGAATATAGTATGCAGTTCTGGTTGCCCTATCTCAAAAAAGATATATTGGCATTGAAAAAGGTACAAGGAAGGACAACAAAAATTATTAGGAGCATGGAACAGCTTCCATGTAAGGAGAGATTAAAAAGACTGGGACTATTCAGTTTAGAGAAGAGATGGCTAAGGGAGGAGATGATAGAGGTCATAAAATCATGAATGATGTAGAGAAAGTGAATAAGGAAGTGTTGTTTACCCCTTCACATAACACAAGTACAAGGGGTCATCCAGTGAAATTAATAGACAGCACATTTAAAACAAACATAAGGAAGAACATCTTCACACAATGCACAGTCAACCTGTGGAACTCATTGCCGGGAGATGTTGTGAAGGCAAAAAAGTTTAACTGGGTTAAAAAAAGAATTAGATAAGTTCATGGAGGATAGGTCCATCCATAGCTATTAACCAAGATGATCAGGGATGCAACCCCATGCTCTGGGTGTCCCTAAATCTCTGATTGCCAGAAGCTAGGGCTGGCAATTTTGGTTGGACATATTCCTGGAGGTTTCATCAAATTACATAATCTTTAATTAAGGATTAATCTTTAATTCCTGGACAATCCTGGAGGGTTGGCAATCCTACTGGGACTGGACAACAGGGGATGGATTATTTGATAATAGACTGTTCTGTTCATTCTCTCTGAAGCGTTTGGCACCAGCCACTGTCAAAAGACAGGATACTGGGCTTGATGGACCATTGGTCTGACCCAGCATGGCTATTCTTATTACAATAAGTGAAATATAGCATATGATCTCCAATCCTAGGCACAATGGTGAATTACAGTAATGAGTTCCTTCCCGTACTGCATTGTGAATAGATATTGAAGACTACATGGTAAATTAAGTTTATTTGGCATTGCCTTTTTACACAACTTTAATGTTGATGTGCCTGATTATATGCACATATATTGGTTGACATTTTGAAAACAGAGTATGGGGATTTAGCCATACATCTTCCATTAACACTTTAAAAATCTCCACCGCTGACCTTGAGTATGTATACAATTTATTGTCCTCAAATTACTCACCTGATGAAAGTTACTGTAACAAGAGGGAAAATGTGTGTCATATCTCTGTTCTCTATTGTATTTATTTCATAAGTGGAATACATTGAGTAGTTTAGCATTCAATTTAACAATGATGCTTAACACTTTCTGATTCCTTGCATGCCAGTTTTCAGGAATGTTAGTGAGTGTACTGTAGGCTCCTAGTGTCTGGTACTGTTAATATGCATCTGTCTTTCTGTAGGGAAGATATCTTGCTGATAATGTAAAGGCATGGCAATTTCTGCAACATCTTAGCTAGAACTATTTTATTGCATGGAGAAATACACTGTATTTAGGGTGTGTAAAATATAGTTATAATTGAAAAACATTCTTAAAAGAGTTAAGGTTGAAAGTGTATTTCAGAGTATTTCCAGTAAAATTACACTTTTTTAACCAAATACTCTTAAAAAATGCCACAATCGTTAGTAACTTTGGAATTTAATAGTTCTCCACTGCCATATAATTCTCCTTCATTTACCATTGCCCCACCTGACTTACACTGCCCATTCAACTGTAACTTTGAATCCTTAAATTTGCACACACAAAAATGTCAGTTACAAAATAAAGAGCAGGAATATTATAGTCCAATTTATATTTAAGAGATACATTTCCAGTAAACTATTGAATAGCTTGCTACCAAAAAAAATCTTGTGTGTATTACCAGTAATTTCTAAACAATATAATTAATATGATTCAATATCCAAACTTGTAAGCAATCCTCTTCTGCATACATCTCCATACCTTTGCAGGTCCCTTTACCTCCATGTCAAAATTCTCTCCCCTTTCCACATACTTATATAACCATGCAAGATCCAAAAACAACTTATCACACACAAAACACCTTATCAGTCATTCCACTCTTTTTATTCCTATGTACATTCTTCTAGTCCACCATCACCTAATACTGTGAGAAAACCTTCTTCAGTGTTCATGTGGCTTCATGGATTTTTAAGGCAGAAGGGACAAACTAGTCTGACCTCCTGTATATCACAGGCCATCGAATTTCACCCAGTTACCTACCCCAGCATTGAATCTAATAACTTGTATGCCCTGGGATTATGCCTCTTTGGAACTCTTGACTATATATTTAGACTAAGATTGCTCACAAGCTGCCATGGGGATTTGGATGCCCAATTTCCACTAATCTTAATGAGATTTGGGTGTCCATATCCCTTAGAGAGTGTGTACAATCTGTCGTAATGTGTAAAATCAGTTGTATGCTCTCAACAGCATATTTCGTTATAGAACAAAACAAGGCGGCAAAGTTAAGTTTGCATGAGTAGTGGAAGTCATGGGGCACTAGGGAGCAGGCTGGTTCCCTTACCTGTACATCTTGCTAGTCTTTTAACAAGTATAGAATTTTTGTCAGGAGAGCGCAGTTTGGGGTAGGAGGGAGCCTTGGCTGGGCTCCATTCAAGCACTCTTTCAACCTGAACTCTTCAACTACATTTTTGTTTGTTTGTGAATTTCCCTGTTTTCTTAATGGGCACCAAAAATGTAAATTGGATTAGGACGTAGGGAGAGGAGGTGAGGAAACCCATGCTTCAACAGACAGGGTCTCCCACCCAAACCTGGCTCCTCTTCTGCAGATTTCAGCAAGTCCATGGGAGGTGTGTGTGCAGTGGGGAGTAATATCAAGGCAGGGTATGAAGGGGTGTGGAGAAGAGTGGGGAGCTTTCATCACATGAGTAGCTCTAGGCATTTAATGTATTCTAGATATTTAACTTGTATAAGACGCCACCTTTCCATCCATCCATGGATGCATACCTTCCCCAATTTCCCTCCACCCACCTTCCGTAATTCCACCTCTCCAAAGTCTGCTGTCCTCTGCCCCCACCTCCATGGCCTCTGCCCCTTAGAGTGCCCTAGTATCTCCCTTCCACTCCCCATGCTCCTCCCCAGGTCTTTTGCACTCCGATCGATACCTCCTCAAGGTCTCTGCACCTGTGTTCGTGCCTTCCCTTGCACATACATTCTCTGTGCTTCCCCCAGTCACTTTCAACCTCATTCCATTTCTTTTGCCCCTGCCCTCCTCCCCTTCAGTCATCTCCTCCATATTCTGCCAATCTGCTGCCCCCCACTTTTACTCCTGAGGGAATTCTGTGCCAAAAAATTAAAAATCCTGCGCCAAAAAAACTAAAAATTCTGCACACAATATTTTAAAATTCTGCAAATTTTATTTGTCAAAATAACACTACATAATCATGCCAGTTTCAATTATTTTTGGTAATTTATTTCAAAATACCTGTCAGCAAGTATGTCTGTAACAATACAGACACACACAAAAATTCCCCCAGGAGTAGAGAGTTAAAGAAATCCCTATGACAACCCAGTTCCTGTTTCTCTGCCCCCTCCCCAGGGCCCAGCTGGGGTGCCAGACACTCACACCCCATTCCCCCCAGAGCCCAGCCCTGCCCTGCCTCCCCAGAGACCAGCCATGCCCCCCCAGCCCAGACACTCACACCTCCTTCCACCCAGAGCCCAGGCATGGGGCCCTCCCTGGCCCAGACATGTATACCCTCTACCCCTCAGAGCCCAGCCTCGTCCTCCCCCCAAGCCCAGACACTTGTACCCTCTACCCCCCAGAGGCCAGGTATCCAGAGGAAGAAACAGCCTGATGTTGGGTCCCAGGCTTGCACAGAGTTTCCTGGACACCGCGTCCTTTCTTCTGCAGCTGCTGGGAACCCTCCAGTTCCCTCCCACTTCCCCCTGGCATTGTCTTCTATTTGAGAGCTGCGCTCTTCCAAGTCCAGTAGCCCCTAGTGGTGGCCAATATCTCTGCAGCTCATTTCGGGGTGGGAGAGGAAATTCTGCACGCACACCATTTTCTGCAAAATTCTGCATTGCGCAGTGGCACAGAATTCTCCCAGGAGTACCACTTTGTGCCCCCCTCATGCCTAGTACATGGTCATTCAAAAAGCAGGGAAGAAACTTACCGCCAGTCCTTCTGTGTGATCCCCACCCAAGCCATGTCTCTTCTGGTCCTTTGTCCCCTGCTCTATATCTGATTCTTTCTCCTCTGCGTTTCTCCCCGGTCTCCTATACCCCACAACCTCCATATTCCCCTTCCCACCACACACACATTAATTTAGGGCACTTCTGACTAAGTGAACTGTGGGGAAGTTTTAAAACACCTTTATTTTCCAAATTCCTTTTCTGAATTTTCCTAAACTTCTGGGAAAATATCTATTCTCAAGTATAAGAGGCTGGATGCCAGATTTCCCGGGATCACTTTCATTTTTGAGGTCATTAGGAGAGAATAAAAACTGGGATTATGATGGGATGCTGGCTTCAACATTTACCACAGAGCAGCAACAGCTACTCTGTAATAATTTGTGTGTCCTTATGCTATGGAAACAATTATGCCATTTTGTGGGCTCAGCTTAGTGATAGCCACAAGTGTAGTTTATATGAGGATTTGGAATTTCATACAATAGATTAGGAAATATGTAATGGGTCTTATGGGTGTGTGTGTGTGTGCATGCATCAATTTAAACATGCTGCAGAGGAGATTTTCAAAAGCACCCAGTGTTCGTCTCTCTCTATTCCCACTGAAGTCAACAGGAATTTTACCGCTGACTTCGGGTAGATCAGAGTTATGGTAATGCTTAGCACTCTAGAAAATCTCACCCTATATGTTTGATATTGGGCAGTGTGATAACACTATCACTCAACTGATGCTTGCAATTTTAGTGTAGAATTGTTGTCTTTCATTTTTAAGGTGGGTTTAAGGTTCTTCCGTGTGAAGTTTTGTTGTTGTTGTTGTTATTTATTAAGAAAAAAAGAAATAAGGTCCTTTTTCAGCAAAGCTCTTAAACATGTTCTTTGTGCATAAGTCCAATTGAAGTCACTGGTTCTTAAACACATGCTTAGGTGATTTGCTGAATCATGAGCTGAGAGAGCTTGGAGCGAAAGACAGAGTTGAGTGTGAACTTTCCAAACTGACTGACAGTCTGAAAAGATCCTTACTGGAGAAGGATTTGAGGTGTGTTTTTCCCCCCCTTTTTTTAAGAAGAATTCTTTTTTAGATCTATCAGAATATTGCATATGCAGTATAGTCAAAATATCATCTACTTATGTCATTTCATATAGGGTTGAGTTAATGTGTGTAATATAGTCTGTATATTCATACAGACACAAATATAAATATATAGATTACCACTGCAGAGGAGTACAACATTGATTTATTTTCTGTTCACCATGAAAGTACAGTAAAGTATAGCTTTATTTTTAATTCTGGGACACAGCCAGACATATAGCCAAGGAGCTATATGTGTATGTCTCTCAGGCTTTGTCTTCACTACCCGCCGATCCGGCGGGTAGCAATCGGTTTATCGGGGATCGGCTTACCGCGTCTAGTGAAGACGCGGTAAAATCGATCCCTGATCGCTCTGCCGTCGACTCCGGAAATCCACCTCGGCAGGAGGCGGCAGCGGAGTCGGCGGCAGCGCGGCAGCGGTCGACTTTCCCGCGTCCTCACCGCTAGGTAAGCCGACCTAAAATACGCAACTTCAGCTACGGTATTCACGTAGCTGAAGTTGCGTATCTTAGGTCGGACCCCCGCTGTAGTGTAGACCTAGCCTTAGTCACTAATCTAAAAGAAAGCCAGCCAGCAGAAATCAGATATTTTAGCAATGTTCCTTTGCTGGGGCTAAACTTTCTAAACCCACAACATTAAAGCAATAATTTTAAACTTTCTTCAAACTTGAAACCACCCCATCTGTGTTTTGGTTTTATAGTGTACATACAGCGCACACACTCCAGTAGTATAAACAGCTACTGTTGATCTAACATGTTATTTTCTAATTTAAAATCTAAATTACCATTAAAAAAAGACATGTTCTTGATTGAATATCTTGTCTTAAGCACAAGATAGCTCAGCAGTATGTATTAGAGGATCCCTGCAATAGGCTGTCACTGACAAAACAATGCAGAATTGAATATAATTAAGGCTTCAATTTAGTCATGGAAGTAACGGAATCCATGACTTCCAAAGACCTCCGTGATTTCAGACAGCAGAGGGGGGGAGCCCTGCTGCTTCCTGCTGCTGCCCGGCCACAGGCAGCAATGGGGATCCCTGCCACTCCCATCCACCGCAGGCAGCAGGGGGGACCCCTGCCGCTCCCCACCTCTGTGGGCATGGGGGAATTCCCGCGGCTCCCGGCCTCGGCAGGCGGCCCATCCCCACTGCTCCCATCCACCTGTCAAGGACTGGTCACAGGCTTCCGTGAATTTTTCATTATTGCCCGTGACCTGTCCGTGACTTTTACTAAAAATATCCATGACAAAAACTAAAGCTTTAAATATAATTATTCTTTTATGAGTAGCTGTTTTTTCTTCTTCTTTCCCTCTCTCTTAAATATTTTTTCTTTTTTTCTATTTATGCAAAGATAAACTAGGTTCTGATTATGAGACTCTCATATTTTACATGCAAGGTTTTGTTTTGTTTTTTTTTAAAAACCTGCATTTTTCATACTCATGTTTTGAACTGTTTCAAGACAGTTGTAAGTATCGTACTTTGTCAGTCCTGTAGCCTGTAGAAAAGTCATGTTTTGTGTAGTGTGAGGCTAATGCTGGAGATCTGTATAAGTGAAATAATGGCTTACTTTTAAAATGTATGAGAATCGGCAGATCTCTAAGTTGAGGCTTTGAGATGTGATATGAGAAGAGATTTCCTTGTATTAATAAATTGATCTTTGTTAGCATACAGACTGACACCTTTTCCCTTTTTGTGGATAAGAATCAGAATAAAAAGATCTTGAGTTTATAACAGTTAATTTCCCTTTCTTTTTTTCCAGAATTGAAAGAGTGATCGATAACAACACTACAGTAAAAATGGTTCCCATCAAGATAGTTCATTCTGAGAGCAATGCAGAGAAGGAAAGTCGCCAGAACCTTGTGAGCACCATGGAGCCTCCTGCCTTACCTAGTGGTTTGGAGAAGGACCAGATTAAAACACTCAGTACTTCTGAGCAATCCTACTCGCGTTTCTGTGCTTACACAAGGCGGGGTGTAGAACCAGAGCCTGAGAGCAAAACCAGACTTCCTGACTTGCAATCAGCCGAAGCACTTGGGAACAACTTGAAGGACAACGATGCCTCCATCCCTGTAATCAGCTATGTGAAGGCCAAAGAGAAGACCTTTGAAGACTGGAAGTCTGAGGAACTAGCCAGAGAGATTGTCGGAAAAGATAAATCTCTAGCAGATATTTTGGATCCTACTGTGAAAATAAAAACTACGATGGATCTGATGGTGGGAATCTTCCCTAAAGACGAACACCTCCTAGAAGAAGCTCAACAACGCAGAAAGCTCCTACCAAAAGTTCCTTCTCCAAAAATTGCAGAGGAAAAGTGAGTAAAGTGTTTCCATAATCCAGTGACCTTTCCCCTGTTGCTGTCCAACATTGTGTTTTTCCCTTAAACATTTAAGGATCCTTCTTCATACTGTTAATTTTTAGGTTTTCCCATTAAAATGATGGTTTTGGCAGTGTCATTTATTGACCAGACCAATAATCAAAGGAGCAAAAATTAGGGTCCTATTACAAAGAACATACATGTATATAAATAAATATTTTACACCATAACTAACTCGTAAAAAGCTTAACATACATATATGTTATGTGTGTTATAAGCTCGTAAAGAGCTTACATATATGTTAAGCTCTTTACGAGTTAGTTATGGTGTAAAATATTTATTACATTACACCACAACCAAACTGGGAAAAGCTAAACAATCACATAAGGGAGTTTGGGAAGGAATAATTAGAATTCTATCATGAGACATTTCTCAAAGGCTTTAGAAATTTCACTAAAACCATCCAGTGTGATAGGGTCCAGACAGGGAAAGGAGCAATGTTTTAGTATTTATAATATCAATAAGGCTTACAAAGAAAACTTAAAATGAACATAGATAATATAAACTGGATCAAAGTAACCAGTTATTACCTAGTTGAGAATGAGAACAGAATAGTAAAATATAACAAAAAAGCAGTTGAATCATACAGATCTTTGATCTCTGAGTGTTGGTGTAATTTCAGATATAACTTTGTCCTGAAGTTTGATGAGAAGCCTTATATTGTGTAATGCCCTGAATGTGGTAGCCTGAAGGGTGGTTATAATCAATACACTGTGGAAACTTTTAAAAACGATTTCTAACTGTTCTCACAGGTAATGGCTCTGAGGTCTTTGTAGTGCTTATTAAAGTGGAACTTGAAGGCTGTTACATCAAAATTTCTGCCTGTGTGAGACAAACTTTGTTTAGGTTTCTCTCACATTAATGATGAAGGCTTCTCAATACCAAGGTTTTCTTGTTTGTTAGTGGACAGATGCTGACATCAGAAAATTTTTCATCACAGTTGATATTAACTGGCATCCTTGTGAGCAATCTCAGCAGACACACATTCCTAATCTCAGAGGCAGTCCCTCCAGGTTGAAGCCTCAGTACTGGATGGGGTTATGGAGAAGCTTGCATTGTCACTGTCCTTGTTATAGCTGGTATCTGGATCTAGGGAAGCAGTCATTTTCTAGAGCTGTCAACAATCATGCACACTCAGGAACACAGGCATTGCCATACTGGATCAAAGCAGTGGTTCTCAACCTATTTACCATTGTGGGCCACATATGCAGTTCTCTGTGTTGTGTGCCACATTCACACAATATATATACTACCTGTATGGCCCTGCAGATGTCACATGGGCCGGATCTGTGTCCTGATTGGGCCGCAAGCAGCCCGCAGGTTGAGAATCACTGATCTAATCCAATATTTTACCTCCAACAGTGACCAACACCAAGCACTACAGAGGAAGATGCAAAAAAGCCTGTAATAAATAATTGTGGGATAATCTGCCGTCGGGGAAAGTTTCTGCCTGACCTCCAATAGTTAGAGGCCACTCTATGCCCAGAAGCATGGAAGTTTATATCCCTTCTAAATGTCTTGGTTTTGTTTTACTATTATAATACTGGATATTCTTGTTACTTATGTAAATGTCTGATCCTTTTGTGAATCCTGCTACTTCCATTGAATTAATTTGGCGCTGGAGATAGTCATGCTTGCATAACAATGTGCCAGTCAAGAGATAGGGGTGTTTTAAGCAGGTCATTAACAGTGTCCTAATTCTTTCATTTTAAAAATGTTTACTACATGCATTTTGAAAATTCAGTACTGCTTCATCAGCTATTGTATTTTTGGTATTGTTGATCATTGCTAATATTTCTGTTTTTATTACTCTACTTCCTGAGTCTCTTAAAATCCCCTAAAGGCCACTTTTCAACTAGTCAAAAGAGTGTTGCATAAAGTAATAGGATCTTTAAGGTTCATAGTAGAGAAAATGAAATGTGATCTGCTGCATTTTCACCAAAAGATGTGTTTTGAGGATTATGGAATCACTAACCAGTGAGAGCACAGATGTAGACAAAACCACTACCTTCATACCAATGCCTGTGTAATCAAGAATAGTAAATGATGGTTTAATCACTGATACAAAGTGCAATTAAAAGACAGACTGAAAATAAATGCTTTCAGCTGGAGGTTTTGCTAGTTCCTTTTAATTGCCTAAATTGATAACTAGCTTTTGTGATTGACGGTGTGGCAATTTTTCCTCAGACATTTGACCCTGCATTGTTACCATAGTTATCATCTTTCCATTAAACAGTGCATTTAGTTGGCAAAATGATGGGTTTGAAAGATTGTTCTCTCTTTTCAGTGCTCAGGATGTCAGGCAGTTAATTAAAGTTATGACTTTTTACCAGGAAAGAGGAGCAGGGCATGCCTTCTGCCATCTCCTTGACAACCAATTCCACTTACTACAGCACGTCTGCACCAAAAGCAGAATTGCTGATTAAAATGAAGGACATGCAGGAGCAACAGCAGCAGCAGAGCGAAGAGGATTCTGAAGATGAGCTTGATCATGACTTGTCAGAAAAGAAGGTAACACAGTTTTGCACTTTGAAATATTTAATAGGATTTTCAAACCTGGTTGTCAAAAATTAGGCTGCTAAATCCACAGTTAAGCATCTAAATAAGAGACCTGGTTTTAAGCCAGTGGGATTTCCTGGGTGCTCAGCAGTTTTGAAAGATCAAGTCGCTTATTTTTGTGTCTAGCTATGGACCTAGGAACTTAACTTTAGAAAGACCGACATATTTTTAAAATCTTTGTGTGAATGTTTTTGTCCTTCTCTGTAGAACCTTTCCACCTGAGAATATCTGTGTGTAAGAGACTTGTGCTTTGAGAAAGACTTGCTGAGCACCCACAAATCCCACTGGAATCAGTGGGCCCTTGGACTTCTCCAGGCTTTTGAAAATTAGGCCATCTGTCTTCTGTCAATTTTTTTTTTACTGCTCATGAACTCAAGAGCCTGATAACATTGACTGCAGCTAAATAGGCAGTTTGGTGGGTGCTCGGTTCACACATCACCATTAACCACAGTCCCGTACACACACAGATCCCTGTGACACCTTAGTCTTGACCTGCATAGTGTTCCAGTCCCGAGAATCTGTGTGAAGTGGTGATTTTGTGGTTGTTGTACAGTGTCAGCTTAGTTAGATTGAGAGCACCAGATTCTCTTCATTTGGCACAAATTGAGTTTAACTTTGCTTCCCTGTCATGAGAAACTGGGGGAAACCATCTGTTGTGCTATTCAGCCATCTGTTTCTGTGTTAACAGTGGTCTAGTTTTAACTGTATTTGCTTAAAACAGCAATACCAGGGAAGGAGCTGCCTTCAGTTCCGGGATATCTTCTTTAGTGAACGTAAACTGTCATGATCAACCTCCAGTATTCAGTTAGTAATCAAAACTGGTAGGAATGACCTTTAATTGAATAAAAGGGAAATTGTTTTTAAAAACTGTTCAGATATGTTAAGGATTCCATTGCAGTTTTAAGCAATTATTAGACTAGAGAAGAGCATTCATGATTCTTGCTTCCTTTTATCTGGTCCGTGTAATGCCAATCATTGGGGGGTTTTTTTGTTTTCATTGATTCAGACAGAAAAATGTTCTGGTCATGTTGATTGAGGAAAAAGTGCACAAGTTCGAAATTGAAACAGTTTTCTTTGACCCAACCAACAAACGACAATCCACAAGCTTCTCAGTCAAAATGTTCTTTATTTGTGGTGGTGTCTGTTTATATGAAAAACATATTTCCCTTCATCACTTCCCCCACACCACTAAACACAGATTATACAGCCTGAGAAGTGTGTCCATGTCTAGTGTTACTAGACAGCCTCCCTCTCTCATGTCTGTGATGTACACATTCCTGTTTACTCACCCATCTGCTCCTTTGCATGCAGTGGAATGTGAGCTCTCAATCCAGCAGGCTTTCAGCTGAGATCTCGTCATGCAGTGTATGCAAATCACAGTAAATGGGTCAAGCCGTCCTTATAAAACTGCCAAGATCTATAACATGGTCCAATTGCACATAACTGCCAGCTGCTGAAAAAAGGACCTTTGGGGCCTGAAAGCTTGAATATTGTCATTTATTTGTCAGTCTACTAAAAGACACTGTGTGCTTTGAACCTGTTTCTTAATTCATTGAAACTCACCAGTTCTATTATGGGAAATCATGCTTTTAGTCCAATCTGGGATTCACGGTGGGTTTTCCAGGACCAGTTTACACCTGCCATTCTCTGTTTTGCAATATACTTGCTGTCCTCTTATTTATTTAAAATAATAAAATGATGATGAACACTCAGGATGGGTGTGGGAATTTTATGCAGAGAAATTGCGCACATCTATTACAAATAATTAGAGACAGTCTCCCTAATAAATGAAATGTTGTGGTCATGTAAAGCAATATATTTATTGAGGAACAATATGATTAGCACAAACATAATAATATAAATGGATTTGAATAGATGTAGGGAGGTAATAAAAGGGACCTTGAAGTTATATTGGGTTTGAAAAATCTACCCATGGCAAGTGGGAGGTTTTCTAGTCTTTTCAGACATGAATCTAGTGTGAAATGAGGCAGAGAACTGAGTGCAAACCCACAAGTGTAAACCCAGTGTAGTGCTGACTTCCTAAGCCTGCAGAGAGAGAGTACAATTGCCTCTGCTGCTGCTAATAGCTTGGCTTTGCTAAGCTGCTGCTGAGTGAAATTAACAAGGATCCAGTCAGTTTCTCTGCTATTATTTAAAGTAACAAGAATTGCGGAAAATCAGGTCCATATTAGCAGGGCAATATAGCACAGAGTATGACTATATTTAATCATGCATCTTGTAATAAAATAGTAGGATTATTAAATTGCATGGCATCCTAGGAAATAGGACTACAGCAGCCTGACCCAGTTAATCCAAATCAAACTTCATTTGCATTTAGGAGGGAACAAAAAATCAAATCGTTCAGATTAATCAGTCAGTAGAGCCTGCATCTGTAAAACTGCTTACTACCTTAATCTTTTGGACACCCAGACAAACAGATAACCCCAATACAGATTAACCTGGCCTGAGAATATTAAATCAAAACAGGATAGAGCCAGCCCAGATAATCCATATGTTTGATTTCAGAAGTACTCTTTGTTAGGTTTTTAAGCTACAGTTGGCCTCTGTTAGTAGGGTGGCTGAGTTACAGGTGGTTCCCAAAACAAACTGTCAATGCTTACTCTGTGTAACTCTGAAAATGGCTATACCTTCCTATGTACGGTGTAAGGGTCTGTAACACATTCCTGGGAAACAGGGATGGGTTTCTGTTTAATTGTACGTATTCAATTGGTTGGTTAAAATCAGAGTTCCTGACAAGTGTGCCATGAAATAAAGACACTTAAAAGAAAAACAAACATGTAAAGTGGTATTGCAAAGTAATTACCATCTTAGACAATATAGCCTGCATTAGAAATTGACGCTAACACGTGAAAAATGATTAATATTTACAGAAAGATGAGGCATGCTGTTGTCTTTTACAGGCATACAAGACCCCTGCCCAAAGGAAGAATTTTTTTAGGAAGGCAGCATGGTAACAACAGAGAACACAGTCGGGAGACTGGGGCTCTAGTTCTGCTCTGGCAGTGACTCACTGCATGGCTAGGGGGAAGTCTGTTTCCCTCTCTATCAAATGGAAATAATACTTACCTCACAGGGATGTTAGGGGCTGCGTTTTTGGGGTACTCTGAGACCTTTTGATGGAAGGTGCTGTAGAAGTACTAATTATTTGAGCCCCATGTTTTTCACAAATACAAAATAGCATGAAATAAAAGGGGGAAAAACACAAAAAATTACATAAAATGAAAAATTCACCCCACAGCAGTGGCTTCTGCAGCCGCTGTTCTGCAGAGTTGGTGCCCGGCTTCCCGCTCCAGGCGTTGCTACCTGGCACATGGAATTGCAGCATCACTCACATTTGGCCTGGCCCCCCCTCACATGATGACAGAGTGGCAGCTGGGCCACACTTGAGCAGTGCTGCAACTCTGTGCGCTAGGTCACAATGCCGGTAGCTGGGCCGTGCCTGGCAGGAAGTAAAAGATTCCAACAGCATAGTAGGCCATGTGTTAGTATTAGCCTAGCATGTGGAAGACTAGCTTTTTATGCCCATATTTTGCTTAGCACCATCAGCCTCCACCCCAAGAATGGTTATGCTTGAGAGTGCTGTGGGGATAGTCTTTGAGGAGGAGAGAGTACTTTTGCTACTCAGTAATCGGCTTTTGAAAATTTGAAGCTGATCTAAGGGGTAGCAGTAGTGAGCTCCAAAGGACGTCTTGTCTTCTGCCATGGTGGTGAATTGCCAAAGGGTGGGCACTCAAGCTAAGGGTAATGTAGACCTAAGTCCATCAAAAGTTTGTGTCCTGATATTTTGAATCCAGAACACTATCAAGGTCTAGATAAACATCATATGTCTGTAATGTACATACCTCTCAACCTGCCAAGCCCCAGATGTGGGTTGCATTGTGTGACAGGGATACAAAAAAATTCATGCAGTGATGCTGGTATTTAATCCTTAATAATAATTTTGTGATTCATTGCTTCTTGTGTAAACAGCTTTCTACATAAAAGTGAGGGGAGACTAGATTTCTGTGGGATGCAGATAACTTTGGGGCTTAAATGAGTGACACCATCAACATGTGAGACATTGAAGAATTCTTGTAACGCGTAGTGTGATGATGAGGACAAAAGAATTGGGGCCAGGAATCAGCTGTGAACACCTGCACCTCCTTGCTCTCTGGCCAGCTGGCCATATGTCTTAAGTGAAGTGTTCTACTCCATGGACTGACATCTGAGCTCCATGGTGGGCAGAGTTGCAGATTTGCCCTTAATCTATCACAGAGGAGTGTCTATAACAGGGTTAGGGAGGAAATGGAGAGACTCCCGGGAGCCCAGTGAGTGACAGAGAACAGATTCCTTTCTTCTTCCCCTTTCCCTGGTGGAGAAAAAACAAGATAGAGTAACTTTTGATTTCTTGCCATGTGAAGTAATTCTCCTGAAGCTTGAAAGCCTTTTTTAGCAATGAAATGTAAGCTAATGTGCATGCGAAAAACTTTATCTGTAGACTTGAATTCTCTAGTTGGACAACAATGCCATAATCACAGTTTCCCTTGCAGTCATAAACGCACAGCCCACTGCTAATCAGAATCAATGGCTGGTGTTTCTTTGGGGGTTTGCCATGTAACAAAGCAAATTAAGGACATGATCCAGCTTCTTCTCAGTCAGTGAGAGTGTTGCTGATGACCTCAATGAGAGGAAGATTGAGGCCTAAGAATCTATGGTAGAGGGGTCCTGTTTTGTTTTGGGCTTTGTAAACGGATATATTCTGGGAGGGGAGGGGAGTCTGATGCTGAAGTTTGGGGTAGTTTACCATTGCTACTGACACTTTTCAGCAGAGAGCCATGTGTGACTTTTTTCCCTGAGCTATTGGAACAGAATGCATGGAGGGAAACCTCTGTTTCCATCTCTGCTGGGTCAAGTGTCGCTAATAAATTCTTACTCCCCTTTTGTTGTCCACAGCAAAAACTCATTGATAGCATCAGTAGGAAGCTGCAGGTGCTGCGCGAAGCTCGGGAAACACTCCTGGAAGACATCCAAGCGAACAATGCACTAGGAGATGAGGTGGAGGCTATTGTGAAAGAGGTCTGCAAACCTAATGAGTTTGACAAGTTCCGGATGTTCATCGGGGACCTGGACAAAGTGGTCAACCTGCTGCTGTCACTGTCGGGTCGTCTGGCCCGGGTGGAAAATGCCCTGAATAACTTGGATGAAAATGCCTCTCCTGAAGAACGGGTAAGGCAGGTTGCTAAAGGGCAATAGTGTTATTTTGGTATTGAAGGAGCCAGCGCGGTAGGCTTTTTTTTATTTGAAAAACAGGTGGGCAAGAGAGTGGAGGGGAGAAAACTGATGTGCTGATGATTCACATCAGGCTGCTTTCATTAGGTCTCGTTAATACTCGTAACCTTGCCTTGCCTTCACTCAGACTACACTCACTACAAGTGGCTTGGCCCTGAAGAATGCATGACACTTTGTGCCCAGGTTTAGAAGAGCAGGTTGTTTAAAAGCACTGACATGCCTTTCCCTCTAAAACACTAAAAGACAAGTGCCGTGATGAAAGATGATGAGCAGAGTAGCCTCCTGTTTCTTTAACAAACGAAAAAATAAGTGGGGGAGAACAAACTAAAAGTAATTGTCTGACTCAGCAATTTGGGATGCTTAAAAATGAACAGACTGTATTTGAGTTCCAGTCCATACACACTGTCGACAGTGTACTATTATTAAGTTGTATTATGGCAGCACCAAGGTCCCCAGTCAGTGATCGGGACCCATTACATTAGATACTGTACAGACATGTAACAAAGACAATGGTCCCTGCTTTAAAGAACTGACAGGATGCAGTAGTGGACAAAAAGTAGAGAAATGGGGTGGGGCTAAATGGGAACACAGTGTTTTTTAAAAAATAAAAATAAAAAAAAAAGTTTGACAGACAAATGGAAATCATGGCTTCCCATTTACCTGGTCAGTGCCAGACAGTAGTGATTTATAGGAATCTCAGCAGAAGTAGGTTTTTTGGAAGGATTTTAAGGACCGAGGTATTCATTACTAATCTTTCTGTAACAGCAGAGAAATGGAAACTTATTGATATATAGTATTATCTGGTAGCCACAGTCTCTCCATAGTTAAAACAGACTTGCTTCCTTTGCAAGTCTGACTTTAGATTCCTGTTTATTATATTATTTTTTTAAAAAGCTGAAAAAAGCACCTCTCTTCGTCAGACTTTGCATTGCTGGCCTGTGGCCCCAGTGCAGTCTTTTGCACAACTTGGACACACTTTTTAAAGACCTGGATCTAATAAACACGGGTTTTTAATCATGTCGTAAAAAATCTTTCCTGAAAAGATCTAGAGCGGAGGATTGGTTTTTGATGCAGGAAAGGCATGTTTGCAAAGGTGTTCACTAGCAATTTAAGACTATATGAATGGTCCATTGCGCAGTGGTGGACTTTAAAAGGGCATGATATGGCTGGGAGATACTTAGGCTTTCATTTAAAAACAAAAGTCACTGGCCCTTTGCCTTGCAGGGGTCTTCAAATTGTAAACCAGTTTCTAGGGAGGTGTGCCATTCCCCATCTCTTCTGCCCCTCTTCCCCCCCCCCCAAAAAAAAAACCCTAGGAAAAGGCATAGCCTGTCACCAAATTTTGGCTTGTGACCCCCACAGCCACCAACAATCAGAGCTCATAACCTGCTCGTGACATCTTCTTGCCTCCATATCCTACCAAAAGGGACTGACACCAGTAAGATTTTCATCCCTTTTTCACACCCCAAAAGTTCCTGCTCTTGGCTTCCGTGGCGGCACTAGTGGAAGCTAACAGTGCTCCTGCCTAAGACAACTCCACTTATCTCCTCCCTCACCGCTCATTCTTCCATGGGAAATGGAGTCCCATTGCTAGGACCTCTCCAAACAGCATTTCTGAGTTCTAGGAAGAATCTGGGGATTGAGTGCATCTTCCCCATGTGCACACACATACTAGTACCTTGTGGGAGAAGAAAATAATCTTCTCCCACCTCCATGCCCTTGTGAAAAAGACCTTGTTACAAAAATAGCTTATGAAATTAGGTGTGCAAGGAGGGGAGAAGAGGAGCAGATATGAGGCCGGTGTCACAGAAGCAGAGTTAGGATTTCATGCCTATTTTAACAGCATTTTAAAGCATTTGTTTCTTGAAGTTGAACTTTAATTCTGAAATGTCTTTTAGTTGCATGCTATCCTTAGCACATTTAATAAGAATTTTTACTGTCAAATTACTCTCAGCATCAAATTAGTCTGAACTTTAATTCCATCTTCATGGATTTTTTTTCTGTATGCAAATTCTCCTGTTGATGTGTATAATTTCCTTTAGTGTTACTGGGAATTCTGCACATTAACATGTAGTTGTATGTTTTTAGCCTTCTTGTAACGTGAATCATTTTCTAATACTAAGTACAGACAGATACTGTCACTTGATGGCGCAGACACTCAAAGAAGAATTTACTTAGGGAACGAAGCTGAAAACATGACACATGATTACACATTTTTTGCCTAGATGCATGTGTGTAAACAGAATCTCCATCCTTGTCTCTTCTTCCATGCACATAGCTCTCTTCTGCCTGTTGTTTTGTCCCCCTGCTGATGCTCCAGGTCACCACAGAGACGCAGCTTTGCTTGGGCATAGCAGTTCATCACAATGAAGCGGATGCTATGTCTAGATTCAGTGCACCAGTGTGTCTCAGAATAAAAAGTCAGGCGAGATTTCCACAGAGCTGGTTGCGTGATGTATCAGGGTACCAGCAGTAGAGACACATGGACTAGTGAGAAGAGACTGATCTTTTGGAGGGGCTGTGCTTTTGTTTTTGCTTCTCTGCCCCTACTTTCACCCGCACCCATTCCCCATGATCATATGCCTTTACTTCTGATTAGAAAAGTGCACATTACAGTAAGGTAGAAAACCCTATCAGGTTCATATTGGGTTAGTATGCAGCAAATTCATGGTCCATCCTGGTCAATTTCACAGTCATAGGCTTTTAAAAATAGTAAATTTCACAGTTTCAGATATTTAAATTTGAAATTTCATGGTATTGTAATCATGGGGATCCCAACCCAAAATAGGGTCGTGGGGATGGGGCTATTATGGGGGGTTGCGGTATTGCCACCCTTACTTCTGTACTGCTGCCTTCAGAGCTGGGCAGTTGGAGGGCAGATGCTGGCCGGGCACACAGCTCTGAAGACAGCGCCACTGCCACCAGCAGAGCAGAAATAAGGGTGGCAATACCATACCCATGTTATGCCACCCTGATGTCTGCGCTGCTGCTGGAGACTGCGATGCCTTCAGAGCTGGACTCCCAGCCAGCAGCCGCGGAGCTTCCTGCAGTTAGGGGAGGTTCCCAGAGATGGGTCTAACCCAGCCTCAGGAGCAGCCCATGCAGAGGAACAAGTTCTGGCCCTCCTTAGCCCCTCCAGGACTAGCAGCTGGAGCTCAGCGCTTAGAAGTTAAAGAGGCCTTGGGCTGGCTGTGTGTGTGTGTGTGTGTGTGTGTGTGGCAGGGTGGTGACCCCGTCACCCCAGGGGGTCACCCCCTTGCCCACCCATAAGGCCAGCCCTTTTCCTCCCCAAAAGTGATGATCCCCCATACCATGCCACCTCACTTCTGCGGTGGTGCTGCTGCCTTCGGAGCTGGGCTCCCAGCCAGCAGCCGCCGCTCTCCACCCACCCAACTCTTGAAATCCGGTCTCCCCTACAATAGCCAGATTTCATGGGGGAGATCAGATTTCATGGTCTGTGACGTGTTTTCACGGCTGCAAATTTAGTAGGGCCCTAAACAAAATGAAAAGCTCTCTTTCAACTCTTCTCAACCCCAAGCAGTTTGTTTTCACAGTTTGATGCTTTGGCAGTCATTTCAGGGACCTAATCTGGGTTTCATTCATTGCTGGTTACACTTGCAAGTAGATCTTGCAAATCATTTCTGGAAATCAGAATGGCATCCATGTTACTTCATGCTAGTGCTTCCCACTGGCAGCTGTATTTGTTATAATTCTTCCTGTAAACCATTAAGCACTAAAGTAGTTGATAAGGACCTTACTTACCAGTGTTTATAAAATGTATTCCTAAGTGCTTTACTGTCTCTGCCGGTTTAATTCCCTTCTATTAACTTATTTTATCAGAACTCAGTGGCAGTTGGGAGATGAAGTTCACCTTTAAGCAGCAGTTTTATGGCTTATCTACAAAAACATTGAGTTCACAGGAAATGTGGGTGTGAATGTACCCCCAACTAGCCTGCCATGGACTAACTGTCTGTGTGGACCCTGCTGACTCATCATAACAGGTTGTTAATTCACTTTGATCTAGTCATTTTTGAAATGGGACTAGATCAAAGCACATTAACAAATTGTTAGTGCATGTCAGCAGGAGCCACACAGACAGTTAGTCCACGGCAGGCTACTGTGGTGTACGTGCGCTTCCTAGCTTGCCACAAACTAATTGTTTGCATAGACAAGCCCTTAGTCCCAGTCCGCCATACACACACCTCTTCATCCTTGTCCCTGCAGGTAAAATTGACTTCAGTGTTGACCAGAAAACTGTTTGTCTTGAACTGGTATCTGTAATATGGTTCTCTTTCTCTTAAGCGGACATTGGTAGAGAAGCAGAAGCTGCTGACTCAACAGCATGAAGATGCGAAAGAACTGAAGGAAAACCTGGACCGACGGGAGCGTATTGTCTTTGACATTTTGGCTAACTATCTAAGCGAAGAGAGCCTAGCAGATTATGAGCACTTTGTAAAGATGAAGTCAGCCCTTATCATTGAGCAGAGAGAGCTAGAGGACAAGATCAAGCTGGGGGAGGAGCAACTCAAGTGTCTGACCGACAGCCTCCAACCTGAAAGGCTCAAATAAGAGGTCAAGGCCTGACCAAAGACTTGAAAACTGGTGGTGGTTGGGCACAGTTTCCAAGTATGCAAGTGAAAACCCTGACTTGTATCTGTGTCTAGTAGGCAGAGTTAGACAGGAGAAAAATAGCTACTCTAGCAATAATGATCTTTCTTGTTGTTTGGATGATGTATTTAATTTTTTAAACCCTCTTTTTAATCCCCAACTCTATAGCTGTTCTTTGTCTCTCAACCTATCCTATAGAAAGTTCTGCAGGAGGCAGAGGCTAGATTCTAAGCTTTGAATTCAGTATATTGTGAAGTCTGTTGCAATAGTGCATGCAAACAATAACGATTTTCAAAATAAGTTATGTGATAGTCTTTATTGTCTTCAGATGCTGTACAAACTGCTGGGAAGCCCAAAAGCAAATGAATAAAAAAGCTCTAATTTTAGGGCTCTTTTTTTTTTACAGTCACATCAAGTAGGAGAAGTGTGTGTCATGTGTCTAATATTATATTCAGGTTGCTCTCACTTTGATCCTGGTTCATCAGACACTTTTTTGCTTTGTAACGTATCTCATAAGAAAAGTTCTCACTTTCTCCTTTCAGAAAATAATTTCAAAACCAATCTCAGCTGGCTACTGGCTAAACCAACCTGAAAATTATTTAAGATCTATGTTACTGAAGTTAAGAACACATGGTTTAGAGAAACATCGTGGTGTTTGTTTTTTTGGCGGGGGGGTTGGCATGGCATAGAAACAGTTGTGGGCCCATTTATATTGTAACATTTTTCTTACCAAGTTATTTGATTTCAAAAATGGGACTGAGAATGCCTTGCCAGTTTGGGTCAATTCATTTATCAACTAAACTATTTGGAAAATCTATTTGCTGCTTTGGGTTTCCCCCCAGCACAGCTACCTTGTAGGAAAGAGTCACTAAGTTAACAGGACAAATCAAACTGCTTTTATTTTCCTTCTGTTTGTTCAACGGTTCACCTTTTTTATATAAATGGTTAAATTATATTTAAGATGACCCATGTAATGCTATTTCTTTCTTCCTTCCCTCACCACCAAATGCAATATAAACACCTAGGCCACGTAAGTACTCCTAGGCCACGTGAGTTCAATGCAGTATTCAGAGTAACTCTGGTTTGTAACTGTGAACATCTGTATTTTTTTCACTTCACATGTTGACATATACACTTTAATGATAGGACACTATTTTGTCAGTCCAAGACTACTGGAGGTGATATAGTAACACTGCCATCCAGTACAACTCTGATAATTTGCATCATGCTAACCCATCTCTTAACACAATGATGGGATTAACTGATTTGATCGCCTACAAATACTACAGAATTGCTCTGTGTATACATGTATTATCTCTACGTTAAGATATAGCTTTTAAGGGCAAAGGGAAATCTTAGCTTCATGTATTTAAATTATATAAATTATATAAAGAAACCCCTTTATCTTTGTGTTTCGATAACAAACAGATTCTGCAACAAGGAGCTACTTTTAAGGCTGACGTGGATACCAGTCTGTAGCAAACTCTTTGAACAGAATGAGAGAAAATCAACTCTTTACACTAGTCCTGCAATTTTAATATTGACAAAAGGTTCTTTGTCTATTATCAAAATCCTCCTTTTTCAGTGCTTCTCTTGGTCACTTTTTCCTGATCAGTGAACTGCTTGCATTGCAGGGACTTGGCACAAAAACTTCTCTAAAACCAAGCCCTTCGCAGACAGCTATAAATGTAAAAAGGATCATTTTGCCTATTATACGCTCTTAATTCATGTATCCTGGGCCAGATCGTCAATTGGTATAAATCAACTCCATCAAAGTCAAATGGAGCTACTGATTTAGACTACCTGATGATCTGGCCTTAATTTCTTCTTACAGTTTACAAAACTTAGACTTCTAATGAAATCCCACAAATATTTGCTGCTATGTTAATTGATACTAGGACCAGTGAGTTTTCTCTTTGGACCCATTCTTTTACCATAAGAAACCCTAAGCTAAATAATTCCCAAATAAATTATGTTTAGCTTTAGTCAAGTAGTGTGCATTGTTTTACCTGTGACTTTTTAAAATTTTTTACATATTGTGGTTACTCTGATGTGTATGTGAAATGTGACTGTGAATAATAATATAATTTCATTATGTGTGTACAGTACTTTGATTTAGATCTTTCTTAAAAAGATAGCAATACTGAAAGTGCTATATATATTGTCGTTTTCACAAAGCAGTATATATATTCACCATGTCCCACCTTCTTCTTTTTAAATTGTGCTCAAAAGCTCTGTTAGTTGGGACCAGAAGATGGCTGTCTCCCAATGTTATATGTAAATCTGTAAATAGATATATTGTTGCTTTAAAAAAATTCTGGTGCTAATATTTTGCCTTTGGCATCATTAGGTGATGGCTGCTACTTCACCTTATGTCATCTCTCAATTTTAGATCTCTTTGTATAGTGAAAGATTTCTGTCAGGTTTTTCCAGTTGTTTGGATTTTGCAACCCAGAGTGAAAATGTGTACAGTTTTCTTGCTTGACACTTAACATTTACCTACTGACAAATCGTACTGCTTCACTTTGAGGAAATAAACTGTATATTTCAGTGTACTGAGTTATCATTAATTTTATGCGGTCAAAATATCAAGACGCCTACTCTTTCATTGGATACTCATGTCCACTTTTCTCTCTCTCATATAAGATAAAGCACATAGGGTAGCAGACTAATTACCTGCTGGTCTAAAATCAGAATCCATTTTTTTGTTAAACTATTTTAAATTTAGATTAATTGATCAGTCTCGAGTCCCACATCTAGAACAGAAGGAGTACATAGTTGTGGCATTCCGTGTAAAGATAGAGATCAATAGGAAATGTTAGGAAGAAGTGGGGCTGAATGGTTTTCATCCCTTGTCTGACTGATCCTTCTTGCATATGCTTTTTTTCGGTTTCCACTTTCCTCTTTCTTCTACACTATACTACTAATAATAAACATTCTGAAGGAAGTACAGAGAGGAAGATACAAGATTTTTCTATTTAATCAACATGGGCAACTGAGTTGAATTGGTTCACCTTTAAAATACTGTATCATATACAAATGTCAAAGAGGTTAAATTAATAAATAAATTAACTTGATTTGTAGTTGACTACAAAAAGCAGGTATTGGTAGCCCTTTCGTGAGCTCTGATTGCCCTTGTAATCCTCAATGGGAAAATTTATGCAGGATATTGAAATTAAGTAGAGGGAAGTTGGTTTTTTTGTTGGGAGCTTTTTCCCCTACTGAACACTGCTGTCTTACTGTACATCCTTCTTTTTTCTCTTAGTGTTGATCTCCTGCTCTTTTTTTCTCCTTTTTGTAAGGCTCAGGCTGGCAGCTACAGAAGAGTTGTCCCTGCAGAAATGTGCTCTCTTTGAAACTTCTGCTGCCCACTGAAATTGCCTAGGATCTTGTTCTAGCGTTGACTTTCTGTTTTAGGTAGCTGAGCACACCAGAGTTCAGAGAAACTTCCTGGTATCACTGTGTCCCCTTCTGACTAATCAGTAGCTATTGACTATTTCTTACATACTTCTGTCATTGTTTCCAGTTTTATACCTGCTTCTGTGCTTCTCATTACCAATGTGGCATGACTGGCAATTCATAGCTGGCAGGGCCTCATAATCTGGTTCAGTAAACTACTGCCTGTGGTTTTGCAGAGCTCAGTCATTTATTAGTAGGGCCCTACCAAATACCGAACACTGGTCTCCCCTGTGAAATCTGTATAGCATAGGGTAAAAGCACACAAAAGACCAGATTTCACAGGGGTCCTATTTATCACTGAAGAAGTGCTTGGAACTGAAGTAACTGAGAGAGTCTCAGACTGTGAGCTCTTTAGGGCATAAATTGTGTCCCACTTCATATTGTTGGACAGCGCCTATCACACTGTGAGCACTATTATGGTAAGAATAATAACGTAGCTGAAAGTATTGTACTATGCTGATGATAGAATTGGCATCGTGGTCGACTTAGCCATTCCTATTCATCTTTCTAGGTCACAATCTATTATTTAACCAAGCACAATGCTCCATGAAACATGAAATAGGTTTAAAATGCCCTGTGGGTACAGAGACCTATTTGCCCTCTCTACTGTTTTTATGTTAGGCTATCCCCACTAAGGCTTGACAAAATTTCTAACAATAAAATATATCCTAGTTGAAGGACATGAGCTTAATTATAATATAAGTGTGAAAAAATAGTGTGAAGCAATGAGTCCAATTTAATGCAAGTACCACATAACTACTACAGGTCTGTCGCATCTTAGGCGCATTTAACATGCGCCATTTCAGCTTTATGCGGTCGGCAAAAACAAAAACAAAAAAGAGAAAATTAGCAATTTAAATACTGTTTCTGTAGTGCGGGCGATTCCGCCCGCCATTACTCTCAATGTAATTTTGACTATACGCGATTCTCGCTTTAGGCGCGGACTGCGGAACGTAACCCCAGTGTAAGATGAAACAGACCTGTATTTTTCCAGACCTTAGTTTAATTAATTATAGGCCGAGTTGGTAACATCACCTGTTATTGAGGTTGCCTAACTCTTTCCACTATAAGACCCTGTTTTCAGTTGCTTATGACTTTTTTTCAAACTTTAACCATTTGACTGAAATTTTCCATGCCAGATTTTTGACTCCGGATGATTTTTTATTTTGGAAATTTTCAGCCTAAACAGTTCTGCTCTTTCAAGGCTATGAAAAATACTTTTTGTCCATGTTAAAAACACTCTTGAGACCTTTCCTTGAGAAGTTCTAGAACCCCCATGCTTTGGAGCAGGGACTTAAAATGGGCGGGGTGGGGGGGCTTTTGGTCAGCCTTTTTGCCAAATCTTGTAAAAATCTGCCCAAATTTGGCTGAATTGTAAGGCTTAGAAAAATCTCAGTTCTTACATCCTCAGCAGAGGCTGACTAGAGCTTCACAGCTAAAATCTCCAACTATTCTGTCTTCACTGGACGTGTTCCAGCCTGGGACTTTCCCTGCAATTGCAGTGCTGAGCTGCTGCCAGTGCTGGGCACCAGAACTGAGAGCAGGGATGCTGTCTCTCCAGTGCTTTCAATGCTCCACCTGCTCTCACCCAGGCGGCCTGGAGGAGGAAGCTGCCTGATTTGAATGAAGAGACAAGAACTGGACCGAGAGGGACAAGGAGTTAATTGAGACAAGGAACCTGTGCGGGAAACACATGACAAGGTCTGGATGTTGTGGAGGGAAAGGAAAGTGGGACTGGGAGTTGTAGAGGAAGAAGACTGGCACTTGGAGTCATGGATTTTAAGGTTGAAAGGGATCATTAAGTGGATCATCTAGTCTGACCTTAGCGGAGGGAGACTGGAACTGAGAACCAATGGGGATCAAGAGTTTGGGGAATTCCTTCTGTTCACTAAATATGTAAGAGATATTATCTTCCTATTTTATTAAACACCTGTAGTTCAGTCGTACCTTTAGGCCTCAACCAGGTTACCTACTATAACTGTCTTATGTTTATGTTCACTAGTTGCAAGATTGCTGTGGGGAATGATTGATTAAGTTAACGCATTTACGAAACTGGTGGAAGTTTTGCACATTCATCCTTGGAAAGGTCAAACTCTAAACTCAAAGGAAGTTGATCTGCATCCTCATGTTTATACAGCACACCAAAAGAGGCACATGAGTAATATTATCTGCCGTCATGAGGCCTGAACTAAGGTGCTCTGATACGAGCCAGATTCAGGAAGGCTCCTGTGGTTCTATTAAAATATATGTTCGTATATTTTCATGGAGATGCTGTCTCACTCATGTACACTGAAGGAGTTTTGTCTTAGTGGGCCACAAGCTGTTCACAGCAAATTAGCCGTAAAAACAGGTAGCCTATATATTACTAGACACCAGCACTTCTGTGATAGCCTCGTATCTCCGGGAGTATTGCAGGACAAAGGACCTTATGTACGCTGAGAGAGCTTTACAAATATATTATAACTTTCCTGCACAGAAGGAGTTAAGAGCCAACAACTGATGGAAATCAACAAAAACTGCATTACACAAGACATTGCTTTGCGCTCTATAGCTGCCTTCACTTTAAAGCCTTCCTTTCTAGTTTATGTATTAGGTTTAGCATGGCTTTTTTCTTGTTGTTGTAACACTTAGCATTACAGTAGTGCGGTTGGAACAAACTGCTGTAGATTACAGGAAAAAGCCATGGGCGATAGTTTTATTTAGTTTGGGTGTACAGACACAATTCAAAGAAGGTGGTTCATAACCACTCCCAAAGCTACTGTGACAGGAACCCTGGATACAAAGGAAAATCAAATATGCTGAGAGGGGCTAAATGGTGCCATGCAAGCACCAAAGGTCAAATTCATAGTCCTTGGTCTTCTTCAGCCAGTAGAGCAGTGATATGGGACCTCAGGAGTGGGGAAAACTGAGAAAGGATCCTCAAGACTCCATGAAGGAGATGCTTTATAGACCTACTGGAGAGAAAATAATTTGACGTCTCCCTTGTGCTTCTCAGCTCTATCTGCCCATCTCCATATGTGCACAATACATGAAGAAACTACAGTACCTCATATTTAACTTTTCCTTTGGAAAATCATGATACTTCATGGCAGCCTTGCAAAATTCTGCTCAACTACTTTCCTGGGATGGGTTGTTGTTTTTTTTTTTGGGGGGGGGGGAAGATAGAGGGAAATAAAATGCAACCAATTTTCTCATTATAATTGTTGACAGGATAAAAAGGTGAGTAGATTTTTCTTTATGGGATGGTATATTTTCATAACTTTGCAAAGCTGGAGTTGCAAATACAGTGGCATTCAGAAGCTATGTGTAGTTTGAGCATACATGTAAAGGTGTGTTGATAACCAAAACAGGTGTGGGTGTATTGTTATCCTTTGAGAGATATGGGTAAGGTAGTCATAAAGTGATTTGGATCGCTTAGTAAGCTGTGCCCCTTTAAATAAAGTGCTTTAATAGAGCCAAATGCAAACTTATACATCTAGGAACAAAGAATGACGGCTATACCTACAGAATGGGGGAGTGTATTCTGGAAAAGCAGTTACTTTGAAAAGGATTTAGGGGTTCGAGGGTATAAGAAACTCAGCATGAGATCCCAGGGAAATGTTGTAGCAAAAAGGGCTAATGCAGTCATTGGATGTAAACGGAGCAATGAGTAGGGAGGTGATTTTCTCTCTGTGTGCAGCATTGGTGAGACCGATACTGGAATACTGCATCCAGTTCTGGTGTCCATAGTTTTAAAAGGATGTTGAAAATTGGAGAGGGTGCATAAAAGAGCCACAAAAATGATTTGCGGGCTGGAGAAAATGCCCTACAGTGAAAGACTTAATAAGCTCAGTCTGTTTAGCGTATTAAAAATGAGAGGTGACTTCATTACAGAGTATAAGTACCTTCATGGGGATAAAATGCTGGTTACTAAAGGGCTGTTTAGCAGAGAAGAGGTATAACAAGAGAAAGTGGCTGGAAGCTTGAAGCCAGACATTCACATTTGAAATTAGGAACACATTTTTAATAGTGAGGGTGATTAACCATTGGAACAAACTGCCAAGGGAAGTGATGGATTCTCCATCTCTTGGTGCCTTCAAGACTGGAGGTCTTTCTGGAAGGTTTGCTTAGCCAAACACACAAACAGGTTATTGGGCTCAATAAGTGGGTGAAATGGTCTGTGATATCTAGTTTGAGTTCCTGAATATAATGGTCTCTTCTGGGCTTATTCTATGAATCTCTTTTTGCTCTGAATCTATTATGCAAAATACATCTGTGTACCATTTAGGTTGGCATTTCAGTCCACAGCAGCCAGGAAATTCACAATTCACGTTTCTGAGGCCATTATGACTCATTTCACAGTCACATAACAAGGTGCAATTGTGTGACCTCTTTGGTAAATATTTACCATTGCCAACAGTTTTCTAATTTTACCTCCTGCTCCTGTCATAAAAGGAGTGCTAGAAGGAAAGTCAAAGTGACTTGTGTAGAGCAACAGGTAAGACAAGCATATGGGAAAATAACAGCTGGCACATCTTTATGAAGACACAAGTTTGATTCAAGTCTTGGAATTCAGGACAAGACTAGCTTTCCCAAAACAGCCTTACACAGTTTGAAACAGATGTTGGAACTTGAGGAGAGGTGTTCCCCCAACTCTAACTCTCTCAACCTACACAACTGTAATCCAGGATTTGTGTGCAATTTTGTTTCCAAGAAAGCCTTAGCCTAGCTGCTATGTTTAATTATGTTTCTTCCACCTGTTGCTGTAAAAATACCTTTTGCAACGCTGACTCTCCTTCAGATGTTCCGTTAATGCCATGCTTAGCCATCCAGCAAGTACCGCTGTACAGTAACAAAGAACGAATCTCACCTTCCCAGGATCTACAGTGTTACCATCCAACCACTGAGTCAGCCTTGATGGCCTTTCTAAATTAGGTGTCCTAATTAGCCTGCCTGCCTTAACTGGTTCTAGCAGGTTCCTGATTCCTCTAGTGCAGCCCCTGCTCTGGTCACTCAGGGAACAGAAAACTACTCATCCAGTGACCAGTATATTTGCCCTCTACCAGACTCCTGTACCCCACTGGTCTGGGTCTGTCACAGTGTGTGAAGTGATTTTCCTGGGGAATATCTAGGGGGATGTGAACGCAAATTCCCCACCTCCAGTTATGTAAATACCCAGCCTTTTGAAACGATGGCCTGAGGCATAAGCCATTGTCTGCTAATCGCCTGTTATATGAGAACAAGATCAAAGGCCAAAATTATATAAAGGAAAGGCTAAAGTATTCATGGTTGTTCTGTTTCTGAGACAGTTATGAACTTGTAACCATCAGGAAAACCAGTTGGGGAGTTTTGAAGGACTGACATATATGAGACCCCGCGGTAGGAGTTGGGGAGACTTCTGGTAAGCTTTTTAGCATGCACGTGCGGGGGAGGGGTATTGTTTTTCTCTGTAATGCTTGCATATTGATTCTTACAGTTTAAGAATCAATATGCTCAATTATAAAGAGCTGTATGATAATTTATAACTACGGGTTATTATACTGTTCATAGTCTCTGGAGAGAAAGCAAAGCACAGTCTGGCTTGCTGGGGATATCACAGTATAGGCAGGGAACTGTGCAGGCTGAAAAATTCCAGTCAGGAGGAAGAAAGAAGTTGTTTCTATGGAAGAAAGGTGATAGTTTAGGAGCCGGAAGCCTGCAGTGGGTGCTCTTGGTAGACTACGAGGTGGGAATACAGGTGCAGTTGCCCTGAACTGTGACAGTGGTCATTCCTATGTAGTAGCAAACCCATTGTCTCTGGCCTGCCACACTCTGGAATAGGAGGGCTTCTATGAGCCTTGGAGTAGGTGAGCTGATCACACTCAGAAAACTTTGAGACACTCTCTAAGAGCGCTCCTCTGATCCCCTTCCCTCATTACTGCTGCCAGGATGTGTCATCACTCAGGAGTTATCCTTGATTGAGTTATCTGGAATTTTTGGCCACGCAGCTGTAGCTTCCGTCAATGGCACACTTAGACAAGGTATCTGTTTCGGTCCTCTTTGGCTGCTTACCACTGGCAAAAAACCACTGCAACATTTTAAAGATGAAAACATGTATAAAAGTGAGATTCTGATATATCTGTCAACTGCTACTGCAGCACAATGGCATTCTATTTCAGCTAGACTTCTGTGGAGCTTAGCCTGTGATGCGTGTGATAATGTAACCCATTGCATAGGCTGAGCCGTTTCTGTCTTAAGGGGTAATGTAATGTGGCCAAGCAACTGGGATATGAAAATTGGCCACAGCATCTCATTAGCATGTTATTATGCTTTGTATAGTCACACTGCCGCTGTTATCATGTAAATGCACAAATTATTAAGGAGGGGATGGAAACTAGGGAAACGAGGTTGTCGCCCTGGTAGAGAGGCGAAGGACAGCGAGGGAGCTGACCCGACCAGTTAAGGAAGAGGCACCCCGGGTTAAACTAGCAGCACCAAGCCCTAAAGTTCGGGTCACTGGGCCACCAGGAGGGCCCAGGTGGAAAAAGAGAGAGGCTGAAGGCCCATCAGAGGCCACAAAGAGTCAGAGCACTGAGGGAGAAGAGGATCATGATGTTAGACTGCCCAAACCAAGAGACTGGGGAATGCCTAGGGCTCCATACAGATGTTATGCCTGCGGGGTGTGGGGACACATAGCTGCACAGTGTCCCAATGCTGAGGAGCCTATGCAGTGTAACCTAGGGAACTGGGCAGATCCATGCTCCTTAATCCACCTTGTGGGGGTCTCACTAACCCCACATATGTATACCAGACCAGTGAAACTAAATGGGGTAGGGACCACGGCACTGGTTGATTCAGGGAGTGCTATCACGCTTATCTCAGGGAAGCTCGTGAAGCGTAGTCAGCTGCTGCAGGCTAAACGTACGGGGATAACATGTGTCCATGGGACAGTTAGTTACTACCCCACCATCCCAGTAAAAATCGAGCTCCAAGGGAACACTACTGAGGTAGCAGCAGGTGTAGTCCCTAAACTCCCATACCCGGTGCTCATAGGGAGGGACTTCCCAGGGTTTGGAAACTTACTCCCAGTAGGGGGATTGGAGAAAGATGGGGACCCTAAAATTGGTGAGGCATCCACAGCAGACTGTCAACCCCCAATCTTTTCTGAAATATCCCCAGATTTGTTCTCCACTCCCAGACAGGGTAGAAAGACAAAAAGGGAAAGAAGGGCAGCTAAGGCCTTGGGAACCCGAATACTGACCCAAAGCCAGAGGGTCGTTCTTGTAGGTAGGCGGACCCGTGCAGCTGAAAAGGAGGCCACGCAGGAGGGAGAAGCACCTGAGTCTGACCCCCACCCTAATGCTTCTGAACCAGTAGAGGCAACAGAGACTGGGCCCCTAGATCTTGGGCAGATTAGCCCCGGGAGAGGAAATTTTGGACGGGACCAGGCAGAAGACCCAAGGTATGACAACATTAGGAAGGAGGTGACTGAAATAGATGGGGTCCCCATGGAAGGGAAAACCCAGGGACCAGGACCCTACTTCATAATGAAGAAGGATCTCTTATACCGGGTTGCACCAGTACAGGGGCAGAAGGTACAGCAGATCCTAGTACCTCAAAAACACCAGAACGCTGTATTAAGTCATGCTCATAGTCATCTTTTTGGGGGGCATTTGGGGGTAGAGAAGACCCTGGCACGAGTCCTACGACGGTTCTTCTGGCCCAGAGTACATGAAGAAGTGCGGAGGTACTGTGCCTCCTGCCCGGAGTGTCAGCTGCACAGTCCCCGTCCCCACTTGAGGGCACCTTTAGTATCCCTTCCCATCATAGAGGTCCCCTTCGAGCGAATAGCCATGGACCTAGTGGGACCCCTGGAGAAGATGGCTCGGGGCCACCAATATATACTTGTTGTTTTGGACTATGCTACTCGCTACCCAGAAGCCGTCCCCCTGCGGAACACGGCCTCTAAAACTATAGCCAAAGAGCTGGTGGGGATCTTTGCCCGAATGGGGCTACCGAAGGAGATATTAACCGACCAAGGAACCCCATTTATGTCGAAGCTAATGAAGGACCTCTGTACGCTGCTCCATATACATACCCTGAGAACTTCAGTCTACCATCCGCAGACTGATGGGTTGGTAGAAAGGTTTAACCGAACCCTCAAGGCTATGATAAGGAAGGTGGTAAGTCGGGACGGGAAGGATTGGGACACCCTACTACCCTACCTTATGTTCGTTATCCGGGAGGTACCACAGGCCTCAACTGGGTTTTCCCCCTTCGAGTTATTATACGGGCGTCACCCCAGTGGCATACTAGATATCGCCAAAGAGATCTGGGAAGAGGAACCCAATGAGGGGAGAAATATAATAGAGCATGTAATGCAGATGCGAGACCGGATAGCCCGGGTTACCCCTATTGTACGGGAACATTTGGAGAAAGCACAGGAGGCCCAGCGAACCCATTACAATTGCCAGGCAAAAGTGCGACAGTTCCAACCAGGGGATCGGGTTATGGTGTTGGTACCCATGGCAGAAAGCACGCTTCTGGCCCAATGGCAGGGGCCCTATGAGGTGGTTGAATCCGTGGGGGAAGTAACCTACAAGGTGCGGCAGCAAGGACGCAGAAAACAAGAACAGATTTATCACATTAACCTTCTGAAACCCTGGCATGCACAAGAGGCATGCACAACAGTCCAAAAAGACCTAACCCAGGAAAACAAGCCTTCCAAACCGGTGAGAGTGTCTCCCGATTTAACACCAGACCAGAAGAATGAGGTGTCTGAGATGATCTTCCGGAACCAAGATGTGTTCTCGACAAAACCGGGTCGAACAACCGAGACATATCACCACATCGTCACGGGTGCCAGCGGCAAAAAGGAAGGAAATAAAAGCAGAAGTAAAAAAAAATGCTGGAGTTGGGGATCATCGAAGAATCCCACAGTCAGTGGTCCAGCCCAATCATGCTGGTGCCCAAACCTGATGGCACCACAAGATTTTGCAACGACTTCCGGTGACTAAACGAAGTATCCCAGTTCGATGCGTACCCCATACCTCACATAGATGAGCTAGTGGACCGTCTGGGTAATGCCCGGTACTTGACTACCCTAGACTTGACAAAGGGATACTGGCAGATTCCCCTTGTGGAAGACGCAAAGGAAAAGACTGCGTTCTCTACACCAGAGGGTCTTTTTCAATATACTGTCCTCCCTTTTGGACTACATGGGGCCCCAGCTACCTTCCAGCGCCTCATGGACAAGCTATTATGCCCGCATAACAGTTATGCTGCTGCCTACTTGGACGATGTGGTCATTCATACCCCAGACTGGGAAACCCACCTGGAGAAGGTGGAGACAGTCCTCGATACCGTCAGGCGAGCTGGCCTTACAGCAAACCCTGCCAAGTGCGCTGTAGGGTTTACAGAGGCCAAATATCTTGGCTACATTGTGGGGAAAGGTCTGGTAAAACCCCAAGTGAACAAGTTAGAGGCCATCCAAAATTGGCCCCGACCAAGTCGCAAGAAACAAGTCCAGGCGTTCCTAGGTGTGGTGGGGTATTACCGACGATTTATCCCCCACTTTGCCACAAGGGCAAGCCCCCTGACAGACCTAGTGAAAGTCCGTGGACCTGATCTGGTGAGATGGTCTGACGCAGCAGAGGAAGCATTCACAGACCTATGGACTGCCCTCTGCAGTAACCCCGTACTGATAGCCCCTGATTTCACCAAGGAGTTTATCCTGCAGACGGATGCATCGGAAGTAGGGTTGGGGGCTGTTCTATCACAGATGGTCGGGGAGGAGGAACACCCAATTCTATACCTCAGTCGGAAACTCCTTCCAAGGGAACAAAAATATGCAGTGGTGGAGAGAGAATGCCTCGCTGTAAAATGGGCCATGGAAACATTGCGCTACTACCTGCTCGGGCGCAGATTTGTCCTCGTGACTGACCATGCCCCTCTTCAACGGATGCAGCGGAACAAGGAGAAGAACACAAGGGTGACCAGATGGTTCTTATCCCTCCAACCTTTCCAGTTCCGTGTGCAACACAGAGCAGGGAGCCGTCATGGCAACGCAGATGGCTTGTCATGTGTGCACTGTCTGGCGTCCCAAGCTGCCCAACCCCTTGGCGTTGAGCAGGGGGGAGGGATATGTGACAGACCCAGACCAGTGGGGTACAGGAGTCTGGTAGAGGGCAAATATACTGGTCACTGGATGAGTAGTTTTCTGTTCCCTGAGTGACCAGAGCAGGGGCTGCACTAGAGTAATCAGGAACCTGCTAGAACCAGTTAAGGCAGGCAGGCTAATTAGGACACCTGGAGTCAATTAAGAAGAAGCTGCTAGAATCAATTAAGGCAGGCTAATCAGGGCACCTGGGCTTTAAAAAGGAGCTCACTTCAGTTTGTGGTGCGAGTGTGAGGAGCTGGGAGCAAGAGGCACAAGGAGCTGAGAGTGAGAGTGAGAGGGTGTGCTGCTGGAGGACTGAGGAGCACAAGCGTTATCAGACACCAGGAGGAAGGTCCTGTGGTGAGACTAAGGAAGGTGTTTGGAGGAGGCCATGGGGAAATAGCCCAGGGAGTTGTAGCTGTCATGCAGCTGTTACAGGAGGCACTATAGACTGCTGCAGTCCACAGGGCCCTGGGCTGGAACCCAGAGTAGAGGGTGGGCCCGGGTACCCCCCAAACCTCCCAATTGACCTGGACTGTGGGTTCTTCCAGAGGGGAAGGTTTCTGGGCTGTTCCCCAACCCACATGGTGAATCTCTGAGGCAAGAAAATCCGCCAATAAGCGCAGGACCCACCAAGATAGAGGAGGAACTTTGTCACAACACTTATTGTTCCAAAAGTCCATTCCTGTCTGGCACATTGTTCAATAGAGTCCTTTGAACCCCCAGGTCTTGCACATCTCCCCCTTTGAGAGGTGACATACAACCCCAGCCCTCAATGGTACATAAACCATTCATTTAATACAATGGACTCTAATGACAATTAAACATAATTAAAAAAGATCTCTGCAATGAAATTGCCGAAAATTGCATAGCTGTCACAACCACTGATCCTTGGGAATCTCCAAGAATCCAGTCCTGTTCTCCTCATGGGGCGAGGCATTGGTGCTTCATTTATAGGCGGGGCATTTAGACCTTACCCACAAATGCATTGTCCCATGTGCCACACCATTCCTGGGCACAGGAAGGGAAATCCATTTCCTAGCTGCCACAACCTACTGCCCAAATTTGTGGTCCTGTGAATCAATAGATCTGTAATAATGTCCAAGGGCTGTCGCCAGGCTCCAACCATAACAACAAATCTCAGCCCATCCGAAAACATACCTAACCTCGCAACATCCTGATACCCGATCATAAAGCCAGCAACCGAATGTGCCTGCGCAACAAAATGACAAAATCCACAACCCTGCTATCCCCGGCCAAAGAAAGAGTCTCAATCTGGAGCAGCCACAACAGAGAGGGAAAGTTCCAGTACCCACACTCAGGGAACCCTACCATGTTACCTGCAGATCAAATCCGTGAAACTATCCATCCCAGAGAAGATTACAGGGGATGTAAGGTGATGCGGGGGAAGCAGGAAAAGGATTTTCTTTCTCCTAGCAGAGCCCTTTATTGCAAGCAATAGCCAATTACAGCACTTATTACATGGGATAGAAATTGTCCTTTGTAAGAGCCTGTAGAACATAACAAAAATTACTGTGGGCTCCAGCCAGAAGGAAATGCAAGGAAGGTGAGGACGCCTACCAGGAAATCAGAGCTATTTTTTTCACTCATGGAAAAACCAGGAAGAAATTAAAAACCAAGAAGAAAGAAAGAAAAATGGATTTCAAGATAGCAAGTTCGGAGCAGTTCTCCTTATTGAAATGTTAATGTGTTAGCCGTCTTACTCAGATATGGAGTCAAAACAATTCCAGGCAAAAAGAGAACGCAACAGCTCAGATTTGTTTCTCCAAATGGCAAACCAAATAATATAGTTCACATCTTGCTTTGGGAGCCATTCCTGCATTCCTCCTCACCACCACGACATAACTGTGAATTTTAGGTGCACAAGAAATGTGATAGCAAGACTTTAACAGGAGAAAAAAATTATGACACCATCTCTCTAAGTTTTCAAATTCTATGAGCTGTGTTCTTCAGGACCTCACACTAGAGGGTCAGAATGGTTCCTCCTGGTCTTAAACTCACCTAATCACTGTGACGATGTCTCTGAAGTATTACTTGACAGAAAACTGAATTTAAAATGTGCGTTTAAATATTTTGACAAAAGTTTTAGTGCAACTAAAATTATATGGCAAAACGTACATCATATGTTATAGCGTGTTAATGATTAACTGCCTCATTATATCTCTGTTGACTTAGTGGGAGTCTGAAAAGAACTGTGAGGTACCTATTCCATAGTTCAAAAAAATCAGACCATTCCACCTAAGTGCTTTTTTTCCAGCTCTCTGCATTCTGTGTCCAGAACTCTGTTTCATGCAACTGACTCTTCTGTGGTTCAGGCCGCTCACAGACCCACAAAAGTAAGATTCTCTTTTTTTGTACTACTTATTTTATGAAGGTCTGATAGAGAAAGGATGGGGGGAGATATGAGTATTTCTTTGCTTCCTTAAAGTTTGCTTTCCCAACTGGGAACTGAAGAACTAAGTTTTCAGCCATTAAATCATAGGGATATTGCTAAGAATTATCTAATTACTATCCTGCCATTTTTGAAACTTACTTTTTGTTGGAAGATTTGAATCAAGCAAAGGATTTGGTTAGTAAGCTACATCCTAAATGCTGCAATAAAACTGCATGGAGGCAATAAAACGGCACTAAGATAGGATTTGAACATCAATTGCAAAACACAACCAAATGCTAAAAATATCAACAAATGAAAACGTTTGCTAAAAATGAAATGAAATGAAGCTGGTAAAATGAGTTCTTGTGTTAATGGGGGAAGGGAAAACTCATTCCATATCACTGTATTATGTGGATTTTATAGGGATGAGTTTATAATGGATTTTCTCTTCAAGGTGTTTAAAAATTACACTAGATTTCCAATAGCAAAAACCTTTTAACAAGGAGGGAGGCTACTAATAGACCTCCTGGGGTCTCTTCCAACCCTAGTAGTCTATGGTTCTATAATAGGGAAAACCATACTACACTTTACTGGTTTATTATTCATCGTTTGTAGAATTTCATTTATATTGAGTCATGTTTATCACTTGCATGGAGGCAAGAGTTCCCGCCTGATCATCCTTTTGAGGATGTAGTCCTCCCTCCCACCCTGTGATTGTCCTGAGATCCAGAGGGAAATTCTCTGAGTCTTTGTATCCCTGCAGCAGGTGTGAGTTGTTGAGCAAGGGTGCGGGGCCGCCACACACCCGTCTCCCATGGCAGCACTGCTTCATTATCTTTAGCACAAAGATTGAATGAATTGTTCTCTGTTGTCGTTGAAAGTCACGAGGGGTGGGAGGATGGGGGCAGTGAGGGAGGCACTTGCTGTTAAGGTTTGCTGGAGTGGAGGATGAATTCAAAATCCCTCTCCCAAATTTCAAGTCATCTCACCCCTGTGTAAGAAGAGTGGGTGGGGAAAAGTAACACCCCCAATATACTAACTGCTTTCAGGTTGCCAAAAATCCAAACCATCTTCTGCACTTTAATGGGTGCCAAAAGTCTGAATGATCCCCTGCCCTGCTACCAAAACTTCCAGTGTCCTTGCTGCCACATAATGTAAGTGTTATATGCCACACAAGGCCTTGGGTGTGATTTGGAGTCTCCTCGTTGGGGCTCTGTTTTGCTGGAAAAAATCCATGGCTTTCTGGGATACCCAAGATACAATTGTGCCTTGAATCTGCCAACCTGAGGAATAAGGGACCTGGAATGGCAGCCGAACTGCAGGAGTGTGTGTGTCCATGTCTGATTTCCTCCTTGCCATAGATGGTAACTGGGTGGGGTGGAATCTGTGGTGCCTTTCTGGGAAAGGCCTGAAACCCCGTAAGTCTGACTTCAGGTTTATGAAGGAAAAGAAGCAGCTTCTGTAGCTGCAGAAGCTTATGGTCAAAACTGGGTTGACTATTGCTGCAGGGAAGCCCAGAGCTGGACTAAAACTAAAATGAAGTGCAGCCCTGTCTTGGAGCACCCAGTGTCCCAAGAGTGATGGAAGTCTCTTATTCCTTCCCCTAAGAGGCTCCATGGACCATCCTCGGCCCAATGGGCACTAGATATTTTGTGCTCCTTCCTTCAGAGAGCAACTGAGGGGCTGCAATTCCTCCAGCAACTGGAAGCTGATCTCTTGTAGCCAACTTCTTTCCCCCAAATATTGTGGCTGTCTGGGTTCAGTGCACATGTCTGTGTAACGCCGACAGATCTCGGTAGTCTGCAGGTGGGATCAAACCTGGGACCTTAGTGCATGAGCCTCTACTGCCATAAGAGCCATATGGCTCTTAGCTAAGTCTGTAGAGCAGACTCATTAATCTCTCTCTAAGGGGTCTCGGTGCCACTAGATGGGACAGAGCACCACACCCAGAGGTATGTGGGTTATATCTGCACAGTCCCAGCCATGTGCAGGTTATCTAGGCCCTGCAGTTGGCTGCCTTAGCATAACTGTCCGACTCCTGGCCTCTTCCTGTGTCGCCCAGGCTAGGCAGGCCTTTGGGGTCCTGAGGTTCTTTCTGGAGGCTCCTGAAAGAATACCTGCTCAGTGTTACCAAGCAACCATTTTGCTGTCTCATTTTTTTCCCCAGCTGCCACACCTGGGATGTTGTCTGTGGGGGTTTCTTCGGAGAAGCTCCAAAAAAAGCCAGGGGATACATAAGAGACCCTGGCAGAGCTGGGTGTGAAAATTCTCAACAGCACCTGCCTTTTCTACTCAAGGCAGTACTAACCATGCCACGTTGTTCCTGGCCACAGTGTTTCCTCATTCAAACACGAACAAAAACAAACAAAATAACCAACCCTAAAATAGAGGGATTCAGAGAGGAGAAAAGAAACCCGTCTTTTCAGCCCCCTGAATGTAAATTAGGGGATCAACAAACCAGTGAATATGGAAATCCTGAGTTTTTGCTCATTCTATAACCAACCTAAATCTTTTTCTCAGGTTAAGAAATATTTTCATAAGGAACTTTCTCGCCCCCAAACTCCTGAAGCAGGTGCTCTGGCCTCACTGACTGCAGAAAGTTTTTAAATGTTAACCAGAAAGAAAAGCAGTAATGGGCAGAGAAGTTACAATGTCCCATCACAGCATAATCCCAGAGCGGGGTGGAACATAGGTGTGATGGATTTGAAACTGCTCTATAACAATTTGTGACTATTATATGTTCTGTTTGTCTGGCTGTTGTAAGCAGGATGGGTGTATGAATACAACAGGTTAATTCAAGCAGGAAGGAGGACAATGGCTTCAGAGAAACATCCATTTACCCACACTGGAGGGTAAATGTCTAAGCCATTCTTTGTGAAGTTCCACCTCTGACACCCTGCTAAGCTCACTGGACAGTATGTCAAGGGAGAGAGGGTCTCAGCTGGCAGCCACGGGGGGTATCCAAGCCGGGAAAACTGGAACAGAGAATTTTGGCTGGATTAAAAAGGCAGCTCCTCAAAAGAAGAGACTGTTGGGAAACATTCTGAGACCAAGACCTTCCAGAGAGCAGGGGTCTGGGGTATGTCTTTTGGTACAATGGACATGAGTATAGACGCTTTATTGTTCTAAAGACCTCTGCTACACTTTGTCTTGTTCCTTCTGTTAAGATTAAACCACACCTTGTTTTCAGAAGGCTGTTGGGGGTCACTATTCACCACTGGCCACAAGCTCTGTGAGGGAAGAACCACAGATAACCAAACCCAGTTGGGGGCAAGCACAGTTGATCCACAAGGTGCTGTAGTCCAGGACCTGGTCTAAGAGTGGAAGAATCATTCCACCCCAGGGAATCACAGGAACAAAGCCTCATATCTGAGGTGTGTGAATTCAGAGAAGGGGTCAGAGCTGCAGGTAGCCCTGCATCCATGACAATAGGAACATAAGGATTTCCATACTGTATGTTCATCAAACTGCCCCTTGCAGAAACTGGAGATGAGTGAGAAGTTCTGTCAGCCACCTCCCAAAGAGCAGGATAGTCAGGGACTTTTCCCATTGTAAGAAGATAGTAGAAGGAAGCAAGAGCCTGTTATATGGAGAGTCGTGTGCCAGAAGGGGCATACAGATGGGATAAGGACAACTCACAAATGATTTAGAGAGTTTGAACTAAGCATTTGAACTTCAGGACCCAGAACTTTTTAAGATCCCCTCCCCCCTAATAACAGCATTTAATGCACAAATAAAATAACAGTTTATATCAACCACTGTAAGATCTTTTTTGCTCCTTCTTCCTTCATTCACCTGCTGTTGTTCAAACCTGTTTGTCTGTGGGTAGATAGGAGGGGTTTTTTTTAAACAGATTGGACAAACCACTTAATGAATGTAGAGTAGGGTGTTAAAGAGTTATTAGAAATAGCTCTCCACTATATGTAGCACTGATCTCAAAATAGAAACAGGTTTGCTGCTATTTATGTTTCACTGAGCTGAGAATGAGTAACACAGCCACAAGAGTTTGTCACTTTGTTTATTCCTTCAGATCACAAAGGACTAAGTGACAAGAAAGACAACTTTCAATATATACCTAGTTTCAGAGTGCATTATGGAAGGGTTGCAGTTTTGTTTGTTCTCTACACTTGTAACTGTAGCACACACATGGCCATGACAGCAAATCTTACCTCTGTCAAAGAACAGAGGAGGTTTATTTCTTGAACAATTGCAGTATTATTAAAAGTGTCATTCTTAGGCACAAGTAATACAAGAAACTGTATGAAACTATACAGTGAAATGGCAGTTCATAGGGCAGTCTTCTTTCCCTCTCCCACAAGTTGCAAGACCAGAGTTGAAGGGATTTCACCATAAGTCCAGATCTCTCATTCCATCACTTGTAACGGATGGGAGGAAAATCATGGCCCTCTAGGGCATGGGATGTAGTTTTGCTCACCTCATCTTCTCTAAGCCAATCATTACCAGGCAATGTTTTGACTAGAATAGGCAGTCGGACAGTAGGATTAACTGGGATTCTTTATTCAGGCAAACTCATTAAATATATCCTCTCCTATCATCTTGCTGTTGTCTTCTCTTTTTTCCATAGACTACTTTACAACTCTCCATCTAGTGCTTTCAAGTTTACATTTCGTATTTACTCACTCCTGCTCTATTTAGTTAGCGCTCGAGGCAACATACTAATGAAATGATAATAGCCCAGTGAAACAAAAAATGAAGGACTTAGTAAGAGAGAGGGTGACCAGGTGTCCCTATTTTATATTTGGGGCTTTCTTTTATATAGGCAACTATTACCCCCACCCCCTGTCCTGGTTTTTCACACTTGCTATCTGGTCACCTTAGTAAGAGACAAAACAATAGTAAGGAACTATCATATGAGTAGCAGCTGCTGGCCTACATAAACTTGATACTTCTTTTCACCACATTCCCTTCTCAGATTCTCCCTTCTCCTAAAGACTCCTTCTCTAAATCTAATCCTCAAAGAAACCATGACATCATACAATGGTAGCCACTAGCATTTCATATAATTCTGGAGGTGCCTGGTAGTGACTCCATAGTTAAGGTTGGAACTGGTCATTCTAGAAGTGACCACAGGAAGGCCCACTTTGCCCCTCAGCAAGGCAGGGTTCAGCAGCAGGGGGGGCCCACAGTAGTTTCCCTAGCAGCTGGGTCAAATCTGTATGTGAGCAACTGGTGCACTTTTCTTCTTGCTTTTCCAGCATGGTGTTGGTGGGGCCCCAGTCAGCTGTGTGTTCTGGAGTTAAAACCTCCTATAGAGTCACGGAACATTTCATCCCTCTTTGAGCTATTGTTTCTATTGCAGACTCAGGTGAATGTTGCAGTATCTTTTTTTTTTTTTTTTTTTTTTTTGGTATTAAAAATACTTTTAAAAAATACATAAACTGAGATTTGACCCCAGGAGCTGGTACCTTAGGCACAGTTCTATAGTGGGTATGCATTAATCTGGCCCTATACTCAGAGGAGCTTTTGTCTTGGTTTTAACAGGGAATTTCAAAGTTATTTATGTTGTATCATCATACTACATTTGGATAGTTTTACTACACTAAATCTATTAATTCCAGATATTGATAGAATCCCAGAAATCAGAGACTGACACAGTCCAGTAAGTCATCCAGTTCATCTTGATGCTAGTGTTGGATTGTTTCCTTACAGTATGTTTTGCTAGTACTTTATCCAGTCTAGATCTAAATGTGCACTGCAACTGAGCTTCCACTTTTTCCCCTTAGGTGTTTTAGGGGAATATCTGCAGAAGAACCAAAGATTTTAATTAAAATTAAAAATGGAACAGGAGTACTTGTGGCACCTTAGAGACTAACAAATTTATTTGAGCATAAGCTTTCGTGGGCTACAGCTCACTTCATCGGATGCATACGAAAGCTTATGCTCAAATAAATTTGTTAGTCTCTAAGGTGCCACAAGTACTCCTGTTCTTTTTGCGGATACAGACTAACACGGCTGCTACTCTGAAACCTGTAATTAAAAATGGCATTCCTTAGCTTCTTTCTGAAGGCCATATTCTTACTGAAAAGTAATAATGAATCCAGTTCTTCCTTGACGAAATAAGATGCATTCCCCATTGAAGCCTATGAAAATAGTGTCTGGCTGCATCAGGTTGAATTTGGCCCATAATATGTAGCACCATTAGTTTGGGTCCTTGTGCCTGTGGCACACACAAGTATACAAGTTTGCATGCTGTTTATACACTGGTCTAACCAACTGTTCTGTCAGAATTTTGCTGTGTAATTTTGGAACATGATAGATAAATCCCAAACTGATATTAAGATTAATGCTATAAAGGTGTTGAATGTACTGTACAGCCAACAATACATTCCTTGGCATTTCATACAAGTCAATGCATTTTGTCAGTTTGCTGAGTCATGGACTACCCAGTGAAATCTTAAAGCAAAATGCCCTCTGCAGGTCAATGATATTTTCACTCAATAAACTTTGAAAGTGTTTGATTAATGAAAAAAAACCTCATGTTGCTTACCTGGATTTAAAGGCTCCCCAACCTGCAGGGAATGGAGAAAGCAACATTTTTGCCATCTGCAAAATTTTCTTTTCTGAGCATTCTAGAAACATGAAACCACATCTCTGCCATCCTCAAACAATCCAATGGGTCCCAATGCATTTCAGGATCTTACTGTAAATCCCCCCTCCTTTTTTAATTTAAATTTCAAATAACATTTTTGCTAATTTCAATAAAATCAATCTTTAAAAAGGAAAGAAAGAAAGAAAAGTTACAAATCAACCTTTCTGATTTTTAAAAAATTCCCTCGTGTCTCTTCTGAGCTAAGTTAAAATGTGGATTGGTTTGATTGGCAGTGGGAATAATAATCCAGGGGTTTAGTCTCATTTAATTCTACAAGAAAACAAACAGGTAAATCCAAGTGCATGAAGATGAGACTATGCTCTAATGAGTTCTGACATTTTGTGACACCGACTTGGTTGTGAAATTCACCAGCTCTACCTGGTAGCAGTCAGCTGATGAACAGAGTAGTTATTTACCAGTGGTTTATAAATATAGAGTTTGGGGCTCTGCTCAAAGGGTGGGAGTTTCAAAAGTGTTCAGCTTTGGCCTATCTTTGTTCCTACTGGCGTCAACTCACTTAAATAAGAGCGGAGGTAATTCAACAATGAAAATTTTATATGCAGTGCTCCCAGTGCTAGACAAATATAATAGCTGCACTTCGTAGATGTGAAACTAAGACAGAAAACATGCCATCTATAATTCCCCATGGGGACGTAATACCAGAGTGGTTATTAGCAGCTATTAATTACAGATTTCTATAAAAGAGATGATTAAATCATGTACCAGATTGAAGAGCCTTTATTAATGTAATGCATTTTGAGCAGATAAAAATATAGGTAGGTTTGCCAGAGTAATTCCCTCCCCCCCCCCAAAGAAACAATTGATTAAATATACATTTGCAATATGGAGATGGTCTTCTTCCCACAGGAAATGGACAGTCTGAATTCTGTCTGAAATACAGAAGTGCAGTGGAAGCTGATATGATCAGACTGAAGAGTATGCTATATCTAGCTAGGGCCCCAAAACTGCCTTAGCTATCCTGTTTTCTCTGGCATTATCTTCAATGCTGAAGTAAGTATACAACATACCAGTATGTCAAGAAAGAATGTTTTTGTCCAGACCTACTATATATTATTGGATAAAGAGACTAACTGTTGGATTTTTCTACCCAAGATTTCCAAAATGATCTTTGACAATTTATACCCTCAGCTAGATTATTTGTAAGGAACAGCAGCTAGCTAGATATGGCTTGGATATATTTGTGAAATTCTAAAAAGTTAAATATATAGAAAAGTTATGTGTGTTAACATTCAAAACCCCTCACTGTAGATCTACCTATTGTCGTGAGAGAAAAATTTGGCCTAATATATTGTCTTTCTTGAATCAAGCCCCCAGTTTATAAACTAAATTTATCTGGACTATTATTAAAAGAGGGAAGAGATGGGAGAATGGATAGCTCATGGAATTTAAAGATGTATAGCGCCTGTCAGGTCTGCGTAATAAATTAAATTCAAGTCCAATAATCATTAGTGGCAATGAATCATTGCTATAGTTATTTGAAAGCCTATGTGAAACAGTTGGGGGTGTCAGCCCAGTTCTTAGTCAAAAAAATTTCTGCATGACAAAATCAATCAGCATGATTAATTTGCATGCTGTTGGTAAACTCAGCATATGAGCCAAGGTCTGAAATATTCCACTACTATCCCATGGTGTCCGGAACTGAGGAAGCTGGGTGGGTTATAATGAGTCACCGTTTTTGAATCTAAGACACTAGAGAATGTTATTCCACTATGTAGGTGTGGAGAACAGAGAAAAAGATAGTATTCTACTCAGTCCCAAATCTACCCTCAATCCAAGAATAATGCTAAAACATTCTCAGTTTAATCATTATAAATGCTGACATTTAAATCTTCACCATCAGCCTTCATCTTAATGGGGATGAATGGGGAAGTTGATGCTTACAGATCTCTCGTTTTCAGTCTGTCTAACGTTGATCCCTTCAGCTCAAAGTTGAGGTACAGTGGTGGAATGAAGAAGCTTGCAGGGCCATTGCCTGCATTCTGTGGGTAAACAGAGGATTTCAGACTCCAAGGCTGTAAGATATACTAGAATCACAATGTGCACCAATGGAGAAAATAACTTTGGGAAATACATGAAACTTACCTTTTGGTTTAGGAATGTAAAATAAATCGTATAATACTTGCCAATGGGGGACATTTCCTCCCCATCCCCAGTACAACAAAGTGAATTGAAAGAAAATCTTGATGTTATTCAGTTATAAACACTAATCTTCACAAATTCACCATGGTTAAGGAAAGGAGACTATGATACTTCCTCTGTATGTGTACTCTCTCATGTGTACGTACATACACACACAAACAAACTAACTAATATGATCATGTTCATAATGATATATTGTGGTTTTTTTCAGTGCCTCTGCAATTGTCTGTATGGCTAATATGCCCACAACAGAATTTTGACATTTGTTGAAGATCTCCAGACCATGACCTCCCTAGTCAGCACTTCTCACCTCCAACTAGCTGCTTTTGCTTTTGGTACAACAGGCTGGATCTTATGCACTGTTTCAATGGGACTTGTGGAATGGAGAGTATGGCATGTGGACAACACCACCATCATCTCTTCTGGCATTGCATGGGTGGGAATATGGAAAGTTTGCTTCATTAGTTATCTCCACGTTTCCTCTGACCTTAAAGAACAGATCTGTCATAAAATGAATGACTATGAGACCTCCATCCCCAATGCAATTTTTGTTGCTCAGGGCCTCCTGCTGATTGCCATGGTCGTTGGTGCACTGGGAATGGCTTCCACTATATTTGCTCTGAGGAATATTTATATGGGAATACTTTACAAAACTCAGATCATCCGTTTTTTTCTAGTGGCTGGATTCTTGTACCTAGCTGCAGGTCTTTGTGTCTTAATTCCAGTGAGCTGGAATTTCTATTCTGTAGTGCACAACCAAACAATCTCCTTTCCCCCTTCTTTCTACATGCCCTCCAGCCCAGTGGCTCAGGAAGTTGGTGCTGCTATTCCTGTTGGGATCATATCTGCCATCCTGCTGCTGATGAGTGCGACTTTCTCTTTTTCTTACAGATTTCCTGTCACCCCAAATGCTGGGGTGTAATCCTGATAACAGAGACTTGAACTTTGTACCAGGCAGGTGGAGCATAGTTAAAATATAAATATAATGACCCAGGAACTGCATGTTAAGGCCTTATCTGGATCTTATTCTAACTTACAGTGGCATTAATATTTGGGTATTCAAACCAGATGAATACCAGTAAACGCCATGGTTAGTGGTTTGGACATAAAACAACTATCCTATTAATTGCCATACATTATCAAGGACTCACCGATGAGACGATTGGTTGATTCGTGCCACAGCTGCCGACTTCAAGCATTTGTTATCATCTGCATATATGGACTTTATTCATGTATTAAAGTTTAGAAGAACAAGCTGTTTAATATGTTCAAGGAATTGATGTTGCCCCACTGAATTAGGTCCTTCCAATATTATGCACCTTGTGCAACTATATTTTCTCAATGTGAACTTGTCTTTTTTTGCTCCCAAGATATTTTTGTCCTGCATAGAAGACTTTCAGTGACATATCAAGAATTCTAGTACGTACTGTAGTCAAACTCAACTTGAATATCATTACAATTGTAGTATATGAGTCTCCATGTATTGTACTAAAGATGTCTTACTAGTTTCTCTTCTATCTGTAGGGTGCCCTCTGAAGTTGATTGTATTTGACCCTATATTTATTTGTATATCCTTACTTTGCTTGCTGCAAGTCTTCACCTGGAGGTATGGTGTGTTATCAGTTCCTCATTTAAACAAAAGATCCAGAAAGTCTGCAAACATATGCTTCTTGATCAGAGACTGCACTAATTCAAAAAGGAATGTGAAAGAGGGAAACATCTTTGACCAGTGTCACTACTAGAATATTTCTTACGTTGAAATCTGTTCTTTCTATCATCAGAAATCCATGCATGAAACTTTTGGTTGCAGCAAATGTTTTATATGTTAATTGGATTTTTTTAAAATGTCCAAAGCACAGCAATAAACCAGAGAAGCCCACAAAAATCAGGATTTCAGGGGAACAATTGAGCAGTGGTAAGAGACCTTTTATTGAATAAAGTCCCATGAGGGGCCCTGAATTTTCAAATCTCTGTTACAAGAGTCCTAGGAATATAAATGAACATACATGAAGATTCATTGCTTTAATTACAATGTGTTTTCTAAAATACTCATGTAAACGTTAACTATACAAGATGTAGAATGCCAATAAACCAGTTCTGGCTGGCAGTTATTATTTTTGGTAATTAGTTCTGCTGTTGCTTTTCATTCCTAATTTCTGAGGTTAAAAAAAAATGAAAATTATGAAAGCAAAGCCAAATTCTTGCAATTCTTCCAATTTTCCACTTCTGGGGAGACATGCAACCATATCCATCTTCTCCCCCTGCCAATCAACTCTACTTCCTCCTCCATTCCTTTCAGGATCCTGTTCAAAACTGCCTGATTTGGCCAATTCTGCCTCAGTTTTACCCATGCAAACTCCATTGAAATCATTAGGTTTGCATGGGTATGTGACAAGGGAATTTGCTTCTTCATTGACACACTGTGACTTCCCCTGGTCTATCCCATGAACCTGGCCTCCCTCTCCTACCTCTCTGTTTCCTCTGCTGCTAGAACCAGCTTTCTCACTGGTTCTAATTTACGGTCTTGCCACTGTTGCTAGAGAGCCTTTTCCTCTGCAGTTTATACCACTTTCAGTAGAGTATCTCCAAAGCTCATCAACTTTCCCCCCTACTTTTTAAATCTTCTCTGAAATAGTAGCTTCTCTCTCTTGTGTCTAACTTGAAATTTCTTTCACCTTCTGTAATTATTTATTATTTAATACTATAACTGTTTGTAACTGTATACAACACTTTTGAATACTGTTTATGAAACCAAAAGAATTAGAGGTGGAACAGACCTATTAGCTAATTTATTCCAGCCTGCTGCTAGTGAAAGTTGGATCTTCATGATACATTTTGTAATGCTTTGTCAAGTATAGTTTTAAATGTTCCAGATAATCAAGATTCTATCAGTTCTCCCGATATATTATACATAATAAAGTTTCCATTTTACTTTCTTGTATTTGTAGCAGAACAAGGTAGGGGTGTGTGTGTATTTCACTAAAGTAATAAAATATGAACATTTTCTGGCAAAACATTTTTAAAGTTTTAAATTTAATAAAAAGAAGCAGCAGCACAGATGTTGATGAGTTTATTTGGAGATAAAATGGGTGTAATTCCAACTGTTTTCCTCGACCACATTCACTGAACCATTGGGTTGGGTTTTTATTCATTCTTCTTAGCTAAAACAAAAACATGTAGAAATTTGGGTATATGTTGGTACTGTTCCATTCAGTGCTGATGTCTGTTTGTTCACTGTGTCCTGAGGTGTGACTTTGAAGCACTGTTTGTATGGAACTTCTGAGCTCTACAAGGTCTGAATTGTAAAGTAACCAGGACTGTGATAAGGTGAGAGAGACAGCCAACCTAACAGAAATCTGTGTTAGGGGTTAGAGCACAGATTTCAAAGACCGTTGCACTAGCTCCTTTGATTATCTGAAAGCTTTGGGTGGCTCCCATTATCTTTGGATAATTGGGGTTGTACTGTGTGCCTGTGTATATTCCTGAAACAGTATTTATTTCTTTATAAATTTCTACAGCATATAAATGCATATATTGTTATTTATTAACCTCTGTCCCTCTATGCAGTTCAAACTTAATATCCAACACCAATAGCAAGACTATCAATGTGTATTTATGTACATCAAAACATAGGTCTGTAGTCAAATACCATAGAGTTTTAACACCCTGGATGTCTCCCAAAACAGAAATGAAATTCTGGCCTCATTGATATCAATGGCAAAACTCCCATTAACTTCAGTGGGACCAGGATTTCAACCTAAATTTTATTGAATGTTTTGCTTATGAAGGTTAAGATTCTGGCATCCGGGAAAATTGAAGCTCCTGGTTTTTTTTTTATCCACAAATGTGGTACAGTCCATCAGCTTTAGTGCAGACTTCTCCATGCTACCTTACTAGTGACCTTGAAACTGACCTGTGGGTTCCACCCTGTCTGGGAATGCCTCTATACTAGCTCCGTCTACAAACACACCCAGACCTGTTTTATTTTTCTGATCATGGTTTGGTGTTTTGGATTATCTGTTTGAAGCTTTCACTGGTGTAACAAATGTCTGTTTAGGGGAAGAAGAATTAGGGCTTTTCTTTTAATTGACTAATGAATTACATCAGTCAATCCATATGCATTAAGAAGGAGACTATACCTCTTTGCATTTTAGGATACTGATTTGTTTGTAACATCTGCCTCACTTGTCTATTTGTTGCTCTGATATCAATTGATAAAGCAATTGACTTCATTAGGAATAGGATTGTGCCCTAGCAGACTGTAATATACTGGAAGTGTTTCTGTGAAAATTGTTTGGATCACACAAAAAATATTTTTTCAAGAAAAGTAGATGCAGTTTGCGGATGTAAAATTAAAAAGAATTTAACATGCCACTTTTTGTACTCCATTGGTTATTGATAGATGTTTATTACTGAATTCCCAGCAGTGGTTATTTAAATAATGGACCACATTAAAAAGAACTCATTAATAATCCAATATATTGTGAAAGCATACAAAGTGAATATCTGACTGACTGAATATATCTTTGTGCGAATGAAGATTATCTTCTTCCCAGAAAAAATGAGGATCATTCCCAGTTACAGCTGAAACAAAGGAGAACAGGAGAGGTTATATTGCAAAACATGCTGTTTCTGACAGGAAAGCAATACGCATTTTTGATCCAACAATTTTTCACAAGGGCTATCTTCACTGCTGATTTTGAGTACTTCTATTTCTTAAGCACATACCAATGTGAGGAAGAAATGTCTTTGTTCTTATATATGTTATGGGATGCTACTGTGAAGAGAGATCAGAAAATGACCGGTGGATTTCCTTCCTAACATTCCAAAATCATTTTCCAGCTACTTACACACAGATTCATCTTCAGACAGAATACAACATAATTGTGTATTGTGTCTTACTTTAAAACTGCATAAAACACTTTGCAGAATTAAATTACAGTGGCAAAGTTAATAAGGAAAAAAAGCAGAGGGAATAAAAAGATGTAGGAAAGGGAAAAAAGATGGCTTTGGTGAGATTTGAAAAGACGTGGAGCATAGCTGTGATTTAGAGACACAAGATGGCTGTTTCAGATGGCAGGGGTTTCATAGCAGAAGGCTCTCACATCAGATTGTATGAAAGGACCAGAGAAAAATCAGAGATGCAAGTTCAGAAATACAGGCCTGGAGCAAATCATGGGAAGTTTGTAAAAAGAGGACAACTTAAACTGAATCCTGAAATAAACAGTGGAGTTATTAAAGAACACATTGCTTTAGGAATATGAAATAAGGAATATGATTTTAGAAATTAAGGACTTAATTCTGCAACTGTATTGAGCAGTAAGTGTTGCCAAACCTTGCCCCAAAAGCCTATAATAATTATCCCAGGGCCTTCTCTCTCTCAACGAGGAAAAATAGTGCCTTGATCCTCCATTCTTCACCTTCCCTTCCTGCTCTTTGATGGCTTAAACTCCTTAAAAAGCAGTCCTTTGATGAATTTTTTTAAAGTTAAAAGGCTATTTTAGTGCTTAACCCACTCTGGTTTTACCTGGAAAAATTTGAAATGCCACATGCAATTTCCTGAACTTTAGGAGATTAAAATACTTCAAAACAAAGATTTTTTTGCTAAAATTAAATGTTCAAATTTACCTCGTACAGAATTTATCTGGAATTCTGTACTAGAATAATGAAGGCACTTGTGGCAAATTGTTCTCTTAAAATAACACACTAATGGACATGAAAATTATAGGCTCCAAGTACATTCAGATATCCACTAAGGAAAACTAATCTGGGATTCCTTTTATGAATGTCACCATCAACATTGCCAGACACAGCATCAGTTCATAAAGCCATCTTTCTCTAAACCAAAAATATTCCCATTCCCCGACTGAATCAGTGTAGTCCCATCTCCTTACTGGAGAGAGGAAGGATGGGCTGGTAGATAGAGTGCTAGTTGGGTAGAGCTGGGTTCAGTTCCCTGCTCCTCCACAAACTTCCTGAGTGATGTTAGACAAGTCACTTATGGCTATAGTTTTAATGTATTTAGATGCCTAAACATGCAAATAGGTTCCTAGTTGTATTTGAATGGGAGTTATGCATCTAGAAGCTTTTGTAACTATGACTAGGCTACTAGTGCATCGTTAGGTGCCTAAACACCTTTAAAAATCCGTGTCTCAGCTCCACATCTGTAAAATGGGGTAATAGCACTTCTCTACCTCAGGGAGGTGTGGTGAGGATAAACACAGCAAAGACTGTGTGGTGCACTGATACTATAGTAATGAAGGCCAACTATGTTCTTAAGATAGATCCATAGATGCTGGAACTAGCGGAGTAGGGGGTGCTACCACACCCACTGGCTTGAAGTGGTTTCCATTATATACAGGGTTTACGGTTTGGTTCAATAGCTCTCAGCACCTCCACTATACAAATTGTTCCAGTGCCCTTGGATAAATCTATAGGAACATTGTTCCTACCTAAAAAGCTATCCTCAGTGATGAAGAATTAATTCATGCATATACAGAATTATGTGGTGCTAAATATTAGTAATGAGCAGGGATCCTAGTTTTCTGTGATAAAAAACCTGCAAAATTCTCTGATAAAACCCCCCTAAAAATCTGCCTTTTTCCGCAATTAAAATGAAACGCTGAAGTTTAGTTTCCCTGGCCGCAATATATATTAGGGATCAGATGAACACAATGTTTTACTGATATACAGTAGAACCCCATTTATCCGAGCTTCCATTATCTGGCTCTCTGTATTAACTGAACCACCAGACACCCAGGGCTCTCAATCCCAGGTGGTTGGTGGTTCTAGACGACTAATGGAAGCTCAGATAAACAGGATTCTACATATGTTTTTATTTTTTTCACACGGACAGAAAATGGAATATTAGAGGAAGCAAGGGGACACAGAGAAGAGAAGAAGGGGAGCGAAGAGGCATGGGCTCCTGGACACTATGGTAATACATATAATCAATAAAAACAACATGGCAGTAGGATGGACGATAATGGCTGGGGCGAATATGAAAGAGCAAAAAAATGAGAGAGGCTTTTCAAAGATGGCAGAAAATATTCTGAAGAAAGAGCAGAGGGAAATAAGAGAAAACATTATGGAGAGACCTGAAAAGAAAAATACAAGGGCTGATCCGGTTCTTCTGGTAACATTCCCACTGATTTCAATGGGAGCAGGAGCAGGCCTGTGGAGTACCTGGTTATATAGGTGTTGACTCCGTGGGTGCGCCGGAGCTGGAGCACCCACGGGGAAAAAATAGTGGGTGCTCTGCACCCACTGGCAGCCAAGCTCCTCTCTCCCCCCGCCCCATCTCCTTCCCCTCCCCTGAGCGCACCGTGTCCCCGCTCCTCCACCTACCTCCCAGCGCTTCCCCCCGGCCACCACCAAACAGCTGTTTGGCAGCGTTAGCACGCTCTGGGAGGCGGGAGAGGAATGGGAACGTGGCACGCTCAGGAGAGGAGGCAGAGGCGGGGCCGGGGTGGGGATCTGGGGAACGAGAGAGAATATTGGCAGGAAGGGGGCAGAGTTAGGGCTGGGACTCTGGGGAAGGGGTTGGAATGGGAGCAGGGAAGGGGCGGGGCCTCATGGAAGGGGTGGAGTAGGGGCGGGGGCAGAGGCAGAGGGGAGGGTTAAGCACCCAGGAGAAAGAGGGGAAGTCAGCGCCTATGCCTGGTTACTTGCTTTCCAGTGTCCAGGGAGGAAGCCCGTCCTCCTAAAGCCAAAAGGCTCTGATGTGGGTGGAGCTGAAGCAGAACCAGGCTTCTGCACTTGGGTCTTGTCTGCTTCCCAGCTGGCTCAGAACCCTGCCCACTAGTTGCCATGGCACCCAGTGCAGAGGCAGCAGGAGTTCCCTCCAAAAGGCCTGTAGCTCTGCCGAGTACTGGGGCGTTGCATGAACGTATGTGCACAAGGCTGGATTAACTCATCGTCTGGCCCGAGGCAAACAAACTTCTGGGCCCCTCTCCTGGCCAGCTAAATTAGATGCTCTGGTGATGTGGATGCTTTCATATTAACCCTGTCCAGGCCAGTGCAGCTGCACTTGTGAGCTATTAAGCACCTTCAGCTCCTGCTACACAGGTGTAGCTAAGTGAATTCTCTCCTGTCCGGAGGAGGGGGAGCCTTGGTGCAGGAGCTGGCTCCACAGCAGCAGCAAGGGGGCACAGTGCTGGCCACTCCATTGCCCACTCAGGTTTGGCCCAGCTGTCCTTTTGTCATGACAGAGGAGCGGTCAGGCCAAATTTGAGTGAGTGGCATTGTGACCTAACACATGGGCCTCTCCATGAATTTGGGCCTTAGGCACGTGCCTGGCTTTGTCTATGCGTTAATCTGGCCCCATATGTGTTAATGTGTGTGTGTATAAAGAAACAATATATTATTTTATTTATATTCCACTTCATTTCAGTGGACCTGCACTTGTCTGCATTTGCCCATGACAGGATCCGGGCACTCTTTGAAGATCTCCAGACCATGACCTCCCTGGCCACTAGTATTCACCTCCAGATAATTGGCCTTGCTTTAGGTACGTTAGGCTGGATCCTGTGCATCATCTCAATGGGACAAGTGCATTGGAGAATGTGGCATACAAGTAACGCCACCATCATCTCCTCTGGCATTGTTTGGGTAGGAATCTGGAAAGTTTGTTTTAACAGTCACGGCAAAGTCTCCAGAGACCTTCGGATAATGTTCTGTCACAGATTCCGTTTCAATGATGCCTTCATTCCCCAGGAAATTTCTGTTGCCCAGGTTCTTGTATTGGCTGCTATAGTCCTGAGGGCACTAGGAAAAGCTTTCACTGTCTTTGCTCTGAGGAATATTTATATGGAAATTCTTCCCAAAACTCAGACTATCAGCTTTTTCCTATCTTGAAAATATTTGCTGGTGTCTGTGTCTTAGTTCCAGTGACCTGGAATTGCTATTCTGTAGCATACAATTGTGCTATCCCATTTCCTCCTTCTTTCTACATGCCCTCCAGCTTAGAAGCACAGGAAGTTGGTGCTGCTATTCCTGTCGGGATCGTGTCTGTCATCTTGCTGTTGATGAGTGGGACCTTTTCCCTTTCTTACAAACATCCTGTGATGCCGGATGTTACGGTGCTGTCTGATAACAGACTTGAGCTGCATGAGAGAAAGCTGGAGCATAGCTACAAGATAAACATAGTAGCCCAGTGACTTTGTGTGTTCAAGGAGCTCTCTGGATTTGCAGTGACATCAATATGTTAGTATTGGAACATAGGGGCACACCAACAAAGTATATAATTAGTGATTTTCACATAAACAGCTATTTCTAATAATTACGAGACATTGCTACAGACTCAACATTGAAGTGAACTGTTGATTCACTCTACAGTTGCTGACTGCTATCATTTGTCTTCTATATACGTGAACTTTATAAGTTTTTATTTTCTTTCAAAATAGGTATTTAACTTTTCACTGTTGACCTGTTCATTTAATTGAGTTTTTCCTACTGTAATCAACACCTGACACTAAAGTCTTTAAATCAAGATTGGCTGTCTTTCTAAATGATATGTATGCAGCTAGTTTAACCAGAAGTTATGGTCTCTGTTATGCAGATGGTCAGACTAGATGATCATAATGGTCCCTTATGGCCTCAAATCTATGAATGCCCTACTTTTCCATCCACCTTGCAGCCTGACACACATTTTTTGAGTGCAATGAGATGATTAACAAGCTTAATCAGTTGTTAATGCAGTATCTATCACATTTTGTGCTCTTCTACTTAAGAGCCAGCAGAGGGAGCATGAGTTAACAAATCCTGTTCCTTGAGAGAGAGATTAATTGCTGACTTCAGTGATGATGATGATGATGTTGAACAAAAAAGAGAGCCACAAATTCCAGGGGGAAAAAACCCCACATTCATTACAGTGTTGTTAAAACCAGCAACAAACCAAACCACTGTGGCCAAATGAAAAAGGACAACGTTGACAGAGAAAACATGTTTCTTTCATGCTTTTAAAAAGAGTTTACAAACAATGAGGATTTTAGGTCAGCCCGGTCTGGCAGATTGATTTAAGTGACTGAACTCAGGCTTAGGAACAACTCTGCTCTTATGCCAGCTCTGACACTAGTCTTCTGTGTGCCCTAGGGAGAGTCACCTAACCTGTCTCTGCCTCTCTTTTCCCATCTCTAAAATGGTAATAACACTTATCTAAGTGCAGGTCTACATTACCGCTTAAGTCAATCTAACTTACATTGCTCAGGGGTATGAAAAAGCCGCCCCACAAGTGATGCAAGTTTTGCACTGTCCACACCCGCACTGTGTCCACTCTCTCCTGCCAACATAGCTTCCGCTTCCCACCATGGTGGAGCAATTATGCCGACGGGCTCTCCTGTTGACATAGCGTGTCTTCATCAGACGCGCTACAGTGGTGCAGCTGCATTGGTGCAGCTGTGCTGATGTAGTGCTGTAGTGTAGACTTGCTCTAGGTCACAGGAATGGTGTGAGGGTTCGTTAATGTTTGTAAAGTGCTTGTAAAATGGAAAGTGCTGTATGTATGTATTCTAAGTAGTATTTTAAAACCTGTAATCTTTTAAAAAAAAAGTTGGTGCCACTGGCCTGGTGTGACAAGGGTGAAGGTGCACACTACAAAGTGATTCAGCATTCCTGAGAGGATGTGGCAACCACAAGGTTCTAATGGTATCACTGTTAGTTATCGGGGTTGATTAAGGCAGACACTGCTCATTTAACTGGCTGCAGTTATTAAAACAGAAGTTGGAAAGGGTGTGTGCAGCAGAGCTGTAGTGCTGCCTTTTATCTTAAGAGCACACATCACATTATGTTTTTCCATATTCAAAGAGCATCCATTTAGTTTAAAATGAACTTATTTTTTATTAAAGAAAACAACAAAAAGAAATAACAAAACATAGGGCTAGATTTACAAAGGGACTCGGTCACTGCAGTGCTGAGTGTTGCAGCACCTGACTTTTAGGCACCCTGCAGCTTAGTGGAATTCACAGCCGTGAGGTAGGTACCCAGACTCCCTGTGCAATGCATAAGGAGAGTTAGGTGCTTAAGAATGGGAATCACAGCAGCCAGTATACTGAGTGGAGAGCTGCCTAACCTAGCCAGTAGGAAATGCTGAGGACAGGAGTGGGGCCCTCAAAGGGAGTTAAGTGCCTAACGCTGGATCAGAGAGAGTCACCTATCTCCAGTTGGAGTTCACAGCCATCAACTCTCCCCTGAAGTTAGGTGTTGAGCCATTTTTTTGCAAGAAATGCTGAAGGAACAGGTGGTGGTGTCCCACTTATATCCTTTAGCCCAGTGGTTGGCTTCTGTCCCAAGAGGAGGTAGACCCAATTCAGATCCCTTTTCCACATCAGATAGAGGAGGGAATTGAACTGAGGTCTCCTACAGCCTACTCCCTTCGCAGGCCATTTTGTAGGGGTGTATGCATGCTCATAGCATTCCTACTGAGTTACGCCCCAAAGGAAAGATAAGTAGGGGAATGCCCATTTTGTGAATCCTGCTGGGACTTAGAGATGAATTAGATACCCAGCTGCTGAGTGGTGTCCCAACTTAGCTGTGCACCTACTCACCTGCTGAAATTTAGGTGCTGTGGAGACTTAGGCACCTCTAGGGTAAAGTGGCAGCTGAGCATGGGGTTGTGAATGCTGGTGGCACCTAAATATTGTTGTTAGGTGCCTAAAGTGGCAGTTAGGTTTATAAGTCCCTTTGTGAATCCAGCCCAGAATGTCTCCATGAGGGTCTGCACTGGGTAACAGGTTGCAGCCACTCTGAGTGCAGAATGAATGCAGTCTCTACACAGGCAGAGATCTTAGAAATTCAAAAATGCTGTACACAGAAAACAAAGACATCACAGTTTCAGAGCTACAGTTTGCTTCTAGAACAGGCTGGTTTGAGTCAAATTAATACCTGTGTCCAGATTCTCAGCTGAAGTCAATGAAGCTACACTAATTTACATCAGCTGATGATCAAGCCCCTGGAATACACAACTATATTCAAAATATTTCAGTTTGTGCCTGCTTACAGATAGTCTGAATTTAGCCTTTAATGCCTGTCAAATGTGCAACAGGGCCCTAAAGAAATTCTCTGAAGTTTGAGAGCTTTGGGCTGATTATCAAGAGGCTAAATCAACTAGGTCAGCTTCATTTCAAATAGGAATTTATTCAGGGAATTCCTATGGCCTGTTTTAAATGGGATCACAGTGGTTCCTTCTGACCTTAGAATCTATGAAAGTTTGCTGATCACTTAATGAGTACAGTAACTCCTCACTTAAAGTCATCCTGGTTAACATTGTTTCATTGTTACGTTGCTGATCAATTAGGGAACATGCTTGTTTAAAGTTGTGCAATGCTCCTTTCTAATGTCGTCGTTTGGCAGCCGCCTACTTTGTCCACTGCTTGCAGGAAGAGCAGCCCGTTGGAGCTAGCTGGTGGGGGCTTGGAATCAGGGTGGACTGGTAGCTCCCCTATCAGCTCCCTGCTCCCGTAAGTTCCCTGTGCAGCAGCTGCCCAGCAGGCTAGCAATTGCCAGCATTCAGCTGTCCCTCCCCCCACTGCCATGTGCTGCTCCTGCCCTCTGCCTTGGAGCTGCTCCCAGAGACTCCTCTTGCTGTATGGGGGGAGGGGGGAGGGGGGGGCTAATGTCAGGGTGTCCCCCTCCCCCTGCTCCTGCACCCCGCTTACCCCATTTCCATAGAGCAGGGGGGACACACAACAGGGTTCAGGACGGAGGGAGCTTCCAGGCAGCAGCTGCGGTCTCAGCAAGCTGATCTAATTAACAAGGCAGTGTACTTAAGACTTAAAGGGTAGATGTGCATCTCTCTCTCTCTCTCTCTCTCTCTCTCTCTCACACACACACACACACACACACACACACACACACACACACTGTGTGTGTGTCTCTCTCTGTCTGTTATGCTTTCTCCCCTCCCTCCATGCCTGCTGCCTTGTAGAGTGAGGCTACATTAACAACGAGTTAACCCTTGAGGGCTCAGCCAAATGCTAGTTCATCATTTAGCAGTAAAGTATTCCCTGGAAAATATCCCACCCTCTGACTCTTCCACCAAGCTTCACAATCATCATCACTGTGTACCAGTATTAAATTGTTTGTTTAAAACTTATACTGTGTGTGTGTGTGTGTTTGTATATATGTATATATATACACAGTATAGATAGATAGATAGATAGTCTTTTGTCTGGTGAAAAAAAATTCCCTGGAACCTAACCCTCTCATTTACATTAAATCTTATGGGGAAATTGGATTCGCTTAACATCGTTTCACTTAAAGTCGCATTTTTCAGGAACATAACTACAATGTTAAGTGAGGAGTTACTGTAATGTGTTTCTAAATATGAGAAGGGAGATTTTCCCCATCTGCTTTTTTATTTCATTTATTTTTGTAATGGGACAGACTTTTGGCTGGGAAAATCCTCTCCTCTAGAGTTTACTTCTATAGTAAAAAGAGATAGGGTAGGAAGATTATTATTAAGGGAAATACTTTATATTTTCACTGGGATTCCAGCAGAATGAAAGTGTGGCAACAAAAAGGCATTTGTCCTGAAGGATGTTTTGAGTAAGGAATTTTCTACAATCAGGTAAGTTGTGAGTGAGAGTTTTGCTTCTAATCAGAGTGAAATTGTTAAACAAGGAAGATTCCTGGAAAAGTAATTTGGCAAAGAGTTTTAGACCTCCGTAACAACTCTGACAGTAGGAAGAGAGCCATTTTTCATTTTCTATTTATTGTCTGGGTTAAAGTCTTGATGAAGACTATCTTTACTGTTTTGTAACTGTAACATGCTGGCAGAATGATAACAGTATACTATTGCTGCGGTAAGCTAATGGAGTTACTTGGTTAGCTCAAGTGATAGCGGTCTGTGCTGTAGTGCAGAAGGATCTTGGATTCAAACTCATGTTGTTATCATTTAAGAGACAGGAAAGATTCATAATAGGCTGCCTTGGATCAAATGCATGAACATGTATATGATCCTAAGGGATTTCTGAAGAGCCTGAACAGCAGCAGGAAGCTTCCAAAGAGCCAGCCAAATAATTGTGTTGTGCCAAGCTGCATATAACTTGTACTTTCCAGATCCATAACTGAGACGCAATGCACAATTTTGTTTTCTGTACACCGACAGCTTTTAGCGGAGATAAGGAAGAATGGACTATAACTGTTATTCTGTCTGACATTTATTCAGTCTCTCCCCGCCTCTCCCCCAATGGTTACTACCGTTTAAAGAGTTCAGGTGAGCAGATGTCACAGTGAAGGCTGCCCCACCTCATGTGGCAAGGTTCTAGAGCATTCTGAAGTGTGTACATTATAGAATTATCAAATGAGCTAGTTACAAACAATAACCATGGAAACAAGATTTATGGGATGAGAATGTTTAGCTTTAAATTCTAGAATTAACAGTTTAGGAGAGTTCTTGTTCAGCAATATTTGTTTGTTCTGCTACTGAGACAGTCATAGAGGAGTCTTGACCAGCTGGAAAATCAACATACTTTCTTAAGTGTGTGAATAGCCTATTATTTTTCTGTGTAGTTTAGTGATAGTGGTAAGTACAGTAATGGATAGCAGCCAGGCAAGATTGCATTGGCCAAGGTCAGGGAAAAGGATGTTTGCAGTAATTCTGTTTGCCAGAAACTGGGAATGGGAGACAGGGGATGGATCACTTGATGATTACCTGTTCTGTTCATTCCCTCTGGGGCACCTGGCATTGGCCACTGTAGGAAGACAGGATACTGGGCTAGATGGACCTTTGGTATGACCCAGTACAGCCGTCCTTATGTTCTTATGAGATGTGGGATGATGAAAGCCTGATCAGGAGTTTTAGCTGTGTGGATGGATAGAGAAGGCTGTATCTGCAAGACTTAGACATAGCCTGGACATGAAGACCTAGAGCTAGGTCTGAATCAAAGATGACACCCAGGTAACATTTAGAACATTGATGGACCAAGATACAGGTGCTGACTTTTGTTTTTGCTGGTGGGTGCTCTTGAAGAGGTGTATATGTGTTTGTGGGGGGGGGCCTCTGCCAGTTTTGAGGGGAGGCTATTTTCAGCATATCTATACACTTTTCATATTCTAATTATTGAATATGTGTCTATCATTGGTATCTTAGTTGGAGGGGCCTCAAGGGACGGGGCAGAGAGGAGTGAGCAGAGGGCAAGGGGGGCCTCAGGAAAGGGGCAGAGAGGAGAGGACAGGGATGCCTCAGGGGAAGAGGCAGAGAGGAGCAAGCAGGGGGTGGGAGAATCTCCGGGGAGGGGGCAGAGAGGAGCGGATGGAGGGTGCCTTGGCAGAGGGTGCCTCAGGGGAAGAGGCGGAATGGAGGTGCGGCCTCGAGGATAGAGGCGGAGTTGGGGCAGAGCCTAGGGGGAAGGAGGCTGAGTGGGGGTGGGGCCACAGTCCAGGTGCCGGTGGGCCCCCACACACACTTCTAGGGAGCTTCCAGCACTTCTGCCCAGCCTCCCCAAATGCAAGAGTCACGTGCCACCTATGACTGTGGCTCATAGGTGCTGAGCACCAGGGCCGGTTCCAGGCACCAGCGCAGCAAGCAGGTGCTTGGGGCGGCCAATGGGAAGGGGCGGCATGTCTGGGTCTTCGGCAGCAATTCGGTGACGGGTCCCTCAGTCCCTCTCGGAGCGCCGAATTGCCGCCAAGGAATGAAGCGGCGCGGTTGAGCTGCCGCTGAAGTGCCGCCGATCGCGGCTTTTCTTTTTTTTCTCCTTCGCCACTTGGGGCGGCAAAAAAGCCTGAGCCGGCCCTGCTGAGCACCTCCTCTTTTTTTTTGGTGGGTGCTGGAGCCCCGGATCACCCACAGAGTCGGTGCCTATGGACCAAGAGAGCAGTGCTTGAGTCAGGTTCAGAGGGTAAGATGCAGCTTCATGCCACATATAGTCTCAACTTGTGGACTCATTTGGTTCTGACCTTTAGTGAATCTTGTCCCAATAGCATCAGCACCAATGGACTATGCCTGTAGGTTTCAGGACACAGCAGTACATATTGTACAGCTTGAACTTGTTTCACCACTTCACTTTCACAACACTTACTATGTACACTGCAATTCACTGATCAAATCACAGTTCTGGTACCAAACTCAGTGCAATTGACAGTATGTGTTCTTCAGCATCACTGAACATAAGAATGGCCATACTGGGTCAGACCAATGACCCATCTAGCCCAGTATCCTCTCTTCCAACAGTGGCCTTCACAGCATCCCTTGGCAATTACTTCCACAGGTGGACTGTGCATTGTGTGAAGAAGTACTTCATTTTGTTTGTTTTAAAGCTCCTGCTTATTAATTTCATCGGGTGACCCCGGGTTCTTTTGTTATGTGAAGGAGTAAATAACACTTCCTTATTCACTTTCTCCACTCTCTTCATGATTTTATAGATCTCTATCATATTGCCCCTGAGTCTTTTTTCCAAGCTGAAAAGTCTGAATATTTTTACTCTCTCCTCAAACAGAAGCTGTTCCATACCCTTAATCATTTTCTGTTGCCCTTCTCTCTACATTTCCAATTCTAAAATATCTTTTTTGAGATGGGACAACCAGAATTGCATGCAATATTCAATGTGTGACCATACCATGGATTTATATAGCGGCATTATGATATTTTTTGTCTTATTATCTATCCCTTTCCTAATGGTTCTTAACATTCTGTTGGCTTTTTTCACCGATGCTGCTCATTGAGCGGATGTTTTCAGAAAACTATACACAATGACTTCAAGATCTCTTTCCTGAGTGATAACAGCTAATTTAGATCCCATCATTTTGTATGTATAGTTGGGATTATGTTTTCTAATGTGCATTATTTTGCATTTATCAACAGTGAATTTCATCTGCCATTTTGTTGCCCAGTCACCCAGTTTTATGAGATCCCTTTGTAATTCTTCACAGTCTACTTTGGACTTAAAAATTGCAGATGATACAAAATTACTCACCCCTTTTCCAGATCCTTTATGAATATGTTGACCAGCACTGGTCCTAATACAGCTCTCTGGGAACACCACTATTTACCTCTCTCCATTCTGAAAACTGACCATTTATTCTTCCCTTTGTTTCCTGTGTTTTAACTAGTTTACTGATGCATGGGACGACCTTCCCTCTTATCCCACAACTGCTTACTTTGCTTAAGAGCCTTTGGTGAGGGACCTTGTCAAAGGCTTTCTGAAAATCTGTGTCCATACATCCAGATTTGATGTACTCATTAATGTTTCAAGACAAGAGGATTGGATGTCTACTCTGGCACAGCTGGTATGTCTGGCATTTGTGTCGAATTATTGCTCTGATCCAGACTTACGGGGATGGTGAAGGCTTCTATACGGATACAAGAAAGACGAGCTGGTGCACTTTTCAAATATTCTGTGCCTCAGTGGAAAATGAAGGAGAAACCCTGTGATTCTGCCTCCTCCCCAATTTACAATTTTGATTCCAACCTTCTCCCTGTCTATTAAAATAGTTTAGGCTGTCTTGTTTAATAGAGACCACTAAGACAGAGATAATGGAGTCTCTTTTGCTGTCTCCTCCAGTGGATAGGGTGGTATTGCCTATCCACATTATCCTGGGCTGGTTGGTGACAGGTGTGAAGGAAACCACGTACCAGCCTGAATTATCCAAAGTCATGAAACACAAAAGAATCAGGCAATCAAGGCAGAAATGACGGTAAGGAAAACTAACCACTTTAATGGAATGGTGACTTCAGAATTGTGACCCAAGGTATCAAGATGCTCTTCAACTTTGGTTTGTTTATAGCTCTGCTATCAGTCAATTGATTAATAGACTAGTTACATAGTATCATAAAGGAGAACAGGGTCACACATTACATTCCCATGTCACAAGCATATCCGCAATTTACAAATATAAAATTCAGAAAACTTAACAAACTAGCCTTGTCTTGATTCCCCATGGGAACTTAATATTAGTGTGGTCATTAGCAACTGCAAATGACTGATTTCTCAGCCATGGGCATTTAAATATAATACCAGTTTAACGGACCCTAGTTTCCCTTAGTTTTCAGAAAATGAAAATGCCGCAACAATATTTTGAACAATTTTTCCCAAGAAATAATTGATAAACTCTACTAGTACCAATGCATATTTCATCTTCTTCCCACAGGAAATGGGAAGCCTATCAGGTTACATCTGAAAATGACGAAGTGGAGTAAGGAACTCAAGAAATCACATTCCAGAGTATGCTGTGTCTATCTGACATTTTAAAATGTTTCAATCAAACCTTCTTCATAAGCATTTCCTTCAATATTGAGGTACTGTAAGTAGCTTAATTTCTTGTACATAACACACATACTGTATGTGAAGAAGGCAATACCTTAAGTTATTTTGCCTTCAAAATTCACTTTGCAAATAGATCAGGGACTAACTAGTGGATTGTGATATTTAAGAGTTCTAAAATTGCTTTTTCTACTGTTTATACATGAAAAGAATATTAATGTAGGAAGGAGTAACTCGATAGTCATCTATAGAATGGTGAGGTGAAATTAGATGAATATCATAATGACTGTCATAATAACCTGAAGAAGAGCTCTGTGTAGCTTGAAAGATTGTCTCTTTCACCAGCAAAAGTTGGGCGAGTAAAAGATATTATCTTGTCTCACTCATATTCTGGGACCAACACCACTTCAATAACACTATATATCATAAATCAAGATTACACAAGTAGACTTAGCTTTGGCATTTTTTGACATTTGAGTACACCATGTCGCGAATTTTCCATCAAAATGATTTTTCAACAGAAAATACAGTTTTCCACAGGAAAATTTCAATTTTGCTGATTTTTTTCTCTTATTTTTCCATCAGGAAAACCTAAACAAAACATTTTGTTTCAGGTTGGTTCCATGCAAATTGGAATATTTTGGTTTTTTTTAACTTACCTGAGTGAACTGATCTTAATTCTGAGTCATTTCAATATTAAACTGCCTTTTCTTATCGTGTCACATTGCCTTATGGAAGTTGTAATTCAGACTCCCCCTTTTCTCCTATTGGCTGAGCTCCTATTGGCTGGAGGACAACAACTCCCTTCTGATCAAGCTGTGTGGTGCATCCTGGGAGACACATGACTGCAGGTAAATGTAATTGGGCCTGGGAGTCTAGTCCATAGAGGAGAATGGGGGGCATTAAAATCCTGAACTACAACTTTTATGAATCAGCATGACATCCTGAGGAAATGAAGTTTTAATGTCGAACTAATTCTAAATGATGGGGGGTGTCTCTGGTTAGAAGCTCAGATATTACAGTGATGATCATGGTATATAAATCTAGATTGATGGCTGTGTGTGTACTACATGCACTCCAATCCATATATGCTTGTATATATGTTGGTGTTTTTCAGCAAACCTGCAATTGTCTGCATGGCTGATAGTGCACCTGACAGAGCTGAGACAGAAGTTGAAAATCTCCAGGTTGTGAAATCCCTGGCCATCACTTCTCACATTCCACTACTTGGTTTTGTTTTGAGTGTTTTAGGTTGGATTCTGTGTGTTATTTCAATAGGACTTATACATTGGAGAGTGTGGCATGTGGACAACACCACCATCATCTCCTCCGGTACCATATGGATCGGAATCTGGGACGTCTGCTTTACTCTTAACCCTGAACTTGCCAATGGTTCTTCCTTAATGCTCTGTCAAAGATTCACTATTCAGAACACCTTCAACCCCTCAGAAATTTTTGTTGCCCAAGACCTTCTGATGTTAGCCACTATCATGGAAGCAGTAGCTATAGGTTTCACCCTCTTTGCTTTGTGGGGTGTTTATAAGAAAGAGCTTAAGAAACACTATAGCTTAGTCTTTTTTCTAACTGGGGGGCTCTTGAACATCTTATCAAGTGTTTTAATCTTAATTCCAGTAAGCTGGAATTTACATTCCATAATGAAAAATCGTAGTATTGCCTTCCCTCCTTCTTACCACTTGCCTTCCACTCCAAAGTCTCAGAAAGTTGGGGCTGCTATTCCTGTGGGGTTTATATCTGTTCTCCTGCTGCTGTTGGGTGGGTTCTTACTGCTCTATGACAGGTCTCTTAAACTAGCCAGTAAGGTGTATCCTGAAAAGAAAAAAACAGATCAGGTAGCACAGAGCCAGAGGCAAACATGCCAGTCCAAACATCCTTCTGACAGATCAAACCAAACTTATCCACAACGCGGATCTTCCTTGGAAATTGACCTGTGGGGCCCACAGAGACCTTTTGGCATGGACAGCTGCTCTAGGACCCATCCACATAGAGGCCCCACACTTAAGAAGAGTCAGGTACCTGGACGAGGACAGGCAACCTCCTTTCAAATCCCTAGTGGACCTTTTCCACACCGACCATCCGAAGGTGTAATACCTGACGCTAATATTTGTAAAATTGGTGAAGAGCTTCCTTATTTTTAGTTTGACTAGCTGCCTCCAATTTCAATTCTTACAGAGGCGAGGAAAGGTTGAGTATCAGGAAAACAGGTATCAGACATGAGGGGTCCCTCCCACTTGATAGGAACTTGGTTGGGGACCCATATGTTACATCATACAAAACCTAGGTCCAAACCTGTTCAAGCCTCCCCACAAAAGCTCTCATTGATGTCAGTTGGGGCCCCATATGGTGAATAACTCCCAAGAGAGATCTGACTGCAGGATTTTATCCTTTGGGGTGGGCCAAGTTCTGTTTCCACTCACACAGGAGCTTTACCTGTGTAACTGGGAGCAGAATTTAGCCTTTTGTGTCCTTGGTGAGCTCCTGGATCCTCTTGCCACTTACAATTACACTAACCATGTAGTAACTTGAACTCATTGAATACTAATAAAACACATAAAGGGGTGTAGTCCTCTGAGGTGCTGTATGCCCTCAGCTCCCTTGAAATTAATGGAGTTGGAGGCATTCAGCACCTCTCAGGAGGTGTTTAGCATTTTATAAAATTGTGTCTTTGAATTTAAAATGATTATTCCTATTAATTGTCAAACATTTGGAAAGGTTTATCGCTGAGGCAAATGTTTGTTTCACTCTATAACTGCTGACTATTATCATCTGTTACCTTCTGTGTCAACTGTATTCTTTCATTAAAATTTTAAACATGAAAAATAGGTGTGTATCTTTCTTTAATAAGGATCGGTTCCTGTGACTTTCCTCTTGTAATTAACCTGGCATTGTCTCACAACCTGTGAGACCAAAGCTTCTAAGAGTGCTAAATCCTTATATGTTTATTTCCATCTGCCAGGATGTGTGGGTCCTATAAGAGACTTTTATAATTTTGGCAGTAGATCCATGCTTAAACTCTGTCGGCGCTTATATGTCATTCAAACGGTATAAGACTCACTGTGCCACACAGTGGGCTAGATTGTGATGGCATGGATGTGAAAAGGGACTGGGTAAGAGAGTGCAAGGAACCTTATAAATAAATCTAGGAGATTCCTAGATACATACTCTTACTTATTTTCTTTGCACTCAAGCTCAGGGTTCAGCCACAATCCCAAACTCTGCCCCTCTTGAGCACAAGGACTGCAGTCCAGCTCTATAGCAGGAAAGCTGAGAAAGATACCAACATCAGTCATTGAGCTGACCTCAGGATGCAGTACATGCTTCCTTTAGAAGAGGGAAATTCTCCCACTCCAGCATGCGCTTCCTCAGAGCCACTGGAAGGATTCTGATGGGTCATCATAATCCCTTCAGAAATGCTGCTGCTATGGAGCTCCTGGCCCTAGTCCTCATCCCTACTGCGATCTTGGGTTAAAACCCCACAATATAGTCAGGGGTGAAAGTAACTTTAAGAACTTACCAGTACGCCGGAGTCCTGAGCAGGGGCGTGGCCTCAACCGGAAGAGGTGGGGCCTTTCAAGATTTAAAGGCCTGGGGCTCCGGCTGTGGCTAGGAGCCCCAGGGCCTTTAAATCACCCCAGAGCTACCAGCTGCAGAGGTGGCTGGGAGCCCCGGGGCTCAGGGGTGAATTAAAGGGCCCGGGGCTCTGGCTGCCATGGAGCTCCAGGCCCTTTAAATCACCATGGGAGCCCTGCCTTAAAGCGCTGCCCGAGCCGGGCTGCTGGGGATTTAAAGGGCCCGGGGCTCCCTGCAGCAGCCGGCAGCCGGTCTTGGGCAGGGATTTAAAGGGCCTGGTGCTCCTGCCACTGCGGGGTAGCTGCGGCAGGGCTCCGGCGGTGATTTAAAGGGCCTGGGGCTCCCCGCAGCGGCCGGAGCCCTGGGCCCTTTAAATCACCACCGGAGAAGCCGGGCCAGTCTGGCACGGCATACCGGACCATACCGGCTTACTTTCACCTCTGAATATAGTCCTCTATGTAGGGAATAAGTGGCTTTTTTCATGTGTTTGTGTGTGAAATTCACAAAACTGAGACCGAACATCAAAGTTTTCAGAATAATTACAGCAAGGTACTGGAGAGATCACAAACACATGGTAAAACTGACTAGTGTCTAGAGATGGAATACCGAACACAAACAAATATATATTACCTTACCTAGCAGAATAGTTAGAGTCTGCTAGGAGAGAGAAAGCAAAGAAAGATCATCCATTGTTGTATGCAGTGTTGCTGTATCCATGTTGGTCCCAGTATATTGGAGAGACAAGGTGGGTGAGGTAACATCTTTTATTGGACCAGCTTCTGTTGGTGAGAGAGAGAAGCTTTTGAGCTTACACAGAGCTGAAGAAGATTTGTCTCTCTCACCAATAGAAGTTGGTCCGATAAAAGATATTACCTCACCCACCATGTCTCACTAAGAAAGATCATTTCAGTTCAGGACTGATGGAATCTGAAATAAAGGAGGGTCATCCATCAGGTGAGTCAGGGAGACTTCTGGGATTGTGAAGCTAGGCAAAATAAGAAAGGTCATACTTAAAATCTAAGCTTTTACAAATATCCACTGACACCAAGAAATTAAGAATGAACACACAAAATGCACTACTGATGTAGGATCTACCAGTTTTGTGTTATGCTACTGAAGAGCCAGCAGAGGGAGTCAAAGGTAAACAACAAACTATGGATAGATGTAAATATTAGACAAATGAAAAACTAAACATTATTACATTTGCTGAATAATAGGGTATTAATGCCACACAGTAATATGTGGCTGAATAATAATTGATACATCTACCAACACCAATTCCAGCAATTGTCTGCCAAATCCCATTCAAAGTATGGCCAAGATGACCCCATCCATACCTTCCACATGCTATAAACACGGAGGCAAAGCTCTTTCAAAACTAGGAGCCTGAAATCAGGCTTCTAAATCCATATTTAGGTATGTAAATAAAGAGTTTGATTTTCAACAGTGCTGTGCTCCCACCAGGTGCTGCTGAGATCAAAGAAGTGACTCCATGGCCCCATCCCCCCTCATTCTCCAGGCCTTGCAGAGCAGGGTCCACATGGGGAAAAACAGTGAAGTCGGGGGGATGAAGGGGGCTGACCGGAGGAGAGGGCAGGGGGACACACACATCATCCCCTCATTGCCCTTGCAAAATGTGCATGAGCAAGGTGATGAAGTTAATTTACATGGAAAAGATACTAATAATATAATGCACAGTAGATTCTAGTGACTTTGATGTTTCATATGATAACTTTTTTTCTAAAAATTTAATTATTTTTCTCACACAAGCAATATTGTTTTCTTTTGACACAGACATACTGCAGAAGAAGCATTTATTATTATGGTAGTTTAAAATGTGCTTCTCAAGCAAACAGGCTCACCATCAGGATTTACAAGATCTGGGACAAAAACTCCTTCAATTTTTTACCTACTCCTCCATCTGTATTACTTTATTATTCTTAAAGTAAATAAAAAATTCCAACTATATGCAGAGCCAGCATTTACAAATAAATCAACTATAAACCCTCCACAGGCCTCAGTTGTACATGATTGAAACCTTAAAGGTTGCTCAATTGTATAATTTTGTCCATCTAATACAGTTGTAGCCCTTCTAGAATTCCTGCTCTGTCCTATAATATGGGATGCTACATGAGTGTATCGAAAGTTGTAGAAAAGTATTCTATTTTTATTTGAAAAAAGTCTGTGGTCATGTAACTAAAGAGTGTATCATAATGTTGTGGAAGCAGAGAAAGAACTGACAGGAAGGGGATTGCAATGCATGACAGTTTGTTAGCAAGAGTCAGGCTAACTGTAACCCTAATAACGCGAGATTTGTAGAAGCGAGGAATGTGTGAGGCGAGTGGGAAAGAACTGTGTGAGAAGTTGTTGCGACCTTGTGTAGATAATGTGTAGATAATATGGAATGTAGACTAAGGGTATGTCTACACTACGAGAGTAGTTCGATTTTAGTTAAATTGAATATGTGGAATCGATATTACAAAGTCGAACGTGTGTGTCCACACTAAGGACAGTAATTCGACTTTGTGAGACTTTGTGAGTCCACACTAACGGGGCAAGCGTCGACATTGGAAGCGGTGCACTGTGGGCAGCTATCCCACAGTTCCCGCAGTCCCCGCTGCCCATTGGAATTCTGGGTCGAGCCCCAAATGCCTTCTGGGTAAAAAAATGTGTCGAGGGTGCTTTTGGGTGCCTGTCGTCATCCGTCCGTCACTCCCGCCCTCCCTCCCTCCCTCCCTGAAAGCGCCGGTGGGAAATCAGTTCGTGCACTTTTCTGATCAGTGACAGCGTGGACGCCACAGCAGTGCGAGCATGGATCCCGCTGCGACCATCGCTGCAGTTGTGGCAGTTCTCAACGCCTCGCAGCTTCTCATCCACCTTTACCAGAGGCAGCTGCAGAGAAATCAGGAGAGGAGGCTATGGCACCACCGTGAGGGCATGAAGTCGGAGAGTAGCTCCGAGCTCTCAGAAAACACGAGACCCTGCGCCCAGGACATCTCGGTGTCACTGGGTCTTGTGGATACTGTGGAACGGCGATTCTGGGCCCTGGAAACAAGCACGGACTGGTGGGACCGCATAGTGCTGCAGGTCTGGGATGAATCCCAGTGGCTGCGAAACTTTCGCATGCGGAAGGGGACTTTCCTCGAACTGTGTGAGTTGCTGTCCCCTGCCCTGAAGCGAAAGGACACCCGGATGCGAGCAGCCCTGACTGTCCAGAAGCGAGTGGCCATAGCCCTCTGGAAGCTTGCAACGCCAGACAGCTACCGGTCAGTCGCGAACCACTTTGGTGTGGGCAAGTCTACCGTGGGGGTTGCTGTCATGCAAGTAGCCAAGGCAATCGTCAAGGTACTGCTATCAAAGGTAGTGACCCTGGGAAATGTGGAGCTCATCATAGATGGCTTTGCCGAGATGGGATTCCCAAACTGCGGTGGGGCTATAGATGGGACTCACATCCCTATCCTGGGACCGGACCACCAGGCCAGCCAGTACATAAACAGAAAGGGATACTTTTCAATGGTGCTGCAAGCACTGGTGGACCATCGGGGACGTTTTATAAATATCAACGTTGGATGGCCTGGCAAGGTTCATGACGCTCGCGTGTTCAGGAACTCTGGTCTGTTTAGA